>NW_026692630.1:0-602942 GCF_021218885.2 Marmota monax
TAGGTATGATGTTATCGGTAGCTTTAGAACTAGGGCGATGGTTAAAATAAGGTTTACATCTATGGTTAGTTAGGTTTAGGTTTAAAATTAAGGCTAAGATTAGGGCTAGGATTCAGGCTAGAGTTTGTTCTAGTGTTGGGGCTTCATTAGGACTAGGGCTAATGTCAGGTGTAGGTTATGTTTAGAGATAGTTTTAGGGTTAAACTTATTAGTGTTAGGATTAGGTTTATGGATATGCTTAGGTTTAAGGTTCAGGTTAGGTTTATGGTAATCTATAGGTTTAGGGTTAGGAATAGGTATAGGGTTATCTTAGGTTTAGCATTAGGTTTAGGATTAGGATTAGGTAATGGATAGGGTTATAGCTGGGGTTAGGGCTAGGTTTATGGTTAGGATTAAGGCAAGGGTTAGGGTTAGGTTTTGGTTAATGGCAAGGGTTAGGGTTAGGGTTAGGTTTAGGGTAAGTGTTAGAGCTAGAATTAGGTTTTTGGTTAGGGTTAAAGTTTGTGTTAGGGCTCCGATTAGGGATAGGTTTGGGGTTAGATTAGGGTTAGATTTTGGGCTTCAGCCAATGTAAGTACTATGGTTATGATTAGAACTCATTTTAGGGTTAGGGTTAGGGCTAGGTATAGGGTTAGGTTTATGTTTAGGTTTTGAGTGATGTTTAGACCCTGGTGTAGTGTTAGGGTCAGAGTCAGGGTCAGGGTTTGTTTTAGGGTTAGGGATAGGACTCGAATTAGAGCTAGGTTTAGGGCTAGGTGTAGGCTTAGGGTTTGGTTTATGTTAAAGGTTAGGGTTAAGGCTATGGCTGGGTTGTTTTGTAGGGCTAGGGCAGGTTAAGGCTAGTTTTAGGATTAGCATTAGTATTCCGGCTTGTGTTAGTGAGAGGTTTAGCTTAGGGTTAGGGTATGATTAAGAGTTAGGCTTAGATATAGAATTAGTGCTAGAGCTAGGGTTAGGGCTACTGTAAAGGCAAGTGATAGGAATATGGTAAGGGATAGTGTTAGCACTAGAAATACGACTAGGGCGAGAGTTAGAGTTAGTCTTAGGACTAGGGTTAGGTTGGGTTTAGGGGTAAATTAGGGCTAGGATTACATCTAGCATTTGTATTAGGGTTAGACCTAATTTTAGACTTAGGTTTAGGTTTTTAGATAGGTTTAGGTTTAGAGGAAGGGATGGGGATGGGGTTAGAGCTAGTTTTAGAGCTAGGTTGAAGGTTAGAATTTCGGTTAGGGCTAGGGTTATGGTTTGGTTTAATAATAAGGCTAGGTTTAGGGCTAGGATATGGGCTAGGGGTGGTTTTAGGGTGATGGCAAGAATTAGGGCTAGGGCTAGTGTCAGGTCTAGGCTTACATTAGGGATAGATTGAGGGTTAGATTTATGACTAGGTCTAGTGTAAGCGTTAGGTTTAGGGTAAGGGTCGGGTTTAGAGCTAGGGGTATTATTACATGTTTGGTTTAGGTAAGGGTTTATGTTTAGAGCTTGAATTAGCATTAGGGTTTGGTTAGGTTAATGATAGGTTTAGGTTTAGGGTTCATGTTATGTGTAGGGCAATTTATAGGGTTAGAGTTAGCAAAAAGGTTAGGGTTAGGCCTAGGGTTATGTTTGTGTTAGGATTAAAGCTAGATTTAGGGTTTGGATGAGGGCTAGATTTTGTGTTAGGGTTATGGCAAGTTTTAGAGATAGTCATAATGTCAGGTTTAGGGTTACAGCTATGGATAGTTATATGGTTAGGTTCATGGCTAGGTCTAATATTAGGTTTAGGGTAAGGGCCAGGTTAAGGGTAAGGTGTATTTTTAGGATCAGGGTCAGGATTCGGTTTTGTGTTAGGTTAATTATTGGGATTACAGCTCAAATTAGCATTAGGGTTAAAATTAGGGTTAGGTTAATGGATAGGTTTAGGTTTAGGATTTAGGTTAAGATTAGGGTAATTGGTAGGGTTAGGGTTAGTGATAGGGTTAGGGTTAGGCCTTGGTTTAGCATTTGGGTTAGGGTTATGGTTAGGGTAATGAATAGCATTAGAGCTAGGGTCAGGCCTAGGGTTTTGGATAAAATTGGGGCTAGAGTTAGGGTTAGGGTTAGGGTTAAGGCTAGGACTAGGGTTAGGGTTTGGGTTAGGTTTAGGGTACAGGTTATTTTTTGAGGTAGGTTAGTGTTAGGGTTAGGGCTAAGGTTATCTTTAGAGTTAGGTTAATGGATAGGGTTAGATGTCAGCTTAGGATTAGGTGTAGTTTTAGATTTAGGCTTAGTGTTAGGGTTAGGGCTAAGTTTATCATTAGAGTTAGGGTAATGGATAGGGTTAGATTTCAGGTTAGGGTTGGGGGTAGTTTTAGGTTTAGGGTTAGTGTTAGGGTTTGGAGTAGGGTTAGTGTCAGCGTAAGGGTTAGGGTTTTATCCAGGGTTAAGGCTACAATGAGGGTTAGGTTTAGGGTTATGTCTAGTATTAAATTTACAATTAGGATTAGAGCTAGGTTTATCATTAGGTTTAAGGTTCTGTTTAGGGTAATGGATAAATTTAGAGATAGTATTAGGGCTAGTGTTAACATTATGATTAGGGCTAGGATTAGCTTTAAGTTTAGTGATAGGGCTAGGGTTATGTTTAGGGTTCGGTTTGGGGTTTTATCCAGGGTTAGGTCTAAGGAGAGGGTTAAGGTTCACATGATGGTTAGGCTTAGGATATGGGATAAGGTAAGGTTAGGGTTAGCGTTATACTTTGGCATAGATTTAGGCCTAGGATTAGGGCTAGGTTTTGTGTTAGGTTTAGAGCTAGTTTTAGTGCTATAGTAAAATAAGGGTTATGTTTACGGTAGTGGCTAGGTCTAATGTTATTTGTAAATTTCGGTTAGGGTCAGTTTTATAGCTAGGGTTAGTGTTAGTGTCAGGGTCTGTGTTTGGATTAGGGTTAGGGTTAGGGCTAGAGCCAGAATTAGGATTGGTTAAGTCTAGAGGTAAAATTAGTGTTTGGCTTAGGTTAAGGTCTATCATTAGAGCTAGGGCTAGGTTTTTCTTTAGGTCTTAGCTAAAGATATGTCTAGACTTAGGATTAGGTGTAATCTAGGGCTAGTTTTAGGGTTAGGTTTAGATATAGGGTTATAGGTAGGGCTAGTTAGGGTTTGGTTTATGTTCAGGGTCAGAATAAGGGTCAGGGTGAGGGTTAGAATTTGGAGTATGGTTATAACAAGAAAGAGGGCTAGGGTTAGGACTAGTAATCGGATTAGGGTTTGGGTTAGACTAAGGATTAGTTTTAGGACTAGGGTTAGCATTAGGGTTGGGATTTGGCTAGGGTAAAGATAAGGTTAGAGCTGGGTTAGAGCCATGGTTCGGGTTAGGTTAAGGGCTAGTGTTAGGGTTAGGGTTAGGGTGAAAGCTAGTGTTAGGTATCAGATTTGGGCTAGGTTTTGGTTAGCATTAGTTTTAAGATTATGGCTAGTGTAGGATATAGGTTTATGATTAGAACTAGTTTTAGAATTAGGGTTAGGACTAGGTCGAGTGTTAGAGTAAGTTTTAGGTTAAGGGTGATGTTTAGTGGTAGGGTTAGTGTTAATGTCAGAGACAGGTTCAGAAGTAGTTTTAGAGTTAAGATTAGGACTCGGATTAGTTCTAGGCTTAGGGCTAGAGGTAAGATTAGGGTTTGGTTTAGATAAAAGTTTAGGGTTAGTGTTATGGTTCAATTATGTTTTAGGTCTAAGCCTATGGTTAGGGCTTGTTTTAGGATTAGCGTTAGTGTTAGGGTTAGTGTTTGGGTTAGGATGAGGTGTAGAATTAGGGTTAGGTATAGTGTTAGGTTTAGTTCTAGGGTTAGGGCAAGGTTTAAGGTTAGGGCTAGTGTTAATCTAGACTATGGCTAGGAATAAGGTTATTGTAAGTGATAGGGTTAGAACTAGGGTTTTGATTAAGGCTAGTTTTAGGATTAGGTTAAGTCTAGATGTAGTGTTATTAATGTTATTAATGTTAGGGTGATTTTTAAAACTAGGATTAGTGTTATGGTCAGTGTCAGAGTCAGGGTTAGTTTTAGACTTAATTTTAGGGCTAGTTGTAGGGTTAGCATTTGATTTAGGTTAAGGATTAGGATTAGGGCTATGACTTGGTTTTGCTTTATGGCTAGTGCTATGAATAGGGCCCATTTTACAATTAGCATTATGATTTTGGGTAGTGTTAGGATTTGGTTTAGGCTTATTGTTACAGTTAAATTTAGAGTTAGGTTTAGATTTAGACTTAGGCTTAGATCTAGGTTTAGGATTAAGGCTAAGGATAGAACTAGGACTAGGGCTAGGGCAAGAGTTAGAGTTAGTCTTATGGCTAGGTTTAGGGTTAGGATAGGATTAAATAAAGGCTAGGATTAGCATTAGGCTTTGGGTTAGGCCTAGGTTTAAGGCAAGGGTTAGAGTTAAGTTCTGTGTTAGGGTTAGGGCTAAGGTTAGGGCAATGGTTAATGTAAGAACTAGGGTTACCATTAGGGTTAGTTTTAGTGTTAGGGTATGGGTTAGGTTTAGTGTTAGGGTTAGGTTTAAGGTTAGGGTGATATTTATATCTAGGTTTTATGTTAGGATAGGAGTCAGGGTCAGGTGGAGGGTTAGGGTTAGAGTTAGGACTTGTATTACGGCTAGGGTTACTTTTAGGGTTCAGTTTAAGGTGAGGGAGGTGTTTAGAGCTAGGGTGAGTGTTAGGATATGAGTCAAGGTCAGGGTTGGTTTTAAGGTTAGGGTTAGGACTTGAATTAGGGCTAGTGTTAGGTCTAGTTGTAGTGTTAGGGTTTGGTTTAAGTTATGCTTTAGATTTAGGGCTAACACTCTGTTTTGTTTTAGTCCTAAGGTTAGGATTAAAGCTAATGTTAGTGTTAGGCTTAGGCTTAGTGATTGGGTTAGGGTTAAATTTGGATATAGGTTTAGATCTAGGGCTAGCGATACAACTAAGGATAGGGCAAGCATTATGGCTAGGTTTAGGGTTATGGTAAGGGATAGGGTTAAAACTAGGGCTAGAGCTAGGGCGAGAGTTAATCTTTGGGCTAGGGTTAGGGTTAGAGATAGGGCTAATTAGGGCTAGGATTAGGGCTAGGTTTAGTGTTTAGTTTAAGACTAGGGTTAGGGTTAGCTTTAGGGTTTAGAGTTAGAGTTTAGAGTTTAGGTTTAGAGTTAGGGCAAAGTTTGGGGTAAGGGATGGCTTTTTAGTTATGTTTAGAGGTAGGGTGAGGGTTATAATTAGGATTAGGACTATGATTAGGGTTAGGGTTATGATAAAGCCTAGGTTTAGGGCTATGATGAGGACTCAGGTACTTTTTTTAAGGGTTAGGGCTGGGATTAGTGCTAGGGCTAATTTCAGGTCCAGAATTATGGTTAAAGATAGTATTAGGGTTAGGATTATGAGTATGACTATGTAAGGGTTAGGTTTAGGGTTAGGGTCAGGTTTAGAGCTAGGGGTATTATTAGGGTCAAGTTGTGGGTTAGGGTTTGGGATAGGTTAAGGTTTAAAGTTAGGGCTTGAATTAGCATTAGGGTTAGGGTTAGGGTTATGGTAATGGATAGAGTTAGAAATCAGTTCAGGGCTAGGGTCATGGTTATTATTAGGGCTAGGTTTTGGGTTAAGTTAGTGCTAGGGTTAGGGTTACAGCTAATATAAGTACAGGGGTCATGATTATGGCTAATTTTAGTGTTTTAAGGCTAGGTTTAGTGTTAGGTTTATGGCTAGGATTAGGGTGATATTTAGACCTCGGTTTAGTGTTATCATCAGAGTAAGGGTCAGTGTTAGTTTTAGGGTTTGGCTTAAAACACGAATTAAGGCAGGGGTTAGGGCTAGGTGTAGGGTTAGGGTTTGGTCTAGCTTAAGGGTTAGGGTTAGAGCTTTGGCTCGGTTTAGTTTTAGGGCTAGGGTTAGGGTTAGGGCAAATTTTAGGATTAGTGTTAGGGTTAGGGTTAGTCTTAGAATTAGGCTTAGGCTTCGGTTTAGGGTTAAATTAAGAGTTAGGATTTTATCTAAGGTTATTGCTAGGGCTAAGTATAGGGCAAGGGTTAGGACTAGGACTTGGCATAGGGTTAGTTTTATGAGAAGGGAGAGGATTAGAATGAGTGATAGGGCCATTGTGAGAGTTAGAGTTATTCTTAGGGCTAGGGTTAGGGTTAGGGTTAGGGATAGGTCTAAATTACGGCTAGGGTTAGAGTTAGGGCTAGGGTTAGAGCTAGTTTTAGAATTAGCATCAGGGTTTGGGCTAGTTTTAGGTTTCAGCATCGAGTTAGGGTTAGATTTAAAGTTAGTTTTCAATCTAGTGTTAAAGCTAAGGCTAAGGATAGGGCAATTGTGACAACAAGGGTTAGGGTTAGTGTTAGGGTTATGTTTAGGGTAAGGGTTGTGGTTTTGACTAGGTTTAGGGCTAGGGCAAGGGTTAGTATTAGGGTTATGGCTAGAGTTAGGGTTAGGGTTATGATTAAGTCTATGTTTATGGCTAGGATAAGGTTTAGGGTTTGTGTTAGTGTTAGGGATAGTATTAGGGCTAGGGCTAATGTCAGTTCTAGGGTTATAGTTAGGGCTAGATCTAGTGTTAGGTTTATGGCTTGGTCCAGTGTAAGGATTAGGTTTAGGGTGAGATTCAGGTTTATATCAAGGGTTATATTTAGGTTCAGGGTCAGGTTTATGGTTTGGGTTACGTTAGGGTTTCAGTTTAAGATAATGACAGGGTTAGTTTTAGGGTTTAGGTTTGGTTTACTGTAATGAATATGGTTAGGGTTAGGCCTAGGGTTAGCTTAAGGTTAGGGTTACTGATAGGGTAATGGATAGGTTTAGACCAAAATTTAGGGATATGGTTATGTATAGGATTAGGGCTAGTTTTGGGTTAGGTTTAGGTTTAAGTTTAGGGTTAAAGCTAGGTTTAGGACTCGGATTAAGGCTAGGTTTTGGGTTAAGGTAGGGCTAGGGTTAAGGCTACGGATAATGTATGAAGTAGGGTTATGATTAGCGCTAGTTATAGGTTTAGGGTTAGGGCTAGTACTAGTGTTAGGTTGAGGTTTACGGTGATGATGATGTTTAGAGCCAGGGTTAATGTTAGGGTCACAGTCAGGGTCAGGGTTAGTTTTCGGGTTAGGGTTAGAACTAGAATTAGGGATATGGTTAGGACTAGGTGTAGGGTTTGTGTTTGATTTAGGTTAAGGGTTAGGGTTATGGCTATGAATCAGTTTGTTTTAGGGCTAGAGCTAGGGTTAGAGCTAGTTTTAGGATTAGCTTTAGTATTAGGCCTAGGTTTCGGTTTAGGTGTAGGGTTCGGGTTAGATTTAGAGTTAGGGTTAGATCTAGGATTATGACCAGGTCTATGAATAGGGCTAGGGTTACACCACGGGTTAGGGCTAGGATTAGGGTTCTAGTAAGGGATAGAGTTAGAACTAGGGTTAGGTTTAGGGTGAGAATTAGAGTTAGTCTTTGGGCTAGAGTTAGTTTTAGGGTTAGGGATAGGGCTAAATTAGGGCTAAGATTAGGGCTAGAGTTAGTGTTAGGGTTAGGCCTAGTGTGTGGGTTAGGGATAAAATTAAGGCTATGTTCAGGGCTAGATAAGGGTTAGGGTTTGTGTTAGGGTTAGGGCTAGGATTAAGGCTAGGCTTAATATCAGATCTAGGGTTAAGGTTAGGAATAGTATTAGGGTTAGGTTTATGGCTGGGTCTAGTGTAAGGTTTAGGTAGGGTAAGAGTCAGGTTTATAGCTAGGGGAATTATTAGGGTCACGGTCAGTTTTAGGGTTTGGTTTAGGCTTGAGGTTAGGTTAGGGCTCGAATTAGCATTAGGGTTAGGGTTACCGTAATGATTGGGTTAGGTTTAGGGTTCAGGGTAGCTTTAAGGTAATTGATAGGTTTGAGGAAAGTGTAGGGTTAGGGTTACACCTAGGATTAGCATTATGGTAAGGGTTATTTTTAGGGTAATGGATACAGTTAGAGTTAAGTTTAGGGCTAGGTTTATGGTTAGGATTAGATTTGTGTTAGGGTTAAGGTGAGGGTTAGAACTAGGATTAGGTTTAGGATTATGTTTAGCAAAAGGGTTAGGTTCTGAGGTATGATTACGGCTAGGCTGAGAGTTAAGTTCAGAGTTAGGTCTAGGGATAGGAGTATGGTAAATTTTGGGTTAGGGTTGGTGTTAAGGTTAAACCTAGGTTTAGTGTTAGGGTCAGAATAAGTTTCAGGGTTACAGTTAGGGTTTGGGATAGTGTTAGAGTTAAAATAAAGGCTAGGGTTAGGACTATTAATCGGGTTAGTGTTTTGGTTAGTCTGAGCACTATGGATAGGTCTAGGGTTACTCTTAGGTTTAGGATTTCGCTTAGGTTAAAGGATTGATATAGATCTTGGGTTAGGGCTATGGTTAGGGTTAGAGTTAGAGTTAAAGCTAGGTTTAGGGCTCAGTTTAGGGGTAGTTTTGTGTTAGATTTAGGGCTAGGATTAGGGCAATGGCTAATGTAAGAACTAGGGTTACCATTAGAGTTAGTTTTACGGTTAGGGTTAGGGGTAGTTTGAGTGCTAGGTTTAGGTTTAAGGTTAGGTTGATATTTTTGGCTACAGTTCTTGTTAGGATAGGAGTCAGGGTCAGGGTTAGTTTTAGGTTTAGCGTTAAGAGTCGAATTAGGGCTATTGTTAATGTTAGAGTTCGGTTTGAGTTTAGGGCAGTGTTTAGAACTATGGTGAGTGGGTCAGGATTAGTTTTAAAGTGAGGCTTAGGACTCGAATTAGGGCTAGGTTTAGGTCTAGGTGAAGTGTTAGTGTTTGGTTTAAGTTAAGGTTTAGGGTTAGGGCTATTGCTCGGTTTTGGTTTACTGCTAGGATTAGGTTTAGGGCTAATTTTATGATTATCCTTAGAGTTAGGGTTAGTTTTAGTGTTAGGCTTAGGCTTAGGTTTAACGTTAGATTTAGTTAGGGTTAGGGCTAAGACTAACTTGAGGGCAAGTGTTAGGGCTAGTGTTAGGTTTACGGTAGCAGATAGGGATAGAACTAGGGACAGGGCTAGGGCTACTGCAAGATTTAGAGTTAGTCTTACGGCTAGGGTTAGGATAGGGTTATAGATAGAGCTAAATTAGGGCTAGGATTAGGGCTAGGTTCTGTGTTTAAGCCTAGGCTTAGGGTTAGGGTTAGGTTTAAATTTAGGGTAAGGGATGATGTTATAGGTAGATTTAGAGGTAGGGTGATGGTTAGAATTAGGGTTAGGTGGAGGGCTAGAATTAGGGTTATGATTAAGGAGTTTTAGGGCTAGGATGAGGGCTAGGTGTGTTTTTACAATTAGGGCTAGGATTAGGGCTAGGGCTAATTTTAGGTCCAGAATTTGGTTAAATATAGGTTTGGGATTAGGTTTATGGCTACATCTAGGCTAAGGGTTAAGTGTTGGGTTACAGTCAAGTTTCAAGCTAGGGGTATTATTAGGGTCAAGGTCTGGGTTAGGGTTTGGGATAGGTTAAGGTTTCAAGTTTGGGCTTGAATGAATTTTAGGATTAGGATTAGGGTAATGGTAGGGTTAGATTTAGGATTCATGTTAGGTTTAGGCTAATGAAATGGTTAGAATTCAGGATAGGGTTAGGTTTTTGTCTAGGGTTAACATTATGGTTAGGGTTAGGGTTATATTAATGGATAGAGTTAGAGATCAGTTTAAGGCTAAAATTATGGTTCCAATTAGGACTAGTGTTAGGGTTAGGTTAGGTTTAAAGTTAGGGTTAGAACTAGGTTTTGGGTTATGTTAGGGCGAGGGTTAGGGTTACAGCTAATGTAAGTACTAGGTTTACAATTAGGGCTAGTTTTAGGGTTTTAGTGCTAGGTTTAGTGTTAGGGTTAATTTAGGGTTTGGGTGATGTTTAGAGCTAGAATTGTAGAGTCAGTGACAGGTTCAGGGTTAGTTTTCAGGTTTGGCTTCCAACTCGAATTAGAGCTAGGGTTAGGTCTAGTTGTAAGGTTAGAGTTTGGTTTATGTTAATGGTTAGGTTTAGAGCTCTGGCTTGGTTTTGTTTTAGGGCTAGGTCTAGGGTTAGGGCTCATTTTAGGATTAGTGTTATGGTTTGGGCTAGTGTTAGGGTTAGGCTTAGGCATCGGTTTAGGGCTAGATTTAGAGTTATGTTTTGCCTAAGGTTAGTGCTAAGGATAAGGATAGGGCAAGGGTTAGCACTAGGGTAAGGGCTAGGATTAGGGTTACGGTAAGGGACAATAATATAACGAATGATAGGGCTAGTGTAAGAGTTAGAGTTAGTCTTAGGGCTAGGGTTAGGTTTAGGTTTAAGGATAGGGCTAAATTATGGCTAGGGTTATGTTAGGGCTAGGGTTAGGGCTAGTTTTAGGAATAGGCTTAGACATCGAGTTATGGTTAGATTTAGAGTTAGGTATTGATCTAGGGTTAGTGCTAGGGCTAAAACTAAGGCAAGGGTTACCATTAGGGTTAGGGTTAGAGTTTGGGTTCAGTTTAGGGTAAGGATGTGGTTATAGCTAGGTTTAGGGCAAGGGCAAAGGCTACTATTAGGGTTAGAACTAGGGTTAGCGTTAGGGTTATGATTAAGGCTATCTTTAGGGCTACGATGAGGACTAGGATTTGTTTTAAGGTTAGGGATAGTATTAGGTTTATTGCTAATGTCAGGTCTAGAGTTACAGTTAGGGATATATTTAGTGTTAGATTTATGGCTTGGCCCAGTGTAAGGGTTAGGTTTTTGGTTAGGGTCAGGTTTAGATCTAGGGTTATTTTTAGAATCAGGGTCAGGATTAGGGTTTGGGTTAAGGGTGCAGGGCTCAAATTAGTGTTAGATTTAGGATTAGGCAATGACAGGATTAGGTTTAGGGTTTAGTTTTGGTTTAGTGTAATGTATAGGGTTAGGGTTAGGCCTAGGGTTATCAGAAGGATTAGGGTTATCATTAAGGTAATGGATAGGGTTAGGCCTAAGTTTAGGGCTAGGGTTATGATAGGATTAGGGCTAGTGTTTGGGTTAGTGTTAGGTTTAAGTATAGGGTTAAAGCTAGGTTTAGGACTCGGATTAAGGCTAGGTTTTGGGTTAGTTTAGGGCTAGGGTTAAGGCTACCGCTAATGTATGATGTAGGTTTATGATTACAGCTAGTTATAGGGTTAGAGTTAGGGTCTAGATCTAATGTTAAGGTTAGGTTTACAGTGATAATGATGTTTAGAGCCAGGGTTAGTGTTAGGGTCAGAATCAGGGTCAGGGTTAGTTCGGGGTTAGGATTAGACTATAATTAGGGATAGGGTTAGGGCAAGGTGTAGGGTTAGGGTTTGGTTTAGGTTAAGGGTTAAGGTTAGGCCTATGACTCGGTTTTGTTTTAGGGCTAGCGATAGGGTTAGGGCTAGTTTTAAGATTAGTCTTATGGTTAGGGCTAGTGTAGTTGTGAGATTTGGCCTAGGTTAAGGATTAGGGATAAGAGTAGAGTTATGGTTAGATTTAGTCTTAGGGTTATGGTTAAATTTAGAGTTAGGTTTTGATCTAGATTTTGATATAGAGCTAAATATAGGGCTAGGGTAGTCCTACGTTTAGGGCTAGGTGTATGATGATGCTAAGGAATTGGGTTAGAACTAGGTATAGGGCTAGTGTGAGTGTTAGAGTTAGTCTTAGGACTAGGATTAGGGTTAAAGATAGGGCTAAATTAGGGCTTGGATTAGGGCTAGGGTTAGTGTTAGGGTTAGGGATAGGTTTAGGTTTAGGGTAAGGGATGGGAATATAGCTACTTTTAGGACTAGGGTGAGAATTAGAATTAAGGTTAATGTTAACATTAGGGTTAGGGTTATGATTAAGGTGAGGTTCATGGCTAGGATGTGGGCTAAGTTTTGTATTAGGGTTAGGGCTAGGATTAGAGCTGGGTCTAATGCCAGGTCTAGAGTACAGTAATGGATAGTTTCAGCTTTAGGTTTATGGCTAGGTCTATTGTAAAGTTTAGGTTTCTTGTTAGGGTCAGGTTTAGAGCTATGGGTATTATTAGAGTCAGAGTCAAGTTTAGGGTTTGTGTTAGGTTAAGGTTTAGGTTTAGGGCTCAAATTAGTCTTATGTTTAGGAATTGGGTAATGACACAGTTAGGTTTAGGGTTCAGGTTAGGTATAGGTTAATGGAGAGGGTTAAGGCTAGTGCTATGATTAGGGTTCAGCCTAGGGTTAGCATAAGGATTATAGCTATCTTAGGGTAATGAATAGGGTTAGAGCTAGGGTTAGGGCTAGGTTTATGGTTAGGATTTGGTCTAGGGTTAGGCTTAGGGTTATGGTTAGGGCTAGGGTTATTGTTAGGATTATTTTTAGGGTTAAAGCTAAGGTGGGGCTTGGATTAGGGCTAGGTTTTGTGATAGGTTAGGGCAATGGCTAATGTAAAAGCTAGAGTAATGATTAAGACTAGTTTTATGGTTAATGCTAGTATGGTAATGATTAAGACTAGTTTTAGTGTTAGATTTAGTGTTAAAGTTAAGTTTAGAGCTAGGGTTAGTGTTAGTGTCACTGACAGTGCTCGGGTAGGGTAATGGTTAGGATTAAAGCCAGAATTAGAACCAGGGTTAGGTCTAGATGTAGGGTTAGAGTTTGGGTTAAGTTAAGGGTTATTGTTAAGGCTAGGTCTAGTTTGTCTTTAAGACTAAAGCTATAGTTATGGCTAGATTTAGGATTAGGTTTAGGTCTAGGGCTAGTGTTAGGGTTAGGTTTAGATATAAGTTTACCAGTAGGGCTAGTGTTAGGATTTGGTTTAGGGTTAGGTTTAGATTTAGACCTAAGATTAGTGTTAGGGTCAGAATAATGGTCAGGGATAGGGTTAGGGTTTGGGATGTGGTTAGATCTAGAATGAAGGCTAGGGTTAGGACTAGTTATAGAGTTAGGCTTTGGTTAGGCTATGGATTAGTGCTAAGAATATGGTGAGCATTAGGGTGAGGTTTGGCTTAGGGTAAGAAATAGAGTTAAAACTAGGGTTAGGACTAGAGTTAGGGATAGATTTAGGGTTAAAGCTTGTGTTAAGCCTTGGATTAGGGCTAGTTTTGTATTAGGGATAGGGCTAGTGTTATGGTTACAGCTATTGTAAGAACTAGGGTTACTATTAGGGTTAGTTTTAGGGTTAGGTTTAGGGCTAGGTCTAGTGTTAGGGTTAGGTTTAAGTTAGGGTGATGTTTAGAGCTAGGTTTAGTGTTTGGATGTGAGTCAGGGTCATGGTTATGTTTAGGGTTAGGATTAGGTGTCAAATTAGGGCTAGCGTTAGGGCTGGAGTGGTGTTAGGGTTTGTTCTAGGGTAAGGGTTAGTGTTAGGGGTATGGCTCCGTTTTGTTTTAGGGCTTGGGCTAGGGTTAGGGCTATTTTAGAATTAGCATTAGGGTTAGAACTAGTTTCAGGGTTAGGCTGAGGCATTGGGTTAGGGTTAGTTTTAGAGATAGGTTTCGATCTAGAGTTAGTACTAGGGCTAAGGATAGTGCAAGTGTTATGACTAGGATTAGAGCTTGGGTTAGGGTTACGGTAAGGGAAAGGGTTAGAAGTAGGTATAGGTCTTGTCTGAGAATTATAGTTAGTCTTAATTCTAGGGTTTGGGTTAGGTTTAGGAATAGGGCTAAATTAGGGCTAGGATAAGGGCTAGGTTTAGTGTTAGGGTTAGGGCTAGAGTTAGCGTTATGGTTAGGAATTGGGCTAGTGTTAGGGTTAGGGTAAGGGTTAGGGATTAAGCTATGGTTAGGGCTAGCGGAAGTGTTAGGTTTAGTGTTAGGTCTGGGTTAGGGTTATGATTATGGTTATGGTTAGGGTTGGGTTTAGGGCTAGGGTCTTCATTAGGGTTAGGGTTAGTTTTAGAGTAATGCATTGGATTAGATGTAAGATTAGGTTTAGGGTTAAGTTTAGGTTATGGTTAAATATAGGTTTAGGGATAGATTTAGTTTTGATTTATGGTAAGGTTTAGGGTTAAGTTTATGGCAAGGTTTAGGTTTAGGGTTAGGTTGAGGGTTAGGTTTATGATTAGTGTTAGGGATAGGGTTAGGTTTAGGGCTAGGGTTATCATTAGGGTTAGGGTTAAGGTAATGTTAGGGTTAGAACTAGTGTTAGTACTAGATTTAAGGTTAGGATTAGGGCTAAGGTTAGGTTTTTGTTTAGAAATAGGGCTTCAGTTATGTTTAGGCTAAGGGTTAGGCTTTGAGCTAGGGTTATGTGTAAGGTGAGGGTTAGGGTTAGGGCTACATTTAGGATCATGGTTATGCTTAGGGTAGGTTTAGGCCTCAGATTAGGGCTAGGTTTTGTGTTAGGTTTAGGCCCAGGGTTAAGCCTATGTGTAATGAAAGATCTAGGGTTCTGGTTAGAGCTAATTTTAGGGTTAGAGTTATGGCTATGTCTAGTGTTAGGTTAAGGTTTTCAGTTAGGTCAGGTTTAGAGCTAGGTTTAGTGTTAGTCTTAGGGTCAGTGTTCAGGTTCGAGTTAGGTTTAAGCTGAAAGCCAGAATTAAGACTAGAGTTAGGTCTAAGGATACAGTTAGTATTTGCTTTAGGTTAAGGATTATGTTAGGGCTAGGGCTCAGGGTTTTTTTTTTTTTTAGGTCTAGGTCTAGAGTTATGGCTATATTCAGGATTAGGTTTAGGTCTAGGGCTAGAGTTACGGTTAGGTTTAGGTATAAGTTTACTGGTAGGGCTAGTTTTAGGGTTTGGTTTAGGGTGAGGGTCAGATTTAGACTGAGGGTTTGTGTTAGGATAAGGATTTGAGTTAGGGTTAGAGCTACAATGAGGGCTAGGGTTAGGACTAGTAATACGATTAGGGTTTGGATTAGGCTGTAAATTAGGATTAAGACTAAGGTTAGCATTATGGATAGGGTTTGGCTTAGGGTAAGTGATAGAGTTAGAGCTAGGGATAGGGCTATGTTTAGGGTTAGGGTTAGGGCTAAGGCTAGGTTTAGGTTTAGGTTTAGGTTTACTTCTTGGGTTAGGGCTCAGATTAGGGCCAGTTTTTCTGTTAGCTTGAGGGCTAGGGTTAGGGCTATGGCTAATATAAGAACTAAGGTTATGATTAGAGTTAGTATTTGGTCTAGATCTAGTGTTAGCGCTATCTTTAGGATTAGTGTGATATTTAGAACTAATGTTAGTGTTAGAATGTAAGTCAGGGTCAGGGTTAATTTTAGGACTAGGACATGAATTAGAGCTAGAAGCTTATGGCTAGGTTTAGGGTTAGGTTTTGGTTTAGGTTAACATTTAGGGTTAGGGCAATGTCTCGGTTTTGTTTAAGGTATAAGGCTAAGTTTACAGCTGGTTTTAGGATTAGCAATAGTGTTAGGTCTAGTGGTAGGTTGAGGATTAGACTTAGGGTTAGAGTCAAATGTAGAGTTATGGCTAGATCTAGAGTAGGGTCTAGGGCTAGGGTTAGAGCTAAGTTTATGGAGTGTGTTATGTTTATTGTAATGGATAGGGTTAGAACTAGAAATAGGGCTGGGGGAGAGTTAGAGTTAGTCTTAGGCCAAGGTTAGGGGTAGAGTTATGTTTAGGGCTAAATTAGGGCTAGGATTAGTGTTAGGGTTAGTGTTAGCGTTATGCCTATGGTTAGGGCTAGAGATATGGATAGTGTTAGGGTTAGGTTTAGTGATAGGGTTAGGGGTAATGATGGGGTTATACCTAAGTTCAGGTCTAGGGTGAGAGTTAAAATTAGAGATAGGGCTAGAGTTAGGGTTTGGCATAGCATTAAGGCTAGGTATAGGACTAAGATGAGGATTAGTGTTTGTGTTAGGGTTAGGGCTAGGATTAGGACTGGTGCTAATGTCAGGTCTGGATTTATGGTTATGGTTAGTTTTAGGGTTAGGCTATTGCTAGCTCTAGTGTATGGGTTAAGATTAGGTTAAGGGTCAGGTTTAAAGCTAGGTGTATTATTAGGGTCAGGGTACGAGTAGGGTTTGGTTTAGGTTTAAGATTTAGGGTTAAGCTTTGAATTAGTTTTAGCAATAGGTTTAGGGTCTGGGTTAGGGTAATTGATAGGGTTAGGTTAAGGGTTCTGGTTAGGTTTAGAGTAAGGAATAGGGTTAGTGTTAGCAATAGTGTTACCATTAGGCCTAGGGTTAGCATTTGGCTTAGGCTTATCTTTTGGGTAATGGATAGGGTTAGAGGTAAGGTTAGGGCTAGGGATGAGGTTAGAATTAGTAATAGGGTTAGGTTTAGGCCTAGGGTTAGAGTCTGGGTTAGTTTTGGGTAAGTGTTAGTGTTTGAGCTAGGATCAGGGCTAGCGTGAGGGTTAGGGTTAGAGTGAGGGCTAATGTTAGGGTTAGCGTTAGGGTTATGTTTAGATTAAAGTTAGAGTTTGAGTTAGAATTAGGGTTACTGCGAGGGTTAGGTTTAGGGTTAGGTCTAGGCTTATGGTTAGGGTTACAATAGAGTTAGTCTTTACTTTAGGATTATGGCTAGGATAAGGGCAATGGTTTGTGTGATGTTTATGGGTATCATTAGGGGTATGGGTAATGTAAGAGCAAAAGATATGGTTATGGCTAGTTTTAGGGTTAGCGTTATGGATAAGTCCAGTGTTCTACTTAGGTTTTGGGTTAGGATAAGATTTAGAGCTAGGGTTTGTTTTAGGGTAACTGTCATTGTAGGGTTAGGTTTAGGTTTAGGGTGAGGGCCAGATTTATGGCTAGCGTTGGGTCTAGGGATAGAGTTAGTCTTTACTTTAGGTTAACGGTTATTGTTAGGGCTAGGGATAGGTTTTTATTTAGGGCTAAGTCTACATTTATGACTCTATTTAGGATTAGGTTTGGTCTAGTGCTAGTGTTACTGTTAGCTTTAAGTATAGGTTTACCGGTAAAGGTAGTGTTAGTTTTCAGTTTAGGGTTAGGGTCAGGTTTAGATCTAGGGTTAGTGTTAGGATCAGAATAAGGGTCATGTTTAGGATTAATGTTAAAGCTAGGGTTAGGGTTAGCATTAGGCTTAGTGTAAGGTATGATGTTACAGCTATGTTTAGTGCTAGGATAAGGGATAAATTTAGGGTTAGGGCTAGAATTAAAATTAGGGTTAGGATTAAATCTAGGCTTAGAACTAGGATTAGAGATAGGGGTATGGCTAATGTTAGGTATAGGTTTAAGGTTAGGAATAGGGCCATGGTTCAGTTTTGTTTTAGAAGTAGGCCTAGGGTTAGGGCTAGTTTTATGTTTAGCAATAGTGTTAGGGCTAGTGGTAGGGTCAAGTTTAGGCTTAGATTTATTGTTATGGTTATATCTAGGTTTAGGGCTATGGCTAGCATTAGGGATAAGGTTAGGACTAGTGTTAGGGTTTGGGTTAGGGTTAGGAATAGGGATAAATTAGGGCTACGATAAGGGCTAGGTTTAGTGTTAGGGTTAGGGCTAGAGTTAGTGTTATGGTTAGGAATTGGGCTAGTGTTAGGGTTAGGGTAAGGGTTAGGGATTAAGCTATGGTTAGGGCTAGCGGAAGTGTTAGGTTTAGTGTTAGGTCTGGGTTAGGGTTATGATTATGGTTATGGTTAGGGTTGGGTTTAGGGCTAGGGTCTTCATTAGGGTTAGGGTTAGTTTTAGAGTAATGCATTGGTTTAGATGTGAGATTAGGTTTAGGGTTAAGTTTAGTTTATGGTTAAATATAGGTTTATGGATAGATTTAGTTTTGATTTATGGTAAGGTTTAGGGTTAAGTTTATGGCAAGGTTTAGGTTTAGGGTTAGGTTGAGGGTTAGGTTTATGATTAGTGTTAGGGTTACGGTTAGGTTTAGGACTAGGGTTATCATTAGGGTTAGGGTTAAGGTAATGTTAGGGTTAGAACTAGTGTTAGTACTAGATTTAAGGTTAGGATTAGGGCTAAGGTAAGGATTTTGTTTAGAAATAGGGCTTCAGTTATGTTTAGGCTAAGGGTTAGGCTTTGAGCTAGGGTTATGTGTAAGGTGAGGGTTAGGGTTAGGGCTACATTTAGGATCATGGTTATGCTTAGGGTAGGTTTAGGCCTCAGATTAGGGCTAGGTTTTGTGTTAGGTTTAGGCCCAGGGTTAAGCCTATGTGTAATGAAAGATCTAGGGTTCTGGTTAGAGTTAATTTTAGGGTTAGAGTTATGGCTATGTCTGGTGTTAGGTTAAGGTTTTCAGTTAGGTCAGGTTTAGAGCTAGGTTTAGTGTTAGTCTTAGGGTCAGTGTTCAGGTTCGAGTTAGGTTTAAGCTGAAAGCCAGAATTAGGACTAGAGTTAGGTCTAAGGATACGGTTAGTATTTGCTTTAGGTTAAGGATTATGTTAGGGCTAGGGCTCAGGGTTTTTGTTTTTTTTAGGTCTAGGTCTAGAGTTATGGCTATATTCAGGATTAGGTTTAGGTCTAGGGCTAGAGTTACGGTTAGGTTTAGGTATAAGTTTACTGGTAGGGCTAGTTTTAGGGTTTGGTTTAGGGTGAGGGTCAGATTTAGACTGAGGGTTTGTGTTAGGATAAGGATTTGAGTTAGGGTTAGAGCTACAATGAGGGCTAGGGTTAGGACTAGTAATACGATTAGGGTTTGGATTAGGCTGTAGATTAGGATTAAGACTAAGGTTAGCATTATGGATAGGGTTTGGCTTAGGGTAAGTGATAGAGTTAGAGCTAGGGATAGGGCTATGTTTAGGGTTAGGGTTAGGGCTAAGGCTAGGTTTAGGTTTAGGTTTAGGTTCACTTCTTGGGTTAGGGCTCAGATTAGGGCCAGTTTTTCTGTTAGCTTGAGGGCTAGGGTTAGGGCTATGGCTAATATAAGAACTAAGGTTATGATTAGAGTTAGTATTTGGTCTAGATCTAGTGTTAGCACTATCTTTAGGATTAGTGTGATATTTAGAACTAATGTTAGTGTTAGAATGTAAGTCAGGGTCAGGGTTAATTTTAGGACTAGGACATGAATTAGAGCTAGAAGCTTATGGCTAGGTTTAGGGTTAGGTTTTGGTTTAGGTTAACATTTAGGGTTAGGACAATGTCTCGGTTTTGTTTAAGGGATAAGGCTAAGTTTACGGCTGGTTTTAGGATTAGCAATAGTGTTAGGTCTAGTGGTAGGTTGAGGATTAGACTTAGGGTTAGAGTCAAATGTAGAGTTATGGTTAGATCTAGAGTAGGGTCTAGGGCTAGGGTTAGAGCTAAGTTTATGGAGTGTGTTATGTTTATTGTAATGGATAGGGTTAGAACTAGAAATAGGGCTGGGGGAGAGTTAGAGTTAGTCTTAGGCCAAGGTTAGGGGTAGAGTTATGTTTAGGGCTAAATTAGGGCTAGGATTAGTGTTAGGGTTAGTGTTAGCATTATGCCTATGGTTAGGGCTAGAGATATGGATAGCGTTAGGGTTAGGTTTAGTGATAGGGTTAGGGGTAATGATGGGGTTATACCTAAGTTCAGTTCTAGGGTGAGAGTTAAAATTAGAGATAGGGCTAGAGTTAGGGTTTGGCATAGCATTAAGGCTAGGTATAGGAATAACATGAGGATTAGTGTTTGTGTTAGGGTTAGGGCTAGGATTAGGACTGGTGCTAATGTCAGGTCTGGATTTATGGTTATGGTTAGTTTTAGGGTTAGGCTATTGCTAGCTCTAGTGTATGGGTTAAGATTAGGTTAAGGGTCAGGTTTAAAGCTAGGTGTATTATTAGGGTCAGGGTATGAGTAGGGTTTGGTTTAGGTTAAGATTTAGGGTTAAGCTTTGAATTAGTTTTAGCAATAGGTTTAGGGTCTGGGTTAGGGTAATTGATAGGGTTAGGTTAAGGGTTCTGGTTAGGTTTAGAGTAAGGAATAGGGTTAGTGTTAGCAATAGTGTTACCATTAGGCCTAGGGTTAGCATTTGGCTTAGGCTTATCTTTAGGGTAATGGATAGGGTTAGAGGTAAGGTTAGGGCTAGGGATGAGGTTAGAATTAGTAATAGGGTTAGGTTTAGGCCTAGGGTTAGAGTCTGGGTTAGTTTTGGGTAAGTGTTAGTGTTTGAGCTAGGATCAGGGCTAGCGTGAGGGTTAGGGTTAGAGTGAGGGCTAATGTTAGGGTTAGCGTTAGGGTTATGTTTAGATTAAAGTTAGAGTTTGAGTTAGAATTAGGGTTACTGCGAGGGTTAGGTTTAGGGTTAGGTCTAGGCTTATGGTTAGGGTTACAATAGAGTTAGTCTTTACTTTAGGATTATGGCTAGGATAAGGGCAATGGTTTGTGTGATGTTTATGGGTATCATTAGGGGTATGGGTAATGTAAGAGTGAAAGATATGGTTATGGCTAGTTTTAGGGTTAGCGTTATGGATAAGTCCAGTGTTCTACTTAGGTTTTGGGTTAGGATAAGATTTAGAGCTAGGGTTTGTTTTAGGGTAACTGTCATTGTAGGGTTAGGTTTAGGTTTAGGGTGAGGGCCAGATTTATGGCTAGCGTTGGGTCTAGGGATAGAGTTAGTCTTTACGTTAGGTTAACGGTTATTGTTAGGGCTAGGGATAGGTTTTTATTTAGGGCTAAGTCTACATTTATGACTCTATTTAGGATTAGGTTTGGTCTAGTGCTAGTGTTACTGTTAGCTTTAAGTATAGGTTTACCGGTAAAGGTAGTGTTAGTTTTCAGTTTAGGGTTAGGGTCAGGTTTAGATCTAGGGTTAGTGTTAGGATCAGAATAAGTGTCATGTTTAGGATTAGAGCTAAAGCTAGAATGAGTGCTAGGTTTAGGACTAGTAATAGGGTTTGGGGTAGGCTAAGGACTAAGGTTAGGACTAGAGTAGCTTTAGGGAGAGGGCTTGGCTTAGGGTAAGGGATAGGGTTAGAGGTATGGTTAAGGTTAGCATTAGTGTCAGGGCTCGGATTAGGCTAGGATTTGTGTTAGCATTAGGGCTACATCTACTGAAAGAACTAGTTTTCTGATTAGGGCTAGTTCTAGGCTTAGCATTAGAGCAATGTTTAGAGTTAGGGGTACTGTTAGGGTCTGACTCAGGGTCAGGACTATTTCTATGGTTAGGGTTATGACTCAAATTAGGGCTAAGTTTAGGGATAGGTTTAAGGTTAGTGTTTGGTTTAGTTTAAGGGGTACGGTTAGGATTATGGCTTGGTTTTGTTTTTGGGCTATAGTAGGGTTAGAGCTAGTTTTCCAATTAGCATTAGGTTTATGGCTAGTGTTAGGGTGAGGTTTGGGTTTAAGATTAGGTTTACAACCAGGCTTAGGGCTACATTGATGTTTAGAGTTAGGATTGGGGCTAGGGATAGGGCTAGGGTTTATGTTTTAAAATAAGGATATGTCTAGGGCGAGAGTGAGAGTTACTCTTAGGGCTAGGGTTAGGATTAGGTTTAGGATTAGGGTTAATTTAGGGCTAGGATTAGCCCTAAGGTTAGTGGTAGGTTTTGGCCTAGAGTTAGGGCTAGGGTTAGGGTTAGGGTTACAGTTAGGGTAAGGTATGATGCTACAGCTACATTTTGGGCTAGGGCATAGGTTAAAATTAGGGTTAGGGTTCCACTTAAGGTTAGGATTAGGATTAAGGCTATGCTTAGGGCTAGGATTAGGTTGATGGTTTGTGCTAGGGTTAGGGCTCGGATTAGTTCTACGGCTAATGTCAGTTCTAGGGTTATGGTTAGGGATAGTTTTAGGTTTAGGTTTATGGCCAGGTCTATTGTAAGTGTTACCTTGAGGGTTAGGGTCAGGTTTACTGCTGGGGGTATTATTAGGGTCAGAGTCAGGCTTAGGGTGTGGGTTAGGTTAAGTTTTAGGTTTAGGGGCAAAATTAGCCTTAGGGTTAGATTAATGGATATGGTTAGGTTTCAGGTTCAGGTTAGGTTTAGAATAATGGACAGGGTTAGGTTAAGGCATATGGTTAAAGGTAGGACTAGGGACAGAATTTGGTTAAAATATGGTTCAATTAATGGATAGGATTAGAGCTACAGTTAGAATCAGGTTTAGGGTTAGGTTAGAGATATGGTTAGGGTTAGGCCTAGGGTTAGAATTTGCTTAGAGTTATGGTTAGAGTAATGGATAAAATTATATCTAGGTTTAGGGCTAGTGTTATGGTTAGGAATAGGGTTATGGTTTGATTTAGGTTTGGGGTTAGGACAAGGTTAGGTTTAGGGTTAGGTTTAGGTTAAGTGTTAGGGCTAAAGATAGGGCTAGGGCTACAATTAAAACTAGGGTTAGGGCCCAGATTAGGGCTAGGTTTTGGGTTATGTTAGGGCTAGTGTAGGACTACAGCTTATGTAAGAACTATGGTTATGATTAGGGCTGGTATAATGGTTAGCATTAGGACTGGGTCTAGTGTTTATATTAGGTTTAGGTTTAGTGGGATGATTAGAGATAGGGTTCGTGTTAGGGTCAGACTCAGGATCAGTGTAACTTTTAGGATTAGGGATAGGACTCAAATTATGTGAGGGTTAAGGACAGGGGTAGGGTAAGGATTTGTGTTAGGGTTAGGGTAAGAATTAGGGATAGTGCTAATGTCAGATCTAGGGTTATGTTTAGCTTAGGGTTAAGGTTGGAGCTATGGCTCAGTTTTGTTTTAGGGTTAGGGTTAGGGTTGTGGCTATGGCTCAGTTTTGTTTTAGAGCTAGGGCTAGGGTTAGGGCTAGTTTGGGTTTAGCAATAGTGTTAGGGCTAGTAGTAAGGTGAGGTTAGTCTTATATTAATTGTTAGGGTAATGGATAGGGTTAGGTTTAGGATTCAGGTTAGGTTTAGAGTAATGGATATGGTTATTGTTAGTGACAGGGTTAGTGTTAGGCCTAGGGTTAGCATTTGGATTAGGCTTATCTTTAGGGTAATGGATAGGGTTAGATCTAAGGTTAGGGCTAGAATTAAGGATAAGTATATGGCTACGGTTAGGGTTAGGCCTAGGGTTAGTGTCAGGGTTAGGTTTACAGTAAGTATTAGGGTTTGAGCTAGGGTTATGTCTAGGGCAAGGGTTAGGGTAAGAGTCAGGGCTAGGTTTAGGGTTAGGGTTAGTGTTATTATTAAGGAAAGGGTTAGAGTTTGAGCTAGGTTCAGGACTAGGGCAGGTTTAGGGTTAGGGTTAGGTCTAGGGTTATGGTTAGGGTTACGATCAGAGCTAGGTTTAGGGCTAGGATAAGGGCTAGGTTTTATGATGTTTATGGCTAGCTTTAGGGCTATGGGTAATGTAAGAGCTCGGGTTATGGTTACGGCTAGTTTTAGGGTTAGGATTATGGATAAGTCTAGTGTTAGGGTTAGGTTTTGGGTTAGGATAAAGTTTAGAGCTAGGGATTGTGTTAGGGTAAGCGTCAGTGTTTGGGTCAGGGTTAGAGCCAAAACTAGGAATAGTGTTGGGTCTAGGGATGGGGTTACTCTTTGTGTTAGGTTAAGGATTATTTTTAGGGCTAGTTCAAGGTTTTTGTTTAGGGCTACGGCTAGATTTATGAATCTATTTAGGATTAGGTTCGGTCTAGTGCTGTTATTACTGTTAGGTTTAAGTATAGGTTTACTGGTAGGAATAGAGTTAGGGTCTGGTTTAGGGTTAGTGTCAGGTTTAGATCTAGGGTTAGTGTTAGGGTCAGAATAAGGGTTAGGGTTTGGTTTAGGGCTAAAGCTAGAATGAGGCCAAGAATTAGGACTAGAAATAGAGTTATGGTTTCAGATAGGCTAAAGATCAGTGTTAGGACTAGGGTAGCATTAGGGTGAGGGTATGGCTTAGGGTAATGGATAGGATTAGAGGTAGAGTTAGGATTGTGGATAAGATTAGGGATAGGTTAGGGATAGGGTTAGGGTTACTGTGAGGATTAGGTTTAGGGTTAGGGTTGCGGTTTGAGTTAGTTTTAGGGTTACAGTTAAGGATAGGGTTAGCATTAGTGTTTAAGTTAGGGTTATAGTTAGGTTTTGGATTAGTTCTAGCTTTAGGGTTATGGTTAGTGTTAGGTTTAGAGTTAGCATTAGGTAAAGGTTAGGGTTAGGGTTAGTGGTAGGGTTAGGGTTAGGTTTAGTGTTAGGGTTAGTGTTAGGTTTAGTGTTAGGATTGGTATTAGGGTTAGGGTTTGGGTTAGGCTTAGGGATACAGTTAAGTTTAGGGTAATGGTTAGTGTTAGGATGAGTATTAGGGTTAGGTTAGGATTAGGGTTAGTGTTAGTGTTAGGGTTAGTGTTTGTGATAGGGTTAGGTTTAGGCTTAGGGTTCAGGTTAGGGTTAGGTTTAGTTTTAGAGTTAGGGTTACAGTTGACTTTTGGTTAGTGTTAGATTAGTGTTCAGTTAAGGTTAGGGTTGGAGTGTGGGTTCATGTTACGGTTACGGTTAGGATTAGGTTTAGAGTTCATGTTAGGGTTACATTTAAGTTTACGGTTAGGAGTAGGGTTACTGTTACAGTTAGGGTTAGGTTTAGGTTTAGGATTATTGTTTGGGTTAGTGTTAGAGTTAGGTGTAGGGTTAGTGTTAGGGTTAGGTATAGAGTAAGTGTTAGGGTTAAGGTTACATTTATGGTGAGGTTTAATGTTAGTGTTAGGGTTATTGTTAGTGATAGGATTAGGGTTAGGTTTAGGATACCATTAGGGTTAGAGTTAAGGTTAGGGTTAGGTTTAGTGTTAGGTTTAGGGTACTTGTTAGGGTTAGGCTTTATTGTAGGGTTAGGGTTAGAGTTAGTGTTAGGGTTAGGCTAGGGTTTAGGATAAGTGTTAGGTTTAAGTTTAGGATTAGTGTTAGTGTTAGATTTAGGTTTAGGTTTAGGGTTAATGTTAGGGTTAGGGTTAGGGTTAGTTTTAGGGATAGTGTTATGGTTAGGTTTAGGTTTCGTGTAAGGGTTAGTGTTAGCGTTAGTGTTAGTGTTAAAGTTAGGGGTAGGGTTAGTGTTAATGTTAGATTAGGGATCAGGTTAGGGATAGTATTAGGATTAGGGTTAATTTTAGGGTTAGTGTTAGATTTAGGGATGGGGTAGGGTTAGTGTTAGGGTTAGGTTTCAAATTAGAGTTAGGTTAGTGTTAGGTTTAGGGTTAGGGTTAGTGTTAGTCTTAGAGTAAGGGTTAGGGTTAGGTTTAAGCTTAGTGTTTGGGTTAGGAATAGGGTTAGGGATAGGGTTAAGTTCAGGATTATGGTTTGAGTTAGGGTTAGGGTAAGGGTTAGGGTTAGGATTAGGGTTAGGGTTTGTGTTAGGTTTAGGGTTAGGGTTGGATTAGGTTTAGAGTTAGGGTTAGGGTAAGTGTAGGGTTAGGGTAAGTGTAGGGTTAGCTTTAGGGTTAAGGGTAAAATTAGGGTTAGTGTTAGGGTTACTATTAGGGTTATGGTTAGGGTAAATGTTAGGTTTAGCATTAGGGTTATGGTTAGGTTTTGTTATAGGGTTAGTGTTGGGGTTAGGGTTGGGGTAACGTTTAGTGTTAAGGTAGTGTTAGGGTTAGGGTTACTTAAGGGTTAGGGTTTGATTTGGTTTAGGTTTATCATTTGGATTAGGGTTTAGTTTCAGGATAGGGACTGGGTAGGGTTAGGGTTAGTGTTAGGGTTAGTGTTAGGGTTAGGGTAGGGGTTAGGATTCCTGTTAGAATAAGGGTTAGGGTTAGGATTACTGTTTGGGTTAGGGTTAGAGATATGTTTAGGGTTATTGTTAGTTTTAGGGTTAGTGTTAGTGTCAGGGTTAGTGTTAGTGTTAGGGTTAGGGTTAGTGTTAGGGTTAGGGTTACAGTTAGTGTTAGGTTTGAGTTGCGGTTAGGATTAGGGTTAGTGTTAGGGTTAGGGTTAGACTTAGGTTTAGTGTTAGTGTAAGGGCTAGGGTTAGGTTTCGGGTTAGGGATTGGGTTAGGGTTAAGGTTCGGGTTAGGGTTTGTGTTAGGGTAAGGGTTAGGGATAGGATTTGTGTTAGGGTTACATTTGGATTATGTTTAGAGTTAGGGATAGAGTTATTAGGATTAGCTTAATGTCAGGGTTAAGGGTAAGGTTAGGGTAAGTGTTAGGGTTAGGGTTAGGATTAGGGTTAGTGTTCCTGTTAGGGTTAAAAGTAGGTTTAGTTTTAAAGTTAGTGTTAGTGTTATGTTTAGAGTTAGGGTTATGGTTATGGTTAGTGATAGGGTAAGGGTTAGGTTTAGGTTTAGTATTAGGTAAGAGTTAAGGTTACTCTTAGGGTACGGGTTAGGGTAGGTTTAGGGTTAGCTTTAGAATTAGGGTGAGGATCAGGTTTAGGGATCAGGTTATGGTTAGGCTTAGGGTTAGTTTTAGAATTAGGGTGAGGATCATGGTTAGGGATCAGGATAGGGTTAGGTTTAGGTTTAGTTTTAAAATTAGGGTGAGGATCAGGGTTAGTGATCAGGTTACGGTAAGAGTTAGTTTAAGAGTTAGGATTAGGATTAAGTTTAGGGTTAGTGTTAGGGTTAATGTTAGGGTTAGAGTTATGGATCATGTTCGGTTGATGGTTAGGGTTAGGGTTTGGATTAGGGTTAGAGTTAGGGTTAAGGTTAGTGTTAAAGTTAGGGTTAGTGTTAGGTTTAGGGTTAGGGTTACAGTTAGGGTTAGTGATAGGGTTAGGATTAGGTTTAGTTTTAGTATTAGGTAAGAGTTAGGGTTATTGTTAGGGTACGGATTAGGGTTATTTTTAGGTTTAGTTTTAGAATTAGGGTGAGGATCAAGGTTAGGGATCGGGTTAGGGTTAGGGTTAGTTTAAGAGTTAGGATTAGATTTAGGGATACGGTTAGTGTTAGGGTTAGTGTTACGGTTAGGGTTATGGTTTATGTTATGTTAGGTTTAGGTTTAGGGTTTGGGTTAGGTTAGGATTAGGATTAGTGATAAGTTTAGGATTAGTTATAGGTTTAGGATAAGTTATAGGTTTGGGGTTACTGTTAGGGTTAGGATTAGGGTTAGGGTTAGTGTTACGGTTAGGGTTAGGGTTAGGGTTAGTGTTAGTGATAGGGTTAGGGTTATGGTTAGTTTAGGGTTAAATATAGGGTTAGGCTAAGGGTTAGGGTTAGGGTTATGGTAAGGATTAGGTTTAGTTTTAGTGTTAGGGTTAGTGTTAGGATTAGGTTTAGGGTTAATTATAGGGTTAGGGTTCATGTAAGATTTATTGTTCATTTTAGGGTTTGGGTTAGGGTGTGGGATAGGATTAGGGTTATGTTTAGGGTTAGGGTTAGTGTTATATTTAGGTTTAGGGTTAAGGATAGTGTTAGTGTTACTCTTAGAGCTAGGTTTAGGGTTAGTGTTAGGGTGAGAATTAGGGTTAGGTTTAGGGTTAAGGTTAGTGTTAGTGTTAGGGTTCGTGTTGTGATTATGGTTAGGGTTAATGTTAGTGTTAGGGTTAGGGTTAGAGTTAGTGTTAGTGTTAGGTTTAGGGTTAGGATTGGTTTAGGGTTAGTGTTAGGATAGGGTTATGTTAGGGTAGTGTTATTGTAAGGTTTAGGGTTAAGGTTAAGGTTAGTGTTAGGTTTTGGATTAGGGTTAGGATTAGTGTAGGGTAAGGGTTAGGGTTAGGGTTAGGTAAGGGTTTGGGTTTAGGTTAGGATAGGGTTAGGGTTGTGGTTTGAGTTATGATTAGTGTAAAGGATACGGTTAGGGTTAGGGTTTGTGTTAGGTTTAGGGTTAGTTTGTTGGTTTGTGTTAGGGTTACTGTTATGGTAAGTGTTAGGGATAGGTTTAGTGTTATGTTTAGGTGTAAGTTTAGGGTTAGGGTTAGGGTTAGGTTTAGGATTAATATTTTGCTTATGGTTAGAGTTAGGTTTAGGGTTTGTGTTAGGGTTAGGTTTAGAGATAGTGTTAGGGATAGGATTAGGGTTAGGGTGAGGTATAGGGTTAGGGTTAGTGTTAGGATTAGGATTAGTGTTAGGGTTACGGTTAGGATTAGAGTTAGATTTAGAGTTATGGTTAGGGTTAGTGTTAGGTTTAGAGTTAGGATTAGTGTTAGTGTTTCGGTTATGGTTAGGTATATGTTTAGGGTTAGTGTTACGGTTAGGGTTCGTGTTACATTTAGGGTTAGGATAAGGGTTAGGATTAGGGTTAGTGTGATTAGGGTTAGTGTTAGTGAAAGATTTAGGATTAGTTATAGGTTTGGGGTTATTGTTAGGGTTAGGGTTAGGGATAGGGTTATGTTTACAGTTAAAGTTAGGGTTAGTGTTGGGATAGTGTTAGGTTTAGAGTTAGTGTTACAATAAGGGTTAGAGTTATTGTTAGGGGCAGTGTTAGGGTTTCGGTTAGGATTAGAGTAAGGTTTAGGTTTAGGGTTAAAGTTGGTGTTAGGGTTTGGATTAGGGTTAGTTTTTTTAGTTATGGTTAGGGTTAGTGTCAGAATTATGGTTAGGGTTAGGATTAGGAATAGTGTTAGGGTGAGTGTTAGGGGAAGGGTTAGGGTTTGTGTTAGGGTTAGCATTAGGGTTAGGATTTGTTTTAGGGTTAGTTTTAGGATTATGGTTGGATTATGGTTAGAGTTAGGGTTAGGGTTAGTGTCAGGTTTAAGCATAGGGTTAGGGTTAGTGTTAATGTTAGGGTTAGGGTTAGTGTTAGGGTTAGGGTTAGGGTTAATGTTAAAATAAGTTTAGTGTTAGGTTTAGGGTTAGGGTTAGTGATAGGGTAAGGATTATGGTTAGGGTTACCATTAGGGTTAGGTTTGGGGTTAGTATTAAACTTAGGGTTCTGATTAGGTATGGATTATCGTGAGGGTTAGGTTAGTGTTAGGTTTATAGTTTCGGTTAGGGATTGTGTTAGGGTTACGGTAAGAATTAGAGATAGGGTTAAGGTTAGAATTAGGGTTATAGTTATGGTTAGGGTTAGGGTAGGGTTTGTGTTAGGTTTAGGGTTAGTGTTAGTGTAGGTGTTAAGATTAGGGTTAGTGTTAAGGTTATGGTTGGGGTTAGGGTTAGGATTAGTTTTTGGTTTAGCGTTAGATTTAGGATTAGTTTAAGTGTTAGGGTTAAGGTTAGGGTTAGTTTTAGGTTTAGGTTATGGTTAGTTTTAGGGTTAGGTTTAGTGTTTGTGTTAGAGTTAGGTTTAGGGTTAGGTTAGGGTTAGGTTTAGGTTTGGGTTCGTATTAGGGTAGGGTTAGGGTTAGTGTTAGGTTGAGATTTATGGTTAATATTAGAGTCAGGTTTAGGGTTACAGTAAAAGTTAGGTTTAGTGATAGGGTTAGGATTAGGGTTAGGTTTAATATTAGTGTTTGGTTTTGGGTTAGGGTTAGTTTTAGGGTTAGGTTTAGGGTTAAAATTAGTGTTAGGGTTAGGGTTAGTTTTAGGGCTAGGGTTAGAGTTTGTTTAGGGTGACGGTTAGCATTAGGGTTAGTGTTAGAGTTTGGGTTAGGTTTAGGGTTAGTGTTAGGGTTTGGATTAGTGTAAATTTAGAGTTAGGATTAGATTTAGGTTATGGTTATGGTTAAGTTTATGGTGTATGTTACGGTTAGTGTTATTGTTTGGATTATGGTTTGGGTTGCAGTTAGGATTAGAGATAGTGTTAGGGTTAGGGATAGTGTTAAGGTTAGTGTTAGGGTTAGTGTTAGGGTTAGGGGCAGTGATAGGTTAAGGTTTAGGTTTAGGTTTAGGGTTATAATTAGAGTTAGTGTTAGTGTTAGTGCTAGGGTTAGGGTTAGGGTGAGTGTTAGGGTTAGCGTTAGGGTTAGTGTTAGGATTAGGGTTTAGTTAGGGTTAGGGTTAGGGTTAGGGTAGGGGTTATTGTTAGGGTTGGGGTTAGGCTTAGGTTTAGGGTTCCTGTTAAGGATAGGTTCAGGTTTAGATTTAGGTTAGCATGAGCATTTGGCTTAGTGTTTCTGTTAGGTTTAGGGTTAGGGTTAGGTTTAGGTTTAGGATTAGTGTTAGTGTTTATGTTAGTAGTATATTTAGGGTTAGCATTAGTGTTTGGCTTAGTGTTATAATTAGTTTTAGGTTTAGAGTTAGGGTTAAAATAAGGGTTAGTGTCAGGTTTAGATTTAGGTTTAGTTTTAATGTAGGGTTAGGAATAGGGTTAGGGTTAGGGTTTGGGTTAGAGTTAGGTTTGATGTTATTGTTAGGTTTAGGGTTAGTGTTAGGATTAGGCAAGGGTTAGGGTAAGGGTTAGGGTTTGTTCATGGTTAGGATTAGGGTTGGGTTTAGGGTTAGGATTACGGTGAGTGTTAGGTTTTGGGTTACAGTTTGAGTTAGGGTTAGTGTTTGGTATACAGTTAGGTTTCAGGTTAGGATTACGGTTAGTGTTAGTTTTTGGTTTAGGATTAGTGTTAGGGTTAGGTTTAGGGTTAGGGTTAGGTTTAGGGTAAGTGTTAGGGTTAGGTTTAGGGTTAGGGAAAGAGTTTGTTTTGCAGTTAGGGTTAGAGTTAGTGTAAGGTTTAGGGTTATGATTAGGGTTAGGGTTAGTATTAGGATTAGAGTTAGTGTTTGAAATAGGTTTAGGGTTAGGATTATGGTTAGAGTTAGGGCTAGGATTAGGATTAGTGTTAGTGTTAGGTTAGTGTTAGGGTTAGGGTAAGTTTAGGGTTAGGGTTAGGGTTAGGGTTAGGAATGGTTTTACGGTTAGGGTTAGTGTTAGTGTTAGAGTTAGTGTTAGTGTTAGGGTTAGGGTTAGTGTTAGGGATAGGGTTAACGTAAGGTTAGGGTTATGGTTGGGGTTATGATTTGAGTTAGTGTTACTGTTAGGGTTAGGGTTAGAGTGAGTGTTAGGGTTAGGGTTAGGTTTAGGATTAAGGTTAGTGTTAGGTTTAGGGTTAGTGTTATGGTTAGGGTTAGTGTTATGATTAGGATTTGTGTTAGTGTTTGGTTCAGGGTTAGGTTTAAGTTAGGGTTAGGGTTAGTGTTAGGGTTAGGGTTAGTTTTGGAGTTAGCGTTTGTTTTAGGGATAGAGTTAGATTTAGGTTTATTTAGGGTAAGAGTTATGTATATGGCTCGTGTTAGGATTAGTGTTAGTGTTAGGTTTATGTTTAGGGTTAGGCTTAGTGTAATTTTTAGGGTTAGGTTTAGGGTTAGCATTAGGGTTAGGCTTAGTGTTAGGATTAGGGTTATGGTTAGTGTTCGGTTTAGGGTTAAGGTTAGTGTTAGTGTTTGATTAGGGTTAAGGTAAGGATTCGGGTTATGTTTACAGTTATGATTACATTCAGAGTTAGAGTTAGGTTGAGTGTTAGGTTTAGTTAGGGTTAAGTTTAGTGTTAGATTTAGGGTTAGTGTTATGGTTAGGGTTATGGTTATGATTAGGATTAAGGTTAGGTTTATGTTTAGGGTTACGGTTAAGTTAGGATTAGGGGTAGGTTTTGGGTAAATGTTAGGGTTAGGTTTAGGGTTGGTGTTACGGTTCATGTTAGGGTTAGGGTTAGGTTTACTTAGGTTTACGGTTAGGGTTAGTTGTCATATTAGAGTTAGAGTTAAGGTTAGTGTTAAGTTTAGGTTTAGGTTTAGGGTTATGGTTATTTTATGGTTAGTTTTAGTGTCAGGGTTAGGGTTAGGTTTAGCGTTAGGGTTAAGGTTACATTTAGGGTTAGTGATAGCATTAATGTTAGGGTTATGGTTATCGTTAGTGTTAGAGTTAGGATTAGGGTTCATGTTAGGTTTATGGTTAGGGTTAGTGTTAGGTTTAGGGTTAAGGTTAGGGTTAGTGTTAGGGTTAGTGTTAGGTTTAGGGTTAGTTTAAGGGTTAGTGTTAGGGTTAGGGTTATGGTTTGTGTTAGCATTAGTGTTAGGGTTAGTGTTAGGGTTAGCCTTAGGTTTAAGGTTACATTTGGTGTTAGTGTTTGGGTTAGGGTTAGGGATGTTATTAGGGTTAGGTATAGGTTTAGGGTTAGTTTTAGGGTTAGGGATAGAGTTAGGGTTAAGGTTAATTTGATGGATAGGGTTAATGTTATGGTTACTGTTTGTGTTATGTTTAGGTTTAGGGTTATGTTTAGAGTTAATTTTAGGGTTAGGGTTTGGTTTATTGTTTGGGTAAGGGTTAGGGTCAGTTTTAGAGTTAGGGTTAGGGTTATGGTTAGTGTTAGGATTAGTGTTAGGGTGAAGGTTATGGTTTGTGTTAGGGTAAGGTTTAGGGTTAGGGTTTGTGTTAGGTTTAGGGACAGGGTAAGTGTTATGTTTATGGTTATGGTTAGTATTAGGGTTAGAGTGAGGCTTAGGGTTAGGTTTAGGCTTAATTTTAGGGTTAGGGTTAGGGTTAAGTTTAGGTTTAGTGTTAGGTTCAGGGTTAGAGTTTGGGTTAGGTTTAGTGATAGGGTTGGGGTTGGGGTAAGGGTTATTGTTAGGATTAGGGTTAGGTTTAGCATTATTGTTATTGTTAGTGTTAGTGTTAGGGTTGGGGTTAGGTTTTGGTTTAGGTTTACATTTACATAAGGCTTAGGGTTATGGTTAGGATTAGGTTTTATTGTTAGGGTTATGGTTAGGTTTAGAGTTAGTCATAGAGTTAGGTTTAGGGTTAGGTTTGTGTTAGGGTTAGGTTTAGGGTTAGGTTTTGTGTTAGAGTTAGGGTTAGTGTTAGGTTTACTTTTAGGTTTAGCATTACATTTAGGTTTAGGTTTAGGTTTAGGATTAGTTTTAGGGTTAGGATTAGGGTTCGTGTTAGGGTAGTTTAGGGTTAGTGTTAGGGTTAGTGTTAAATTTAGGGGTAGGCTAGGTGTTACTGTTAGGTTTATGTTTAGGATTAAGATTAGGAATAGTGTTAGGGTTAGGGATAGGTTTAGGGTTAGTGTTTGGATTAGGGTTAAAGTTAGGGTTTTTGTTAAGTTTAGGTTTAGGGTTAGGGTTAGTGTTACAGTTACTATTAGAGTTAGAATAAGTGTTAGGGTTAGGGTTAGTGTTAGGGTTAATATTAGGGTTTGGTTTAGTGTTACGGTTAGGGTTAGGTTTAGGATTAATGTTTGGGTTAGGTCTGGTGTTAGATTTAGTGTTAGTATTAAGGTTAGTGTTAGGGATAGGGTGAGGATTAGCGTTAGTATTAGAATTTGGGTTAGGGTTAGGTTTTGGGTTAGAGTTAGGGTTAGGGATAGGGTTATTGTTAGGGTTAAGATTAGGGTTAGGTTTTGTGTAAGGTTTAGGTTTAGGGTTAGGGTTAGGGTTTGGGTTAGGGTTAGAATTTGGGTTAGGTTTAGGGTTAGTAGTAGGGTTAGGTTTAGGCTTAGTGTTAAAATTAGTTTTAGTTTTAAGTTTAGTGTTAGGGTTAGCATTAGTGTTAGGGTTAGGGTTATGTTTAGTGTTATGGTTTGGGTTAGGGTTAGGTTTAGGTTAGTGATAGGGTTAGTGTTAGGGTTAGTTTTAGTGTTAAGGGAAGGGGAAGGGTTAGGGTTCTGGTTAAACTTACGTTTAGTTTATTAAACTTACGTTTAGTTTAAGAGTTAAGGATAGGGTTAGGGTTAGGGTTAGTGTTAGTGTTTGCCGGAGTACGGCTGCAGCAAAATAACTGGGGGATGACGAAGAACTTGTGTACGTTGATACAGCAGGAGTAGGAGTCGTTTATTGTAGGACAGGAGCGGTATTTATACATTCCACACAGCTTATCTAATTAACATAAACTAGATACAGCAGTCAACCAATAAGGAATCTCCACACTTAATGGCTCGCTGGCGTTACTTCACAAACCACTCCCTCTGGCATTTTGCCAGGAGCCATCCAGACTTGTTTACAGACTCTAACATTTCTCTGGCAAAATGCCAGGCGCCATCCTGACTTGTTTACAGACTCTAACAAGTGTTAGGGTTAAGGTTTGTGTTAGGGTCAGAGTTAGTGTTACCGTTTCTGTTAAGATTAGGGTTAGGTTAGTGATAGGATTTGGGTTTGGGTTAGTGTTACGGTTAGGGTAAGGGTTCATTTAGGGTTAGAGATATGGTTAATGATAATGTTAGGGTTAGGGTTAGGGTTAGGGATAGGGTTAGTGATAGAGTTAGGGTTCAGATTATGGTTAGTGTTAAGGTTAGTGTTAGGCTAGGTTTAGGGTTATTTTAGTGTTAGGGTTATGGTTCTGGTTAGGGTTTGTGTTAGGGTTAGGGTTAGGGTTCGAGTTATAGTTAGGGTTAGGTTTAGGGTTCGTGTTCGTGTTAGGATTAGTGTTAGGGTTAGGCTTAGGGTTAGAGTTAGTTTTGGGTTAGGGTTAGGTTTAGTAACAGTGTTACTATTAAGGTTACAATTAGTGTTAGTGTTAGGGTTATGGTTAGGTTTAGGGTTAGGGTTACTCTTAGGGATACGGTTAGTGTAGCTTCAGTGTTAAGGTTAGGTTAGTGCTAGGGTTAGGGTTAGGGTTCAGATTAGGTTTCGTGTTAGGGTTATAATTAGGGTTAGTATTAGGGTTAGTGTTAGGGTTAGGATATTTGTTACTAATAGGGTTAGGTTTAGGATTAGTGTTAGGATTAGTGTTAGGGTTCCTGCTAATGTTAGTGTTAGCGTTACGGTTAGGGTTAGGTATAGGTTTAGGTTTAGGGACAGGTTTAGGGTTAGTATTAGGCTTAGGGGTAGGGTTAGGGTTAGTGTTACAGTTAGGGTTAGTTTTAGGTTTAGATTTATGTTTATTGTTAGGCTTAATGTTAGGGTTAGGGTTAGTTTTAGTTTTAGATTTATGTTTATTGTTAGGGTTAGTGTTAGTGTTCAGTAAGGGTTAGGTTTAGTTTTGGGTTAGGTTTACAGTTTCGGTTTGTGTTAGAGTTTGTGTCCGGTTAAGGGTTAAGGTTATGGTTAGGTGTAGGGTTAGGGATAGGGTTAGGATTAGTGTTAGTGTTAGGTTTAGAATTAGTGTTAGGGTTAGGGTTAAGGTTAGGCTTAGAGGTAGGGGTAGGGTTAGTTTAAGGGTTAGAGTTAGTGTTAGTGTTAGTGTTACGGTTCAGGTTAGGGTTCGCTTTAGGGTTAGGGATCGGGTTTAGGTTTAGGGTAATGTTTAGGGTTAGGGTTAGGTTTAGTTTTATAGTTTGGATTATGGTTAGGGTTATGGTTAGTGTGAGTGTTAGGTTTAGGTTAGGGTGTGTTTTAGGCTTAGTGTTAGGGTTTGTGTTATGGTTAGGGTTAGGGTTAGTGTTAGGGTTAGTGTTAGAGTTAGTTTAAGTTTAGGGTTAGTGTTAAAGTTAGTGTTAGGGTTAGGGTTAGTGTTAGAGTTAGGTTCAGTGTTAGGGTTAGTCTTAGGTTTAATGTTAGGTTTAGGGTTATGGTTAAGCTTAGGTTTAGTGTTAGGGTTAGAGTTAGGGTTAGGGTTAGGTTTAGGGTTAGTGTTAGGTTTGGAAATAGGTTTAGGGTTAGTTTTAGGGTTAGGATTAGTGTTTGTGTTAATGTTAGGGTTAGGGTTAGTGTAAGGGTTAGTGTTAGTGTTTGTGCTAGTGTTAGGTTTAGGGTTGGACTTAGGGTTTGTGTTAGCTTTAGGCTTACACTCAGAATTAGGATTAGGGTTAGTGTTAGGTGTAGTGTTAGTGTTTGGGTTAGTGTTAGGTTTAGAGTTAGACTTTGACTTTGTGTTAGATTTACAGTTTGAATTAAGGTTAGGGTTAAATTTAGGATTAGGGTTAGGGTTAGAGTTAGGATTACAGTTAGTTTTAGATTTAGGGTTAGGGTTAGGGTTAGGGTGTGTGTAGGGTTAGGGTTAGTGTTGAAATAGATTAAATGTAGGATTAGGGTTAGGGTTAGTGTTATGGTTAGTGTTAGTGTTTGGGTTTGCACTAGGGTTAGTGATATGGTTAGTTTTAGGGTTAGTTGCTAGGGTTGGGTTAGGGTTAGTGTTATGGTTATGGTTAGAGTTTGTGTTAGGGTTAGAGTTAGGGTTAAGGTTAGGGTTAGGTTTAGGGTTAGTGTTAGTGTTGGGATTAGGTTTTGGTTTAGGGAGAGGATTAGGGTGAGTGTTAGTGTTAGTTTTATGGTTAGGGTTAGCAATAGTTTAATTAGGGATAAGATGAGGTTTTAGTGTTAGTGTTAGGGTTAGGTTTAGTGTTATGGTTAAGATTAGGTTTAGGGATAGAATTAGCATTAGGATTACATTAAGGGTTAGTGTTAGGGTTAGCGTTACAGTTAGGGTTATGGTTAGGGTTAGTGTTATGGATAAGATTAAGTTTAGGGATAGGATTAGCATTAGGGTTACATTAAGGGTTAATGTTAGGGTTAGCGTTACAGTTAGGTTTAGTGTTAGTGTTAGGGTTAGGTTTTGGGTTAAGTTTAGAATTAGTGTTAAGGTTTTTGTTAGGTTTAGGGTAAGAGTTAGGGTTAAATTTACAATAATGATTAGGTTTAGTTTTAAGGTTAGTTTGGGGTTAGTGTTAGGGTTTGTGTTATGGTTAGGGTTAGTGTTAGGGTTAGGCTTAGGTTTAGTATTAGTGTTAGTGTTAGGGTTACAGATAGGGTTGGAAATGGTGTTAGGTTTAGGAACAGGTTTAGGTTTATTTTTAGGGTTAGTATTAGGTTTAGGTTTAGGGTAGGTTTAGGGTTACTGATAGGGTTATGGTTGGTATAGGGTTAGTGTTAGTTTTAGGGTTAGGGATAATGTTTTTAAGGCTAAGAATTAGGGTTAGGGTTAGATTTAAGTTCAGTTTAGAGTTAGGGTTATGTTTAGGGTTAATTTTAGAGTTAGAGTTTGAGTTATGGTAAGGGTTAATATTAGGTTGAGTGTTATGGTTTGAGTTCAGGTTTGTGTTACATTTAGGGTTATGGTTATGGTAAGAATTAGTGTTAGGATTAGGGTTGGGGTTACAATTAGTGTTAGGTTTAGGGTGAGGTTTAATGTTAGGGTTACTGTGAGAGGTAGGGTTTGGTTGAGGGTTAGTGTTAGGCTTAGGCTTAGGCTTGGGATACAATTCGTGTTAGGATTAGGTTTAGGGTTTGGTTAGGATTAGGTTTAGGTTTAGGTTTGGTGTTAGGGTTAGGGTTAGTGTTAGAGTAATGTTTAGGGTTAGGGTTAGTGTTCGGTTTATGGTTATGGATAGGGTTAGTGTTCATATAGTGATAGGGTTAGTGCTAAGATTAGTTTTTTTGTGATAGAATAGGGTTAGGGTTACGTTAGGCTTAGGTTTTTGGTTAAAAATATTGTTAGTGATAGGATTATTATTAGTGTTAGTGTTAGTGTTAAGGTTAGGATTAGGGTGAGTGTTAGAGTTAGGGTGATTTTTTGAGTTAGTGTTTTTATTAGGGTTTGTGTTAGTGTTAATGTAAGGGTTAGGGTTAGGGTTAAGTTTAGTGTTATGGTTAGTGTTAGGGTTTGTGTTAGATTTAGGGTTATGGTTGGAATTACGGTTAGGATTAGCGTTAGAGTTAGGGTTAGGGTTAGTGTTAGAATAAAGGTTACGATTATGGCTAGTGTTAGGGTTGGGTTAGGGTTAGGGTTAGGGTTAGTGTTAGAGTTGTGTTAGGGTTAGTGTTAGTGTTAGGGTTAGCATTAGGGATAGGTTTAGTGTTAGTGTTAGGGTTAGCATTACAGTTAGGATTAGGGTTAGCATTAGTGCAAGTGTTAGGGTTAGGGTTAGGGTTAGTGTTACAGTTAGGGTTATGGTTAGGTTTAGGTTTATTGTTAGGGTTAGTATTAAGATAAGGGATAGGGTTAGGTTTAGGTTTAGAGTTAGGGTAAGTGTTAGGTTTAGTGTTAGGTTTAGGATTATTTTTTGGTGTTAGGGTTAGGGTTAGGGAAGACTTAGGGTTTCTGTTAGGTTTAGGATTACAGTTAGTGTTAGCAATAGGGTTACGATTAGGGTTAGTTTTAGGGTTAGTGATAGGGTTAGGGTTAGTGTTATATTTAGGGTTAGGTTTTCTCTTAGTGTTAGTGTTATGGTTAAGGTTAGAGTTAGGGTTAGTGTTCGGGTTAGGGTAAGGTTTAGGGTTAGGTTAAGAATTAGTTTTCAGTTAGGGTTAGGGTTAGTGTTAGGGTTAGATATATGATTAGGGTTAGCATTAGTGTTAGGGTTAGGGTTACAGTTTGTGTTATGTTTAGGTTTAGGGTAAGGGTTAGGTTAGGTTTATGGGTAGGAGTAGGGTTAAGGTTAGGGATAGTTTAGTGTTAGGTTTTGTGTTAGGGTTAAGGTTAGGGTTAGTATTGGGATAGGGTTTGGTTTAGGGTTAGTGTTAGGGTTAGCATTAAGTTAGGATTAGTGATAGGGTTAGGGTTAGTATTAGTTTTAGTATTAGGGTTAGGGTTAGGGTTCATGTTAGGGTTATGTTTAAAGTTAGTGTTAGTGCTAGAGCTAGGGTTTCGGTTAGGTTTAGCAATAGGGTTAGGGTTAGGGAGAGGTTTATTGTTAGTGTTAAGGTTAGAGTTAGGGTTTGGGTTAGTGTTATTTTTAGAGATAGGGTTCGTGTTAGGGTTAGTTAAGGTTTGCGTTAGGGTTAGGGTTATGGTTAGTGTTAGTATTAGGGTTAGGGTTTGTGTCAGGGTTAGTGTTAGTGTTAGCATTAGGTTTAATATTAGTGATAAGTTTAGGGTTAGTGTTAGTTTTAGTGTTAGTGTTAGGTTTAGGGTTCATTTTAGGGTTATGGTTAGTGATAGGTTTATGATAGGTTAAGGTTAGTGGTAGGGTATGTGTTAGGTATAGGCTTAGAGTAAGTGTTAGATTAAATTGAGGGTTAGCGTTAGGGTTAGGGTTAGGGTTAGAGTTAGGTTTAGTATTAGGGTTAAGATTAAGGTTAGTTTTAGGGTTAGTGATAGGGTTAGGTTTAGTGTTATGTGTAGGGTTACTGTTAGGGTTAGGTTTTGTCTTAGGGTTAGTGTTATGGTTAAGGTTAAAGTTAGCGTTAGTGTTTAATTTTTTGAGTTCTTTGTATATTCTGGATATTAGGGCTCTATCTGAAGTGTGAGGAGTAAAAATTTGTTCCCAGGATGTAGGTGCCCTATTTACCTCTCTTATTGTTTCTCTTGCTGAGAAAAAAACTTTTTAGTTTAAGTAAGTCCCATTTGTTTATTCTTGTATTTAACTCTTGGGCTATGGGCGTCCTATTAAGGAATTTGGAGCCCGACCCCACAATGTGTAGATCGGAGCCAACTTTTTCTTCTATCAGGTGCAGAGTCTCTGATTTGATATCCAGCTCCTTGATCCATTTTGAATTAACTTTTGTGCATGGCGAGAGAAAGGGGTTCAGCTTCATTTTGTTGCATATGGATTTCCAGTTTTCCCAGCACCATTTGTTGAAGATGCTATCCTTTCTCCATTGCATGCTTTTAGACCCTTTATCAAATATAAGAAAGTTGTAATTTTGTGGATTGGTTTCTGTGTCCTCTATTCTGTACCATTGGTCCACCTGCCTGTTTTGGTACCAGTACCATGCTCTTTTTGTTACTATTGCTTTGTAGTACAGTTTGAAATCTGGTATCGCTATACCTCCAGGTTCACACTTCCTGCTTAGAATTGCTTTTGCTATTCTGGGTCCTTTGTTATGAATTTCATGATTGCTTTATCTATTTCTACAAGAAATGCCGTTGGGATTTTGATTGGCATCGCATTAAACCTGTAGAGAACTTTGGGTAATATCGCCATTTTGATGATGTTAGTTCTGCCTATCCATAAACAGGGTATATTTTTCCATGTTCTAAGATATTATTCTATCTCTCTCTTTAGGGTTCTGTAGTTTTCATTGTATAAATCTTTCACCTCTTTTGTTAGGTTGATTCCCAAGTATTTTATTTTCTTTGAGGATATTGTGAATAGAGTGGTTTTCCTCATTTCCATTTCAGAAGTTTTGTTGTTGATATATAGGAATGCCTTTGATTTATGCATGTTGATTTTATATCTTGCTACTTTGCTGAATTCATTTATTAACTCTAGCAGTTTCTTTGTATACCCTTTTGGGTCTGTTAAATATATTATCATGCCATCCGCAAATAGCTATAATTTAAGTTCTTCTTTTCCTATTTTTATGCCTTTAATTTCTTTTGTCTGTCTAATTGCTCTGGGTAGTATTTCAAGAAGTAAATTGAGTAGAAGTGGTGATAGATGGTATCCCTGTCTTGTTCCATAGTTTAGAGGGAATGCCTTCAGTTTTTCTCCATTTAGGATGATGCTAGCCTGAGGTTTAGCATATATAGCTTTTACAATGTTGAGGTAAGTTCCTGTTATCCCTAGTTTTTCTAGTGTTTTGAACATAAATGGATGCTGTACTTTGTTGAATGCTTTTTCTGCATCTATCAAGATGATCATACGGTTCTTGTCTTTAAGCCTATTGATGTGGTGAATAGCATTTATTGATTTCCGTATACTGAACCAGCTTTGCATCCCAGGGATGAATCCTACTTAATGATGGTGCACATTTTTTTTGATATGCTTTTTTATTCGATTCGCCAGGATTTTATTGAGAATTTTTGCATCCAAGTTCATTAGAGATATTGTTCTGTAGTTTTCTTTCTTTGAAGTGTCTTTGTCTGGTTTTGGGATCAGGGTGATGTTGGCCTCAGAGAATGAATTTGGAAGAGATCCTTCTTTTTCTGTTTCTTGAAGTAGCTTGAAAAGTATTGGTATTAATTCTTCTTTGAAGGTTTTGTAAAACTCCACTGTATACCCATCTGGTCCAGGGCTTTTTTTGGTTGGTATTCTTTTGATGGCTTCTTCTATTTCTTCCTTTGTTATTGGTCTGTTTAAATTGCTTGTGTCTTCCTGACTCAATCTGGGCAGATCATATGACTTAAGAAATTTATCGATATTGTCACTATCTTCTATTTTATTGGAGTATAGCATTTCAAAATATTTTCTAATTATCTTCTGCATTTCTGGAGTGTCTGTTGTGATATTGCATTTTTCATCCCATATGTTAGTAATTTGAGTTCTCTTTCTTCTTCTCTTTGTTATCATAGCTAAGGGTCTGTCAATCTTATTTATTTTTTCTAATAACCAACTTTTAGTTTTATCAATTTTTTCAATTTTTTTTTCTTTCAATTTAATTGATTTCTGCTCTAATTTTAATTATGTCTTGTCTTCTACTACATTTGCTGTTATTTTGCTCTTCCTTTTCTAGGTTTTTGAGGTGTAGTGTGAGTTCATTTATTTGTTGTTTTTTTCTTTCTTTTTTTGAGGAAAGAACTCCAAGAAATGAATTTCCCTCTTAAAATTGCTTTCATTGTGTCCCATAGATTCTGGTATATTTTGTCTGTATTGTCATTTGTCTCTAAGATTTTTTTTATCTCCTCCTTTATGTCTTCTGTGACCCATTGATCATTCAGTAACATATTGTTCATTTTCCATGTGATGTAGGATTTTTCCTTCCTTCTTTTATCATTGATTTCCAGTTTCATTCCATTATGATCAGATATGGTGCATAGTATTATCTCCATGCATTTATTTTTACCAGGAGTTGCCCTATGGCATAATTTATGGTCTATCTTTGAGTAGGATCCATGTGCTGCTGAGAAGAACGTGTATCCATTGATAATGGTTGATATATTCTATATATGTCTGTTAAGTCTAGGTTATTGATTGTGCTATTGAGTTCTATAGTTTCTTTATTCAGCTTTTGTCTAGAGGATCTGTCTAATGGCGAGAGTGGTGTGTTGAAGTCACCCATAATTATTGTGTTGTAGTCTATTTGATTCTTGAACTTTAGGAGAGTTTGTTTTATGAACGTTGCAGCTCCATTGTTTGGTGCATACAAATTGATAATTGTTATGTCTTGTTGGTGGATGGTTCCTTTTAACAGTATATAGTGTCCTTCTTTATCCCTTTTGATTAACTTAAGTTTGAAGTTGATTTTATTCGATATGAGTATGGCCACTCCTGCTTGCTTCCAAGGGCCATATAAGTGGTATGATTTTTCCCAACCTTTTACCTTCAGCCTGCATATGTCTTTTCCTTACATATGGGTATCCTGAAGGCAGCATATTGTTGGATTTGATTTTTGATCCAGGTTACTAGCCTATGTCTCTTGATTGGTGAGTTTAGGCCATTAACATTTAAGGTTACAATTGAAATATGATTTGTACTTCCAGTCATGTTTATTTATTTATTTATTTTAGTTTGGCTAGTTTTTACTTTTTGGTTATTTTCCTCCCCCTTTACTGAGATACCTCCCACTGTTAGTTTTGGGCACTATTTTTCAATTCCTCTTCTTGTAGTATTTTGCTCAAAATGCTTTGCAGTGCTGGTTTTCTGGCTGCAAATTCTTTTAGCTTTTATTTATCGTGAAAGATTTTAATTTCATTGTCAAATCTGAAGCTTAATTTTGCTGGATACAGTATTCTTGGTTGGAATCCATTATCTTTCAGTGTTTGAAATACATTGTTCCAGGATCTTCTCGCTTTCAATGTCTGTGATGAAAAATCAGTCGTTAACCTAATTGGTTTACCCCTGAATGTAATCTGCCTCCTTTCTCTCATAGCTTTTAATATTCTCTCCTTGTTCTGTATGTTGGCTATCTTCATAACTATATGTCTTGGAGTTGGTCTATTATGGTTTTGAATGTTTGGGGTCCTCTAGGCTTCCAGGATTTGGCAATCCATTCCATCTTTCATCTCTGGGAAGTTTTCTAGAATTACTTCATTTAATATGTTGTCCATTCCTTTGGTTTGAATCTCTATGCCTTCTTCTATCCCGATGACTCTCAAATTTGGTTTTTTATGACATCCCATATTTCTTGTTTAGATTGCTCATGGGATTTAAGCATCTTTTCTGTGTTGACTATATTCTTTTCAAGTTGATAAACTTTGTCTTCATTATCTGATGTTCTGACTTCTATTTGATCTAGTCTATTTGTAATATTCTCATTTGAGTTTTAATTTGGTTTATAGGTTCCTGCATTTCTAGGATTACTGTTTGATTTTTTTTTTTTTTTTTAAGCTCTCTATCTCCTGGTAAAGCTCGTTCTTTGCCATTTGAATTTGTTTGTTTAATTCATTGTCAAAATATACTTTTATTGCTTGGACTTGCTGTCTCATGTCTTCTCTAATATTCCTGTCCATCTGAGTTAGGTATGCCTTGAGTTCTTCCCCTATCCATATTTCTGATGCTTCTAGGTCCTCCTGTAGATTTAAGTTGTCGTGCAGTGTTTGTACTCCTTTTTTTCCCTTGTTTTAGCTGAACACTAACCTTAGCCATAATCCTAGACCTAATTTAATCCTATCCAAAACCTAAACCCTAATCATAGCACTAAGAAAAACTATAATTCTCACACTAACCCTATAATAGTTCAAACATTATCCCTTACCATGACTCTAACCCTAGCCCTAACCTTTGCACTAAAATTAGTCCTAGCCTAACCCTAGATCTAAACCAAACTCTCAATGTAACCTTAACCATAAGCCTAAGCCTAACACTAACACTAGCCCTAACCCTAAAGCTAATTGTATAACTACCTCTAATCCTAACCCTAGGACTAAAACAAAATTGAGCAATAGACCTAACGCTAAACCTTAACATAAACCAAACCCTAAACTACACCTAGAACAAATCCTAGCCCTAATTCGTGTCCTAACCCTAACCTTAAAACTAAACCTGACACTTACTCATATCCTAACACTCACCCTAGCTCTAAAAACCACTCTAATATTAAACCAAACCCTAACAGTAAACCTAGACTTAATTAGAGTCCTAAACCTAACCCTAAAAGTAACCCTGTCCCTGACTCCTATCCTAACAATAACCCCAGCTCTAAATTCATCCTAACCTTAAACCTAACCCTAACACTAGAACTACCCTTAACCCTAACCCTAAAGCTAACCCTAATTGTAACCCTGGTTCTTACATTACCTGTTGCCCTAACCCTAGTCCTAATGCTATCACAAAAACTAGCCCTAATCTTAGCCCTAAACCTAGCTTTAACCTTAATCCTAACCCTAACCCTACCCCTAAAACTTTCTCTAACTCTATCCCTAAACCTAAGCAAAACCATAACACTTATGGTATCCCTAGACCTATCCCTAATCCTTAGGCTAATAAAAACCCTAACACTGTTCAAAGTTCTTACCCTAAACCTCATTCTATCTCTAACCCTAACCCAAAACCTAACTCTAATCCTAACCCTGACCCTTATTCTGACCATAACACTAACCCTAAGTCTAAATCTGACCCTAACCCTAAACAAAAACCTAAAACTATCCCTACCAGTAAACTTATACCTAAACCTGACCCTACCAATAGTCCTAGACCTAAACTTAATAATAAGTCTAGCCTTAACTCTATCCCTTGACCTAAACAAAAACCTAGCCCTAACAATAATAACTGCTAACCTAACACAAAGACTAAACCTACCCCTAGACATAAACCTAGTCCTAATTCTGGCTTTAACCTGAACTCTAACTCTAACCTGAACACTGACCCTGCATTTAACATTAAGCTATCTCTAAACCTGACTCTAACTGAAAAACTAAACCTAACATTAGACCTAGCCATAACACTACTCTACAACTATCCCTAATCATAATCCATGCTCTTACATTACCCATAGCCCTAATCCTACACCTTAAACTAACACAAAACCTAGAGCAAATCCTAGGCCTAAATATAGCCCTAAGCATAACCCTAACCCTAACCCTAGCCCTAACCCTTACACTAACCCTAGCCTTAGTCCTAAACCTTACTCAAAGCCTAACTCTTACCCTAAATATAAACTTAGACCTATGCCTAAATCTAACCCTAACCCTAGTCCTAACCTTAATCTTAACCCTTTCCCTAAACATAGCTCTAAACCTACCAATTACTCTAACTCTAACCCTAAACATATTGATAACCCTAGCCATAAAACTAACTCTAACCGTAACCAGAAATCTAACCTTAGACCTAACCCTAACCCTAAAACTCACCATAGCCCTAACCCTAGCTCAAACCCTAACCCATTCCAGAAACATAGACCTAACCATGCCTTAACTTTAACACTAAAACTAAATCAAATCCTAACCCTAAACCTAAACCTACATGTAACTATATTCATTACCCCAACTCTTATCCTAACCGTAATGATAATCCTAGCCCTAACCCTAACCCTAGATCTACCGTAATCCTATCCCTAGATATAACACTGAACATAAACATTGACCTAGCTCTAGCCCTAACTCTAGCTCAAACCTTAACCCTTATCCTAAACAAACCCTAGCCCAACCCCTAACTCTAATTCCAGCCCTAATCCTAATTGGAACCATAGCCCAAAACCTAGCTCTAACTCTGTCCATTACCCTAACCATAACCCTAAACATAATGCTAATCCTAGCTCTACCAATAACACTAACTCTATCCGTAGCTCTGATTCTAACCTGAACCCTCAACATAGCCCTTGTTCTTACTCAATCCCTGACCATACCCTTTTTAAAATTTTTTTATTGTTGGTTGTTCAAAACATTACAAATTTCTTGACATATCATATTTCACACTTTGATTCAAGTGGGTTATGAACTCCCATTTTTACCCCATATACAGATTTCAGAATCACATCAGTTACACATGCATTGATTTACATATTGCCATACTAGTGTCTGTTGTGTTCTGCTGCCTTTCCTATCCTCTACTATCCCCCCTCCCCTCCTCTCCCCTCCCCTCCCCTCCCCTCCCCTCTTCTCTCTCTACCCCCTCTACTGTCATTCATTTCTCCCCCTTGTATTATTTTTCCCTTTCCCCTCACTTCCTCTTGTATGTACTTTTGTATAACCCTGAAGGTCTCCTTCCATTTCCATGCAATTTCCCTTCTCTCTCCCTTTCCCTCTCACCTCTCATCCCTATTTAATGTTAATCTTCTTCTCCTGCTCTTCATCCCTACTCTGTTCTTAGTTACTCTCCTTATATCAAAGAAGACATTTGGCATTTGTTTTTTAGGGATTGGCTAGCTTCACTTAGCATAATCTGCTCTAATGCCATCCATTTCCCTGCAAATTCTATGATTTTGTCATTTTTTAATGCAGAGTAATACTCCATTGTGTATAAATGCCACATTTTTTATCCATTCGTCTATTGAAGGGCATCTGGGTTGGTTCCACAGTCTTGCTATTGTGAATTGTGCTGCTATGTACATAACCGTAATTAAATCTTAATCGTAACAATAACACTAACCCTAGCCCTAATTCTAAACTTAACCCTGGCCTTAATCCTAGCTCTAACCGCACCCATTATGCTATCCCTAATCATAAACCTCTTGATAACTCTAGCCCTAATACTAAACCTACTATAAGCCTAACCATAAACCTAACACTATACCTAACTGTAAACAAAACCCTTTCCATAGTCCTAACCTAGCTCAAACCCTTACAGTTACACTAACCCAAGTCCTAAACATAAAGCTAACCCTAACCCTAACCTGATATCTAACCCTGTCCATTACCCTAACCCTAATGATAACCCTAACCCTAGACCTAACCCTAAACCTAATCCTAGTCTTAGCACTAACCCTAGCTCAAACCCTAAACCATAACCTAAACCTAACCCTAGGCTTAACCCTAAACCGAACCTTAAATCTAGCCCTAATCCTAAACATAACCCTAGCCCTAAACTTAACTGTAACCCTATCCATTACCCTAAAGATAACCATAAACCTAATGCTAACCCTAGGCCTAACCCTAACCTTATTCATTACCCCAAAACTTAACCTGAAGCCTAAAACTAACCCTATCCATTACCCTAACCCTAAATCTAACTCTAATGCTAATTTGAGCCCTCATCCTAACCCTTAAACTAATACAAACCCAATACCTAATACTGACTATTATATTACCCCTAGCTCTAAACCTGAGTCTTACCCTAAACCAAACTCTGACACTAGACCTAGCCATAAACCTTACCCTAAAACTATTTTTAACTGTAACCCTAGACCTGATATTAGCCCTAGCCCTAATTCTTGCCATAACCCTTACACAAACACTAGCCCTCATCCTAGCCCTAAACCTGCACTTGATCCTAACCCGAACCATAACTCTAGCCCTATCCCTAATTTTATCCCTTGCCCTAGTTCTGAACCCAGCTATGACACCATCCCTTCACCAAAATCTAACCCTCACTAACCATAGACTTAAACCTTTCACTAATCATAGACCTGATCCTATCCCTAATTTAGAATTGACCTTAAACCTTAACCTAAACAAACCCTAACATTGACCATGACCCTAATAATACCCTACTTCTAAAACTGACCCTATCCCTCAATCTAACCCTTACACTATACCTAGCAATAAACTTAACCCTGAAACTATCCCTAACCATAATCACCCTAGTACTGAAATTAGCACTAGCCCTAATGCTAGTTCTAACTCTAACAAAAACCATAGTCCTAATATTGTCCATAAACCTAGCCTTAATCCTAACCCTATTCCTCACATTAGCCATAACCCTAAATTTAACTGGTACCCCAGCCATAAACCTAAATATAACATCATATTTTTACCCTCATCCTAATCCTAATTCTAGCCCCAAACCAAGGCCTAGCCCTAATACTAACCCTAGCTCTAATACTAGCCCTAATTTAGCCCTAACCCTAAACCTAACCATATCCTAAACCTACGACTAACTCTAACTCTTGCCCTAGCCCTATCCCTACTTATAACTCTATTGCTTAGCATAACCCAAAGCCTAGTCCTAACCCTAGCCAAAACATAGCCCTAAACTTATCCCTAGCCCTAAACCTAGGTCTAACCCTAACTCTAAATCTAACCCTAACCCTAAACCTAAATGTCAACCTAACACTAGCCCTTAACCTAAAGGTAATTTGAAAACTAGATAACCTTAGCCATAGCACTCAAACGAAACTGAGCTATAGCCCTAATCCTAACCCATAACATAAACCAAATACTAACCATAAACCTAGCCCTAACACTAGCCCTATTTTGAGTCCTAACCCTAACCTTACAACTAATACTGACCATGACTCTGACCATAAAACTAACCCTTGTTCTATACTTAACCTAAACTCACCCTAACCCTAAAACTAATCCAAACACTAGATCTAGCCCTAAACTTAACCATAAAATTAGCCCTAATTGTAATGCTGGTTCTTACATTAGCCATAGCCCTAACCTTAACAAAAACCTAGCCCTAATATGAGCCTTACCCTAGGTTTAACCCTAACCCTAAACCTAACCCTAGCCCTAAACATAACCCTAAGCCTAGCTCTAAACCTATTACTTACCCTAAGCCAAACCCTCAACCTAATGTTACCCTAGTCCTAACCCAAACACTTAGCCTACCCCAAACACTAACTCTATTACTAGTTTTAACCCTAGGCCTCAATCTATCTCTAAACTTAAGCCAAAACCTAAGCCTATTCCTGACCCTTATTCTGACTCTAACACTAACCCTAGGTCTAAGCCTGAACCTAACCCTAAACCAAAACCTAACATTAGCCCTACCATTAAACTTATACATAAACTTAACCGTAACACTAGCCCTAGACCTTAACTTAATGCTAAATAGATCCATAACTCTAGCCCTAGCCCTAAACAAAAAGCTATCCCTATCCCTAACAATAACCATTAATCTAACACAAAGACTAACCCTTCCCCTAGACTTAACCCTAGTTCTAATTCTGGCCCTAACCATAAACCAAATGCTAGCCCAAACACTGACCCTTACCATAACATAAACCTTAGCTCTAAACCTTATCCTAACCCAAAACCTAACCATAACACAAGACTTATCCATAACTCTAACCCTAAAACTAGTCATAAACATAACCTTAGCTCTTACATTACCCATAGCCCTAAGGCTAGCCATAAACCTCAAACAAAATCTAGGACTGAACCTAGCCCTAAGCATAACCCTAACACTAGCCCTAGCACTAATCCTAACTCTAACGCTTGCCCTAGCCCTAACCCTAGCTCTAAACATAACCCTAGCCCTAACCTTAAGCCTAACCCTAATCCTATACCTAACCCTAACTGTAACCATAGCAAACATTCCAGCTCAAACTCTATCCATTACCTTAAACATAACCCTGATCCTAATGCTAACCCAAGACCTAACTCTAAACATAAACCTAACTGTAGTCTTGATTCTAAACCTAACCCTCACCCTAGTCCTAACCCTAGCTCAAACCCTAACACTTACCATAAAACTAAACCTAACAATAACCCTAGGCCTATCCATAACCATAGACAAAATCCTAAACTTAATGCAAGCCCTAACACTAGCACTAATCCTATTCATTACCTTAAACATAAGCCTAACCCAAACTCTAACCCTAGGCCTAACACTAACCCTATCTCAACACTAACCCTATACATTACTCTAAAACTAACCTAAACCCTAATCCTAAACCTGTCAATTACTCTAACACTAACCATAACCAAAACACTAATTCAAGCCCTAACCCTAAATCTTAACCTAAGCAAACACTAAATCAGACTCTGACCCTAATAATACCCCCAGCTTTAAACCTCACCCTTACTGTAAACCTAACCCTTAAACTAGACCTAGACATAAACCGAATCCTAACACTATCCCTAACCATAAACCTAGAACTAACATTAGCCCAAGCCCTAATTCCAGACCTAACACTAACATAAATCCTAGCCCTCATCCTAGTCTTATACCTAGCTTGAATCCTAACCTGAAACCTCACCCTAGATCTATCCCTAATCTTAACCCTCAATCTAGACCTGAACATAGCTATAACCATATCCTTTCCCCTAAAAATAACCCTAACACTAACACTAACCCTAACCCCAGCTCTATCCATAGGCCTAAACCTAACACTAATTCTAACACTAATCCTAGGCCTAATATAGTGCTAACCATAACTTAACCCCTAAGCCTAGCACTAAGACTAAGTTTAATTCCCACCATAGCCCTATTTCTTTTTCTAAACCTATCCATAACTGTAACCTAAACATTAGCCCTAAACTTAGCTCTAACCCTAGCCATAGCCCTAACCTTAGATCTAATCATAACTCTAAATTTAACCCTAACTTTCAGCCTAAACCTCACCCTACCACTAATTTAACACTATGGCAAATCCTACAACTAGTTCTAACACTCGATCTAGCCCTAAAACAAAACCAAGGCATTGCCCTAAACCTACAACTTAACATAAACCATTCCCTAACCCTACAAGTAGCCATAACACTAGCTCTAATTTGAGTCCTAGGCCTAAAACTAACCCTGACCCAGATTCTTATCCAAACACTAACCCTAGCTCTAAATATCACCCTAAACCTAAAGCTAATGCTAATACTAGACCTGGCTGAAACCCTAACCCTAAAACTAACCCTAATCATAACCCTAGTTCTTATATTAGTCTTAGCCCTAACCATAGCCCTAACCCTAACACAGAAATAGCCCCAATCTGAACCCTAACACTAGATTAATTCTAACCCTAACCCTTGCTCTAAACCTATCCCTTAACCTATGCCAAATCCTATTTAAAATATTAACCATAGTCTTAATCTTAATCCATAGCCTAAACCAAACCCTAATCCTAGTAGTAGTCCTAACCATAGCCCTCATTGTACCTCAAAACCTAACCATAACTTTCAATCTTATTTTGACCCTAACACTTATTATAGGTCTAAACCTGACCCTTACCCTAAACTGAACCCTGAAACTAGCCCTACCATTAACCTTTTACCTAAACCTAAGCCTAACACTAGCACTAGACCTAAACCTAATCCTAAATCTAGTGATAACTCTAGCTCTAGACATAAACAAAAACTTAGTCCTAGCCCTAACAATAATCCTTAATCTAAACCAAACACTAACACTAACCCTAAACCTAAACCTAGTCTTTATTCTGGCTTTCATCCTAACCCTAAGTCTAACCTGAACACTGACCCTAACATTAACAGTAAACCTAGCTCTAAACCTGACCCTAAACCAAAATCTAAACCTAACACCAGACCTAATCACAACCCTAACCCTAAAACTACCCTAATTAGAACCCTAGATCTTACATTACCTATAGCAGTAACCCTAGTCCTAAACCTAATTCAAAACGTAGCCCTAATCCTAAGCCTAAACCACCTCTAAGCATAACCTTAACCCTAACCCTTGTCACAGCCATAATCCTAACCCTCACCTTAGTCCTAACACTAGCTCAAAGCCTAACCCTTAGCCTAAACATAACCCTATCTCTGTCCCTAACCCTAAGCCTGATCCTAAACTTAAACCTAGCCCTAACCCTAGCCATTACCCTAATTCTAATCATAACCTTAATGATAATCCTAGCCCTCAACCTAACTGAAACCTTAATCCAAAATATAAACCTAACCATAGACTTAACCCTAAACCTAACCCTTGCCGTAGTCCTAATCTTAACACAAATCCTAACCCTTACCCTAAACCCAGAAGTAAATCTAGCCCTAAAACTAAAATTAACCCTAAAACTAACCTTACATCTAACCCAATCTATTACCATAAACATAACCCTAACCCTAATGAAAACCCCAGCCCTAACCCTAAACCTAACCCTCACTTTAACCATAACATTAACCATAGGAAAACACTAAACCTAACCCGCATCTTAGGACTAACCCTAGCTCAAAATCTAAGCTTTACCCTAAACCTTACCCTAACCCTACACTAAGCTAAGATTTCTAGCTCTGATCCAAACCCTAACCCTAACTCTAGCCCTACTCCTAACCATAACCTTTGCCTTAAACCTAGCTTTAACCCCGTACACTACCCTTATAATAAACCTAATCCTAATGCTAATCCTAGGACTAACCCTAACCCTATTGCTAACCCTAAAACTCTCCATTACCCTAAACCTACACTGAACCCTAAACCTAACCCTATCCATTACCCTAACCCTAAATCTAACCCTGATGCTCATTTGAGCCTTATCCCTAAACCTTAACCTAAAGAAAAACCCTAACCCTGACTCTGACCCTAAAAATCTACCTAGCTCTAAAACTGACCCATATCCTAAACCTAACCCTTACACTAGACAAAGACATAAATGTAATCCTAAATCTAACCCTGTTACAATAGATGAGACATTAGCCCTAGCCCTAATTCTAGACCGTACAACAAACCCTAGCCCTCATCCTATCCCTGTACCTAGCCTTAATCATAACCCTAACCATAACCATAACCCTAACCCTAGCCCTAACCCTAATTCTAAACCTCACCCTACCTTTAAACTTAGCTATAACTCATCTCTTACCCTAAATATAACCCTAACCCTAACCCTAATGCTAGGCCTAAGCTGAACACTAACCCTATTCCTAATCCTTGTACTAATTTAGACCTATCCCTAAAACTAACCATAACCCTAGCCCCAAGACTAACTCTAACTCTTGTCCTAGCCTTATCCCTAGTTCTATCTCTATCCCTTATCGTAATCCTAACCCTAGCCTATCACTTGCCTTATCCTTAGACCTAGCCCTAACTCTAGATCTAACCCTAACTCCAAATCTTAACCTAACCTTAAGCCTAAGCCTAACATAACACTAGCCCTAACCGTAATGCTAACTGGATAATTAGCCCTAACCGTATACCTAGGACTAAAACAAAACTGCAATACCTTAACCTTAAACCTTAACTTGATCTAAACCCTATCACTACACCTAGACATAACCTTAGCCCTAATTGGAGGCCTAACCCTAACTTTAAACTAACCCTGACCCTGACTCATATCCTAACACTCTAGCTCTAAACACAACCCTAAACTTAAACAGAACCCTAACAGTAACCTTAGCCTTAATTAGAGTCCTAACCCTTATCTTAAAACTAACCCTGACCTAAACAATATCCTAAGAGTCACCCTAGATCTAAAAACTTCCCACACCTTAAAACAAACCCTAACAGTAATCCTAGCCCTTATTTGAGTCCTAACACTAATGCTAAAACTTACACTGTATCTACTCATATCCTAACACTAACCGTAGCAATAAATATCACCTTTACCTGAAACCTAACCATAACACTAGACATACCCCTAACCCTAACCCTAATAATAACACTAGTTCTTACATTAGCCATTGCCATAACCCTAGTCCTTACCCTAACACAAAATATAGCCCTAATCTGAGACCTAAATCTAGATTTAACACTAGCCCTAACCCTAACTCTAGCTCTAAACCTAGCACTAGGCCTATCGCTTATCCTATGTGAAACCCTAAACCTAAGGGTAACCCTACACTTATGCCTAATCCTTAGGCTAACCAGAACCCTAACCTTATTAATAGTACTAACCCTAGCCCTCACTCTAGCTCTAACCCTATCCCAAACCCTATTTCTAACCCTGACCCTTATTCTGACCATAACACTAATCCTAGTTCTAAACCTGACCCTAACCATAGACAAAACCCTAACTCTAGCCCTAGACCTAAACCTAATCCTAAATCTAGCCTTAACTCTAGCCCTAGACCTAAACAAAAACCTTTCCCTTTCTTAACCTAACACAAACACTAACTCTACCCCTAGACTTAAACCTAGTCTTAATTCTGGCTGTGGCCCTTACTCTAACTCTAACCCAAACACTGACCCTGCATTTAACAGTAAACCTATCTCTAAACCTGACCCTAACCAAATATCTAAACCTAACACTAGACCTAGCCATAACCCTAACCCTAAAACTAGCCATAATCTTAACCGTAGCTCTTACGTTACCCTCAGCCCTAATCCTAGGCCTAAACCTAACACAAAACCTAGATGTAATCCTAGGCCTAAAGCTATTCCTAAGCGTTATGCTAACACTAACCCTAGCTTTAATCCTAACCTAACCCTCTGTTAGTCTTAACCCTAGCTCAAAGCCTAACCCTTACCCTAACATAAACCTATTCCTATCCCTAAATCTTACACTAATCTTAGTCCTAATCCTAACCTTAACTCTAACCTTAAACCTAGCTCTAAATCTACCCATTACCCTAAACCTAACCCTAACTCTATTGAGAACCGTAGGCCTAAACCTAACTCTAAACCTAACCATAAAACTAATCCTAGACCCCACCCTAAACCTCACACTCACCATAGACCCAACCCTAGCTCAAACCCTAACACTTACCATAAACCTAAACTTAATCATAGTCCTAAACCTACACCTAAACCTCAATCAAACATTAACCATAACCATATACCTACATCTAACCATATCCATTAACCTAAAATTAATCCTACCCCTAATGATGATGCTATCCCTAATCCTAACTCTAAACCTAACCATAATCTAATCTTATACATAGACCTAATTCTAAACCTAATCCTTGCCCTGGCCCTAAACCTAGATCAAAACCTAACCCTTATGTTAAACATAACCATAACCCTAACCCTAGTTCTAACCCTAACCCAAACCCTAACTCAAGACCTATTCCTAACCATAACCATAGCCCTAACCTTAGCTCTAACCCTATCCATTATTGTAACCATTACACCTACCCTAATTCAAACCCTAGGCCTAACACTGACCCTATTGCTAACCCTAACCCTATTAATTACCCTAAACCTAACCCTAACCCTAACCCTAACTCAAGACTTATTTCTAACCCTAACCCTATCAATTACCCTAAACCTAAACCTGAACCTTAACTTTAACCAAACTCTAACTCTGGTTCTGACCCTAATAATTCCCCTAGCTCTAAACTTGAACCTTACCCTAAACCTAACCCTTACACTAGACCTAGCCATAAATCAAATTCTAAAACTTCCCTCAAACATAACCCTAGAGCTGACATTAGCCCTAGCCCTCATCCTAGCCCTAACCCTAACAAAAACTCAAGTCCTATCCAAACCGTAAACCTAGCCTTAATCCTAACCCTAACCCTAACTCTAGCCCTAACCCTAATACTAACCCTAGCCCTAATCTTAGGCCATTTTGCCCTATCCCTAGCCCTCAACATAGACCTAAGAATAACTCTACCTCTCACACTCTCCTATCACTATTTTTAACCCTATCCTTTACCATAACCATAACTGTAGCCCTAAACCTAGTCCTAATCCTTGCCGTGTCCATAGCCCTAGCACTAACCTTAGATCAAAATCTAACTCTAAATCTAACACTAATACAAAGCCTAAGGCTAACCCTAACAATAGCCCTGACCCTAACACTAATCCTAAAACTAGCCCTAACCTTGGCCTTAGTGCTAAAACAAAACTGAGGCATAACTCTAACCCTAACCCTTAAACTAACAAAACCCTCACCATACATCTACCCCTAACCTTAGCCCTATTTCAAGATTTAAGCCGAACCCTAAAACTAATCCTGACCCTGACTCTGACACTAACACTAACCCTAGCTCTAAACATCACCCTAACCCTAACACTAAACCTAGCCCTAATCTTAACCCTAAAATTAGCCCTAATCGTAATTGCATTAGCTGTAATTGTAACCCTAGCACTAACTTAACCCAAAACCTAGCCCTAATCCGAGCTTTAACCCTAACTTTAACCCTAACCCTAGCCCTAATCATAACCATAACCCTAGCCCTAAACCTAGCTCTAACTCTATCCACTATCATAACCCTTACTCTAATCCTAAGGCTAACCCTAGGCCTAAACCTAATGCTATCACTAATCCTATTCTATCCATTTCACTAAATCTAACACGAACCCTAATATTAAGTCTATCATTACCCTAACCCAAACACTAATCCTAACCCTACCTTTAAGCCTCAACCTATCCCAAACCCTAACACAGACCTTGAGCTTAATAATAAGCCTATCCCTAATCCTGACCCTAATTCTCAACCTAAACCATAGACTAGATGTAGCCATAATCCTAACCCTAAAAATATCTTTATACATAATTCTAGATCTGAAATTACCTATATTTCTAATCCTAGCCCTAACCCTAAAACAAACCCTAGCCCTAATCCTATCCCTAAACCTAGGCTTAATCAATATCTAAACCATAACCATAGTACTAACCCTAATTCTAAACACTATCCTACCTCTAAATCTACCTATAACACCATCCCTTACCCTAAACTTAATCCTAAATCTAACCCTAACTCTATGCTTAAACTGAACACTAAACTTATCCCTAATCCTAGTCCTAATTTAGCCCTATCCCTAATCCTAACCCTAAACTTAGCCTGAAGACTAACTCTTATTCTCAAACTAGCCCTATCACTAGTTCTAACCCTATCCTTACCATAACCCTAACCCTAGCCCTAAACCTTGTCCTATTTTTAGTCCTAGCCCTAACCCTATATTTAACCTTGACTCTAAATCTAACCCTAAACATAAGCCTAAGCCTAACACTAACATTAATCCTAACCCTAAAGGTAATTGAAAAAATAATACTATCCTTAACCCTAACCACAACACTATACCTATACCTAACTGTGGACTAAATTCGAGTACTAACATTAACCTTAAAACTAACCCTGACCCTGATTCATATCCTAAACTCACCCTAGCTCTAAGCACCATCCTAACCTTAAACAAAAACCTAACAATAACCCTAGCCCTTACTTGAGTCCTAACCCTGTCCCTGATCCTCACTCATATTCTAATACTAACCTGAGCTCTAAATATCACCCTAACATTAAATCTAACCCTAACACTAGACCTAACACTAACCCTAACCATAAAACTAACCCTAATTATAACCCTAGTTTTTACATTAGCAATTGCCCTAATCCTAGCCCTCATCCTAAAAAAAAACTAGCCCTAATCTAAGTCATAAACTTTCCTTTAACCTAACCCTAACACTAATTCTGGCCCAAACCCTTGCTCTAACCCTATCCTTTACCCTAAGTGAAATACTAACCCTAATGGTAATCCTAGACCTATCCCTAATCGTTAGGCTAACCAAAATCCTAACCCCATTAAAAATCCTGACCCTAGCCTTCATTCTAGCTCTAATCCTGTCCCAAACCCTAATGCTAAACATGACCCTTATTCTGACCCTAACACTAACCCTAGGCCTAAACCGTAGGCCTAAACCTAACTCTAAACCTAACCCTAGGTCAAAACCTGAACCTAACCCTAGACCAAACTCTAATACTGGCCCTACCTATCTTATACCTAAACCTAACCCTGAAATTAGTTCTACACCGAAACCTAATCCTAAATCTAGCTTAAACTCTAGCCCTAAACTAAAAAAAAAAAAAAAAAAAACCTTAGTCTTAGCCCTAAAAATAATCCTTACCATAACCCAAACACTAACCCTATCCCAAGACCTAATCCTAGTCCTAATTATGACTGTAACTCTAACTCTAACTCTAATCTGAACAATGACCCTGCCTTTGAGGATAACCCTACCTCTAAAGCTGACCCTAACTGATAATCTAAACCTAACACTAGACCTAGCCATAACTCTAACCCTAAAACTAGCCCTAATCATAACCCTAACTCTTACATTACCCACATTCCTAACCTAGACCAAAAACTAACAAAAAACCTAGAGCTGATCCTAGACCTTAACCTAGCCCTAAGTGTAACTCTAATCATAACCCTAACCCTAAGTCTAACCTAACCCTCACCTTAGTCATAACCCTATTTTAAAGCCTAAACCTTACCATACACATAAACATAGAACTATCCATAAATCTAACCCTAACCGTAGCCCAAATCCTAACCTTAACCCTAGCCTAACCCTAGATGTAAACCTACCCATTAACCTAACCCTAAACCTAATTGTAACTCTAGCCTTTACCCTAACCATAATCCTAACCCTAAAGAGAAAAATATCCCTAGACCAAATCCTAAACCTAAAACTTGCTATAATCTAACCATAGATCAAATATTAACACTTACCATAAACCTAAACATAACCATAACATAGCCCTAACCCTAAACCTAAACTTAAGTCTAACCCTATCCCTAACTCTAAACCTACATCTGTCTGTATTCATTAACTTTACCCTAACCCTAACCCTTATGATAACCCAAGTCCTAACACTAACCTTGACCCTAAACCTACCGTAACCCTATCCCTAGTCCTAACCCTGAAACGAACCCTTGCTCTAGCCCTAACCATAGCTCAGAACCTAACCCTTATTGTAACTATAACCCAAAACCTCACCCTAGTTCTGACACCAACCATAACCCTAACTCAGGGCCTAATCCTAACCATAACTCTATCAGAATCTTAGCTCTAACTGTATCCATTACTATAACCATAACCCTTACCCTAACGCTAACCCTAGGCCTAAACCTAACTCAACACCTTATCCAAACCATAACCCTAGCCCTAAACTTAACTCTAACTGTATCCATTACCAAAAACTTAAACCTTACCCTAGGCCTAACACTAATCCTCTCACTTACCCCAACCCTATCAATTACCCTACACCTAACCTGAACCCTAAACCTAATCCTATCATTACCCTAACCCTAACCCTAATGCTAATTTGAGCCCTAACCCTAAACTCAAACCTAAATCAAACCCTAACTCTGAACATGACCCTAATAATTTCCCTAGTTCTAAACCTGACCATTACCCTAAAGCTAATCCTTACACTAGAAGTAGCCAATAACATAACTATAAAACTATCCCAAATCATAACCCTAGACCTGACATTAACCCTATACAGAATCCTAGCCCTAACCCTAACAAGAACTCTAGCCCTTATCCTAGCCCTAAACATAGCCTTAACCATAACCCTAACCCTAAACCTAGGCCTAACTTTACACTAACCCTAGTCTTAATCTTAGACCTAACTTAGCCCTATCTCTAACCTAACACTAACCCTAGTCATAAGACTAAGTCTAACTCTCACCCTGGCCTAAAACTAGTTCTAACCCTATCGCTTACTGAAACCCTAAACCTAGGCATAAACCTAGCCCCTTTATTAGCCCGAGACCTAACCATAGATCTAACCCTAACTCTAAATCTAACCCTAACACTAAGCCTAAACCTAAACTTAACACTAGCCCTAAACCTAACTCTAAGGGTACATGTAAAACTAGCTTTAACTCTAGCCCTAGCCCTAATACAAAACAGAGCCATAGCCCCAAACCTAAACCTTAACCTAAACCAAACACTAACCCTACACCTAGCTATAACCCTAGCCCTAATTTGAGTTTTAAACTGAACCTAAAATGAATCATGACCTTGACTCTGACCCTAACACTAACCTTAGCTATAGAAATGTTCCTAATCTTAACCTAACCCTAACATTAAGCATAGCCCTAAAACCCTAAAACTAGCCCTAAACATCACCCTAGTACTTACATTAACCATAACCATAACCATAACTTAACCCAAAAACTAGCCCTAATCTGAGCCCTAACCTGAGATTTAACCCTAACCCTATCCTAACCCTAATCTTCACACTAATAATAAATATAACCCTAGTCCTAATCCTATTTCTAACCCTATCCATAACCCTAAACCAAATGCTAACCCTATCCCTAATTTTCACCTTATCCATTACCCTAAACCTAACCTGAATCCTAAAGCTAGCCCTATCATTACCATAATCTTAACCTTATGGTAATTCAAGCCCTAAATTTGAAACTTAAATCCCAAACAATAATCACAACACTGACCCTAATAATACCCTTAGCTATAAACCTGACCCTAACCATAAACCTAACCCTTACACTAGACGAAACCATAAACCTAAACCTAAAAATATCTTAAACTGTAATGCTGTAAATGAAATTAGCTCTATCCCTAATCATAGCCCTAAACCTAGCCCTAATCGTAACCCAAACCCTACCCTAGACCTAACACGAACCCTACCCCTAGACCAAATGATTGGGAAAGGAAGTTCAGTACATGCATATTTTCCTGTTGCCTCCTAGAGTGCTCTCAGAGAAAGTTGTTTTTGCATGTTTCAGCTTTGGAATAGTTTCACAAGGAAGAAATCAGAAAGTACTGACAGAGAATTTATTAAATATGTGAAATTTCAAGCAGCTAGCACTTACACTGTTTGATTTCAAGCTCCATTTCCATTTACTCATAGAGGTCAAAATGAAGTGAACCCTTAAAATGTACACTGTTCCTAACAGTGAACAATTGAATTGAGAAATTCCAAACCTGGGGTACATAAGAAGGGTAAGAAAAAGATGAATATTGGCCAGTAACAAATCAATTTGAACAAATCTAACTAAAACTAATGCTAGATTTGACTCTATCACTAACCCTAACCCTAAACTGTTTAGAGAACCTATGAAAATAGAAGTTGCAAAATTGGGGATCCTAGAGGGGCAAGCTAACAGATAAATCATGCACAGTTTCAAAGAAATATGACCAAATAATTGGGGGGAGGTATTTCAAAATATTCATATTTTCCTCTATTCTCCTAAAGTACTATCGGATAAACTTGCTTTGTATGCTTCAGCTTAGGGCTACTTTCACAAGGAACAAACCAGAGAGTGCCCACAGAGAACTTGTTGAGTGTTTGAAGTTTCAAGCAGCTAGCACTAACTCTGTTTGATTTCTAACCCCAATTTCATTTACCCATATAGGTCAAAATGAAGTGAAACCTTAAAATAGAAACTGTTCCTGACAGTGAACAATTGAAATAAGAAGGGCCAAAACTGCTGAATATAGTAAGGCTAGTTAAAGATGAATCCTTCCAAGTACCAAAGAAATTTGAACAAAAATAACTCTAATCCTAACACTAGCTCTAACCATAGCTCTAACCCTAACCTAACCCTAACCCTAACCCTAACCTGTATAGAAAACATTTGATCATAGATTTTCCAAACTTGGGGATCCTAGTAGGGAAAGCTAACAGATGAATCCTTCCCTGTATCAAAAAAATCTGACCAAATAATTTGGGGGAGGTATTTCAGTACATGCAAATTTTCCTGTTTTCTCCTAAATTGCTCTTGAATAATATTCTTTTGCATGTCTCAGCTCTGGAAAACTTTCACTAGGAAGAAACCAGAGAATGAACATAGAGAACAGATTGAGTGTGTGAAATTTCAAGCAGCTAGCACCAACCCTGTTTGATTTCCAGCTCCATTTTCATTTACCCAATAGGACAATATAAATTGAAACTTTAAAATACAAACTGTTTCTGACAACAAACCACTGAACTGAGAAGGCCCAAACCAGGGGAAAATAAGAATACCAGGTAAAAGAGGAATCATGTGCAGTATCAAAGAATTTTGAACAGAACTAACTCTAACCCTAACATTAGTTCTAACCCTAGCCCTAACCCTAATCCTAAAAATAAGCCTATTCTATTTATAGAGCTTGATCATATAAGTCCCAAATTTGGGCAGCCCAGTTCAGCAACCTAACAGAAGAATCCTATGCAGTATCAAAGAAATCTGACCAAATAATTGGGGGAGGTATTTCAGTACATGCATATTTCCCTGTTTTCTCCTAAAGTACTTTTGGATAAATTGTTTTATTTTCATGCTTCAGCTTAAGGTACTTTCACAAGAAATATAGCAGAGTATGCCCATAGGGAAATGATGGAGTGTGTGAAGATTCATGCAGCTAGCACTAACCCTGTTTGATTCCCAGCTCCATTTTAATTCACACCTATAGGCCATAATGAAGTGAAACAAAAAATTCCAACTGCTCCTGACAGTGAACCATTGAATATTGAAGGCCCAAGTTGGGGAGCCTACTAAGGCTAGGTCAACAATGAATCATGAACAATATCAAAGTAATCTGATCTGCCGCAGTCTGGCTGGGCACAAAATCACGAGCCACCACACAGCTTGTAGATTCAAACAGCAACTCTTTATTCCCGAACTCACACCAGCCGTCTACAATCATGTTCTGGGGAAATCCACGTTCTCTGCCCAAATCCACCCCCACTGGGCTTCTGTCTCCCAAAAAAATACTGTCTGAATCCCATGAGAACTCAAGGGGAACTCAGGCAGCAGGATATGCCCTATTCCCAGCAGGAATAACCTTAAACATGGAACCACCCTAAACCCGGATAGTCCTAAACAGGGAACGCCCTAAACCCAGATCCACCTTGGTCCTTGAGCAAGGTCACCTACATGCAATGTCACTGCAAAATGTCCTATTTCCACGAGTCCTTACACTAAGAAACATGGGGTACGCTGGCAAGGAAATTGTCATACCTACTTGGCTAATGGCTCCAAGCACTGATCAAAAAAAAAAAAAATCAAAGCTCTTTCAGTACATGTATATTCAGCTTGCTCCTATAGCACTCAGAGATAAAGCTGTTTCTTTCTACTTCAGCTTAGGGCTATTTCCAAAGGAAACAAATTAGAGAATGCTCACTGGGAACTTATGAATTGTGTGAAATTTCAAGCAGCTAGCACAAACCCTGTTTTATTTCCATCTTCATTTCCATTCACCCCCATAGGGCAAAAAAGAAGAGAAACATGAAAATTGAAACTGTTCCTGAGAGCGAATGTTTTATGTAGGAGGCCCAAATATTTGGAGTATAGTAAAAATAGGAAAAAAAGTGAATCCTGCCCAGTATCATAGAAATTTGAAAAAAAAAAAAAACCTAACTCTAACCCTAACACTAGGTCTAAACCTAGTCCTAAAAATAATTCTAACCCTAACCCTAATGTGTTAGAGAAACTTTGATCAAAGAAGTATCAAAATTGGACAGCCTAGTGGGCCAAGTTTACAGATGAATCATGGTCAGTTTCGAAGAAATCTGACAAAATAATTAGGGGAGGTATTTCAGTACATGCATATTTCCCTGTTTTCTCCTAAAGTACTCTCAGATAAATTTGTACTGCATTCTTCAGATTAGGACTAAGTTCACAAGGAACAAACAAGAGAGTGCCAACAGGGAGCTGATTGAGTGTGTGAAGTTTCAAGCAGTTAGCACTAACCTTGTTTGATTTTCAGCTTCATGTCCATTTACCCATGTAGATAAAAATGAAATGAATTCTTAAAATGCAAATTGTTCCTTACAGCAATGCATTGAACCAAGAAGGCTGAAACCTGGGGAACATAGTAAGGCTAGGTTAAAAATGTATCCTGCCCAGTATCAAAGAAATTTGAACAAAACTAACTGTAATCCTAACACTAGTTCTTAAGCTATTCTTAACCGTAACCCTACAGCTAACCCTAGCCTGTTTAGAGAACCTTTGATCATAGAAGTCTCAAACTAAGGGAGCTTAGTGGGGCAAACTGACAGATGAATTCTGCACAGTATAAAAGAAATCTGGGAATAGTCCGAGAAGGGCAATAGCTGGGTCAAATGGTGGTTCCATTCCCAGCTTTCCCAGGAATCTCCATACGGCTTTCCAAATTGGCTGCACCAATTTGCAGTCCCACCAGCAATGTACAAGAGTACCCTTTTCCCCACATCCTCGCCAGCACTTGTTGTTGTTTGACTTCATAATGGCTGCCAAACTTACTGGAGTGAAATGGTATCTTAGAGTGGTTTTCATTTGCATTTCTCTGACTGCTAGAGATGGTGAGTATTTTTTCATGTATTTTTGATTGATTGTATGTCCTCCTCTGAGAAGTGTCTGTTCAGGTCCTTGGCCCATTTATTGATTGGGTTATATGTTATCTTATTGTTTAATTTTTTGAGTTCTTTGTATATTCAGGATATTAGGGCTCTATCTGAAGTGTGAGGAGTAAAAATTTGTTCCCATTATGTAGGCTCCATATTTACCTCTCTTATTGTTTCTCTTGCTGAGAAAAAAAAATATTTTTTTTTTAGTTTAAGTAATTCCCATTTGTTGATTCTTGTTATTAACTCTTGTGCTATGGGTGTCCTATTAAGGAACTTGGAGCCCAACCCCACAATATGTAGATCAGAGCCAACTTTTTCTTCTATCAGATGCAGAGTCTCTGATTTGATATCAAGCTCCTTGATCCATTTTGAGTTAACTTTTGTGCATATCGAGAGGAGGGGATTCAGTTTCATTTTGTTGCATATGGATTTCCAGTTTTCCCAGCACCATTTGTTGAAGATGCTATCCTTCCTCCATTGCATGCTTTTAGCCCCTTTATCATATATAGGATAGTTGTAACTTTGTGAGTTAGTCTCTGTGTCCTCTATTCTGTACCATTGGTCCACCCGCCTGTTTTGGTACCAGTACCATGCTGTTTTTGTTACTATTGCTCTGTAATATAGTTCGAAATCTGGTACCGCTATACCGCCTGATTCACACTTCCTGCTTAGAGTTGCTTTTGCTATTTTGGTCTTTTATTTTTCCATATGAATTTCATGATTGCTTTATCTATTTCTACAAGAAATGCTGTTGGGATTTTGATTGGCATTGCATTAAACCTATAGAGAACTTTTAGTAATATCGCCATTTTGATGATGTTAGTTCTGCCTATCGATTAACAGGGTATATTTTTCCATCTTCTAAGATCTTTTTCTATTTCTCTCTTTAGGGTTCTGTAGTTTTCATTGTATAAATCTTTCACCTCTTTTGTTAGGTTGATTCCCAAGTATTTTTTTTTTGAGGATATTGTGAATGGGGTGTTTTTCCTCATTTCTGTTTCAGAAGTTTTGTCGCTGATATAAAGAAATGCCTTTGATTTATGCGTGTTGATTTTATATCCTGCCATTTTGCTGAATTCATTTATTAGTTCTAGTAGTTTTCTTGTAGAACCATTTGGGTCTTCTAGGTATAGAATCATGTCATCTAAAAATAGTGATAATTTAAGTTCTTCTTTTCCTATATTTATGCCTTTAATTTCTTTTGTCTGTCTAATTGCTCTGGCCAGTTTTTGAAGACCCTAAAAGAGAGTACTACAGGGATACTGCCACATCGATATTCATAGCAGCAAAATTCACAATTGCTAGACTGTGGAACCAACCCAGATGCCCTTCAATAGATGAATGGATAAAAAAAAGTGGCATTTATACACAATGGAGTACTACGCAAAAAATGACAAAATCCTGGAATGTTAAGGGAAATGGATGGCACTAGAACAGATTATGCTAAGTGAAGCTAGACAATCCCTAAAAAAAAAACAAATGCCAAATGTCTTCTTTGATATAATGAGAGCAACTAAGAACAGAGCATGGAGGAAGAGCGAGAGGAAAAGATTAGCATTAAACAGAGACACGAGGTGGGAAGGAAAGGGAGAGAAAAGGGAAATTGCATGGAAATGGAAGGAGACCCTCATTGTTTTACAAAATTACATATAAGAGGTTGTGAGGGGAATGGGGAAAAAAACAGAAGAGAAATGAGTTACAGTAGATGGGATAGAGAGAGAAGATGGGAGGGGAGGGGAGGGGGGATAGTAGAGGATAGGAAAGGTAGCAGAATACAACAGTTACTAATATGGCATTATATAAAAATATGGATGTGTAACCGATGTGATTCTGCAAACTGTATTTGGGGTAAAAATGGGAGTTCATAACCCACTTGAATCCAATGTATGAAATATGATATGTCAAGAGCTTTGTAATGTTTTGAACAACCAATAAAAAAAAAACAGCATACTACAGAAAAAAAAAAAAAGAAATCTTCGAAAATAATTGGGGGAGGTGTTTCAGTGCATTCGTATTTTCTTGATTTCTTGTAAAGTGCTCTGGGATAAAGTGGCTTTGCATGCTTCAGCTGAGAGAAACATTCACAAGGAACAAACCAGAGATTGTTTGAGTTTGTGAAGTTTCAAGCAGCTAGCACCAACTCTGTTTGATTTTGAGCTTCATTTCTCTTCACCCAAATAGTTCAAAATGAAGTGAAACCTTAAAATACAAAGTGTTCCTGACAGTGAACCATTAAATTGAGAAGGCCTAAACCAGGGAACATTATAAGGCTAGGTAAAAGATGAATCTTGCCAAGTATCACAGATACATGAAGAAAACTGACTCTAACCCTAACACTAGGTTTAACCCTAGCCCTAACCTTAACCACAACCCTAACCTTAATCTGTTTAGAGAATCTTTTATCATAGAACCCAAACTAAGGGTGACTAGTGAGGAAAGCTAAGAGAGGAATCTTGTGCAGTATCAAAGAATGCTGACCAAATATTTCGGGAAGGTAGTTCAGTACATGTATATTTCCCTGTTGTCTCTTATAGGGTTCTTGAATACAGTTGTTTTGAATTCTTCAGCTTTCTGAAACTTTCACAAGGAAGTAACAGAGAGTGTCTACACAGAAGTGATTGAGCTTATGCAGTTTCAAGCAATGATCACCAACACTTTTATTTTGAGCTCCTTTTCCATTTACCTGTATAGGTCAAAATGAAGGAAACCTTAAAATACAAACAGTTCCTGACAGTGAGCCATCGAAGCAAGAATGCCCAAACTTTGGGAATATAGTAAGGCTAAGTTAAAGAAAAATTCTGCCCAGTATCAAAGAAATTTGAACAAAACTAAATCTAACAAAACACTAGCTATAACCCTGGCCCTAAACTAATACTAAACACAACCTAACATGTTTAGAGAACCGTTGATCATAGTAATTCCCTGAAAAGGAGCCTAGTGGGGCAAGCTAACAGATGAATCCTGCACAGTGTCAAAGAAACATGACCAAATAATTAAGGGGGGGGGGCTATTTCAGTAGATACATTTTTCCCTGTTTGTTCCTAATGTGCTCTTGGATAAAGTATTTTTATGCTTCAGATTGAGGTACTTTCACAAGGAACAAACCAGGGAGTTCCCACAGAGAGCTGATTGAGTGTGTGAAGTTTCAAGTGGTAGTACTAATCCTGTTTGATTTCCAGCTTCATTTTCATTCACATCTATAGGCCATAATAAAGTGAAACCTAAAAATTAAAACAGTTCCTGAAAGTGAAGTGGCAAACCTTGAAGGCCCAAACTTGGGGGTCCTACTAAGGCTAGGAAAAGAATGAATTCTGTACAGTAACTAAATAATCCAAGCAAAAAGAAATTGAAGCTTGCTCCTAAAGTGCTCACACTTAAAGCTGTTTCTTTTTTCTTCATCTTTGGGCTACTTCCACAAGAAACAAATGAGACAATGCGCACTGAGAACTGATTGAGTGTGTGAAGTTTCAAGCAGCTATCACAAACACTTTTTGAGTTCCAGCTCCATTTTCATTCACCCCTATAGGGCAAAATGAAGTGAAACATGAAAATTGTATTGTTCTCTAAGAGCAAACGATTTTATCCAGGAGGCCCAAATATGGGGTGTATACTAAGAATAGGAAAAAGATGAATCCTGCCCAGAATCAAAAAAGTTGAAAAAACACTAACTGTAAACCTAACACTAGCTTTAACCCTTGCCCTATCCCTAGCATTACCCTAACCCTATCCAGTATGAGAACCTTTGATCATAAAATTTTCAAATTTGTGAAGACTAGTGAGGCAAGTTTACAGATGAATCCTGCACAGTATCAAAGAAATCTGACCAAATAATTGGGGGAGGTATTTCACTACATGCTTATTTCCCTATTTTCTCCTAAAGTACTCTTGGATAAAGTTGTTTTGCATGCTTCAGCTTATGGCTATGTTCACAAAGAAGAAACCAGAGAGTGCCGACAGAAAACTTATTGATTATGTGAAGTTTCAACAAGCTACCACCAACCCTCTGATTTCCAGCTCCATTTGCATTTACCCATATAGGTCAAAATGAAGTGAGACATTAAAAACAAACTATTCCTTACAACAAACCATTGAACCAAGAAGCCCAAAACTGGGGCACATAGTAAGGCTTGGTAAAAGATGAATCCTTGCCAGTATCAAAGAAATTTGAACAAAAAAATCCTCTAACCCTAACTCTATCTCTAAAGCTAGCCATAACCCTAATCCTAAACCTAACCCTAACCTGTTTAGAAAACAATTGATCCTAGATATCGCAAACGTGGGGAGCCTACTGGGGCAAGCTAATAGATGAATCTTGTGCATCATCTAAGAAATCTAAGCAAATAATTGGGGGAGGTAGTTCAGTACATACCTGTTTCCCTGTTTTCCCATAAATTGCTCTCAGATAAAGTGGTTTTGCATGCTTCAGCTTAGGACTACATTCATAAGGAACAAACCAGGAGTGCACACAGAGAAGTGATTGAGTGTGTAAAGTTTCAAGCAGTAAGCACCAACCCTGTTTAATTTTGAGCTCCATTTACATTTACCTGTATAGGTCAAAATGAAGTCAATCCTTAATATACAAATTGTTTCTGACAGTGAATTATTGAACCATGAAGGCCCAAATTGGGAACACAATAAGCATAGGTAAAAGAAGAATCCTGCCCTGTATGAAACAAATTTGAACAAAATTAACTCTAACTCTAACACTAGATTTAACTCTAGTCCTAACGATAGTTCAAACCTGTGTAGAGACCCTTTGATCATAGAAGTCCCAATTTGGAGCACCTAGTGGGGAAAGCTAATGGATGAATTCTGTGCAGTATCAAAGAAATCTGAGCAAATAATTGGGTGAGGTAGTTCACTACCTGCATATTTTCCTGTTTCTCATAAAGTGCTCTTGGATAAAGTTGTTTTTATGCTTCAGCTTAGTTCTACTTTCTCAAGGAAAAAAGAAACAGAAAGTTCACACAGAATACTGATTGAGTGTGTGAAGTTTCAAGCAGCTAACACAAACTCCATTTGATTTCCAGCTCCATTTCCATTTACCCCTATAGGGCAAAATGAAGTGAAACATGAAAATTGAAAATGATCCTGAGAGCAAACCCTTTTATCTAGGGTTCCAAAACATGGGGAGTATAGTAAGGATAGGAAAAATATGAATCCTGCCCAGTATCAAAGAAATTTGAACAAAACAAACTCTAACCCTAACATTAGCTCTAATCCTAGCCCTAACCCTAACCTTAAATCAAACAATAACCTGTTTAGAGAACATTTGATTACAGAAGTCCCAAACTAGGAAGCCTACTGGGGCAAGCTAATAGATGAATCCTGGACAGTATCAAAGAAATCTGACCAAATAATTGGGGGAGGGATTTCAGTACATGCATATTTCCTTGTTCTCTCCTAAAGTGTTCTTGGATAAATTTGTTTTGAATGCTTAAGTTTAGAACTACTTTGACAAGAAATAAACCTGAGAGTGCCCACAGTGAACTGATTGAGTGTGTGAAGTTTCAAGTAGTTAGCAACCACCTTGTTTGATTTTCAGCTCCATGTCCATTTACCCATGAAGGTCAAAATGAATTAAATCCATAAAATGCAAATTGTTCCTTACAGTAAAGCATTAAACCAAAGAAGGCCAAAACCTGGGGAACATAGTAAGGCTAGGTTAAAAATATATCCTGCCCAGTATCGAAGAAATTTAAAAAGACAAACTCTAACCCTAACACTAGGTCTAACCCCAGCCCTAACTCTAACCATAATCCTAACCCTAACATCTTTAGAGAACCTTTGATCATAGAAGTCTAAAAGTTGTGGATCCTAGTGGGTCAAGCTAACATATGAATCCTGAGCATTATCAAAGAAATCTGACCAAATGATTGGGGGAAGTAGTTCAGCACATGCATATTCTAAAATGCTCTCACATAGAGTTTTTTTGCATGCTAAATCTTTGGGATACATTATCAAGGAAAAAAAAACAGAGAGTGCACACAGAGTATTAATTGAGTGTGTGAAGTTTCAAGTAGCTAGCACAAATACTTTTTGATTTCCAGCTCCATTTCCATTTACCCATATAGGTCAAAATGAAGGAAAACCTTAAAATACAAAATGTTCCTGAGAGCAAACCACTGAACCAGAAGTTCCAAAATTGGTGAGCATAGTAAGGCTAGGGAAAAGATGAATCCAGCCCAGTATCAAAGAAATTTGAACAAAAATTACTCTAACTCTAACACTAACTTTAAACCTAACCCTAACCCTAACTATAACCCTTAGAGAACCATTGATCCTAGAAGTCTCAAACTTGGGAGCCTAGTGGGGCAAGCTAAAAGATGAATACTGTTCCATATCAAAGAAATCTGATCAAATCAGTGGGAAACTTATTTCAGTACATACATATTTCTCTGTTTTCTCCTCAAGGGCTCTCGGATACAGTTGCTTTTGCATGCTTCATTTTTGGCCTACCTTCAAAAGAATGAAACCAAAGAGTGCCCACCAAGAACTGATTGTGTGAAATTTCAAGCACCTCCTACCAACCCTGTTGATTTCCAGCTCAATTTTTATTTACATCAATACCCCATAATGAAGGAAAAACTTAAAACAGAAACTGTTCCTGACAGCAACCATTGAACCCAGAAGGCCCAAACATGGCTAAGGAAAGGATAAATCCTGCCCAGTGTCATAGAAATTTGAAGAAAACTAGTGCTGTGCAGGCGCTCTAGGAGCAGAGGGAAGGCTCGGCCAGGTTGTTGCTCTCAGCGCACATCACACTCATGAAAGTCTCTGTGGAGCATGAACTCTCAGCATAGATGGAAGCTCTGGACATTGCACAACGTCACTCCAGAACCACCCACCTCATGAAACATCCTACATGGGTAACAGATGTAATCCATATTGGAAAACATTAATCACCATCTATCAGTGTGGGTAACTACCAGCTCAGTTCTGAGGCGGCTCAGGTTCCTAGTTTCCAACTCCCCACCCTCAGCTGTAATAACTCAAGATTTTTATCACAAGCTTGTGGGGGGCATAGATATCAGTGCAGAACAGGAACTGTACAGGCACCTGGTTTCCAACACAGAGACTAGAGTAGGGAGACTCCAGATAGAAGCTCAAGTCCTCTCACTCTGGCTACCTCCACCACCCTGAGCACAGAGACTCAAGCTAGGAATAGACAACTCCACCTAATGCAAGAAAAGAAAACAGAGTTCTGAGAGACTTTTTTCTTTCTTATTTTTCTTTTCCCACTCTTCTCATCCATTCTCCTCTACCCTTCCCCCTCTGGTCCTCACAACCTCAACATATTTGAAACCAAGATCTTTGCATGAAATTGATCTTTAATAACTGAATTACCAGAATAGTATAATATAGAGGAATTGCATAGGCCCCACCTCACCACCCCCCTATATTTTCTCTTATTTTCTTTCTCCCTTTCTTTCTTTCCTTGTTTTTTTATTGCTTCTTTTTTTCTTCCTCCCTCTATCCCACATTCAAATTCCTAACTTTTACTATTTATACATACGGTAATTTTATGAATACAGAAATGAAATTTGAAATTTTACATTTTTTCCGTAAATTACCCCTGTCTATTCATTACAGTTCTCCTCCAATTTGCTAAGTTAGATTAATCCCATACCCTTACTCCTTTCCCCCTTAACATAGCATCTTACCACTGATCATCAGTTCTCTATATACCACCAGAAATGGTATGCCTTTTATGAAATTAATGACTATATTCTAAATAATAACTGAAGCCAACATCTGTAGACATAGAGTCTAAAAATGTATTTATAATGGTTGGGCTTAGGCTTCAGTTTAGGTTAGATTTAGAGTTAGGACTAGGGCTAAGGTTAGAGTAATGGTAAGGGATAGAGTTAGAACTAGTGATAGGGCTAGTGTGAGATTTACAGTTACTCTTAGGGCTAGGGTTTGATTTAGGTTGAGGGATAGGGCTAAATTAGGGCTAAGTAAGTGTTAAGTTTAAGCCTCAGGTTAGGGTTAGAGTTAGGGTTACGTGTAAAGTAAGGGGATATGTTATAGCTAGGTTGAGGGCTAAGGCAAGGGTTAGGAATAAGGTTAGGGCTAGGGTTAGGGTTAGAGTTATGATTAAGGCTAGGCTTAGGGCTAGGATGAGGGCTAGTGTGTGTGTTAGGGTTAGGGCTAGTATTAGGGCTAGGGCTAATATCAGGTCTAGTGTTACAGTTAGGAATAGATTTAGTGTTAGGTTTATGGCTTGGTCCAGTGTAAGGATTATGTTTAGGGTAAGGGTTAGCTATAGAGCTAGGGTTATTATGAGGGTCAGATTCAAGTTTAGGGTTTGGGTTAGGTTAGGGTTTAGGTTTAGGGCTCAAATTAGCAATAGGTTTAGGGTTAAGTTAATGACAGGGTTAGGTTTAAGGTTTAGATGTGGTTTAGTGTAATGGATAATGGTTAGGTTTAGGTTTACGAAGAGCACAAGTGTTAGAGTTATCATTAGGGTAATGGATAGGGTTAGATCTAAGGTTAGGGCTAAGGTTATGTATAGGATTAGGGCTTTTGTTTGGATTAGGGTTAGGTTCAGGTTAGATTTAGGAATAGAAATAGTGATGGGGTTAGGAATAGGTGTACGGATAGTGTTTGGTTTAGGTTAAGGGTTAGGGTTAGGGCTATGACTTGTTTTTTTTTTTTTTTTTTTTTTTTTTTAGATATAGGAGTAGGGTTAGTGCTAGTTTTAGGATTAGGGTTAGGGCCAGTGTTAGTGTGAGGTTTAGGCTTAGGTTTAGGACAAGATTTAGAGTTAAGTTTAGATCTAGGGTTTGAGCTAGGGCTAAGGATAGAGTTAGTATTAGGGCTAAGTTTAGGCTAGGTTGAGGGTGATGGTAAGGGATAGGTTTAGAACTCATTATAGGGCTAGGGCTAGAGTTAGAGTTAATCTTAGGGCAAGGAATAGAGTTAGGGTTAGGGACAGGGCTAATTAAGGCTGGGATTAGGGATAGTTTTAGTGTTAACATTATGCCAAGCGTTAGGGCTAGGGTTAGATTTAGGGATTTGGTTAAGTTTAGGGTAAGGGATGGCATTATAGATAATTTTAGAGCTATGGTGAGGGTTAGAATTAGGGTTAGGGTTAGGGTTAGGTTTGTGATTAAGACAAGGTTTATGGCTAAAATGTGGGCTAAGGTTTGTGTTAAGGGTAGGATTAGGAGTAGAGCTAGGGCTAATGTAACTTCTAGGGTTACAGTTAGGGATAGTTTTAGGTTAGGTTTCTAGCTAGCTCTATTGTAAGAGTTAGGTTTCTAGTTAGGGTCAGGTTTAGAGCTAGGGGTATTAGTAATGTTAGGGGTTTTGTTATCTTAATGTTTAGGGTTAGGTCTCAAATTAGCATTATTTTTAAGGATAGGGTAATTATAATTTTAGGTTTAGGGTTCCAGTTAAATGTAGGGTAATAGATAGGTTTAGGGTTAGGTATAGGATTAGGTTTTGGCCTAGGGTTCACATAAGTGTTAGGGTTACCATTAGAGTACTGGATAGGTTAGAGCTAGGGTTAGGGATAGGGCTATGTTTAGGGATTAGGTCTACATTTTGGCTTAGTGTTAGGGTTGGGGCTATGGTTAGGGTTATGGTTACCTTTAGGGTTAAATTTAGGGTATGACTTTGATTAGGTCTAGGTTTTGCAATAGGTTAGGGTTATGGCTAATGTAAGAACTAGTGTTATGATTGGGGATAGTTTAATTATTAATGTTAAGGCTAGGTAGATTTTCAGGGTTAGGGTGATGTTTAGAGCTAGGGTTAGTGTTAGTGTCAGGGCCAGTCTTCAGGTAAAGTTATAGTTAGGGTTAAAGCCAGAATTAGGACTAGGGTTAGGTCTAGAGGAAGAGTTTGTGTTTGGCTTAGGTTTATTTTTAGGGCTAGGTCTAGGTTTTTGTTTAGGTCTAAGGTTTGAGTTATAGCTAGATTTAGAATTAGGTTTACTTCTAGGGGTAGTGTTAGATTTAGGTATAAGTTTACTGGTAGGGCTAGTTTTAGAGTTCAGTTTAGGGTTAGTGTCAGGTTCAGACCTATAATTAGTGTTAGGGTCAGGAAAAGGGTAAGGGTTAGGGTTAGAGTTTGGGTTTGGTTATTACTATAATTAGGGCTAGGGTTAGGATTAGTAATAAGTTTAGGGTTTGGGATAGGTTAAAGATTAGTGTTAGCATTACTGTTAGAGTTTGGCTTATGGTAAGGGATAGGGTTAGAGCTAGGGTTAGGGCTAGCTAACCCTAGTTATGGCTTTATTCCTGTCCTAACACTATATATAACCCTAACTTCAAATCTAACACCAACTCTAGTCCTAAACCTAACATTAACACTAGCCCTTACCCAATCATTAATCATAAATGTAGCCCTAGCAGTATGGGCTAATGTTAGGGCAAGTTTTAGGGTTAAAGCAAGGTTTAGGGCTCGGATTAGGGCTAGTTTTTGTGTTAGGATTAGAGCTAGGGTTAGAGCAATGGCTAATGTATGAACAAGGGTTAAAATTAGGGTTAATTTGTGTGTTATGGTTAGGGGTTAAACCTGTAGTGTTAGGATTAGGTTTAAGGTTAGGGTGATATTTAGAGCAAGTGTTAGTCTTAGTTTAATCGTCAGGTTCAGGGTTAGTTTTAGGGTTAGAGTTAGGACTCGAAATAGGTCTAAGGTTACCGTAAGGGTTAGGTTTAAAGTTAGGGTGGTGTTTAGAGCTAGGGTTAGTGTTAGGATATGAGTCAGAGTCTGGGTTAGTATTAAGGTTAAGGTTAGGACTTGAATTAGGCTAGAGTTATGTCTAGGTGTAGTGCTAGGGTTTGGTTTACATTAAGGTTTAGTGTTAGGGCTATTGCTCGGTTTTGTTTTACTGTTAGGGCTATTTTCATTATTAGCAGTTGGGTTAGGGCTGGTTTTAATGTTAGGCTTAGGCCTGGAGTTGGTGTTAGATTTAGAGTTAGGGTTTTATCTAGTATTAGGATTAGGAATAAAGATTAAGCATTGCTATGTCTAGGGTTATGGCTAGGGTTAAGGTTATGGTAAGGGATATGTTTAGAACTAGGAATAGGGCTAGTATGAGAATTAGAGTTAGTCTTAGGGCTAGGGTTAGGTTTAGGGTTAGGTATAGGGCTAAATTAGGGCTAGGATTAGGAACAGGTTTAGTGTTCAGCTTAGGCCTAGCATTATGGTAAGGGTTGGGGTAAGTTTAGGGTAAGGGATGGTGTTATAGCTAGGTTTAGATGTAGGGTAAGGGTTAGAATTAGAGTTAGGGATATGGTTAGGGTTAGGGTTATGATTAGGGCTAGGATGAAGGCTAGGGTTTGGTTTAGGGTTAGGGCTAGGATTGTTCTAGGTCTAATATGAGGTCTTGGGTTATGGTTAAAGATAGTTTTAGTGTTAAGTTTATGGTTTCATGGAGTGTAAGGGTTAGGTTTAGGGTTAAGGAGAGGTTTACAACGAGGGGTATATTTATGGTCAGGGTCTTGGTTAGGGTTTGGGATAGGTTAAGGTTTAAATTTAGGGCTCAAATTGACACTAGTGTTAATGATAGGGTAATGATAGGATGAGGTTTATGGTTTATGTTTGGTTTAGGGTAATGAATAGGGTTAGGATTAGAGATAGGATTAGGTTTAGGCCTAGGTTTAGCATTAGGGTTAGGGTTATGGTTATGGTAATGCATAGGGTTAGAGCTAGGGTTAGGGCTAGGGTTATGGTTATGATTAGGGCTAGGGTTAGAATTATGGTTAGGGTTAAAACTGGGGTTATGGCTCAGATTAGGGCTAGGTTTTGGGTTAAGTTAGTGCTAGGGTTAGGGTTATGGCTAATGTAAGAACCAGGGTTATGTTTAGGGCTAAACTTAGGATTAGAATTAGGGCTAGGGCTAGTGTTAGGTTTAGGTTTAGGGTTAGGATAGTATTTAGAGCTAGGATTACTGTTATGGTCAGAGTCAGGGGCAGGGTTAGTTTGAGGGTTCAGAATAAAACTCGAATTAGGTCTAAGGTAAGGTTTAGGGTTAGGTTTTGGTTTAGGTTAAAAGTTAGGGTTAGGGATATGGCTTGGTATTGTTTTAGGGTTAGGGCTATGGATAGGGATACTTTTAGGTTAGCTTTAGGGTTAGGGCTAATGTTGGTTTTAGGTTTAACCTTAGGGTTAATATTAGATTTTAGAGTTAGGGTTAGAGTTTTGCTTAGGTTTAGGGTTAGAATTAGAGTAAAATTTAGATCTAGGTTAGGGCTAGGGCTAAATATAGGGCTAGGGTTAGGGCTTGGATTAGGGTTTCGGTAAGAGATTGGGTTAGAACTACGGATGGTTCTAGGGTGAGATTTAGAGATAGTCTTAGAGATTGGTTTAGGGATAGGGTTAAGAATAGGGTTAAATTAGGGGTAAGATTAGGGCTAGGGTTATTGTTTTGGTTAGGGGGAGGGTTAAGTTTGGGGTTAAGGGTAGGATTAAGGCTAGGTTTAGGGCTATGATATGGGCTGGGATTTGTTTTAGCTTTAGATCTAGGATTAGGGCTAGGTCTAATGTCAGATCTAGATTTATGGTTTTAGGATTAGGGTTATGGCTACGTCTAGTGTAAGGGTTAGGTTTAGTGTAAGAGTCAGCTTTAGTTCTAGGAGATTTATTAGGGTCACGGTCAGTGTTAAAGTTTGGTTGAGGTTAGGGTTTAGGGTTAGAGCTCAAATTAGCATTAGAGTGTGTGTTAGGGTAGTGATAAAATTTTGTTTAGGGTTCAGCTAGGTTAATGGTGATTGATAGGGTTAGTGTTATGTTTTACGCCTAGGGTTTGCATTAGGGTAAGGGTTATATTTAGTATAATGGATATGGTTAGAGCTAAGTTTAGGGCTAAGTTTATGGTTAGGAATAGGTATTGAGTTAGTGTTAGTTTTTAGGTTATAACCAGGATTAGGGTTAGGGTTATGTTTAGCATATGGATTAGGTTTTGAGGTAGGGTTATGGCTTGGGTGAGGGTTAGGTCTAGGGATAAGATTACAGTATGGTTAGGGTTAGTGTTATGATTAGGGCTAGGTCATCATTAGGGGTATGGTTTTGGTTAGGGTAATGGTTTTGATGTAGTTTTAGGGTTATGTTTAGGGTTAGATTGAAGTTTATGCTTAGGTTTAGGGCTATGGTTATGTTTAGGTTTATGGTAAGAGTTAGGGTTTGAGCTAGGGTTAAGTCTATGGTGAGTGTGAGGTTTAGGGTTAGGTCCAGGGTTAAGTTTCCAGTTAGGTTTAAGGTTAGGATTAGGCCTAGGGTAATCAATAGGTTTAGGGTAATGGGTAGGTTTAGAGCTAGGTTTAGGGCTAGGGTTAAGGTTAGGATTAGAGCTAGGGTTCAGGTTAGATTTAGGGATATGTGTAGGTTTATGTTTAGAGTAAGGGTTAGGTTTTCATCTAGGGTTAGGACTAAGGTGAGGGTTAGGTTAGGGTTAGGGTTACGGTTAGGATTAGCATTATGCTATGTTTAGGCCTAGGACTTGCTCTAGGTTTAGGCCTAGGGTTAGGGCTATGGGTAATGTAAGAGTTAGGGTTAAGTTCAGGGATAGTTGTAGGGTTAGGGTTATGGCTAGGTCCAGTGTTAGGGTTAGGTTAGGGTTAGGGATAGGGTTAGGGTAATGGATAGTGTTATATTTAGGCTTCAGGTTAGGTTTAGGGTTCAGGATAACTTTAGCGTAAAGGATAGGTTTAGTGTTAAGCCTAGGGTTAGCATTAGTTTTATGGTTATATTTAGGGTAATGGATAGGGTTACAGCTAGGGTTAGGGCTAGGTTTATGTTTAGGATTAAGGCAAGAGTTAGGGTTAGGTTTAGGGTTAAGGTTAGGGTTAGGTTTAGGGTATGGGTTAGTGTTTGGGCTAGGGTTAGTTCTAAGGCTAGAATTAGGTTTAGTGTTAGGTCTAGAGTTAGGTTTAGTATAAAGTTAGGACTAGGGTTATCATTAGGCTTAGGTTAATACACAGGGTTAGGTGTCAGGTTAGGTTAAGGGTTAGGTTTAGGTTTAGGACTAAGGTTATTATTAGGTTTAGCATAACCTAATTAGATTAGAGCAAGGGTTAGGTTTAGGTTTAGGTAAAGGTTTACTTTTATGTTTATGGTTAGAGTAGTTTTAGGGTTAGGGCTGGGGTTATCATGAGGTTTATGGTTAGGGTTAGAGTTAGGGTTAAAGCTAGGGTTAAGTTTAGGATTAGGGCTAGGGTTAGTGTTAGTTTTAGGCTTAGGATTTTCTTACGGTTAGGATAAGGTTAAGGGTCATGGATTGAGTAAATGTCAGGGATAGGTTGAGGGTTCAGGTTAGGATAGAATTAGTGTTAGGGTTAGGGCTAGGGTCAGCATTACGTTTATGGTTATGGTTAGGGTAATGGATAGAGCTAGTGTTTGGGCTATGATTACAATTAGTATTAGGGCTGGGACTACTGTTAGTGTTTGTGTTAGGGTTTGTTTATGGTAAGGATTAAGGTTTGAGCTAGAGTTAGGGCTAGGACTAGGTGAAGGTTAGGTTCAGTGTTAGGTCTAGGGATAGGATTATGGTAGGTTTATGTTTAGAGTTAGGGTTAGGGCTCATATAAGGGTTAGGGTAATGGATATGATTAGATGTAGGTTTAGGTTTAGTGTGAGGGTTAGATTTAGTTTTAGGGTTAAGGTTAAGGCATGGTTAGGTTTTTGTTTATGGTATGGGTTAGGGTTCGAGGTAGTGTTAGGGCTATGGCGAGTGTTAGGCTTAGGCTTAGGTCTAAGGTTAGTTTTCTGGTTATGGTAAGGTTAGGGTTAGTTTTATGGCTAGGGTTATCAATAAGGTTAGGGTTGGGATTAAGGTAATAAGTAGGATCAGAGCTAGGTTTAGGGATATGGTTAAGGGCTAGGGTTAGGGCTAGGGTTAGAAGTAGAGTTAGAGATATGTCTAAGTTTATATTTAGGGTAAGGGTTAGGCATTGAATAAGGTTTAGGATTAAGGCTAGGGTTAGTGTTAGTAATAGGGCTAGGGTTATTGTTATGGTTATGCTTAGGCCTAGGTTTAGGCCTAGGATTCACTATAGGTTTTGTGTTAGGTTAAGGCATAGGGCTAGGGCTGCAGGTAATGAAAGAGCTAGAATTATGATTACGGCTAGTTTTATTTCTAGAGGTAGGCTTAGTCTTGTGTAAGGATAAGCATTATTGTTAGGGCTAGGGCTAGGTTTTAGTTTAGGTGTAGGGCTAGATTTAGGATGAGGGTTTATGTCTAGGGCTAGTGGTAGGGTCAGATTTAGGTATAAGGTTACTGGTAGGGCTAGTATTAGGGTTTTTTTCTATAGTTAGGATCAGGATTAGACATTGGGTTAGTGTGAGGGTCAGAATATGGGTCAGGGATAGGGTTATGGTTTGGGATATTGTTAGAGCTAGACTGAGGGATAAGGTTAGGACTATTTATATGTTTAGGGTTTTGATTAGCCTAAGGATTAGGGATAGGTCAAGGGTTACCATAAGTGGTAGGGTTTTGCTTAGGTTTAGGGATAGAGTTAGAGCTAGTGTTAGGGGTAGAATTAGGGTTAGGGTTAGTGTTAGGGTTAGTGTTAAAGCTAGGTTTTGTCCTCATATTATGGCTAGTTTTTGTGTTAGCATTAGGGCTATGGTTAGGTCAACGGGTAATGTAAGAATCAGGGTTACAATTAGGTTTAGCTTTAGGGTTAGTGTTAGGGGTAGTTCTAGTGTTAGGGTTAGGTTTAAGGTTAGGATGAGTTTAGAGCTAGAGTTATTGTTAGGATAGGAGTCAGGGAAAGGGTTACTTTTAGGGTTAGGGTTAGGACTCAAATTAGGGCTAGATTTACTGTTAGCGTTTGGTTTAAGGTTAGAGTGGTGGTGTTTTAGATCTAGGGAAAGTGTAAGTGTATAAGTCAGGGTCAGGGTGAATTTTAAGGTTAAGGTTATGACTCAAATTAGGGCTAGGATTAGTTCTAGATGTAGTTTATGGTTTGGTTTTAGATAAGGTTCAGGGTTAGGTCTATTGCTCAGTTTTGTTTTAGTCCCAGGGTTAGTGTTAGCACTAGTTTTATGATTAATATTATGGTTAGGGCTAGTGTTAGTGTGAGGCTTAGGCTTATGGTTATGGTTAAATTTAGAGTTGGGTTCAGATCTAGGGTTAGGCTAGGACTAAGGTTAGGGCAAGGGTTAGGGCTAGGGTTATAGTTATGGTAAGGGATAGGGTTAGATCTAGGGATAGGGCTAGTGTGAGAGTTAGAGTGTTTCTTAGGGATAGGATTAGGGTTAAGGTTTAGGATAGGATTAAATTAGGTCTAGGTTTAGGGCTAGGGTTAGTGTTCAGTTTGGGACTAGTGATAGAGTTATGGTTAGGTTTATGTTTAGAATAAGGGATGGCATTATAGCTAAATTTAGAGTTAGAATGAGGGTGAGAGTAGGGTTAGGGCTAGGGTTAGGGTTATGGTTATGATTAAGGCTAGGGTTAGGGCTAAAATTAGGGCTGTGTTTTTTCTTAGGTTTATGGCTAGGATTATGGCTAGGGCTAATATCAGGTCTAGGATTATGGATAAAGATATTTTTAAGGTTAGGTTATGGTACGTCTAGTATAAGAATTAGATTTAGGGTAAGGGTCATGTTTATAGGTAGAGAATTTATTAGGGTTAGGGTCAAGGTTAGGGTTTGCTTTTCATTAGAATTTAGGTTTAGGGCTCGAATTAACATTAAGATTAGTGTTAAGGTAATGATAGGGTTTGGTTTAGGGTTTATGTTAGGTTTAGGTTAATTGTTAGTTTTAGCATTAGTAATAGGGTTATGGTAAGTCATAGGGTTATGTTAAGGTTTAGGATTAGCATTAGGATAAGGGTTGTGGTTAGGGCCATGTATAAAATTAGAACTTAGTTTAGAACTAGGGATAAGGTTAGAAATAGGTTTTGAATTATGGTTAGGGTTAGGTTTAGAACTAGGTTTGGTTTAGGGTTATGTTTAGTTTAAGGGTTAGGTTTTGAGCTAGGGTTAGGGCTAGGGCGAGGTTTAGGTTTAGAGTTAGGTTTATGGATAGGATTATGGTAGGTTAAGTGTTAGGATTAGGTTTAGAGGCAGGGTTATCAGAAAGGTTAGGTTTAGGGTTAGGGTAATGGATAGGGTTAGATATAGGGTTAGGGTTAGGGTTAAATTTTGGTTTAGGGTTAGGATTAGGGCTATGGTTAGGTTTAGTTTTAATGTTAGGTTTATGGTTTGATTTAGCGTTAAAGTTATTCTTATATTAGATTTTGGGTTGTGTCTAGGGTCAGTTTTCTGGGTAGGGTTAGATGTAGATTTAGGGTTTGGGCTAGGATTATCAATGCTTATGTTTATGGTTAGGGTAATGGGTAGGTTTTGAGCTAGGTTTAGAGCTAGGGTTAAGTTTAGGATTAGGGCTAGGGTTAGGGTTAGAGTTAAGGATACGTCTAGGTTTATGTTTAGGGTAAGCGTTAAGCTTTGAGCAAGATTTAGGACTAAGGCGAGGGCTAGCATTAGGTTAGGGATAGGGTTAAGTTTAGTGTTACACTTAGAGTTAGGTTTAGGCCTCGGATTAGCTCTATGTTTAGTGTTAGGTTTAGGCCTAGTGTTAGAGCTATGGGTAATGTAATGTTTAGGGCTTGTTTTAGTGTTAGACTTCTGGCTGGACCTAGAGTTCGGTTTAGTTTTTGGTTTGGGTCAGGTTTAGAGTTATATTTAGTGTTAAAGGCAGTGTCAGTGTTCAGGTTAGAGTTAAAGTTAGAGTTAATTAGCACTAGGTTTAGGTTTAGGGGTAGGGTTAGTGTTTGGATTAGGTTAAGGTTTATTGTTAGGTTTAGGGCTAGGTTTTTGTTTAGGTCTAAAGCTAGAATTAAGGCTAAATTAAGGATTAGCTTTAGGTCTAGGGCTAATGGCAGGATTAGGTTTAGTTATAAGATTACCAGTAGGGCTAGTGTTAGGCTTTGGTTTAGGGTTAACGATCAGGTTTAGACCTCGGGTTTGTGTTATTCTCAGAATAAGGGTCAGGGTTAGGGTTAGAGTTTGGGATAGAATCAGAGCTAGAATGAGATGTAGGTTTAGAACTATTAACAGGGTTAGTATTTGGTTAGCCAAAGGATTAGAAATTGGTCTAGGGTTGCCATTAGGGTTAGGGTTTGATTAGGATAAAGGATAATGTTAGAGCTAGGTTTAGGGCTAGTGTTAGGGTTAGGGATAGGGTTAAATCTAGGTTTAGGGCTCTGATTACAGCTAGTTTTTGTATTAGAGTTAAGGCTACTGTTAGGGAAATTGCTAGTATAAGAACTAGGGTTAAAATTAGGGTTAGTTTTAGGGTTAGGGTTAGGGGTATGTCAAGTGTTAGGGTTAGGTTTACAGTTAGGTTGATATTTATAGCTAGGTTTAGTGTTAGGATATGAATCAGGTCAGAGTTTGTTTTAGGGTTAGATTTAGGACTCCAATTAGGTCTAGGATTACTGTTAGTGTTTGGTTTAATTTTACGGTGGTTTTTAGAGTTAGAGTGAATGTTAGGATATGAGTGAAAGTCAATGATATTTTTAAGGTTAGGGTTAGGACTTGAAATAGGGCTAGGATTAAGTCTAGGTGTAGTACTAGGTTTTGGCTTAAGTTAAGGTTTAATGTTAGGCCTGTGGCTTGGATTTGTTTTATTGCAATGGATAGGGTTAGGGCTAGTTTTATTATTAGCATTAGGTTTAGGGCTAGAATTAGGGTTCAGGTTAGTATTAAGGCTAGGTTTAAGGCTAGGATTAGGGCTAGGGTTTGTATGAGGGTTAGGACAAGAATTAGGGTGAGGGCTAATGTAATGTCTACGTTTATAGTTAGGGATAATTTTAGGGTTAGGATTATGGCTAGGAGAAATTTAAAGGTAAAATTCATGGAAAATGTCAGGTTTAGAGCTAGGGTATTATTAGGATCAGGTATATTTTTTGGGTTGGGGTTAGGATAAGGTTTAGGTTTAGGGCTCAAATTAGCATTCAGATTAGATTTAAGGTTAAGGTAATGGATAGGGTTAAGTTTAGAATTCAGTGTATGTTTAGGGTAATGGATATGGTTAGGGTTTGTGATAGGTTGGGGTTAGGTTTAGGGTTAGCATTAGGGTTATGGTTATCATTATGGTAATTTATAGAGTTAGACCTAGGGTTAGGGCTAGGGTTATGCTTAGGATTAGGGTAAAGCTAGGTTTAGGGTCAGGGTTAGGGCAAGGGTTTTGGTTAGGATTAGGTTTAGGGTACAGTTTACTGTTTGAACTAGGGTTAGTGCTAGGGCTAAGTTTTATTTAGGGCTTGGTTTAAGGTTATGGTTATGGTTAGTGTTAGGGTTACTGTTAGTGTTAGGTTTAGGGTTATCATTAGGGTTAAGGTAATTGATAGGTTAGATGTCATGTTAGAGTTAGGTTAGGTTTAGGGTTAGGGTTAGGATTAGGTTTATGATAATGGTTAGGGTTTGAGCTAAGTTTAGGGTTAGGGTTAGGGTTAGCTTTATGGTTAGTTCTAGGGTTAGGTTTATGTTTAGTGTTAGGGTATGTTTAGGTTTAGGTCTAGGGCTATCATTAGGGTTAGATTTAGGGTTAGTGTAATGGGTAGGGTTCCAACTAGGGTTATGGCTAGAGTTAAGCATTGGATTATGGCTAAGGTTAGGCTTTGGGTTAGGCCTTGCATTAGTGTTAGTGTTAGGTTAAAGGTAAGGATTAGGGACTGACTAGGGTTAGGGATAGGGCGAGGGTTAGGGTTACAGTCAGGTCTAGCATAGGGTTAATGTTAGGGTTAGCATTAGGTTTAGGGTTATGGTTAGGGTAATGGGTTAAGTTAGAGCTAGGGTTTGGGATATGGTTATGGTTAGGATTAGGGCTAGGGTTAGGGTGAGGTTTAGGTTTTGGGCTAGGGATAATTTTAGGGTAAGGTTTAGAGTTTCAACGTGGTTTAGGGTTAGGGTGTGGGTTAAATTTAGGGTAAGGGCTAGGTTTAGGGTTGGGGTTATGCTTAGAATTAGGTTTAGGGCTATGATTAGGACTAGGTTTTGTGTGAGGTTTAGGGCTAGTGTTAGGTGTATGGGTAATGTAAGAGCTATGGTTATGGTTATGGCTAGATTTAGGTTTTGTCTAATTTTATGGTTAGTTTTTGTGTTAGGATAAGTTTTAGAGATAGGGTTTGTTGTTAGGCTGAGTGTAAATTTTAGGGTTAGGGTTAGGTTCAGGCTTAGTTCCAGAATGTGGACTAGGGTTAGGTCTAGGGATAGGGTTATTGTTTGGGTTGAGTTAAGGGTTATTGTTGGGATAGGGCTAAGGATATGGCTATATTTAGGATTAGGTTGAGGTCTAGAGCTAGTATTAGTGTTAGTTTTAGGTATAAGGTTACCGGTAAGGCTAGTGTTAGGTTTCAGATAATGATTAGGGTCAGATTTAAACCTAGGTTTAGTGTTAGGGTCAGGATAAGTTTCAGGGTTATGGTCAGGTTTTGGGTTAAGTTTATAGCTAGAATGAAGGCTAGGGTTAAGACTAGTAATAGAGTTAGGGTTTGGAGTAGGCATAGGATTAGTGTTAGGACTAGGGTAGCAATAGTGTGAAGGTTGGACTTAGAGTAAGGGACAGGGTTAGAGCTAGGTTTAGGACAAGAAATAGGGTTAGAGTTAGGGCCAGGGTTCAGGTTATGGTTAAAGTGAGAGTTAGGGCTTGGTTTAGGGCTAGGTATTTTGTTAGGGTTAGGGCTATGGCTAATGTAAGAACTGGCATTAAGATTAGGGCTATTTTAGTGTTAGGTTTAGGGCGAGGTCTAGTGTTAGGATTAGGATTAGGAATAGGGTGATGTGTAGAGCTAGGGTTAGTGTTAGGGTCAGTGTCAGGGTTAGTATTAGTTCTAGAGTAAGGGTTAGGACTCAAATTAGGGATATGGTTAGAGCTAGGTGTAGGGTTAGGTTTGGTTTAGGTTAAGGGTTAGAGTCAGTGCTATGGCTAGTGTTGTTTGAGGGATAGGTCTAGGGTTAGGAATAGTTTTCAAATCAGCATTAGGGTTAGAGGTAGTGTTAGGTTGTGGTTTAGGCTTATGGTTAGGGTTAGATTTAGAGTTAGGGTTAGATATAGGTTTAGGACTAGGGTTACAGTTAGGGTTAGGGCTAGGTTTTGGGTTGTCATAAGGGATAAGGTTGGAACTAGGGATATGGCTAGGGCAAGAGTTAGAGTTAGTCTTAGGATTATGGTTAGGTTTAGTGTTAGGGTTAGGGCTTCATTAGGGCTAGGAGTAGAAGTAGATTTAGTATTAGGGCTAAGCCTAGTTTTGGGGCTAAATTTAGGGTTATGGTTATGGTTAGGTATGATGTTATAGCTAGGCTTAGAACAAGGGTGAGGGTTAAGGGTTAGGACTAGGGTTAGAGTTAGGGTTAGGATTAAGGTTAAGTTTAAGGCTAGGTTTAGGGCTAGGGTTTGTGTTATGGTTAGGGCTTCATTAGGGCTAGGACTAATGTCAGGTCTAGGGTTATGGTTAGAGATAGTTTTAGGGTTAAGATTATGCTAGGTATAGTGTCAGGGCTAGGTTAATGTTTAGGGTAAGTTTTAGAGCTAAGAGTATTTTTAGGGTAAGGTAAAGGGTTCTGGTTTCAATTAGGTTAATGTTTAAGGTTCAGGCTAAAATTAGTGTTAGGGTTAGGGTTAGGATTAGGTTTACGGATATGGATAGGTTTGAAGTTCAGGTAGTTTTAGTGTAATGGATAGGTTTAGGGTTAAGAATAGGGTTAAGATTATCCTAGTGTTAGCACTGGGGTTAGGGTTAGAATAATGGATAGGGTTACAGCTAGGTTTAGGGCTAGGATTATGGTTATGGTTACGGCTAGTGTTAGGGTTATGTTTTTAGTTATGGAAATGGTTAGGGTTAGATTTTGATTTAGGGTAAGTGTTAGGGCTAGGATTAGGGTTATGGGTACTTTTGAAGCTAGTGTTAGGGCTCAGATTTGGATAGATTTTGGGTTAGGCTAGGGCTAGGGTTAGGACTACAGCTAATGTAAGAACTAGGGTTATGATTAAGGCTGGTTTAGGGTTAGGGAGAGCGCTAGTTTTAGTGTTAGGGTTTGGTTTTGGTTTTGGTTGATGTTTAGAGCTAGTGTTAGGATTAGGGTTAGCGTTAAAGCTATGATTAAGGCTCGAATTAGGGCTAGGTTTTGGATTTAGTTATGGTTATAGTTAGCGATATGGCTAATGTATGAACTAGTGTTACAGTTATTGCTAGTTTTAGGGTTAGGGTTAGGGATAGGTCTAGTGTTATGGTTATGTTTAGGGTTAGGGTGAAATTTAGAGCAGGGGTTGTTAGGGTCAGTGTCATGGTCAGCGTTAGTTTTAGGGTTAGGGTTAGGACGTGCATTACGACTAAATTTAGTTCTGGGTGAAGAGTTAGCCTTTGATTTAGGTTAAGGGTTAGGGTTAGGGCTACTACTCGGTTTTGTTTTAGGGCTAGGGCTAGGATTGGGGCAAGATTTTGAATTAGCGTCAGGGTTAGGGCTAGTGTTATGGTGAGGTTTAGGCTTAGAATTAGGGTTAGAATTAGAGTTAGGGTTATATATATATGGTTAGGGCTAGGGCTAGGGTTAGTACTAGGGTTTCTCTAAGGAATATCATTAGAACTAAGGATACGGCGAAGGGCGAGAATTAGTCTTAGGAGTATGGTTTGTGTTAGGGTAAGGGTTAGGGCTAAATTAGGGCTAGGATTAGGGGTAGGGTTAGTGTTAGGGTTAGGCCTATGGGTTGGGCTAGGGTTAGGGTTAGGGTTAGCATTGGAGTTAGGGTTAAGTTTTGGGAGATGGGTGGGGTTATAGCTAGCTTTAGGGCTAGGGTGAGGGTTAGAATTAAGATTAGGCCTAGGGTTATGGTTCGTTTTATGTTAAAGGCTAGGTTTAGGGATAGGATGAGGGATAGGGTTTCTGTTAGGGTTGGGCTAGGACTAGGACGTGGGCTAATATTAGGTCTAGGGTTACAGTTAAGGATAGTTTTAGGGTTAGGTTATGGCTAAGTCTACTGTAAGGGTTAGGTTTAGGTTAAAAGTCAGCTTTAGAGCTAGGGTTATTTCTAGGATTAAGGTCAGGTTTACATTAAGGTTTAGGTTTAGGACTTAAATTAGCGTTAGGGTTAGGTTTAGAGTTAGGGTAATGCATAGCATTTACTTTAGGTTTAAGTTATGGTTTAGGGTAATGGATGGGTTAGGTTTAGTGACAGGGTTAGGGTTAGCATTGTGGTCAGGGTTATGTTTAGTGTAATGGATAGTTTTAGAGCTAGGGTTAGGGCTAGGTTTTGGTTTGAATTAAGTCTAGGATTAGGGAAAGTATTTGGTTTAGGGTAAGAGTTATGATTAAGGTAAGGTTTAGTTTTAGGGCTAGGGTTATGGTTAGATTAGGGTAAGGGTTAGTGTTTGAGGTAGGGTTAGGTCTAGGGCAAGGGTTATATTTAGAGTTAGGTCTAGGTTTACATTTATGTTAGAGTTGGGTTTAGTGTTAAAGATAGGGTTTTAATTAGGGTTAGAGTTAGGGTAATGGATAAAGTTAGAGCTTTAGCTAGGGGTAATCTTAGGATCAGGGCTAGGGTTAGGCTTAGGGTTAGGGTTTAGTGTAGGGCTAGGGTTATGTTTAGTGTAAGGTTTAGGCTTTGACCTAGGGTTAGGTCTAATGCGAGGGTTTGGGTTAGGGTTAGGGTTAGGGCTAGGTTCATCTTGTGTTTATGCTTAGATCTAAGTTTAGACCTAGGATTAGGTCTAGGTTTTGTGTTAGATTTAGGGCTAGGGTTAGTACTATGACTAATGTAAGAGCTAGGGTTATGTTTAGGGCTAATTTTAGGATTAGGGTTATGTATAGGTCTAGTGTAAAGTCTAGGTTTTGGGTTAGTGTCGGGTTTAAAGCTAAGTTTAGTGTTAGGATCAGGGTCAGTGTTTGGGATAGGGTTAGGGTTAGGGTTAGAGCCAGATTTAGGAGTAGGTTTACATCTAGAGATAGGGTGTTTAGTTTAGGTTCAGGGTTATTGTTAGGGCTAGTGCTAGGTTTTGTTTAGGTCTTGGGCTAGATTTATAGCTGTATTTAGGATTAGCTTTGTGTCTAGGTTTAGTGTTAGGCTTAGGTATAGGTACAGGGTTACCAATAAGCCTAATGTTAGGGTTTGGTTTAGGATTAGGATCAGGTTTAGACCTAGGGTTACTGTTAGGATCAGATGAGAATCAGGGTTAGGGTTAGAGCTAGAATGAGGTCTAGGGTTAAGAATAGTGATATGGTTAGAATTTAAGGTAGGCTAAGGATTAGTATTAGAGTTAGCATTTTGTTTAGGGTTTGGTTTAAGGTAAGGAATAGTGTTAGAGCTAGTGTTAGGGCTAGAGTTAGGGTTAGAGTTAGGGCTAGTGTTCAGCTTAAGATTAGGGTTAAAGCTAGGATTAGGGCTCGGATTATGGATAGAATTTGTTAGGGTTAGGGCTAGGATTAGGACAGTGACTAATGTACAAACTACGATTACAATTAAGGCTAGTTTTAGGGTTAGAATTAAAGCTAGTTCTTGTGTTAGTGTTAATTTAAAGTTACTGTGATATTTAGAGCTAGGATTAGTGTGAGGTTCAGCATCAGGGTCAGGGTTACTTTTAGAGTTAGGGTTAGGGCTAGGTGTAGGGTTAAGTTTTGGTTTAGGTTAAGAGTTAGGGTTAGAGCTGTGGCTTCGTTTTTTTTTTTTTTTATTGCTAGGGCTAGGTTTAGGTCAAATTTTAGGGTTAGTGTTATGGTTAGGGGTGGTGTTAGGGTTTGGTTTAGGATTATGTTTACAGTTAAATTTAGAATTAGGTTTAGAGTTAGCGTTTGATTTAGATCTAGGGTTAGGACTTGGGCTAATGATGGAACTAGGGCTAGGGCTAGGGCAAAAGTTAGATTTGCTAATAGGGCTAGGGTTAGGGTTAGGAAAGGATTAAGTTAGGGTTAGAATTAGTGCTAGGCTTAGTGTTAGTGTTAGGCCTAGGGTTAGGGCAAGTGTTAGGGTTAGGTTTAGGGTTATGGTTCGGTTTAGGGTAAGGGATGGGGTTATAGGCAAGATTAGGGCCAGGGTGAGTGTTACATTTAGTGTTAGGGCTCCGGTTATGGTTTGGGTTAGGATTAATGCTAGGTTTAGTGCTAGAATTAGGGCTAAGGCTAATTTCAGGTATAGGGTTATGGTTAAAAATATGTTATGGCTACATCTAGTGTAAGTGTTAGGTTCAGGGTTAGGGTCAGATTTAGAGCTAAGGGTATTATTAGGGTCAGGGTCATGATTAGTGTTTTGGAGAGGTTAAGGTTTAAAGTTAGGGCTTGAATTAGCATTAGGATTAGGATTAGGGTAACAATAGGTTAGGTTTAGGTTTCAGGTTAGGTTTAGGGTAATGGATAGGGTGAAGATTAGGGATAGGGTTAGGTTTAGGCCTAGGGTTAGCATTAGGGTTATAGTTATGGTTAGGGTTTGGGTATTGGATACGGTTAGATCTAGGATTATGGCTAGAGTTATGGTTACGTTTAGTTATAGTATTAGGGTTAGGTTAAAGCTAGGGTTAGGGCTCAGAATAGGGCTAGATTTTGGGTTAAGTTACGGCTAGGGTTAGGGTTACAGCTAATATAAGTACCAGGTTTATAATTAGGACTAGTTTTAGGGTTAGGGTTAGGCTAGGTCTGGTGTTAGGTTTAGGTTTAGGGTTAAAGTGGTGTTTAGAGCTAGGGTTAGTATTAAATCAGAGTCAGGGTCAGGGTTAGTTTTAGGGTTCAGCTTAAAACTTGAATTATGACTAGGGTTAGGGGTCAGTGTACTGCTAAGTCTTTGTTTAGTTTAAGGGTTAGGGTTAGGGCCATGGCTCAGTTTTGTTTTAGGGCTAGGGCTAAAGTTAGGGCTAGTTTTAGGATTAGCCTTAGAGTTAGAGCTAGTTTTACGTTTGGGTTTAGGCTTAGAGTTAGGGTTAGATTTAGAGTTAGGTGTAGATCTAGGGTTGCAGCCAAGGCTATGAATAGGGCTAGTGTTAGACCTCCATTTCAGGCTAGGATTAGGTTTCCAGTACAGTACAGGTTTAGAACTAGGTTTAGGGCTAGAGTGAGAGTTAGAGTTAGTCTTGGGGTAGGGTTAGGGTTAGGGTTGGTTATAAGGCTAAATTAGCACTAAGACTAGGGATAGGGTTATTGTTAGGTTAGGCCTAGGGTTATAGTCAGGGTTGTAACTAAGGCTATGTTTAGGGCTAGGATAAGTGTTAGGGTTTGTGTTAAGGTTAGGGCTAGGATTATGGCTAGGGCTACTGTCAGGTCTGGTATTATGGTTAGGGGTAATTTTAGGGTTAGTTTTATGGCTAGGTCTAGTGTAAGGGTTAGGTATCGAGTAAGAGTCAGTTTTAGAGCTAGGGGAATTATTAAGGTCAGGGTCAGTGTTAGGGTTTGGTTTAGGTTTGAGTATAGGATTTGGGCTATAATTAGTGTTATTGTTAGTGGTAGTGTAATTATAGGGTTAGGTTTATGGTTCAGGTTTGGTCTGGAGTAATTGATAGTTTTGCAGGTAGCAATAGGGTTAGGGATAGGCCTTTGGTTAGCATTAGAGTAAGGGTTTTGTTTAGGGTAATGGATACAGTTAGAGTTAAGGTTATGGCTAGATTTATGGTTAGGATTAGGTCTTGAGTTAGGTTTAGAGTGAGGGTTAGAACTAGGGTTAGTTTTGGGGTTATGGTTAGCATAAGGTTTAGGTGCTGATCTACAGATAAACCTAGGTTGAGTGTTAGGTTCAGGGTTAGGTCTAAGGATAGGATTATGGTAGGTTTTGGGTTAGTGCTAGGGTTAGAACTAGGATTAGTAGAAGGGTCAGTATAAGGGTCAGGATTACAATTAGGGTTTGGAATAGGGTTAGAGCTAGAATGAGTGCTAGGGATAGGGCTATTTATAGGGTTAGGGTTTTGGTTAGCCTAAAGATTAGGAATTGGTCTAGGGTTACCCTTAGTTTTAGGGTTTCACTTATCGTAAGGGGTTGGTTTAGAGCTAGGGTTAGGGCTATGGTTAGGTTTAGAATTAGGGTTAAAGCTAGGTTTAGGGCTTGAATTAAGGCTAGTTTTTGTGTTAGGGTTAGGAAAATAGCTAATATAAGAACTAGGGTTACAATTAGGCTTAGTTTTAGTGTTAGGGTTAGATTTATGTTTAGGGTTATGGTTAGGTTTAAGGTTAGGGTGAAATTTAGAGCTAGGGTTAGTGTTAAGATATGAATCAGGGTCAGGTTTAGTTTTAAGGTAACTGTTCGGACTCAAATTGGGCTAGGGTTAGGTCTAATTGTATTGTTAGGGTTTGGTTTACGTTAAGATTTAGGGTTAGGGCTCGGTAGTTGCTCAAGCGGTAGCGTGCTTGCCTGGCATGCGTGTGGCGTGGGTTCGATCCTCAGCACCACATACAAACAAAGATGTTGTGTCTGCCGAAAACTAAAAAATAAATATTAAAAAGAATCTCTCTCTCTCTCTCTCTCTCTCTCTCTCTCTCTCTCTCTCTCTCTCTCTCTTTAAAAAAAAGTTTTAGGGTTAGTGCTACTGCTAGGTCTTGTTTTAGTCCTTGGGTTCAGGTTAGTGCTAGAGTTAGTGTTAGGCTTAGGGTTAGGTTTAGATTTGGAGTTAGGGTTAGATCTAGAGTTAAGGCTAGCACTAAGTATAGGGCAAGTATTACGGCTAAGGATAGGGTTATGGCAAGGGATATGTTTAGAACTAGGGATAGGGCTAGGGCGAGAGTTAGAGTTAGTCTTAGGGCTAGGGTAGGGTTAGGGTTATTGATAAGGCTAAATAAGGGCTAGGATTAGGTATAGGGTTAGTGTTCACATTAAGCCTAGGATTAGGGTTATAGTTAGGACTAGGGTTTAGAGTTAGGGTTAGTGTTAGGGCTACGATTAAAGGCGAGGGCTTGTTTCAGGTCCAGAATTATGGTTAAAGCAAGTTTTAGGTTTAGGATTATGGCTAAGTCTAGGGTAAGGGTTAGGTTTAGGGTTAAGGTCAAGTTTAGAGCTAGGGGTATTATAAGGGTCAAGGTCTGGGGTAGGTTTTGGAATAGGTAAAGCTTTAAAATTAGGGCTGAAATTACTGTTAGGTTTAGGGTTAAGGTAATGATAGAGTTAAGTTTAGGGGTCAGGTTAGGTTTTGGGTAATGGATAGGGTTAGGATTAGGAATAGGGATAGGTTTATGTCTAGGATTAGCATTAGGGTTGGGGTTATGGTTATGATAATGGATAGAGTTAGAGACCGGTTTAGGGCTAGGGTTATGGTTACAAATAGGGCTAGGGTTACAGTTAGGGTTAGGATTAATGCTAGGGTTAGGGCTCAAGTTACGGATAGGTTTTGGGTTAAGTTAGGGCTAGGGTTAGGGTTATGGCTAATGCAAGTACTAGGGTTACAATTAGGGCTAGTGTTAGTGTTTAAGGGCTAGGTTTAGTGTTAGGTTTAGGTTTAAGTTTAGGGTGATGTTTAGATCTTGGCTTAGTGTTATTGTCAGAGTCAGGCTCTGGGTTAGTTTTAGGGTTTAGCTTAGTAACTCGAATTACTGCTGGAGTTAGGGCTAGATGTAGGGATAGGGCTTTTTTAGGTTAAGGTTTAGGGTTAGAGCTTTGGCTCGGTTTTTTTCAGGGCTATGATTAGGGTTAAGGCAAGTTTTAGGATTAGTTTTAGGGTTAGGGCTAGGCTTAGGTTTGGGGTTTCAGTTAGATTTAGAGATAGGTTTTCATCTAAGGTTAGTGCTAGGGCTAAGTATAGGGCAAGGGTAAGGGCTAGGGTTAGGGCTAGGGTTAGAGTTACAGTAAGGGATACGGTTAGAATGAGTGATAGGTCTAGTGTGTGATTTAGAGTTAGTCTCAGGGCTAGGATTAGGGTTCGGATTAGGGATAGTGCTAAATTACTGCTAGAGTTAGTATTATGGCTAGAGTTAGGGCTAGTTTTAGAATTACCATTCAGGTTAGGGATAGCTTTAGGATTAGCCTTAGGCATCGAGTTAGGGTTAGATTTAGAGTTAGGTTTCTCTCTAGGGTTAAAGCTAGGGCTAAGCATAGGACAAGGATGATGACTAAGGTTAGGATTAGAGTTACGGTTATGTTTAGGCTAAGGAATGTGGCTATAGCTAGGTTTAGGGCTAGGGCAAGGGTTAGTGTTAGAGTTAGTGCTTGGGTTAGGGTTAGGGTTAGGGTCATGATTAAGGCTAGTTTTACAGCTAGGATGAGGTTTACGTTTCTGTTAGAGTTAGATTTACTATTAGGGCTAAAGCTAATATCATTTCTAGATTTACAGTTAGGGATAAATTTAGTGTTAGGTTTATGGCTTTGTCAAGGGTAATGGGTAGGTTTTTGTAAGGGTCAAGCTTATATCTAGAATTATTTTTAGGGTCAGAGTCACGGTTAGGGTTTTGTTTAAGTTAGAGTTTAGGTGTAGGGCTCGAATTAATGTTAGATTTAAGTTTAGGGTAATGACAGGATTATGTTTAGGGTTCAGGTCTTGTTTAGTGTAATGGATAGGGTTAGGGTTGGGCCTAGGTTTAGCATAAGGGTTACGGTTATTGTTAGGGCAATTGATAGGGTTAGACCTAAGGTCAGGGCTAGGGTTATGTATAGGATTAGAGCTAGTGTTTGGGTTAAGGTTAGGTTTAAATTTAGAGTTAAAGCTAGGTTTAGGACTCAGATTAAGGCTAGATGTTGGGTTAGGTTAGTGCTAGGGTTAAGGCTATGACTAATGTATGAAGTAGGGTCATGATTAGCACTAATTATAGGGTTAGGGTTAGGGCTAGGGCTACTGTTAGGATTAGGTTTACAGTTACGATGATGTTTAGAGCAAAGGTAAGTGTTAGGCTCAGAGTCAAGGTCAGGGTTAGTTTTCAGGTCAGGGTTAGGATAAGAATTATGGTTAGGGTTAGGGCTAGGTGTAGGATTAGAGTTTGGTTTATTTAAGGGTTATGGTTAGGGCTATATTTCGGTTTTGTTTTAGGACTAGGGCTAGGGTTAGGCCTAGTTTTAGGATTAGTGTTAGGGCTAGGGCTAGTGTTAGGTTTAAGTGTAGGTTTAGGTTTAGGGTTAGATTTAGAGTTAGGGTTAGATCAAAGGTTATGGCCAGCTCTATGAATAGGGCCAGACTGAGAGCGAGGGTTAGGCTAGAATTAGGGTTTTAGTAAGGGAATAGATTTAGAACTAGTGTTAGGTCTAGGGTGAAAGTTAGAATTAGTCTTTGGGCTAGGGTTAGATTTAGGTACAGGGATAGGTCTAAATTAGGGCTAAGATTAGGGCTAGGGTTAGTGTTAGGGAGAGGCCTAGGGTTAGGGTTAGTGTTATTATTAAGGCTATGTTTAGGGCTAGGGTTTGTGGTAGGGTTAGGTCTAGGATTATGGCTAAGGCTAATGTTAGGTCTGAGTTACGGTTAGGGATAATTTTAGGGTTACATTTATGGCTAGGTCTTGTATACGGATTAGGTATATGGTAAGAGTCAGGTTTAGATTTAGGGATATTATTAGGGTTAGAGTCAGTGTTAGGCTTTGGTTTAGGTTTGAGTCTAGGATTAGAGCTCTAATTAGCTTTAGGGTTAGTGTTAAGGTTAGGGTAATGATAGGGTTAGTTTTAGTGTTCAGGTTATGTTTGGGGTAATTGATAGTTTTGGGGATATCAATAAGGTTAAGGTTAGGCCTAGGTTTAGCATTAGGGTAAGGGTTACGTTTAGGGTAATGGATACAGTTAGAGTGACGTTTTTAGTGCTAGCATTATGGTTAAGATTAGGTTTTGAGGTAGGGTTAAAGTGAGGTGTTAGAACTAGGTTTAGGTTTAGGGTTATGTTTAGCATAAGGGTTAGGTTCTGAGCTATGGTTAGGGCTAGAGTGAGAGTTAGTTTCAGGGTTAGGTTTAGGGATAGAATTACAGTATTTGGGGGTTAGGGATAGGGTTAGGGTTAGACCTAGGGTTAGAGTTGGGATCAGAATAAACATGATGGTTAGGGTTATGGTTTAGCATAGGGTTAGAACTTAAATGAGGGTAGGGTTAGGACTATTAGAGTTAGTGTTTTGGTTAGCCTAAGGATTAGGAATAGGTCTAGGGTTACCATTAGGTTTAAGGTTTCACTTAGGTTAAGGGATTAGTTTAGACCTAGGGATATCAGGTTATGTTTAGTGTTATAGTCAGGGTTAAAGCTAGGTTTAGGGCTCAGATTAGGGCTTGTTTTGTGTTAGGGATAGGGCTAGGGTTAAGGCGATGGCTAATGTAAGAACTAGGGTTACAATTAGGGTTAGTTTTAGGGTTAGGGTTAGGGGTATGTTTAGTGTTATGGTTAGGATTAAAATTAGTGCGATATTTAGCACTAGGGTTAGTGTTAATATAGGAATTAGGCTCTGACTAGTTTTAGGCATAGGGTTAAGACTCGAATTAGGGCTAGGGTAACTCTCAGGTTTTGGTTTAAGTTGAGGGCAGTGTTTAGAGCTAGGGTGAGTGTTAGGATATGATTCATGGTCAGGGTTATCTTTAAGGTTAGGTTTAGGACTCAAATTAGGGCTAGGGTTAGGTCTAGGTGTAGTGTTTGTGTTTGGTTTAATATAAGGTTTAGGCTGTTTCTCGTTTTTGGTTTACTGCTATGGATAGGGTTAGGGCTAGTTTTACTATTATCCTTAGGGTTAGGACTAGTGTTAGTGCTACACTTAGGCTTAGGGTTAGGGTTAGATTTAGAGTTAGAGTTATGGCTAGAAATAAGGATAAGGCAAGGGTTAGGGTTATGGTATGGGATAGGTTTAGAACTAGGGCTAGGACTAGGGTAGAGTTAGAGTTAGTCTTAGGGCAAGGGTTAGGGTTAAATATAGGGCTAAATTAGGGCTAGGATTAGGGCTAGATTTAGTGTTTATTTTAAGCCTAGTGTTAGGGTTAGAGTTAGGGTTACATTTAGGGTAAAGGATCGTGCTATAGCTAGGTTTAGAGGTAGGGTGAGCGTTAGAAATAGGGTTAAGAATAGGGTTAGGATTAGGGTTATGATTAAGGCTAGGTTTAGGGCTAGGATTAGGGCTAGCATTTGTTTTGGGGTTAGGGTTAGGATTAGGTCTAGATCTAAATTCAGGTCCAGCATTATGGTTAAAGATAGTTTCAGGGTTAAAATTCTGGCTTCGTCTAGGATAAGGATTAAGTTTATTGTTATGGTTAAGTTTAGAGCTAGGGGTATTATTAGGTTCAAGGTCTGAATTACGGTTTTGTATAGGTTAAGTTTTAAAGTTAGGGCTCAATTTAGTGTTAGTGTTAGGGTAGGATAATGATAGGGCTAGGTTTATGGTTCAAGTTAGGTTTATGACAATGAATAGAGTTAGGATTAGGGATAGGGTTAGGTTTATACCCAGGGTTAACATTAGGGTCATGGTTATGGTTATGGTAATGGATAGATTTAGAGATGGCTTTAGGGCTAGGGTTAAGGTTATGATTAGGGCTAGGTTTAGGGTTAGGGTTAGTGTTAAATCTAGGGTTAGAGCTCAGATTAGGGCTAGGTTTTGTGTTAACTTAGGGCTAGGGATATGGTTACGGCTAATGTAAGTACTAGGATAATGATTAGGGCTAGTGTTAGGGTTTTAGGACTATAGTTAGTGTTAGGATTAGGTTTAGGGTTAGGGTGTTGTTTAGATCTAATAGTTTTATGGTCAGTATCAGGTTCAGGTTTAGTATTAGAGTTCAGGTTACAACTCGAATTAGAGCTAGGGTTAGGGCTAGGTGTAGGGTTAGGGTTTTGTTTAGGGTAAGGTTTAGGGTTATAGCTATGGCTTGGTTTTGTTTTAGTGCTAGGGATAAGGGTAAGGCTAGTTTTAGGATTAGTGTTATGGTTTGGGCTAGTGTTAGGTTTAGGCTTAGGTTTTGGTTTGGGGCTAGATTAAGAGTTAGGTTTTGTCTAAGGTTAGTGCTAGGGATAAGGATAGGGCAATGTTTAATACTAGGGTTAGGTCTAGGGATAGGTTTATGATAAGGGAGAGGGTTAGAACAAGTGATAGGGCTAGTGTGAGAATAAGAGTTAATCTTAGGGCTAGGGTTAGGGTTAGGCATAGGGCTAAATTATGGCTAGAATTAGTGTTAGGCCTAGGATTAGGGCTAGTTTTAGGATTACCATTAGGATTAGGGCTAGTTTTAGGGTTAGGCTTAGGCACCGAGTTAGGGTTAGGGTTAGAGTTAGGTTTCCATCTGGGGTTAGTGCTAGGGCTAAGAATAAGGCAGGAGTTATGACTAGGGTTAGGGTTAGAGTTAGGGTTTTTTTAGGGTAAGAGATGAGGTTATAGCTAGGTTTAGGGCTAAGGCGAGCGTTAGTATTAGAGTTAGGGCTAGGGTTAGGTTAGGGCTATGATTAATGCTAGGTTTAGGTCTACGATGAGGAGTAGGGCTTGTGTTAGGTTTAAGGATAGTATTAGGGCTAGGCCTAATGTCAGGTCTAGGTTTACAGTTAGGGATAGATTTCATTTTAGGTTTATGGGTTGGTCCAGTGTAACAGTTAGGTTTTTGGAAAGGGTCAGACTTACATGTAGGGTTATTTTTAGGGTCAGAGTCAGGGTTAGGGTTTGGGTTAAGTTAGGGTTTAGGTGAAGGGCTCGAATTAGTGTTAGATTTAGGTTTAGGGTAATGAAAGAATTAGGTTTGGGGTTCAGGTTTGCTTTATTTATTTATTTATTTATTTTTGTAATGGATAGGGTTAGGGTTAGTCCTATGTTTAGCATAAGGGTTAAGGTTATCACTAGGTTAATGGATAGGGTTAGACCTAAGTTTAGGGCTAGGGTTATGTATAGGATTAGGGCTAGTGTTTGGGTTAGGGTTAGGTTTATGTTTAGGGTTAAAGCTAGGTTTAGGACTTGGATTAAGGTTAGGTTTTGGTTTAGTTTAGGGCTAGGGTTAAGGCTATGGCTAATGTATGAAGTAGGGTTATGATTAGTGCTAGTTATAGGGATTAGGGTTAAGACTAGTTCTAGTGTTAGGGTTAGGTTTACAGTTATGATGATGATTAGAGCTAGGGTTAGTGTTAGGCTCAGAGTCAGGGTCAGGGTTAGTTTTCAGGTTAGGGTTAAGACTAGAATTAGGGATACGGTTAGGGCTAGGTGAAGGGTTAGGGTTTGGTTTAGGTTAAGGGTTAGTGTTATGGCTATTACACAGTTTTTTTTCAGGGCTATTGATAAATGTAGGGCTAGTTTTAGGATTAATGTTAGGTCTTTGGCTAGTATTAGTGTGAGGTTTAGGGTTAGGTTAAGGTTTAGGGTTAGGGGTAGGGCTAGAGTTATGGCTAGATTTAGTCTTAGGATTAGGGGAAGATTTAGAGTTAGGTTTAGATCTAGGTTTTGAGCTAGGACTAAAGATAGGGCTAGGGTTTAGGCTTAGTTTAGGGCTAAGTTTAGGGAAAGGGATAAAGTTAGAACTAGGTATAGGGCTAGGGCAAGAATTAGAGTTAGTCTTAGGGATAGGGTTAGTGTTAGGATTAGTGATAGGGCTAAATAGAGGCTGATATTAGGGCTAGGGTTAGTTTTAGAGTTAGGCCTAGGGTTAGGGCTTTTTTTTTAGGTTTAGGGTTAGGGTTAGGTTTAGTGTAAGGGATGGGATTATAGCTAGTTTTAGGACTAGGGTGAGGATTAGGGTTAAAGTTAGAGTTAGGCTTAGGGTTAGGGTTATGATTAAGATGAGGTTTATGGCTAGGATGTGGGCTCTGTTTTGTCAGGTCTAGGGTATGATTAGGGATAGATTTAGGGTTAGGTTTATGATTAGTTCTATTGTAAATGTTAGTTTTCTTACTAGGGTCATGTTTAGAGCTATGGGAATTATTAGGGTCTGGGTCAGTGTTAGGGTTTGGGTTAGGTTAAGGTTTAGGGTTAGGGCTTGTATTAGCATTAGGGTTAGGGATAGGGTAATGATACATTTAGGTTTTAGGTTAAGGTTAGGTGGTATGTTAATGGATAGGATTAAGGATAGAAATTGGAATAGGGGTCCACCTAGGATGAGCATACAGTTTAGGGTTATCATTAGGGTAATGGATAAGGTTAGAGATAAGCTTAGGGCTAGGGTTATGTTTAGGATTATGTCTAGGTTTAGGCTTAGGGTTAGGGTTAGGGCTAGGGTTATAGAAAGGTTTATCTTTAGGGTTAAAGCTAGGTATGGCTTGGATTAGGGCTAGGTATTGTGATAGGTTAGGGCTATGGCTAATGTAAGAAGTAGTGTTTTGATTAGGGCTAGTGTATGGTTAATGTTAGGGTTAAGTGTAGTTTTAGTGTTAGGTTTAGGGTTAGGGTGATGTTTAGAGCTAGGGTAAGTGTTAGTGTCAGGGCAGTGATCGGGTTAGGGTAATGGTTAGTGTTAAAGCCAGAATTAGGACTAGGTTTAGGTCTAGGGGTAGGGTTAGTGTTTGTGTTATGTTAAGGATTATTGGTAAGGCTAGTTATAGGTTTTTATGTAAGTCTAGGGCTGGAGTTATGGCTAGATTTACAATTAGGTTTATTTCTAGGGCTAGTGTTAGGGTCAGGTTTATGTATAAGTTTAACGGTAGGGCTAGTCTTAAGATTTGGTTTAGGGTTAGGTTCAGGTTTAGATCTATAATTAGTGTTACGTTCAGGATAAGTTTCAGGGTTAGGGTTAGGCTTTGCGTTATGGTTAGAGCTAGAATGAGAGCTAGGGTTAGGATTAGTAATAGGTTTAGGGTTTGGGTTAGACTAATGATTAGGGTTAGGACTAGGGTTAGCATTAGGGTGAGTGTTTGGCTTAGCATGAGAGATAGGGATAAGGACTAAGTGTAGGGCTAAGGTTAGGGTTAGGTTTAGGTATAAAGCTCAAGTTAGGGATCAGATCAGGGCTAGTTTTGTATTAGGGTTAGTGCTAATGTTAGGGTTACAGCTAATGTAAGAACTAGGGTTAATATTAGTGTTAGTTTTGGGTTATGTTTAGGGATAGGTCTTGTGTTAGGGTTAGGTTTAAGGTTAGCATAATGTTTAGAGCTAGGGATAGTATTAGGATATGAGTCAGGGTTATGGTTAGATTAAGGGTTACGGATTGGACTCGAGTTAGGTCTAGGGTTATGGCTAGTGTAGGTTTAGGGTTTGCTTTAGGTTAAGTGTTAGGGTTAGGGATATGGCTTGAATTTGTTATAGGGCTAAGGCTAAGATTAGGGCTACTTTTAGGATTAGCCTAAGGGTTAGGGCTCATTACAGGCTTAAGCTTAGGCATCAGGTAAGGTTTAGATTTAGAGATAGGTTTCCATCTAAGGTAGTGCTATGGCTAAGTATAGGGCAAGAGTTAGACTAGAATTAGGGATAGGTTTAAGGTTATGGTAAGGGATAGGGTTAGAACTAGGGATAGAACTTGTGTGAGAGTTATAGTTGGTCTTAATTCTATGGTTAGAGTTAGGGTTAGTAATAGGGCTAAATTAGGGCTAGGATTTGGCTAGGTTTAGTTTTAGGATTAGAGTTAGGGCTACAGTTAGAGTTAGGGTCAGTGTTGGGGCTAGGGGTAGGGTTTGGATTAGGGTAAGTTTTATGGTTTAAGCTAGGGTAAGGGCTAGGGCGAGTGTTAGGTTTAATGTTAGGTCTTGCGTTATGGTTATGGTTATCTTTAGGGTTAGGGCTATGCTTTTTATTAGGGTTAGGGTTAGGTTTACTTTTAGGTTTAGGGTTGTTTAGATGTAATGTTAGGATTAGGGATAAGCTTAGGTTTAGTGTTAACTTTAGGTTTAGGCCAAGATTTAGTGTTGTGTTTAGGGTAAAAATTAGTGTTTGAGTTAGGGTTAAGGCTATGACAAGGGTTAAGTTTATCGTTAGGTCTAGGTTTATGTTTATGATTAGGGTTAGGTATAGGGTTAGGTTTAGGACTAGGGTTATCATTATGGTTAGAGATAGGTTTAAGGTAATGGCTAGGGTTAGAGCTAGAGTTAATGCTAGGGTTAAGTTTAGAATTAGGGCTAGGGTTAGGTTTATGTTTAGGAATATGTCTAAGATTAGGCTTAGGCTAAGGGTTAGGCTTTGAGCTAGGTTAGTTTTAAGGCAAGGGTTAGGGTCAGGGCTACTTTTAGAGTTATTGTTATGCTTAGGGTAGGTTTAGGCCTAGGATTAGGGCTAGGATTTGTGTTAGGTTTAGGCCCAGCGTTAGGGCTATGATTAATGTAAGATCTAGGGTTCTCATTAGGGTTAGTTTTAGTGTTAGGATTATGGCTATGTCTAGTGTTAGGTTTAGGGTTTGGGATTAGGTCAGGTTTAGAGCTAGGTTTAGCATTTGTGTCAGGGGCAGTTTCAGTTTAGAGATAGTGTTAGGGTGAAACCAGAATTAGGACTAGGGTTAGGTCTAGGGGTAGGAATAGTGTTTGCTTTAGATTCAGGGTTATGGTAAGGGGTAGGGCTAAGTATTTTTTAGCTCTAGGTCTACAATTATGGCTAGATTTATGATTAGGTTTAGGTCTAGGGGTAGTGTTAGGGTTAGGTTTAGGTATAAGGTTACTGGTAGGGCTAGTTTTAGGCTTTAGTTTAATGTTAGGTTTAGGTTTATACCGGGGGTTTGTGTTAGGGTTAAGATTTGGGTTAGGGTTAGAGCTAGAATGAGGGCTAGGGTTAGGACTAGTAATAGGGTTAGGATTTGGATTAGGCTAAGGGTTAAGATTAGGACTAAGGTTAGCATTAGGATAGGGTTTGGCTTAGGGTAAGTGATAGAGTTAGAGCTAGGGTTGGGGCTAGGGCTAAGTTTAGGGTTAGGTTTATATCTAGGTTTAGGAATCAGATTAGGGCTAGATTATCTCTTAGGTTTAAGCCTAGGATTATGGCTACATTTAATGAAAGAACTAGGGTTACGATTATGGTTAGTTTTAGGGTTAGTTTTTGGCCTAGGCTAGTGTTAGCATTATCTTTAGGGTTAGTGTGATATTTAGAGCTAGGGCTAGTGTTAGTATATAATTCAGTGTCAGGGTTAGTTTTATGCCTAGGACTCAAATTAGACCAAGGAGTTTGTGGCTAGGTTTAGAGTTAGGGTTTGTTTTAAGTTAAGGTTTAGTGTTAGGCAGTGGCTCTGTTTTGTTTTAGGGCTAAGGCTAGGGTTAGGGCTAGTTTTAGGATTAGCGATAGTGTTAGTTCTAGTAGTAGGGTGAGGTTTAACCTTAGGGTTAGGGTTATATTTAGAGTTATGTTTAGATATAGGGATAGGTATTGGGCCAGGAGTAGGGTGAAGGTTAGGGCTTCTGTTAGGGTTATGGTAACTGATAGGGTTAGAAATAGAAATAGAGCTAGGGAGAGAATTAGTTAGTCCTAGGCCTAGGTTTAGTGGTAGGGATAGGGTTAGGGCTAAATTAGGGCTAGGATAAGCGTTAGGTTTAGTGTTAGATTCAGGACTATGGTTAGGGCTAGAATAAGAATTAGTAATAGGGTAAGAGTTATAGTTAGAGTTAGGGGAAAGGATGGGGTTCTAGACAGATTCAGGGTTAGGGTGAGAGTTAAAATTAGGGCTAGGGCTATAGTTAGCGCTTGGGTTAGGATTAAGGCTAGGTTTAGGGCAAGTATGATGGCTAGGGCTTATGTTAGGTTTACGGCTAGTATTAGGGCTATGGCTAATGTCAGGTCTAGGTTTATGGTTAGGGTTAGTTTTAATGTTAGGTTTATGCTAGGTCTAGTGTAAGGGTTAGGTTTAGAATAAGGGTCAGGTTTAGAGCTAGGTGTTTTATTAAGGTCAGTGTCCGGGTAGGGTTTGGTTTAGGTTAAGGTTTAGGGTTAAGCTTGAATAAATGTTAGTGTTAGGTTAGGGTTAGGGTAATGAATAAGGTTAGGTTTTGGGTTCAGGTTAGGTTTAGATTAATGGAAAAGGTTAGCGTTAAGCATAAAGTTATCGTGAGGCCTAGGTTTAGCATTTACATTAGGCTTATCTTTAGGGAAATGTATAAGGTTAGAGCTAAGATATGGGCTAGGGTTAAGGTTAAAATTAGGGCTAGGGTTACGGCTAGGCCTAGCGTTAGTCTTAGAGTTAGGTTTAGATTAAGTGTAAGTGTTTTAGCTAGGGTTAGGGTTAGGGCAAGGCTTAGAGTTTTGCTTAGGTCTAGGGTTATTGTTAGGTTTATGATTAGGAATAGGTTTAGGGCTAGGATAATGGGTAGGTTTTGTGTGAGGTTTACGGATAGTGTTAGGGCTATGGGTAATGTAAGTCACACGGTTAAGGTTATGGACAGCTTTGGGGTTAGGGTTATGGATAAGTCTAGTTAAGTTTAAGTTTTGAGTTAGGATAAGCTTTAGAGCTGGGGTTTTTGTTATGGTAAGGGTCATTGTTTGGGTTAGGGTTAGGTTTATGGTTAGGGCCAAAATTAGGCCTAGTGTTGGGTCTAGCAGTAGGGTTAGTCTTTGCGTTAGGTTAAGGGTTATTGTTAGGACTAGTGCTAGGTTTTTCTTTAGGGCTATGACTAGATTTATGACTCTATTTAAGATTAGGTTTGGTCTAGTGCTAGTGTTAGTGTTAGGTGTAGATATAGTTTTACTGGTAAGGGTACTGTTAGGGTTTGGTTTAGGTTTTGGGTCAGGTTTTGACCTAAGGTTAGTATTAGGGTCAGAGTAAGTGTTAGAGTTAGGATTTGAGTTAGAGTTAGAGCTAGAATTATGGTTAGGGTTAGGACTAGTAACAGAGGTAGCATTTGGGGTAGGCTAAGAATTAGAATTAGGACTAGGGTAGCATTAGGGTGAGGCTTTGGCTTAAGGAAAGGTATAGGTTTAGAGGTAGGGTTAGGTTTAGAGCTAGGGTTTTGGTCAAGGTTAGGGTTAAACCTCAGCTTAGGGCTGGAATTAGGGCTACAGTTAATGTAATAACTAGGTTTCCAATTAGAGCTAGTTTTAGGGTTAGCATTAGGACGATGTTTAGAGATAGGGTTAGTGTTAGGGTCCAAGTCAAAGTCAGGGTTTTTTCTAGGGTTAGGTTTAGGATTCAAATTAGGTCTAGATTTAGGGCTAGGTGTAGATTTAGGTTCTATTTTAGATTAAGGGTTATGGTTATGGTTATGGCTCGGTTTTGTTTTAGATTTAGGTAGGGTTAGGGCTAGTGTTCCAATTAGTATTAGGGTTAAAGATAGTGTTAGGGTAAGGTTTAATCTTAATTTAGAGTTAGATCCAGGTTTAGGGCTAGGGTGAAAGTTCAGGCTAGGGTTGGGCCTTGGGCTAGGGCTAGGGTTGGCTTATGTTAAGGGATAGGTTTAGAACTAGGGATAGGGCTAGGGCAAAAGTTGCAGTATGCTTAGGGCTAGGGATAGAGTTAGGTTTAGGATTGTGCTAAATTAGGGCTAGGATTAGCATGAGGGTTAGTGTTAGGTTTAGGCCTACGTTTAGGGCTATTTTTAGGGCTAGCATTAGGGTAAGGGCAAGGTATGATGTTACAGCTAGGTTTAGGGATAGGGCTAGGGATAAAATTAGGGTTAGAGCTAGGATTAAGGTTAGGCTTAGGGCTACGATTAGAAATAGAGTTTGTTTTAGGGTTAGGGCTAGGATTAGGGCTATAGCTAATGACAGGTCTAGGGTTATGGTTAGGGATAGTTTTAGCATTAGGTTTATGGCCAGATATATTGTAACAGTTAGGTTGAGGATTGGGGTCAGGTTTACAACTACTTGTATTATTAGTGTCAGAGTCAGAATTAAGGTATGGGTTAGGTTAAGGTCAAGGGTTAGGGTTCAAATTATAATTAGGGTTGTGGTTAGGGTTAGGGAAATAGATATGGTTAGGTTTAGGGTTCAGGTTAGGTTTAAATAATAGATAGGGTTAGGGTTAGAAATAGGGTTAGGGTTAGGCTTATGGATAGAATTCAGTTAGGGTTATGGTTAGGGTAATTGATAGAATTAGAGCAACCATTAGGGCTAGGGTTATGGTTAGGTTAGGATGATGGTTCAGGTTAAGCCTAGTGTTAGATTTCAGTTAGAGTTATGCTTATGGTAATGGATAAGTTTAGAGCTAGGGTTAGGGCTAAGAATATGGTTAGGGTTAGGACTATATTTCGGGTTAGGTTTTGGGTTAGGACAAGGTTTAGGCTTAGGGTTATATTTATGTTATGTGTTAGAACTAGGATTTGTGTTTTGGTTAAATTTAAAGCTACGTTTAGGGCTCAGATTAGGGCTAGATTTTTGGTTAGATTAGGGCTAAGGTATGACTATGGTTAAAGTAAGAACTAGTGTTATGATTACAGCTAGTTTTAGGGTTAGCTTTTGGTCTATGTCTAGCATTAAGGTCAGGTTTAGGTTTAGGGGGATGATTAGAGATAGGGTTAGTGTTAGGGTCAGATTCTGGGTCATTATTAATTTAGGATTAGAGAAAGGACTCAAATTAGGGTTAGGGTTAAGGCTAGGCATAGGGTTAGGGTCTATGTTAGGCTAAGGGTAAGAATTAGAGATAGGGCTAATGTGTGGTCTAGGGTTACAGTTATGTGATGGTTAGGGTTAGGGCTATGGCTCAGTTTTGTTTTAGATCTAGGGCTAGGGTTAGGGCTAGTTTTTGGATTAGTGATAATGTTTGGGCCAGTGGTAGGGTGAGGTTTAGGCTTAGATTTATTGTTTTGGTTAGATCTAGGTTTAGGGCTAAAGCTAGGGTTAGGGCTATGTTTAAGTCTAGTGTTAGGATTATGGTAACAGAAAGGGTTACAACTAGAAATAGGGCTAGGGCAAAAGTTAGAGTTAGTTTTAGGGCTAGTGTTAGGACTAGGTTTGGTGTTAGGGTTAAATTATGGCTAGGATTAGTGCTAGGGTTAGTGTTAGGATTAGGCCTATGGTAAGGGCTAAGGTTAGCATTAGGGTTAGGTTTAGAGGAAGGAATGGTGTTATAGCTAGGTTTAGGGCTAGAGCAAGTTGTATAATTAGGGTTAAGGCTATGGTTAGGGTACAGTTTATGATTAAAGATAGGTTTAGAGTTAAGATGAGGGTTTGTGTTAGGGTTAGGGCTAGGATTAGAGCTAGGGATAATGTCAGGTCTAGCATTATAGTTAAGGATAGTTTTAGGGTTAGATTTTGGCTAAGTCTAATGTAAGGGTTAGGTTTAGGGTAAAGGTCTGGTTAAAAGCTAGGTTTATTATTAGTGTCAGGGTCAGGTTTAGGGATTGGTTTCTGATAAGGTTTAGGATTAAGGCTCAAGTTAGCATTAGGCTTTGGGTAATGGATCTGGTTAGATTTAGGGTTCAGGTTAGGTTTAGAGTTTTTGAATAGGGTTAGATATAACTACATGGTTAGGTTTAGCCTATTGTTAGCATTTGGCTTAGGCTTATGTTTAGGGTAATGGATAGGATTATAGCTAGGTTTGGGGTTAGGTTTATGGTTAGGATTAGGGCTAGAGTTGGAGTTGGGGTTAGTGTTAGGCCTAGGGTTAGGATTATTTTTATGGTAAGTGTTAAGGTTGAGCTAGGTTTTGGTCTAGTGCGAGGTTTAGGGTTAGAGAAGGTCTATGGCAAAGGGTAAGGTTAGGGTTATGGTTGGCATTATGATTAGGTATAGGATTATGGTAATGGATAAAGTTAGAGCTAGGGTTTGGGCAATGGTTAAAATTAAAATTAGGGTTAAAGTTATAGTTATTGATAGGGCTATGTTAATGTTTATGGTTAGGATTAGGGCTAGTTTTATAGGTAGTATTAGGGTTAGAGTTACTTTATCAAATTTCTTTTATACAATCCAGGATTCATCTTTAACTAACCTTACTCTGTTCCAGTGGTTTAGGCATTTTGGTTCAATTGTTTGGTTTCAGGAACAATTAATATTTTCATTTTACTTCATTTTGACTTATAAGAGTAAATGGAAATGCATTTGGAAATCAATCGGAGTTTAAGCTAGCTTCTTGAAACTGTACATACATCCTCAATTCTTTGTGGGGACACTCTGGTATGTTCCTTGAGAGTGTAGGCCTAAGCTGAAGCATGCAAAAACAAATTTATCTGAGAGCCCTTTAGGAGAAAGCAGGGAAATATGAATGCATTGAAATTCCTCCCATAATTATTTTGTCAGATTTGTTTGATACTGGTAGGATTCATCATTTAGCTTGCCTCACAAAGAATATCCAAGTGTGAGATTTCTAGGATCAATGGTTTTCTAATCAGGTTGGGGTTAGTGTTATGTTTAGGGTTAGGGCTAGTGTTAAATGTAGTGTTAGGGTGAGAGTTAGTTTTGTTCAAATTTATTTTATACTTGGAAGGAGTTATCTGTTACCTAGCTTTAATATGCTCCCCAGGTTTGGGCCTTCTCATTTCAATGGTTTGCTATCAGGAGCACTCTGTATTTTAAGTTTTCACTTCATATTGACCTATATTTGTAAATAAATATGGAGGTTGAAATCAAACTGGGTTGGTGCTAGCTGCTTAAAACTTCAAACACTGAATCAGTTCTCTGAGGGCACTCTCTGATTTGTTCCTTGTGAAAGTAGCCCTAAGATGAAGATGGCAAAAAAATTTTATCTGAGAGCCCTTAAGCAGAAAACAGTGAAATATGCATGAAATGACATACTACCCCAATTATTTGGTCATATTTATTTTATACTGCAGAGGACTCATCTGATAGCTTAGCCCACTAGGCTCCCCAAGTTTGGGACTTTTAGGATCAACAGGTTTTTAAACAGGTTAATCTTTGTGTTAAGGTTAGTGTTAGGGCTAGTGTTAGAGCTAATATTAGGTTTAGAGTTAGTTTCATTCAAATTTCTTTGATACTGGGCTGGATTCATTTTTTCCTACCCTTACAATACTTCCCATATTTTGTCCTCCTAGGTTCAATGGTTCACTGAAATGAACATTTTATATTTTAAAATTTCAGTTCAATTCGTCCTATTATGGTAAATGGAAATGGACCTGGAAATCAAACAGTTTTGGTGCTAGCTGCTTGAAACTTCATACTCCATCAATTTCCTGTGGGAAATCTCTGGTTTGTCCTTGTGAAAGTAGGCCTAAGCTGAAGCATGTAAAAACAACTTTATCTGAGAGTCCCTTAGGAGAAAACAGGGAAATATTCATGTACTGAAATACTCTATCAACTGTTTGTTCCGATTTATTTGATACTGCACTGCATTCATCCCTTAGCTAGGGATGCCCAAGTTTGGAAGTTCTACAGTCAAATGTTCCATAAAAAATTTGGGGTTAGGGAAAGAACTAGGGTTACAGCTAGTGTTAGGGTTAGAGTTAGTTTTATTCAAAATTCTTTGATACTTGGCAGGATTTATCTTTTAGCTAGATTTACTCTGTTCCACAGGTTTAGGCCTTCTCCCTCCACAGGTTTGCGATAAGGAACATTTTGTATTTTAAGATTTCACATCATTTTGACCTATACGGGTAAGATAATAGAGCTAAAAATAAAACAGGATTTGTGATAGATACTTGAAACTTCACACACTCCATCAGTTATCTGCGGGGACTCTGGTATGTTCCTTGTGAATGTAGACCTGAGCTGAATCATGCAAAAGCAAATTTTTCTTTGAGCCCTTTCAAAGAAAACAGGTATATATGCATGTACTGAAATACCTCCCATAATTATTTGGTCAGATTTGTTTGATGCTGCATAGGATTCATTACTTAGCTTGCCCCTCAAGGCTCCCCAAGTGTGGGAATTCTAGGATTACTGGTTCTTTAATCAGGTTAGGGTTAGTGTTAGGTTTAGGGTTAGGGATAGGGCTAGGGTTAGATGAAATGTTAGGTGAGATATTTTTTGTTCAAATTTCATTGATATTGGGCAGGAGTCATCTTTTATCTAGCCTTATTATGCTACCAAGGTATGCTCTTACAATTAAATGGTTTGCTAACATGAAAACTTTGTATTTTAAGGTTTCACTTCAGTTTGACCTATATGGGTAAATGGAAATGAAAGTGGAAATCTAACAGGCATCCATTCCCCTAAACCTAATCCTAAACATAGCCCTAATCCTAGGCCTAAATCTTACACTAACCCTAGACATATTCCTAGCCCTAATTTAGCCCTAAACCTAAGCCTAGCCCTAAGACTAACTCTAACTCTTGCCCTAGCCCTATTCCTAGTTCTAACCCTATCCCTTACCATAACCTAAACAAACTAGACCTGACCTTAGCCCTAACCCTAGCCATAGCCCTAACCCTAGAATTAACCATAACTCTAAATCTAACCCCTAACAGTAAACTCACCCTAACAGTAGCAATAACACTAACACTAATTGTAAAATTACCTCTAAATTTAGCCTTAGCCTTAAAACAAAACCGAGCCATATAACTAACGCTAACCTTTTACTTAAACCAAATCCTAATCCTACATCTAGCCCTAAGCCTACCCCTAATTCGAGTCCTATTCCTATCCCTAAAACTAACCTTGACCCTGACTCTGATGCTACCATTAATCCTAGTTCAAAATATTACCCTAAAACTAAAACAAATCCTAAAATTAGACTTAGCCCTAAATGTAACCATAATACTAGCCCTAATTGTAAACCTAGCTCTAACCCTAAACCTCTTGATAACCCTAGCCATAACCCTAACCCTAACCATAACCATAACCAATAAAACTAACCCTAGACCTAACCATAAACCTAACACTCACCATAGCCGTAACTCTATCTCAAACATTAACACGTACCATAAACCTAAACCTAACCATACATTAACCTTAAACCTAAAACTAAATCTAACCTAAACCCTAAACCTAAACCTACATCTAACTATATCCATAATTTAACCCTTATCCTAACCCTAATGATAACCCTAACACTAACACTAAACCAATCCTATTCCTAGTCCTAATACTGAACCTAACACTTGACCTAGCCCTAGCTCTAACTCTAGCTCAAAACCTAACCCTAAACCCAAACAAACCCTTGCCCAAACCCTAACCCTAATCCTAGCCCTTAGCCTAACCATAACCAAAGCCAAAACCCTAGCTCTAAATCTATTCATTACCCTAACCATAACCCTGAATATAATGCTAACCCTAGCCTTAACCCTAACATTAACTCTACCCCTTGCACTGATTCTACCCTAAACCCTCAACCTAGCTTAATCAATCCCTGACCCTTACCCTTAAGCTAACTGTAAGAAACGCCTAAGCCTAACCCTAATCATAAACCTAAGCTTAATCATAAACTTAACCCTAGCCTTAGCCCTAGGTCTAACCCCACCCATTACACTAACCCTAAGCATAAACCTCATAATAACATCAGCTCTAACTCTAAAACTACTCTAACCATAACTGTAAACCTAACCCTAGACCTAACCGTAAACCTATCTTTTGACGTAATCCTAACCCTATCTCAAACCCTAAAAGTTATTCTAAACCTAACACTAACCCTTGTCCTACAACTAAACCTAACCCTAATGCTAACCCGACATCTAAACCTGTCCATTATCCTAATCCTAATGATAATCCTAATCCTAACCCTAATACTAACAATAACCCTGACCTAACCTTAAACCTAACCGTAGCTTTAGCACTAACCTTAGCCTTAGCACTAACCCTAGCTCAAACCCTAACCAGTACCCTAAACCTAACTCTAACCCAAACCTAGCCTTAACCCTAACCCTGACCCTAACTCTAGCCCTAATCTTAAACATAATCCTAGACCTAACCCTAACTCTAACCCGATGCATTAATCTAACGATAACCATAAACCTAAGCTAACCCTAGCCCTAACCCTAACCCTAATCATAAACCTAAATCTAACCTGAACCCTAAACCTAACCTTAAGCCTAAACCTAACCCTATCCTTTACCCTAACCCTATTTGTAACACTAATGGTAAAGTGAGCCCTAACCCTAAATCTCCACCTAACCCAAAACCTAACATTGACCAATATAATACCCCAGGGCTAAACCTGAACCTTACCCTAAACCTATATCTGACACTAGACCTAGCCATAAACCTTACCCAAAAACTATCCATAACCATAACCCTAGACCTGATTTTAGCCCTAGCCCTAATTCTTGCCATAACCCTAACACAAAGGCTAGCCCTCATCCAAGCCCTCAACCTACCCTTGATCCTAACCCAAATCCTAACTCTAGCCCTATCCCTAATTTTATCCCTCGCCCTATTTCTGAACCTACATATAACCTTATCCCTTCCCCTAAATCTAACCCTAACCCTAATGCTGGACTTAACATTTACACCAATCCTAGATCTGATCCTAGCCCTAATTTAGCCCTAATAATAACCCTAACATTAGCACTATGACTAATTCTGTCTCCCCAGCTGTATTCCTAGTTCTAATCAAAACCCTAACCCTAGGATAATACTAACCCTAATGCTTACCCTAAATTTATCCACTACCCTAAACCTATTCTGAAACATAAACCTAACCATAAACCTTACCCTAACCTTAGCCCTAACCCTAATGCTAATTATAGCCGTGATCCTAAACCTAACCTAACCCAAATCTTAACTATGACCGTAACCCTAATGATAAACCTGACCATAACCATCAACCTAACCTTACACCAGAACTAGCAATAAACCTAAACCTAAAACTAATCCTTACCATAAACCTACGCCTGACATTAGCCCTAGCACTAATCCTAACCCTAACCCTAACAAGAAACCTAGCCCTAATCCTAGAATTAAAACTATCCCTAATCCTACCCCTAAACTTAGATTTAATCATAACCCTAACCCTAAACCTAGCCCTAACCCTATTTTGACCCTCACCCTAAACCTAGATATAACATCATATCTTACACTAATATTAAACCTAATCCTAGCCCTAAACCTAGACTTAATCATAACCCTAACCCTAACCCTAACCCTAACCCTAACCCCATTTTGACCCTCACTCTAAACCTAACTATAACATCATACCTTACACTAATCCTAACCCTAACCCTAGCCCTAAATGTAAGGCTAGCTGTAACATTAACCCTAGCTCTAATACTAGCACAAATTTGTCCTAAACCTAACCCTAACTGTTACCCTAAACCTAACTCACACACTGGCACTAACGCTAGTTCTAAATCTATACCTTACCATAACAAAAACCGTAACCCTAAACCTAGCCCCAAACCCATTCCTACTTTCGCCTTAGCCATAAAACTAGACCTAACCCTAACCCTAAATACAACACTAACCCTAAGCCTAAATCTCACCCTAACACTAGCCCTAATCCTAATGCTAATTAGAAAACTAGCCCTAACCTTAGCCCTAGTACTCAAAGAAAACTGAGTCACAGGCTTAACCCTAATCCTTAACATAAACTAAAACCTATGCTTATACCTAGTCCTAACCCTAGCCTTAATTTGAGTCCTAACTCTAACTCTAGAACTTACCCTGACCCTGACTCAGACTCTAACAATAGGCCTAGCTCTAAATATCACACTAACATTAAACTTAACCTGAGCACTAGACCTAGCCCTAACCCTAACTCTAAAACTAGCCCTAATTGTAATGCCATTTCTTATATTAGCCATAGCCCTGTAGTAACAGAAAACCTAGCTCTAATCTGAGTCCTAACCCAAGCTTTAAACCTAACCATAACCTTATCCCAGACCTATCCCTAACCCTAACACTAGCCCTAAACCTACCTCTAACCCTATCCCGTACACAAAGCCAAACCCTCACCCTAATGCTACCCTAGTCCTAACCCTAATCCCTAGCTTTGGCCAAACCATAACTCTCTTACTCATTGTAACCCTAGTCCTCATTCTAACTCTAACCATAACCCAAATCCTAACACTAACCCTGACCCTTATTGTGAATCTAACTCTAACCCTAGGTTTAAACCTGACCTTAACCATAAACTGAACCCTAACACTAGCCCTATGAGTAACACTATACCTAAACCTAACCCTAACACTCTATCTAGACAAAAAACTAATCCTAATCTAACCTTAAATCGAGCACTAGACCTAAAAACAAACCTAGACTCAGCCCTCAAAATAACTCTTAACCTAACCCAAACTCTATCTTTATGCCTAGATCTAAATCTAGTCCTAATTCTGGCCATATAACCATAATCCAAACACTGACCCTTCCTATAACACAAATCCTAGCTCTAAAGTTTATGCTAACCCCAAATCTAGCCATAACCCTAACACTCCACCTAGCCGTAACGCTAACTCTAGGTCTTACATTATCAATAGCCCTAACATAAGCCCTAAACCTCACACAAAACCTAGCCCTAACCCTAGCCCTAAGGCTAACTCTAACCCTAAACCTATACCTAACCCTAATGCTAACCCTTGCCCTAACCCTCACCCTAGCTCAAACACTAAACCTTAACCAAAACATAACTCTAGCCCTAACCCTAACAATAACCATAGTCTTAATCCTAACCATAACCAAGGTCAAACCCTAGCTCTAACTCTATCCATTACCCTAAACATAACCCTAACCCTAATGCTAACCCTTGCTCTAAATTTAATCCTAACCCTAAACCTAAATGTCACACTAACCCTAACCATCGCCCTAGCACTAACCATAGCTCAAACCCTAACATGTACCCTAAACCTAACCCTAACACTAACCCTAGGCTTAACCCTAAACCTAACCCTAATCCTAGCCCTAATCCTAACAATAAACCTAGCCCTAAACCTATCCATTACCCTAAATATAAGTCTAAACAAATGCTAATCCTAGGCCTAACTCTAAACTTATCTCTAACATTAACCCTATCCATTACCTAAAACTAACCTGAACACTAAACTTAACCTTATTAATTACTCTAACCCAATCCCTAATCATAATTCTAACTCAAGCCCTAAACCTAAACCATAAACTAAACCAAACCTTAAACAAGACACTGACCCTAATAATACACCTAGCTTTAAACCGGACCCTTTCACGAAACCTAACACTTACAATAGACCTACCCATAAATATAACCTTAACACCATCCCTAAACATAACCCTATAACTGACATTAGTCATAGACCTCATTCTTGCCCTAAACCTAACACAAACCCGAACCCCCATCCTAGCCCTAAACCTAGCTTTAATCCTAACCCTGACCCTAACCCTAGCCCAATCTCTAATTTTAACCTTCTCCCTAGTTCTGAACCTAGTTATAAAAATATCCCTTCCCCTAACCCTAACCCTAAAACTAACACAAACACTATCCATAACCCTAGCTGTAACCCTAGGCCTAACTATAACAGTAACACTAGCTCTAATCCTAGACCTAATTTAGTGATAACCATAACCCTAACTCTAAACTTACCACTAAGACTAACAGTAAATCTTGCCCTAGACCTATTTCTAGTACTAACTCTATCTGATACCATAACCCTAACACTAACTCTAACCTAACCCTTAAACCTAGCCCAAGCCCTAACCCTAGATCTAAACATAATGCTAAATATAACTCTAACCTTAAGCCTAAACCTCACACTACCACTAGCCCTAATGCTATTGCTAATACTAAAAGTAGCCCTAAACCTAGCCTTAGCTCTAAAACAAAACTGAACCATAGCCCTAACCCCCACCATAAAATAACCATAACCCTATACCTGACATTAGCTCTAGCCCTAATTCTTACACCAACCTTAACAAAAACCCTAACCCTTAACCCTAGCCCTAATTTGAGTGTTATCACTAACCCTAAAACTAACACTGACCCTGACTCTGACACTAACACTAACCCTATTAAAGCATCACCCTAATAATAAACCTAATCATAACACTAGACCTAGCCTTAACTCTAACCCTAACATTAGCCCTAATTGTAACCCTAGATTTTACATTAGCCATAGCCCTACCCTAGCTCTAACCTAACATATAACCTAGCTATTACCCTAAACCTAACACTAGCTTTAATCGTAACACTGACTGTAAACCTAATCCTAACCCTAGCCTTAATCCTAACATAACCCTAGGCCTAACTCTAGCTCTAATCCTATTTATTACCTTAACCCTAACCCTAACCCTAATACTAATCCTAGGATAACCCTAACTCTATCCATAACCCTATCCATTACCCTAAACCTAACCTGAACCCTAAACCTAACCATATCCATTATCCTTACCCTAAATATTATCCTAATGCTAATTTGAGCCCTAACCTTAAACCCTAGCCTAAAAAAACCTTAACCGTGACCCTGACCTTAAATATACCCCTATCTCTAAAAGTGACCCTAACTCTCAACCTAACCCTTACACTATACATAGCCATAAACCTAACCCTGAAACTATCCCTAACAATAACCCTAGTCCTGACATTAGCCCTAGCCCTGATGCTAGTTCTAATGTTAAAAATAACCATAGCCGAAAACCTGGTCCTATACTTAGCCTTAATCCTAACCCTAAACCTAACATTAGGCCTATCCTTAAAGTGAACACTCACCCTAGCATTAACCTAGTTATAATATCACACTGTACCCTACCCCTATTTCTAACCCTATCCCTAAACCAAGGCCTAGCCCTCATACTAACCCTAGCTCTAATCCTAGAACAAATTTAGCCCTATCTTTAAATCTAATCATATCCCTAGCCCTAAGACTACCTGTAACTCTTGCCCTATCCCTATCCTTACTTCTAACCCTATAATATCATATCGTTAGTTCTATCCCTATAATATCCCTTACTATAACCCAAAGCCGAGTCATAAACCTAGGTCTAAACCTAGATCTAACCCTAACTCTAAATCTAAACCTAACCTTAAACCTAAACCTCACACTAACACTAGTCCTAACCATAATGTTAATTTTAAAACAAGACCTAACCCTAGCCATAGCATTCAAGCAAAACTGAGCTACAGCTCTAATCCCAACCCTTAACCTAAAACAAAACCTAACGCTATGCCTAGCTTTTACCCTAGCTCTAATTCGAGTCCTAAACATAACCATGCAACCAATAATGACCTGGACTCTGATCCTAAAACTAACCCTAGTTCTAAACATCACCCTAATCTTAAACCTAACCCGAATACTAAACCTAGCCCTAACCCTAATCCTAAAACTAGCCCTAATCGTAATGCCAGGTCTTACATTAGCAATAGCCATAACCCGAACATAAAACAAACCTTAATCTGAACCCTGACCCTAGCTTTAACCCTAACCCTAACCCTATCCCTAGCCTTAACTCTAACCCAATCTCTAACCCTATCTTTTACCATAAACCAAACCCTCACACTAATGCTACCCTAGTCCTAACCCTAATCCTTAGCCTACCCCAAACCCTAACTCTATTATACTAATAATAGAGGCCTAACTCTAGGCCTCATTCTATCTCTAACCCTAATCCAAATCCTTAGTCTATCCATGACCCTTATTCTGACCCTAACATGAACCCTAGGTCTAAGCCTGACCCTAACCCTAAATCAAACACTATCAGTAATTCTATCAGGAGACCTATAACTAAACCTAACCATAACATTAGCACGAGACCTAAACTTAATCCTAAATATAGCCATAACTCTAGCCCTAGCGCTAAACAAAAACCTAACCCTATTACTAACAATAACATTAATTTAATGCAATGATTAACAATACCCATAGAACTAACCCTAGTAAAATTGTGGCCCTAACCCTAAATCCAATGCTAACCCAAACACTGAACTTACCCTAACACAAACCCTAGCTCTAAACCTTATCCTAACCCAAAACCTCTCCCTAACAATAGACCTACCCATGACCCTAACCTTAAAACTAGCCATAAACATAATCCTAGCTCTTACATTAATTATAGTCCTAACACTAGCCATAAATCTCTCCCAAAACCTAGCCCTAAATGTAGCACTAAAACTAGCTCTAAGCATAACCATAACCCTATTCCTAGCCCTAAGCTTCACATTTCCCTAGCCCTAACCCTACCTCAAACTCTCTTACCATAAATGTAACAAAACCCTAATCCTTGCCCTAATCCTAACTGCAACCATAGCACAAATTCTACCTCAAATTTTCTATCCCTTACCTTAAATATAACCCTAACACTAATGCTAACCCTATCTCTAATGCTAACTGAAATCTAACCATAGCTTCTACTCTAATCCTAAACCTCACCCTAGCCCTAACAATAAACATTTAACCTAAACCTAACCCTAACACTAACCCTAGGCATAACCATAGGCATAACAATTACACAAAACCTAACCCTAACCTTAACCATAGGCCTAACCATAACACTAATCCTAGTGCTAATCCTAGCCCTAATTTAACCCTAACTCTAACCCTACCCCTAACCCTAGTCCTAAGACTAACTCACTCTCATCCTACCCTATTTCTATTTCAAACCCTATCCATTACCTTAGCCCTAACTTAGCCCTCATCTTAGCCATAGACCTAAACCTAGATCTAACTATAACTCTAAATCTAACCTTAAATTTAGCTTAAATCTCACCGTACCACCAGACCTAACACTTTCTCTAATCTTAAATTAGCCCTAACCCTAGCCCAAGCCCTAAAACAAAACCAAGCCATTGTTCTAACCCTAAACTTTAACCTAAACCAAACCCTAAACCTACAACTAGCCATAACCCTAGCACTAATTCCATTTTTAGGTCTAAAACTAACCCTAGCTCTAAATATCACCCTAACCCTAAAGATAATGCTAACACTAGACCTATCCCAAATCCTAACACTAAAACTAACCCTAATAATAACCCTAGTTCTTACATTGCCCATAGCCTTAAATATAGCCCTAACCCTAACACAAAAAATTGACCTAACCTGATCCCTAACACTAGATTTAAACTTAATTTTAAACCTAGTCCTAAACCTAACCCTAAATCTAGCCCTAACTGTATCCCTTACCTTAAGCCAAACCCTAAACATAATGATAACCCTAGTCCTAATCATAATCATTAGCCTAACCCAAAAACTAACCCTATTACTAGTCCTAACCCTAGCACTCATTCTAGCTCTAACTCTAACCCAAAACCTAACCATAACCTTCACCCTTATTCTGACACTAACATTAATTATAGGTCTAAACCTGACCCTAACCCTAAACTGAAACCTGAAACAAGCCCTATAGTAACCTTATACCTAAACCTAACACTAACACTAGACTTAGACCTAAACCAAATCCTAAATCTAGTGATAACTCTAGCACTAGACCTAAACAAAAACTTAGTACTAGCCCTAACAATAACCCTTAAGCAAAACCAGACACTAACCCTAACCCTAAACCTAACCTTCTCCTAATTCTGGCTTCCACCCTAACCCTAAAACTAACCTGAACACTGACCCTGCTTTTAACAGTAAACATATCTCTAAACCTGAGCCTAACAAACATCTAAACCTAATACTAAACTTAGTCATAACCCTAACCCTAAAACTAGCCCTAATCATAAACCTACCTCTTATATTACCCATAGCCCTACTCCTAGACATAAACCTAACACAAAATCTAGCCTTAGGCATAACCCTAACACAAACCATAGCCCTAACCCTAAGCTAACCTTCTCCTTAGTCCTAACCCTAGCTCAAAACCTAACCTTTACCCTAAATATGAACATTTAATGTAAACCTAACCCTAACACTAACCCTAGACATAACCATAGGCATAACAATTACACAAAACCTAACCCTAGCCTTAACAATAGGCCTAACTGTAACATTAATTCTAGTGCTAATCCTAGCCCTAATTTAACCCTAACACTAACCCTAACCCTAGTCCTAAGACTAACTCACCCTCATCCTAGCCCTACTTCTATTTCAAACCCTATCCATTACCTTAGCCCTAACCTTAGCCCTCATCCTAGCCATAGCCCTAAACCTAGATCTAACCATAATTCTAAATCTAACCCTAAAGTTAGCCTAAATCTCATCCTACCACCAGACCTAACACTTTTCCTAATCTTAAACTAGCCCTAACCCTAGCCCTAGCCCTAAAACAGACCTCTCCCTAAATCAAACCCTAAACCTAGCCCTAATCCTAACCTTAACTGTAGCACTAAACCTAGCTCTAAAGAAACTCATTACCCTAAACATAACCCTAACTCTATTGATAACACTAGGCCTAACCCTAACAATACCTAACCAGAAAACTAACACTAGACCTAACCCTAAACCTCACTCTCACCATAGACCTAACCCTAGCTCAAGCCCTAACCCTTACCATAAATCTAACCATAACTATAGCCATAACCCTAAGCCTAAACCTCAATCTAACTCTAACCATAAACCTAAACCTACATCTAATCGTATCCATTACCCTAAACCTAACACTACCCCTAATGATGACCGTAGCCCTAATCCTAACCCTAACCCTAACCGTACTGTAATCTTATCCCTAGACCTTACCCTAAACGTAACCCTCACCCTAGCCCTAAACTTAGCTCAAAACCCAACACTTACACTAACCTAAACCTAACCCTAACCATAGATATAATCCTGACCCTAACCCTAACTCAAGACCTATTTCTAACCATAACACTAGCCCTAACCTTAGTTTTAACCCTATCAATTATCCTAACCATAACCCTTAACCTAATGGTAACTCTATACCTAAACTTAACCCTATCACTATCCCTAACCCTATCAATTACCCTAAACCTAAACTGAACCCTAAACAAAAACCTATCATTGGCCTAACAATGACCTTAAAGCTAATTAGAGACCTAACCCTAAACACTAACCTCAAACTCTAACCCTGAACCTTACCCTAATAATTTCCCTAGCTCTAAAGCTGACCCTTACCCTAAACCAAACCCTTACATTAGACTTAGCCATAAAATGTTCTAAATCTATCACCAAATGTAACCCTAAACCTGACATTGGCACGTAACCTAATGCTATCCCTAACCCTAACCCAAACCCCTGTCCTTATTCTAATGCTAAACCCAGCCATAATCCTAACCCTAACCCTATCCTTAGGCCTAACACTAACACTAACCATAGCCCTAAGCTTAACCCTAATTTAGGCCTATCCCTAACCCTAGCCCTAAGACTAACTCTAACTCACACCCTAGCTCTATCTCTAGATCTAACCCTATCCCTTACTGGAACAATAATCCTAGCCCTAACCCCAGCTCTATCCTTAGCCCTAGACCTATCCTAGATCTAACTCTAACTCTAAATCTAACTTTAACCCTAAGCCTAAACCTAAACCTAACACTAGCCCTAACCCTAACCCTAATGTTAATCCTAAAACTATCCCTAATCCTATCCCTAGCCCTAAAACAAAACCAAGACATAGCCCTATCCCTAACCCTAACCTAAACCAAACCCTAAGCCTAACCCTAAACTTAGCTCTAATTCGAGTTTTAAGCTGAACCCTAAAACTAACCCTGAATCTGACCATAACAGTATCCCTAGCACTAAACATCACCCTAACCCTAAACAAAAACATAACAAAAGACCTAGCGCCAACCCTAAACCTAAATTTAGCCCTAAATGTAACCCTGGTACTTACATTAGCCATAACACTAACACTAGCACTAACTTAACATAAAACCTAGGCCTAACACAAGATTTAACCCTAAAACTAACCCTAACCCTAGCCCTTATCATAACCATAACCCTAGCCCTAAACCTAACTCTAACCCTATCTATTACCATAACCATAACCCTAACACTAATGCTAACCCTAGGCCTAAACCTAACCCAATCCCTAATCCTAACCCTATCCATTACCCTAAACCAAACCTAAACCCTAAGCCTCATCCAATCATTACCCTAACTTTAAACTTAATGCTAATTCAAGCGCTAAATTTAAACGTTAACCTATCCCAAACCTTTATCCAGACCATTACCCTAATAATACCCCTAGCTCTAAACCTGACCCTAAACCTAAACATAACCCTTACACTACCTGTATCCATAAACCCTAACTCTAAAATTATCTTTAACTATAAGCCTAGACCTGATATTAGCCCTAGCCCTAATCCTAGCCCTACCCTAAAATAAACCCTAGCCATCACCCTAGCCCTAAAACTACCCTTAATCATAACCCTAACCCTAACCATAGGCCTAACCCTAATTCTAACCCTCACTCTACCTCTAAACCTAGGTATAATGCCAATCCTTACCCTAAACTTAACCAAACCCCTAAACCTAATGCTAGTCCTAAGCTGAACAATAACCCTAGCCCTAATTGTAGCCCTAATTTAACCCTATCCATAACCCTAAACATAGCCATAAGACTAACTCTAACTTTCACACTAGCCTTATCCCTAGTTCTAACACTATCACTTACTGTAACCCTAACTCTAGCCTTAACTCTAGCTCTAACCCTAGCCTTAAAAGTTGACCTATCCTTATTCCTAACTGTAACCCTAGATCTGACCCTAACTCTAAATCTAACCCAAATCCTAAGCCTAAACCTGTCATTAACACTAGCCCTAACCCTAACACTATTTGTAAAATTAGCCCAAACCCTAACCCTAGCAGTAAATCAAAACCGAGAAATAGTCCTAATAGTAAACCTTAACTTAAACCAAATTCTAACACTACACCTAGACCTAACCCTAGACTAATTTGAGTCCTAATCTTAACCTTAATACTAACCCTGACTCCGACTCATGTCCCAACACTCACACTAGCTCTAAATATCATCGTAACTTTAAACCAAACACTTACAGTAACAGTAGCTGTAATTTGAATCCTAACCCTAACCTTAAAACTAATCCTGACCCTGACTATTAACCTAACACTAACACTAGCTCTAAATATCACCCTAACCTTAAATCTTATCCCAAAACTAGAGGTCTAACCCCTAGCTATAACACTAAAACTAACCCTAGTTGTAACCCTAGTTCTTACATTAGTTGTTGTTCTAAACCTAGCCCTAATCCTAATACAAAAACTAGCCCTAATCCAAGCCCTAAACCTCACTTTAACCCTAACCCTATAGTCATAGCCCTATCCCTTACCTTAAGCCAAACCCTAACACTAATGCTAACAAAAATTCTAACCCTAATTTTTAACCTAACCCCAACCCTAACCCTATTACTTGTCCTAAAAGTAGCCCTCATTCTAGCTCTAACCCTAACCCAAACCCTAACCCTGACCCTGACAGTTATGCTGACCGTAACACTAATTGTAGGTCTAAACCTGAACCTAACCCTAAACCACATTCTAACACTAGCCATACCGGTAAACTTATACCAAAACTTAACCCTAAAACTAGCCCTAGACCTAAACCTAATCCTAAATCTAGCTGTAACTCTAGCCCTAGAACTAAAGGAAAACATACCTAGCCCTAATAATGACACTTAGCCTAAGCTAAACACTAACTCTTCCCCTAGACCTAACCCTAGTCATAATTCTGGATTTAACCCTAGCCATAATCCTAACCTGAACACTGACCCTAACATTAACACTAACCCTAGCTCTAAACATCACCCCAACCCTGAAACTATACCTAGCCCTAACATGAGCACTAAAACTAGCCCTAATCATAACAAGTTCTTAATTTAGCCATAGCCTAACATATTGAAAACATAGCCCTAATCAAAGCCCTACCCTATTTAACACTAACACTAACTCTAACCCTAACCATAGCCATAACCCTAAGCCTAAGCCCAACCTTAGACCTAATCTTTAGCATAACCCTAGCCCTAACCCTAGCTCTAACCCTATCCATTAACCTAAAGATAACCCTAAACCTTATCGTAACCCTAGACCAAACCCTAATCCTATCCCGATCCCTAGCCTTATCCATTACACTACACCTAACTTGAACCCTATACCTAAACCTATCATTAACCTATCACTAAACCTAATGCTAATTCGAGCCCTGCCCTAAACCTTAACCTAACCTGAAACTTAACACTGATTCTAATAATACACGTAGCTAAAAACCTGACCTTAACCATAAACCTAACCCTTACAATAGAAATAGATATAAACCAAAACCTAAAACTTTCCCTAACTCTAATCCTAGACTTGACATTAGCCCTAGCTCTAATCCCACTCCTAATCCTAACAAAATCATTAGCCCACATCCTAGACATAATCCTCGTCTAATCATAACCCTAACCCTAATCCTTACCCTAATTCTAACCCTCACCCTAGCCTAAAACTAGGTATAATCTCATCCCTTACAGTAAACCTAACGCTAACCCAAACCCTAACATTAAACCTGACCATAACACTAGACCTCAATCTAACACTAATCCTTGCCCTAATCCCGGACCTAATTTAGCCTTATCTTTAACACTAAACATATCCATAGTGCTAATACTAAATATAACTCTTGCCTTAGCCCTATACTTGGTTCTAAATTTTTTCCTTACCATCATCCTAAACCTTGCCCTAATCTTAGCCCTAACCCTAGACCTAGCCCTAAAACAAAAACGAGTCATAACCATAATCCTAACCCTTAACCTAATCCAAACTCTAACCCTATCCCTAATTCTAGTCCTAACCCTAACCTGAAAACTAGCCCTGACCCTGAATCTGACCCAAACACTAAATCTAGCTCTAAAATCATCGTAACCGTAAATCTAACCCTAACACTAGACATAGCCTTAACCGTAACCCTATAACTAGCACTAATAATAACCTTACATCATAAAATAGCCACAGTATTAACCCTAGCCCTAACCTAACATAGCCTTAATCAGAGTCCTAAACCTAGCTTTAACCCTTAACTTAAACCTAACACTAACCCAAACAAAAGCCCTATTCCTATACATTACCCTAGCCTTTACCTTAGGTCTAACTCTATCCATTACCCTAATGATAACCCTAACCCTTATGCTAGCCTTAGGCCTAAGCCTAACCATATCCATTACACTAAACCACACCTAAACCCTAAACCTAAACTTGTCATTAGGCTAACCCTAAACCCAATGCTAATTCGAGACCTAAACTTAAACCCTAACCTAACCCTAACCCTAATCTTGATTCTGACCCTAATAATAACCCTAGCTCTAAACTTGACCCTTACCATAAACCTAATTCTTACACTGGACCAAGCCATAAACCTAACACTAAATCTATCCCTAATTGTAACCCTAAACCTGACATTAGCCCTAGACCTAATACTAGCCCTAAACCTAATACAAACACTAGCCCTCATCCTATCCCTAAACCCTTGCCTTAATCATAACCCTAACCCTAACCATACCCCTAACCCTAATAATAAGCCTCTCCAAGCCCTCAATCTTGCTCTAATCCTTTCGTTTAAACTAAATGTAAACCTAACTCTAACCCTAAACCTAGGCCTAAACCTAACACTAACCCTAGCCCTAATTTAGCCCTTTCCCTAACCATAACCCTAAACCTAGCCATAAAATGAACTCTAAATATCACACTAGCCCTACCACTAGTTCTAACCCTATTCCTAAAAATAACCCCAAGGTTAGCTCTAACCATTGTCCTAACCCTTGTCCTAACCTTAGCCCTAGCATTAACATACGATGAACACCTATCTCTAAATCTAACCCTAACTGAAGCCTAAGCCTAACACTAATCCTAAGACTAGACCTATCCCTAGCCCTACCCTAAAACAAAACTGAGCCATTGCTCTAACACTAATCCTAATACTAAATGAAACCCTAATGATACACCTACCCCTAACCCTAGACCTAATTCTATTTTTAAGCTGAACCCAAAAACTAACTCTCACCCTGACTCTGACACTAACATCAACCCTATCTCTAAACATCACCCTAACTCTAAAGCTAACCCTAACACTCAACCTAGGCCTAACCTTAAGCCTAAAGTTAGCCCTAAATATAACCCTAGTTCTTACATTAGCCATAACCCTAACCCTAGAACTAACTTAACCCAAAACCTAGCCATAATCGGAGCCCTATACTGAGCTTTAAACCTAACCCCAGCCCTAACCATAACCCTAGCCTAATCATAACCATAATCTTAGCCCTAACTCTAGTGTAAACCTATCCATTACCATAAACATAACCCTAACCCTCAAGCTAACCCTAAACCCAAACCTAATGCTATCTCTAATCCTATTTCTGTCCATAAACCTAAAACTATCCTGGACCCTAATAATAACCCTATTATTACTCTAACCCTCACTCTAACCCTAATCCTAATTCAATCCCTAACTTTAAACATTAATCTATCCCAAACCTTAACCCAGACCTCATCCATAATAAGAACACTAGCACTAAACCTGACCCTAACCCAAACCTAACTTTTACACTAGATGTAGCAATAACCCTAAACATAAAATCATCTTTAAACTTAATTCTAAATCTGAAATTAGCCATACCTCTAATCCTAGCCCTAACCCTAAAATAAACACTAGCCCTCATTCTAGCCCTAAACCTAGCCTTAATCATAACACTAAACCTAATTCTAAGTATCATCCTACCTCTAAACCTAGCTATAACATCATCACTTACTCTAAATTTAATCTTAACTCTAACCCTACTCTATATTTAAGCTGAACACTAACCATAGCCCCTATCCTAGCCCCAATTTAGCCCTTTCCCTAACCCTAGCCTAAGACTAACTCTAACTCTCACACTAGCCCTATACCTAAATTTAACCCAATCACATACCATAACCCTAACCCTAGCCCTAAACCTTGCCCTATCTTCAGGCCTAACCCTAAACCTAGATCTAACCCTAACCCTAAGCTTAAGCCTATCACTAACACTAGCCCTAACCCTAAGGCTAATCATAAAATTAGCACTAACCCTAACCCTAGCAGTAAAAAACAACAACAACAACAAAAAAAAAAAAAAAAAAACAAGCAATAGCCCTAACCCTAAACCTTAACTTAAACCACCCTAACACTACATCTAAAACTAACCTAAGCTCTAATTCAACCCCTAACCCCAACCTTAAAAGCAACCCTGATACTGACTCATATCCTAACACTCATGCTAGCTCTAAACAACATCCTAACTTTAAACAAAAAACTAAGAGTAATCCTATTACTAATTTGAGTCCTAACCCTAACCCTAACCCTAACCATCACTCATATCCTAACACTAACCTTAGCTGTAAATATCACCCTAACCTTAAACCTAACACTAACAGTAGACCTACCACTAATCCTAACCCTAAAACTAACTCTAATTGAACCCTAGTTCTTAGATTAGCCATTTCCCTAAATCTAGGCCTAACACTAACACAAAAACAAGACCTAATCCAAGCTCTAAACATGGCTTTAACCCTAACCCTAATTGTAACCCTAAACCCAGCTCTAACACTATCCCTTACCCTAAGTGAAACCCTAACACTAATGGTAATCCTAAACCTATCCCTAATCCTTAGGCTAACAAAACTCCTAACCCCATTAATAGTCCTCACCCTAGCCCTCATTCTAACTGTAATTCTATACCAAACTCTAATGCTAACCCTGACCCTTTTTCTGACCCTAACACTAAACTTAGTTCTAAACCTGACCCTAACCCTAGACGATACTGTAACACTGGCACTATTGATAAACTTATTTTTAAACCTACCTCTACCACTAGCCCTAGATCTAAACCTAATCATAAATATAGCCTTAACTCTAGCCCTATACATAAACAAAAACCTAGTCCTAGCCCTAACAATAACCCTTACCCTAACCCAAACACTACCCCTAACCCTAGACCTAAACCTATTTCTAATTCTGGATAAAACCCTAACTCTAACTATAACACAAACACTGACCAGCATTTAACAGTAAACCTACCTCTAAACCTGACCCTAACCAAAAATATAAATCTAATCCTAGACCTAGCCATAACCCTAACCCTATATCTAGCCCTACACATAACCCTAGTTCTTACATTACCCACAGCCCTAACCCTAGGCATAAACCTAACACAAAACCGAGAGCTACACCTAGGCCTTAACGTAGCCCTAAGCATAACCCTAACCCTAACCCTAGCCCTAATTTTAACCTAACACTAGCCTTAGTCCTAATCCTAGCTCAACGCCTAACCATTACCATAAACATAGACCTAGAACTATCCCTAAATCTAACCCTAACCCTAGCACTAATCCTAACTTAAACCCTAGCCCTAACCCTAGCTCTAAACCTACACAATATCCTAACCCTAACCCTAAACCTATGGGTAACCCTAGCCTTAACCCTAAACATAACCCTAACCCTAACCAGAAAACTAAACCTAGACCTAACCCTAAACCTAACACTCACTATAACCCTAACCCTAGCTCAAAACCTAACCCTTACCATAAACGTAAGCATAATCATATACCTAAACTTAACCCTAAACTGAAATCTAACCCTAACCCTGAACCTAAACCTAAATCTAACCATATCAATTACACTAAACCTAACCCTAACCCTAACCCTAATGATTACCCTAGCTCTAACCTTAACCCCTACCCTAAATCTACTGTAATTCTATCCCTAGACTAACCTTTAAGCTAACTCTCGCTCTAGCCTTAACCATAGCTCATAACCTAACCCTATGTTAAACATAATCCTAAATCTAATCCTAGTTCTAACCCTCACCCTACCCTAACTAAAGAGCTAATCCTAACTATAACCCTGTCCATAAACGTAACTCTAAATGTACCCTTTACCCTCCACATAAACCTTACCCTAACCCTAACCCTATCACTAACCCCAAACCTATCAATTACCATAAAAGTAACCTGAACCCCAAACCTAATACTATCACTACCATAACCCTAACACTAATGCTAATTCAAGCACTAACCCTAAACTGAAACCTGAACCAAACCCTAACTCTGAACATGACCCTAATAATTCCCCTAGTTCTAAACCTGACCCTTAACATAAACCTAACCCTTACACTAGACCTAGCCAAAAACCTAATCTTGAAAATATGCCTAATTGTTACCCTAGACCTAACACCAGATCTAGCCATAAACCTAGCCCTAACCCTAACACAAACCCTAACCCTTATCCTATCCCTAAACATAGCCTTAATCATAACCCTAACCCTACAACTTGGCCCAACCCTAACACTAACCCTAGCCCTAATCTTAGCCCTAATTTAGCTGTAATCCTAACCCTAATCCTAACCTAGCCCCAGGACTCTCACCCTTGCCCTAAAACTAGTTCTAACCCTATCCCTTACCAGAACCCTAATCCTAGGTCTAACCCTAGACCTAAACCTAGACCTTTTCTTAGCCCTAGCCCTAACCTTAGATCAAAACTTAAATCTAAATCTAACCCTAAGCCTAAACCTAAACCTAATACTAGCCCTAACCCTAACCCCAATGCTAATCTTAAAACTAGACTTTACTCCACCCCTAGACCTAATAAAGAACCGAGCCATAGCCCTAACGCTGATCCTAACTTAATGAAACATTTACCCTACACCTGGCCCTAATCCTAGCCTTAATTTGAGTTTTAAGCCAAACCCTAAAATTAACCCAGAACCTGACATAAAACTTACTCTAGCTCTAAACCTCTCCCTACCCCTAACCTTAAATCTAAAACTAGAATTAGCCCTAACTCTAACCCTAAAACTAGCCTTAATCGTAACCCTAGTACTTATATTAGGCGTAAGCCTAACCCTAGACTTAACTTAAACTAAAACCTACCCCGAATCTCTGCCCTAAACCTAGCATTAACACTAACCCTAACCTTAAGCCTAATCCTAGCACTAATTGTAAAAATAACCCTAGCCATAACCTTAGCTCTAACCCTATCCATTACCCTATCCCTAATCCTAATCCTAATGCTAACCTTAGGCTTAAACCTAACCCTATTCCTAATCATAACCCTATCAATTTCCCTAAACCTAACCTGAAACCTAAACCTAACCCTATCATTACCCTAATTTTAACCCTAATGCTAATTTGAGCCATAAATTTAAACCTTAACCTGTCCTAAAGACTAATAATGACCCTCACCCTAATAATACTCTTACCTCTAAACCTGACCCTAACCTTAAACCTAGCACTACACTATATGTAGTCATAAAGCTAAACCTAAAACTATCTTTAATCATAATTCTGGACCTGAAATTAGCCCTAGCCCTAACTCAAACCATAACCTGAGTTTTAACCCTAATTTTAACACTTATCCTACCCTAAACCTAGCTATAACTACATCCCTTACCCTAAACCTAACCATAACCTTAAAGGTAACCCTAAACCATCACCCTAACCATAGGCCTAACAATAACACTAAGCCTAGCACTAATCGTAGCCCTAATTTAGTCCTATCCAAACCATAACCTTAGCCCTAAGACTAACTCTTGCCCTAGCCCTATCCCTAGTTCTATCCTTAGTCCTATCCCTAATCCTAACTCTAAATCTAAACCTAACTCTAAATTTAACCATAACCATAAGCCTAAACCAAGCACTAACATAGCCCTAACAATAATGCTAATCCTACAACTTAAACTACCCCTATCCCTAGTCATAAAACAAGTTAAGCCGTATGCCTAACATGGACCCTTATCTTAAACCAAGCTCTAATCCTACACCTAGCCCTAACCCTAACTCTAGAACTAACCCTGAACCTGATGCTGAACCTAACACTAATCTTAGCTCTAAACATCACCCTAACTTAAATAAAGCCTAGCACTAGAACTAGCTTCAGCCCTATACATAAAAATAACCCTAATCATAACCCTAGTTCATAAATTAGTCATTTTCCTAACTGTACCCCTAACCCTAACACAAATCCTACCCATAATCTAATCCCTAACCCTAGCTTTAACCCAAATCATAACCCTCACATTAGCCCTAACCTTAACCCTAGCCTTAACCCTAGCTATAACACTTTCCCTTACCCAAAGCCAAACCCTAAACCAAATGCTAACCTTAGTCCTAACCATAATCCTTAGCCCAACATCAACTCTAACCATATTACTAGTCCTAACTGTAAATCTCATTCTACCTCTAACCCTAACCCTGACCCTTATTCTGAAATCAACACTAACTCTGGGTTCAAACTTGACCCTAGCCCTAAGTCAAACCCTAAAACCAACCCTACCGGTAACCCTGTAACTATACTTAATCCTAACACTAGACCAGACCAAAAGCTAACCCTAAATATAGCTATAACTCTAGGCCTAGAACTAAACAAAAATCTAGCCATAGACCTCACAATAACCCTTAACCTAAACCAAACACTAACCCTAAGCCTAGACCTAAACCGAGTCCTGATTTTGGCTATAACCCTAACCCTAACCCTTTCCCAAACACTGACCCTAACCCTTAAACTAAACCTAACAGTAAACCTGACCCTATCCCAAAACCTAGACCTAACACTCGACCTAGCCATAACCCTAACCCTAAAACTAGCCCTAAACATAACCGTAGCTCTTATATTACCCATAGTACTAACCTTAGCCCTAAACTTAACATAAAACTTAGCCCTAATCCTAGGACTAAATTTAGTCCTAAGCATAACCCTAAACCTAATCATAGCTCTAACACTAACCCTAACCCTAGCCCATGCCTTAGGCCTAACCCTAGCTCAAGGAAAACCCTTAACTAAGCATAACCATAGCCTATCCTAAAACCTAACCCTAATCCTAGCCCAAATCCTAACTTCATTTATTTATTTATTATTTATGTATGTATGTATTTATTTATTTATTTTTAAGGGTATATTATTCAGCTTTATTTTTTATTATTATTAGTTGTTCAAAACATTACAAAGTTCTTGACATATCATATTTCATACATTTGATTCAAGCGGATTATGAACTCCCGTTTTTACCCTATATACATATTGTGATTCACATCGGTTACACATCCACATTTTTACCTACTGCCATACTACTGTATGTTGTATTCTGCTGCCTTTCCTATCCTCTACTATCCCCCTCCCCTCCCCTCCCCTACCTTCCCATCTTCTCTCCCTACCCCATCTACTGTAATTCATTGCTCTCTCTTGTACTTTTCCCCTTTCCCCTCACTTCCTCTTCTATGTAATTTTGTATAACAATGAGGGCCTCCTTCCTTTACCATGCAATTTCCCTTATCTCTCTATTTCCCTCCCCCCTCTTGTCCCTGTTTAGTGGTGATCTTCTTCTCATGCTCTTCCTCTCTATTCTGTTCTTGGTTGCTCTCCTTATATCAAAGAAGACATTTGGCATTTATTTTTAAGGGATTGGCTAGCTTCACTTAGCATATTCTGCTCTAGTGCCATCCATTTCCCTGCAAATTCCATGATTTTTTTCATTTTTGAGTGCATAGTAATACTCCATTGTGTATAAATGCCACATTTTTTTTTATCCATTCATCTATTGAAGGGCATCTAGCTTGGTTCCACAGTCTAGCTATTGTGAATTGTGCTGCTATGAACATTGTTGTAGCAGTGTCCCTATAGTACACTCTTTTAAGGTATTCAGGGAATAGTCCAAAAAGGGGAATAGCTGGGTCAAATGGTGGTTCCATTCCCAGCTTTCCAAGGAATCTCCATACTGCTTTCCAAATTGGCCGCACCAATTTGCAGTCCCACCAGCAAGGTACAAGTGTACCCTTTTCCCCACATCTTCACCAGCACTTGTTGTTGTTTGACTTCATAATGGCTGCCAATCTTACTGGAGTGAGATGGTATCTTAGGGTGGTTTTGATTTGCATTTCTCTGACTGCCAGAGATGGTGAGCATTTTTTCATGTACTTGTTGATTGATTGTATGTCCTCCTCTGAGAAGTGTCTGTTCAGGTCCTTGGCCCATTTGTTGATTGGGTTATATGTTATCTTATTGTTTAATTTTTTGAGTTCTTTGTATATTCAGGATATTAGGGCTCTATCTGAAGTGTGAGGAGTAAAAATTTGTTCCCATTATGTAGGCTCCATATTTACCTCTCTTATTGTTTCTCTTGCTGAGAAAAAAAAATATATATGTATTTTTTTTTTAGTTTAAGTAATTCCCATTTGTTGATTCTTGTTATTAACTCTTGTGCTATGGGTGTCCTATTAAGGAACTTGGAGCCCAACCCCACAATATGTAGATCAGAGCCAACTTTTTCTTCTATCAGATGCAGAGTCTCTGATTTGATATCAAGCTCCTTGATCCATATTGAGTTAACTTTTGTGCATATCGAGAGGAGGGGATTCAGTTTCATTTTGTTGCATATGGATTTCCAGTTTTCCCAGCAACATTTGTTGAAGATGCTATCCTTCTTCCATTGCATGCTTTTAGCCCCTTTATCATATATAGGATAGTTGTAACTTTGTGAGTTAGTCTCTGTGTCCTCTATTCTGTACCATTGGTCCACCCGCCTGTTTTGGTACCAGTACCATGCTGTTTTTGTTACTATTGCTCTGTAATATAGTTCGAAATCTGGTATCACTATACCGCCTGATTCACACTTCCTTCTTAGAGTTGCTTTTGCTATTTTGGTCTTTTATTTTTCCATATGAATTTCATGATTGCTTTATCTATTTCTACAAGAAATGTCATTGGGATTTTGATTTGCATTGCATTGAACCTATAGAGAACTTTTAGTAATATCGCCATTTTGATGATGTTAGTTCTGCCTATCGATTAACAAGGTATATTTTTCCATCTTCTAAGATCTTCTTCTATTTATCTCTTTAGGGTTCTGTAGTTTTGGTTGTATAAATCTTTCACCTCTTTGGTAGGTTGATTCCCAAGTATTTTTTTTTTTTGAGGATATTGTGAATGGGGTGTTTTTCCTCATTTCCATTTCAAAAGTTTTGTCACTGATATACAGGAATGCCTTTGATTTATGCATGTTGATTTCATATCCTGCCACTTTGCTGACTTCGTTTATTAATTCTAGTAGTTTCTTTGTAGACCCTTTTGGGTCTTCTAGGTATAGAATCATGTGGACTGCAAATAGTGATAATTTAAGTTCTTCTTTTCCTATTTTTATGACTTTAATTTCTTCCGTCTGTCTAATTGCTCTGGCCAGTGTTTCGAGGACTATATTGAATAGAAGTGGCGATAGAGGGCAACCCTGTCTTGTTCCAGATTTTAGAGGGAATGCCTTCAATTTTTCTCCATTCAGAATGATGCTAGCCTGAGGCTTAGCATATATAGCTTTTACAATGTTGAGGTAAGTTCCTATTATCCCTAGTTTTTCTAGTGTTTTGAACATAAAGGGATGCTGTACTTTGTTGAATGCTTTTTCTGCGTCTATCAAGATGATCACATGGTTCTTATCTTTAAGTCAATTGATGTGGTGAATAACATTTATTGATTTCCATATACTGAACCATACTTGCATCCCAGGGATGAATCCTACTTGATCATGGTGTACAATTTTTTTTATGTGTTTTTGTATCTGATTCGCCAGAATTTTATTGAGGATTTTTGCATCTAGGTTCATTAGAGATATTGGTCTGTATTTTTCTTTCTTTGACATGTCTTTGTCTGGTTTCAGAATCAGGGTGATGTTGGCCTCATAGAATGAATTTGGAAGGGCTCCCTCTTTTTCTATTTCCTGAAATAACTTGAAAAGTATTGGTTTTAATTCTTCTTTAAAGGTTTTGTAAAACTCCGCTGTATACCCATCCGGTCCTGTGCTTTTCCTGGTTGGTAGTCCTTTGATTTCTTCTTCTATTTCATGCATTGGTATTGGTCTGTTCAAATTGTGTGTATCCTCTTGATTCAGTCTGGGCAAATCATATGACTTAAGAAATTTATTGATGTCTTCTCTATCTTCTAATTTATTGGAATATAGGGTTTCAAAATAATTTCTAAGTGTCTTTCTGTATTTCTGTAGCATCTGTTGTGATATTTCCTTTTTCATCCCATATGTTAGTAATTTGAGTTCTCTCTCTTCTTCTCTTCGTTATCATGGCTAAGGGTCTGTTGATCTTATTTATTTTTTCAAAGAACCAACTTTTAGTTTTGTCAATTTTTTCAATAGTTTTTTTTTTGTTTGTTTGTTTCAATTTCATTGATTTCCGCTCTGATTTTAATTATTTCTTGCCTTCTGCTATATTTACTGTTGTTTTGTTCTTCCTTTTCTAGGGCATTGAGATGAAGTGTGAGCTCATTTTTTTTTCTTTCTTTTTTTTTTTTTTTTTTTTGAGGAATGACCTCCAGGCAATGAATTTCCCGCTTAAAACTGCTTTCATTGTTTCCCATAGATTCCCATATGTTGTGTCTGTATTTTCGTTTGTCTCTAAGAATTTTTTGATTTCCTCCTTTATGTCTTCTGTAACCCATTCATCATTCAGTAACATATTGTTCATTTTCCATGAGATGTATGATTTTTCCTTCCTTCTTTTATCATTGATTTCCTGTTTCATTCCATTATGATCAGATAAAATTCATGGTATTATCTCCACCCCTTTATATTTACTGAGGGTTGCCCTATGGCATAATATATGGTCTATTTTTGAGAAGGATCCATGTGCTACTGAGAAAAAAGTATATCCACTTGATGATGTTTGATATCTTCTATATATGTCAGTTAAGTCTAGGTTATTGATTGTAATATTGAGTTCTATAGTTTCTTTACTCAACATTTGTTTTGAGGATCTGTCCAATGGTGAGAAAGGAGTGTTGAAGTCACCCATAATTATTGTGTTGTGGTCTATTTGATTCTTGAACTTGAAGAGAGTTGTTTTATGAATGTCACAGCACCATTATTTGGTGCATAAATATTGGTAATTGTTATGTTTTGTTGGTGAAGGTTTCCTTTTAACAGTATATAATGTCCTTCCTTATCTCTTTTGATTAACTTAGTCTTGAAGTCGATTTTATTCGATATGAGAATGGTGACCCCTGCTTGCTTACGAGGACCGTGTGCATGGTATGTTTTTTCCCAACCTTTCACCTTCAGCCTGTGTATGTCTTTTCCAATCAAATGTGTCTCCTGGAGGCAGCATATTGTTGGATTTGTATTTTTAATCCATGTTACCAGCCTATGTCGCTTTATTGGTGAGTTTAAACTATTTATGTTCAGAGTTACTATTGATATATGATTTGTACTTCCAGCCAAGTTTGATTGTTTATTTTATTTTTTTTTAATTTTGTTTGTTTCTCCATGATTAGCTTTCCCCCCACTCTCTGGCTTACTGAGGTCTTCCCACTGTTGGTTTTGGTTATTGTTTTTCATTTATTCCTCATGTATTGTTTTGCTCAAGATGCTTTGCAATGCTGGTTTTCTGGCTGCAAATTCTTCTAACTTTTGTTTATCATGAAAGATCTTTATTTCGTTGTCATACCTGAAGCTTAATTTTGCTGGATACAAAATTTTTGGTTGGCATCCATTGTCTTTCACAGTTTGAAATACATTGTTCCAGGATCTTATCGCTTTCAGCATCTGTGATGAAAAATCTGTTGTTAACCTTATTGGTTTACCCCTGAATGTAATCTTCCTCCTTTCTCTTGTAGCTTTTAATATTTTCTCTTTGTTCTGTATATTGGGTATCTTTATAACAATGTGTCTTGGTGTTGGTCTACTGTGATTTTGTATGTTTGGTGTCCTGTATGCATCTACAATTTGTACATCCATTTCCTTTTTTATGTCTGGAAAGTTTTCTATAATTATTTCATTCAACAGGTTGTTCTATACCTTCCTCTATCCTGATGACTCTTAAGTTTGTTTTTTTTTATGTTATCCCATATCTTTTGGATGTTTTTCTCGTGATTTTTTACCAGCTTTCCTGAGTTGGCTAGACTCTTTTCAAGATGATATATTTTGTCTTCATTATCTGACCTTCTGGCTTCTACTTGCTCCACTCTGTTAGTGATACTATCATTTGAGTTTTTAATTTGGTTTATAATTCCCCTCATTTCTAAAATTATTGTTTGATTTTTTTATAATCTCTATCTCTTGATGAAGATGCTTGTTTGCTTCTTTTATTTGCTTTTGTATTTCATTTTCAATGAGTTCTTTCATTGTTTGAATTTGCTGTGTCATATCCTCTTTAAGATTCCATTCCATCTGTCTTAGGTATTCTTTGAGTTCTTTACTTGACCATTTTTCTGATGCCTCTAGGTCCTCCTGTATACTTAGGCTGTCCTGCATTGTTTGTACTCCTTTTCTTCCTTGCTTTTTCATGCTGCTTATGTTACTTCTTGCTCTGTTTGACTGCTGAGTTACTGTTTACTCCTATAAATTTATTTGGTTTTGTGTGTCTCTGGGGTCTCTCTTTTTTTATGGGAGACTATGACTAAAGATGATGAGTTTTGTTGCACTTTAGAAGATTCATTTGTTTCCTAAACTGTGTACAGATTCTGATGGCATATAGCGGTCTGTGGTTTGGTCTTGGGACTTATATTTAGGTCGAATGATGTGATGGTATTGAGGTTGGTATATCTTGGCAACCTTGGAAGGTTGCTCTACTGACGAGGGATATTAACAGGAGAATGGTCTGGAGTATTTGGGGGAAGTTAAGGTCTCAGTAGAACTATATAACGTCTCAGAACATTGACCTATATATATTTAGTAAATTACAAATAAACAGCGTCGTATTGCTTGGGAGGAAAGGTATTAGAAGGGAAGGGAAGAAGTCACCAAAGAGAATGAGAGTAAACAGATAGAATTCAAGGAAAGGGGAATAAGGAAATTGAAGAGAAATGAAAAGAAAAAAATAGAAAATAAGAAAGAATTTTAAAAAATAATAAAAAAGTGAAAATAAAAAATTAAAAAAACAAAAAAAAATATTTTAAAAAATTAAAAAAATAAAAAAAAATTAAAATAAAAAAAAATTAAGATGAAGTCTTAGAGTTTGATTAACTTCTGTTCCAGTAGGTGGAGCTGTGACCACCGGGCCAAGCTACTCCTCTCAGTGTGCGACAACCAATCACTGTGCAGCAGCTCCTCCTCCCTGACTGGGCGGGTCTCCACTCCTGAGTGCCTCGGGCCGTTTCTTGTGTCTAGTCACCTTGCCACTGGCCCCGTTCACAGGTGACGCTCACCACAATACTGGTTATGCACCAGGTCTGCTGCTCATGGGAGTCCTATTTTCTTGAACTACTGGGCATACTCTCCCTGCTTGCCAATCCCTCAGCCCCTAAGGTTTTGAAGCTTGGGGCTGATAGCCCTCAGGGTATTTTGCTTGCCCTCCGGTAGCCACGCCCCCGGGAGCTGGTGCAAGAGACCTCAGTTGTCTGCGCTGGTGGGAGCTAATCCTAGCCCAAACTTTAGCTCTAACCCTATCCATTACCCTAACTCTAACCTAATTATAAACCTAATTATAACCCTATCTGTAACACTAAACCTAACCTCAAACATAAATGTAACCCTAGACCAAACCCAAAACCTAATCCTTGCAATAGCCCTAACCTTAGCTGAAACACTAAGCCTTATGTTAAACCTAATCCTACACTAGCCCTAACTCATATCCTAACCTAACCCTAATCCTAACCCTAACTCTAACATTATCCATTATCTTAAACCTAATCCTAACTCTAATTAAAACCCTAGCCATAACCCAAATATAACCCTAGACCTAAACTTAAACCTAACCCTTGCCCTAGCTCTAACCCTACCTCAAACACTAACCTGTATCCTAACCTAACCATAACTGTACCCTAATCCTAACACTTACCCTAATCTTATTACTTACCCTAAACCAAACCCCAGCCCTATCCCTAACTTAACCCTAATCCTAGACTTAATCCAAACCATATCCTAACCCTAACCTGAGCTCTACACCTATCCATTACACTAAACATAACCCTAAACCTAATGCTAACCTTAACCCTATCACTAAACGTAACCCATTCTTTCCCCTAAAACTTAACTGAAACTTAAACCTAACTATATCTATTATGCTAATCCTAAACCTAAACCTATCACTAACTCAAGCCTTAAATATAAACTTTAACCTAAACCAAACACTAACACTGACTCTAACCCTAATAAAACCCTTAGCTCTAAACCTTACCTTAAACATAACTCTTACACTAGAATTAGGCATAACCTAAATCTAACAATATCCGAAACCATAACCCTAGACCTGACATTAGTTTTAGGCCTAGTCCTATCCCTAAACCTAACAAAAACCCTAGCCATTATTATAGCCCTAAACCTACCTTAATCCTAACCTGAACACTAACCCTAGCCATAATCCTAATTCTAACCCTCATGCTAGATCTAAAGTTGGCTGTAACACCACCCTTTCTTTAAACTTAACCCGAACCCCAATGCTAAACCTAACTCTGGCCCTACCACTAGGCCTAAGCCAAACACTAACCCTAGCCCTAATCCTAGCCCTAATTTAGCTGTAACCCTAACCCTAAGATTAAGCCTGGTACTAAGTCTAAAACTAACTCTCTAGCCATATCCCTAGTTCTAACCATATCCCTTACTGAAACCCTAACCCTAGCCCTAACACTATCCCTAGATCTAACCCTAACTCTAAGTCTAAACCTAACCCTAATCCTAAACTCCATCCTAACACTAGACCTAACTCTAACACTAATCCAAAATAAAGCCCTAACACTAGTCCTAGGCCTAAAACAAAACTGAGACATAGTCCTAACCCCTAACTCTTAACTTAAACCAAACCCTAACCCTATACCTAGCCCTAACTTTAGCCCTAATTAGAGTCTTAACCCCAACCCTAAATGTAACCCTGACCCTGACTCTGACCCTAACCCTAAACCTAGCTCTAAACATTACACTAACCCTAAACCTATGCTTTGCATGCTTCAGCGTAGGGCTACATTCACAAGGAACAAAGCAGAGAGTGCCCACAGAGAACTGATTGAGTGTGTGAAGTTTTAAGCAGCTAACACCAACCCTGTTTGTTATCCAGCTCCATTTCCAATTACACATGTAAGTCAAGATGAAGTGAAACCTTAAAACACAAACCGTTTCTGACAGTAAATCATGAACCAAGAAGGCCCAAACATGGGGAAAATAGTAAGAATAGGTAAATGATGAATCCTGCCTGGTATCAAAGAAATTTGAACAAAACTAATTCTAACCCCAACACTAGTTCTAACCCTAGTCCTAACCCCAATCCTAACCCTAACACTAACCTGTTTAGAGAACTTTAAAAATAGAAGTCCCAAACTTGGGGTGCCTAGTAGGGAAAGGTAACAAATGAATACTGCCAAGTATCAAAAAATCTGACAAAATAATTGGTGGAGGTGTTTCAGTACATGCCTATTTCCCTTTTTTTTCCCTAAAGTGCTCTTGGATAATGTTCTTTTCATTGCCATAGCTTTGGAAAAATTTCACTAGGAAGAAACCAGAGAGTGCCCAGAGAGAACAGATTGAGCGTGTGAAATTTCAAGCTGGTAGCACTAACACTGTTTGATTACCAGCTCCATTGCCATTTACCCATATAGGACAACTTGAAATGAAACTTTAAAATACAAAGTGTTCTTGACAGTGAACAATTGAAACTAGAAGTGCCAAAACAGGGGAACATAATAAGGCTAGGTAAAAGAGAAATCCTGCCCAGTATCAAAGATATTTGAAAAAAAAATAACCCTAACCCTAACACTAGTTCTATCTCTAGTCCTAACTCTAACACTAACCCTAAACCTATTCTGCTTATAGAGCTTTGATCACACAAATCCCAAAGTTGTGGCACCCAGTGCAGCAAGCTAGCATATAAATCCTGAGCAATATCAAAAAATTCTGACAAAATAATTTTTGGGGGGAGGTAGTTCAGGACATGCATATTTCCCTGATTTCTCCTAAAGTGCTCTTGGATAAAGTTGATTTTACATGCTTGTGCTTAGAGCTACTTTCACACAGAAGAAATCACAGAGTGCCCTCAGAGAACAGATTGACTGTGTGAAGTTTCAAGTAGCTAGTACAATCACTTTTTGATTTACAGCTTCATTTTCATTTACCGGTATAGGTTCAAATGAAGTGAAACTTTAAAATTCAAACTGTTCCTGACAGTGAATCTTGAAACAAGAAGGCCAAAAACTGGTGAACATAGTAAGGCTAGGTAAAAGATAAATTCTACCCAGTATCAAAGAAATTTGAACAACACTAACTCTAACCCTAACACTCGCTCTAACACTAGCCCTAACACTAACCCTAAAACTAACCCTAACCTGTACAGAGAACCTTTGATCATAGAAGTTCCAAACTTGTGGATACTAGTGCGGCAAGGTAACAGATGAATCCTGTGCAGTATCAAAGATATTTGACCAAATGATTGGGGGAGGTAGTTCAGTACATGCATATTTTCCTGTTGCTGTTGTCTCCTAAAGTGCTTTCAGATAAAGTTTTTTTTTTTTTTTTTTTTTTTTTTTTTGCATGCTTCAGCTTTGGGATACTTTCACAATGAAGAAATCAGAGAGTACCGAGAAGGAATTGATTGAGTATGTGAAGTTTCAAGCCACTAGCACCAACACTGTTTGATTTCGAGCTCCATTTCCATTTATCCATAGAGACCAAATAAAGTGAAACCTTAAAATATACACTCTCCCTGACAGTGAACACTTGAAATGAGAAGGTCCAAAACTGGGGAACTTAACAAGGATAAGGAAAATGTGAATACTGCCCAGTATCAAATAAATTTGAACAAATGTAACTATAACTCTAATGGTAGATTTCATTCTTTCCCTAACCCTAACCCTAAGCTGTTTAGAGAACCTAATATCATGAGAAGTCCCAAAATTGGGGATCCTAGTGGGACAAACTAGTAGATGAATCCTGCACAGTATCAAAGTAATATGACCAAATAATTGGGGAAGGTATTTCAATATATTTATATTTCCCTCTTTTCTCCTAAAGTGCTCTTGGATATACTTGATTTGCATGCTTCAGCTTAGGGCTACATTCACAAGGAAAAAAACCAGAGAGTGCCCACAGAGAACCTAGGGAATATAGTAAGGGTATGTAAAACTTGAATCCTGCTCAGTATCAAAGAAATTTGAACAAAACTTAATCTAACAAAACACTAGCTGTTACCCTACCCCTAACCTAATGCTAAACTTAACCTAACCTGTTTAGAGAACAGTTGATCATAGTAGTCCCAAATATAGGATCCTAGTAAGGCAAGCTAAGAGATGAATCTTGTGCAGTATCAAAGAATCTGACCGAGTAATTGGGGGAGGTATTTCAGTACATTCATATTTCCCAGTTTTCTCCTAATGTGCTCTTGGATAAATTATTTTTTTCATATTTCACTTTATGGTACTTTCACAAGGAACAAACCAGAGAGAGCCACAGAGAGCTGATTGAGTGGGTGAAGTTTCAAGCAGCTAGTACTAACACTGTTTGATTTCTGGCTCCATTTTCATTCACATCTATAGACCATAATAAAGTGAAATCTAAAAATTCAAACTGTTCCTGACAGTGAACTGACAAACCTTGAAGGCCCAAACGTGGGGATCCTACTAAGGCTAGGAATAGGTTGAATCCTGTACAGTATCAAGGCAATCCAAGAAAAAAATGTTGAAGCTTGCTTCTAAAGTGCTCACAGATAAAGCTATTTCTTTCTACTTCAGCTTTGGGCTACTTCTACAAGAAACAAACGAGAAATGCACACTGATTGAGTGTATTGAAATTTCAAGAAGCTAGCACAAACCCTGTTTAAGTTCCAGCTCCATTTCCATTCACCCCTATGGGGCAAATTGAAGTGAAACACGGAAATTAAAACTGCTTCTGAGAGCAAATCTTTTTACCTAGGAGGCCCAAACATTGGGAGTATACTAAGATTAGTAAATAGATGAACCCTGCTGAGTATCAAAAAAGTTGAAAAAAATAACTCTAACCCTAACACGAGCTCTAACACTTGCCCTAACTCTAACTATAACCATAACCATAACCTGTTAAGAGAACCTTTGATCAACATGTTTCAAACTTGTGGGGACTAGTGCGATAGCTTACAGTTAAATTCTGCACAGTATCAAGAAATTTCACTACATGCATATTGACCTGTTTTCTCCTAAAGCTATGTTGGATAAATTTGTTTTGCATGCTTCATCTTACAGCTACTTTCACAAGGAAGAAACCAGAGGGTGCCCAAAGACAACTTATTGAGTATGTGAAATTTCAACCAACTCACATCAACCCTCTGATTTCCAGATCCATTTGCATTTACCCAAATAGATCAAAATGAAGTGAGACATTAAAAAACAAACTACTCCCAAAAGCGAACCATTGAATAAAGAAGGCCCAAAACTGGGGCACAGAATAAGGCTAGGTAAAAGGTGAATAATTCCCAGTATCAAAGAAATTTGAACAAAACAAACTCTAACCCTAACACTAGCTCTTAAGGTAGCCCTAACCCTAATCCTAAACCTAACCCTAACGTGTTTAGAAAATCATTGATCCTAGATGTCCCAAACGTGGGTAGCCTGCTGGGGCAAGATAATAGATAAATCTTGTGCAGCATCTAAGAAATCAGACCAAATAATTGGGGGAGATAGTTCAGTACATTCATATTTTCCTGTTTTCCCCTAAAGTACTCTCAGATAAAATTGCTTTGCATGCTTCAGCTTAGGGTTATATTCACAAGGAACAAACCAGAGAGTACAAACTGAGATCTTATTGACAATGTGATGTTTCAATAAGCTAGCACCAACCCTCCTTGATTTCAAGCTCCATTTCCCTTTATCATATAGGTCAAAATGAAGTGAAACCTCAAAATACAAACTGTTACTGTCAGCGAACCATTGAACTGAGAAGTCCCAAACCTGGGGAACATAGTAAGGCTGGGGAAAACATGAATCCTGCCCAGTATCAAGAAAATTGGAACAAAACTAACTCTAAACCTAACACTAGGTCTAAACCAAGCCCTAAACCTAACTGTAAACTTAACCCTAACCTGTTTAGATAACCCATTGATCATAGAAGTCCCAAAGTTCTGAAGTCTAGTGGGGCAAGCTAAGAGATGAATCATGCAGAGTTTCAAGGAAATCTGACCAAATAATTGTGGGATGTAGTTCCTTACATGCTTATTTCTTTGCTGTCTCCTAAAGTGCTCTCGGATAAAGTTGTTTTTGCATGCTTCTCCTTTGGCCTATATTCAATAGAAAGAAATCAGAGAGTGCTCACAGAGAACTAATTGAGTATGTGACATATCAAGAAGCTAGTCCAACCCTGTTTGATTTCCAGCTTCATTGTCATTCACACCTATAGGGCATAATGAAGTGACACCTAAAAATTCAAACTGTCTCTGACAGTGAACCATTGAACGTAAAGGCCCCACATTGGGGATCCTACTAAGGCTTGGTAAAGGATGAATCCTGTACAGAATCAAAGCAATTCAGGGTTAGGGTTAGGTTTAGGCCTATGGTTAGCATTAGGGTTATGGTTATGGTTATGGCAATGGATAGGGTTAGAGCTAGGGTTAGGGCTAGAATTATGATTATGATTAGGGGTAAGGTTAGGGTTAGGGTTATGTTTAAAATGGGTTATTTCTCAGATTATTGCTAGGTTTTGGGTTAAGTTAGTGTAAGTTTAGGGTTATGGGCAGGGTCAGGGCCAGGTTTAGTTTTAAGGTTAGGGTTATGACTCGAATTAAGGCTATGGTTACAGTTAGGATTTAGTTTAAGTTTAGGGTGGTGTTTAGAGCTAAGGTGAGTGTTAGGATACGAGTCAGGGTCACGGTAAGTTTTAAGGTTAGAGTTAGGGCAAGAAATAGGGCTAGGATAGGTCTAGGTGTAGTGTTAGGGTTTGGTTTACATTAAGGTTTATGGTTAGGGTATTGCTCAGTTTTGTTTTAGTCCCAGGTTTAGGGTTAGTGCTAGTTATATGATTAGCATTAGTTTTAGGGCTAGCGTTAATGTTAGGCTTAGGCTTAGAGTTAGGGTTAGATTTGAAGTTAGCATTATATCTAGGGTTAGGGCTAGGTCTAAAGATAGGGCAAGGATTAGGGCTAGGGTTAAAGTTATGGTAATGGATACATTTAGAAAAAGGGATAGGTCTAGGGCGAGAGTTAGATTTAGTCTTAGGGTGTGGATTAGTTTAGTTTTAGGCATAGGGCTAAATTAGGGCTAGGATTAGGGCTAAGTTTACTGTTCAGATTAGGCCTAGCATTAGGACTAGGGTTATGGTTATCTTTAGGGTAAGGGATGTGGTTATAGCTAGCTTTAGAGGTAGGGTGAGGGTTGGAATTAGAGTTAGGGCTAGGGTTAGGGTTAGGATTATGATTAAGTCTAGGTTTAGGGCTAGGATGAGGGCTAGAGTTTGTTGTAGGGTTAGGTCTAGTATTAGCACTAGGGCTAAAGTCAGGTGTAGTGTTACAGTTAGGGGTAGATTTAGGGTTAGGTTTGTGTCTGGGTCGAGTGTATGTATTAGGCTAGGGTAAGGGTCAGGTTTAGACCTAGATGTATTTTTAGCGACAGGATCAGGTTTAAGGTTTGTTTTAGGTTAAGGCTTAAGGATAAGGCTCAAATGACCATTAATTTTAGGGTTAGGGTAATGGATATGTTTAGGTTTAGGATTCAGGGTAGGTTTAGGTTAATGGAAAGATTTTGGGATAGCAGTAAGGATATGTTTAGGCCTAGAGTTAGCATTAGGATTAGGATTATCATAAGGGTAACATATAGGGTTATAGTTAGGGTGGGCTAAATTTATGGTTGAGATTGGGGCTAGAGTTAGGGTTAGGGTTTGGGTTAGGGCTAGTGACCTAGCTTAGGGTAGGGTTAGGGTTAGGTTTAGGGTAAGAGTTAGGTTTTGAGCTAGGGTTAGTCCTAGGTTGAGGGTTAAGTTTAGTGTTAGGTCTAGGGTTAGGATTATGGTTATGGTCAGGGTTAGGTTTCGGGTTAGTGCTAGGGTTTTTATTAGGTTTAGGGTTAGGTTTAGAGTAATAGATTGGGTTAGGTATAAGGTTAGCTTTAGGGTTAAGTTTAGGTTTAGTGTTAAGTTTAGATTTAGGGCTGAGTTTACTGTTGGGTTTAGGGTAAGGGTTAGAGTTTGAGTTAGGGTTAGGGCTAAAGCAAGGGTTAGGTTTAGGCTTAGGTATATGTTTTGTGTTAGGTTTTCAGTTAGGTTTATGACTAGGGTTATCATTATGTTTAGTGTTAGAGTTAGGGTAATGGCTAGGGTTAGAGCAAGGGTTAGAGCAAGGGTTAGATTTAGAATTAGAGCTAGGTTTAGGGTTACGGGTAGGGATAGGGCTTGGTTTATATTTAGGCTTAGGGTTAGGCTTGAGCTAGGGTTAGGACAAAGATGAAGGTTAGGGTTAGGTTTAGGGTTATGTTTAGAGCTAGGGTTAGGGTGAGGGTTATGCTTAGGGTATTTTTAGACCTTGGATTACTGCTAGAATTTGTATTAGGTTTAGGCCTAGGGTTAGTGCTATGGGTAATGCAAGATCTTGGGTTCTAATTATGGCTAGTTGTAGGGTAAGGGTTATGGCTCGGTCTAGTGTTAAGTTTAGATTTTGGTATATTTTCTGGTTTACAGCTAGGTTTAGTGTTAGTGTGAGGGTCAGTGTTCAGGATAGAGTTAGGGTTAGGGTGAAAGCCAGAATTAGAAAAAGGTTAGGTATATGGGTAGGGTTAGTGTTTGGATTAGGTTAAGGGTTATTGTTAGGGATAGGACTAAGTTTTAGTTTAGGTCTAAGGCTAATTGCTAGATTTAGAATTAGGTTTAGGTTTAGGGCTAGTGTTAATGTTAGGTTTAGGTGTAAGGTGTCTAGTAGGGCTAGTTTCAGGGTTCAGCTTAGTATTAGGATCAGGTTTAGACCTATAATTATTGTTAGGGTCAGAATAAGAGTGAAGTTTAGAGTTGGGTTTTGGCTTATGGTTAGAGTTAGAATGAGGGCTAGGGTTAGGACTAGTAATAGGGTTAGTGTTTGCTTTGGGCTAAGAATTAGTAATATGACTAGGATTAGCATTATGGATAGGGTTTTGCATAGGCTAAGGGTTAGTGTTAGAGCTAGGGTTAGGGCTCCTTATAGGGTTAGGTTTTGGGCTAGAAATAGAGTTAGGGTTAGGGTTAAATCTAGAGTTAGGGCTTTGATTGGTGCTATTTTTGTGTTAGGGTTAGGGCTAGAGTTAGGACTATGGCCAATGTAAGAACTATTCTTATAATTAGGGTTAGTTTTAGGGTTAGGGTTTAGGCTAGGGATGGTGTTCCAATTACCTTTAGGTTTAGGGTGATTTTGGAGCTAAAGTTAGTGTTTGGATAAGAGTCAGGTTCAGAGTTAGTTTTAGGCCTAAGACTAGAAATAGAGCTAGCTTTAGGGCTAGTTATAGGGGTAGGTTTTGGTATAGGGTAATTTTTAGGGTTAGAGCAATGGCTCAGTTTTATTTTAGGGCTAGGGCTAGGGTTAGGGCTAGTTTTAGGATTAGCAATGGTTTTAGGGCTAGTGGAATGGTGAGGTTTAGGCTTATGGTTAGGGTTAGATTTAGAGTTATGTTTGGATATAGGGTTAGGGCTATGGCTAGTTTAGGGCTAAGGTTAGAGCTAGTGTGAGGTTTATGGTAATAGATAGGGTTAGAAATAGAAATAGGGCTAGGGTGAGTTAGTCTTAGGGCTAGGGTTAGGGGTGGGATTAGGTTTAGGGCTAAATTAGGGATAGGATTAGCGTTTGGATCAGTGTTAGGCTTAGGTCTATGGTTAGGGCTAGGGTTAAGATTAGTGTTAGTGTTATTTTTAGAGTTAGTTCTAGGGGAAGTGATGGGGTTATATTTAGGGAAAGTGCTAGAATGAGTTTTAAAATTTAGGATAGGGCTAGCGTGAGGGTGATTATTAGAATTAAGGCCAGGTTTAGGGCTAGGATGAGGGCTAGGGTTTGTGTTAGGGTTAGGGCTAGGGCTAATGTCAGGTCTAGGTTATGGTTAGGAATAGTGTTAGGGTTAGGTTTATCGTTTGGTCTAGTGTAAGTGTTAGGTTTAGTGTAGGGGTAAGGTTTAGAGCTATATATATTATTAAGTTCAGAGTTGGGTTAGGGTTTGGTTTGGGTTAAGGTTTAGGGTTAGGGCTTGAATTAGTGTTAGGTTTAAGAACTGGCTTTACAATTAGGGCTAGTTTTATGGTTATGATTAGTGGAAGGTTTAGGGTTAGAGTAATGGATAGGATTAGGTTTAGGATTTAGGTTAGGTTTAGAGTAATTTGTAGGGATAGTGTTAGGGAAAGGGTTAGGGTTTGGCCTAAGGATAACATTTGGGTTAGGCTTATGTTTAGAATAATGGATAGGGTTAGTTCTAGTTTTAAGGCTTTGGTTAAGCTTAGAATTAGGGCTAGAGTTAGGGTTAGGCATAAGGGTAGTGCTAGTGATAGGGTTAGGGTAAGTGTTAGGGATTGAGCGAGGGTTAGGGCTAAGAGGAGGGTTACGGTTATAGTCAGGACTATGATTATGGTTAGCGTTAGGTTTAGGGCTAGGATTAGCATTAGGTTCAGGGTTATATTTAAGGTAATGGATAAAGTTATATCTAAGATTTGGGCTATGGTTACAGTTAGGATTAGGGCTAGGATTAGAGTTAGGGCTAGGGTTATTTTAGGGTAAGTGTTAGAGTTTGAGGTAGGGTTAGGGCTAGGGCAAGCATTAGGGTTAGAGTTTTTTTTTTCTAGATTTTGGTTAGGGTTACGGTTAGGGCTAGTTTTTTTTTTTTTAAGAGAGAGAGGAGAGAGAGAAAAATTTTTAATATTTATTTTTCAGTTTTTTGATGAACACAACATCTTTATTTTATTTTTATATGGTGCTGAGGATCGAACCCAGCACCCTGTGCATGCCAGGCAAGCATGTTACTGCATGAGCCACATCCCCAGCCCCAGGGCTAGGTTTTGTTTTAGATTTAAGGCTAGAGTTAGGGCTACAGATAATGAAAGAGCCTGGTTTATGTTTATGGCTAATTTTAGAGTTAGGGTTATGGATATTTCTAAAGTTAGGATTAGGTTTTGTGTTAGGATAAGGTTTAGAGATAGGGTTTGTGTTAGAATAAGGTTCAATGTTGGGGTTAGCATTGGTTTTACGGTTAGGGCTAGAATTAGAACTAGGGTAAGGTCTAGGGGTAGGGCTAGTCTTTTTGTTAGGTTAATGGTTATTGTTAGGGCTAGGGATAGGTTTTTTAAGGGTTGGGGCTAGAGTTATAGCTATATTTAGGATTAAGCTTAGGTCTAGTGCTAGTATTATGGTTAGGTTAGGAATATATTTACCAGTAGGGCTAGTGTTAGTGTTTGGTTTAGAGTTATGGTAAGACTTAGACCTAGGGTTAGTTTTAGGGTCAGAATAAGGGTCAGGATTAGGCTTAGGCTTTGGGATAGTGTTAGAGATAGAATGAGGGCTAGGGTTAGGACTAGTAATAAAGTTACGGTTTGGGGTAGGCTAAGGATTAGGGTTAGAACTAGGGTAGCATTACGGTGAGGGTTTTGCTTAAAGTAAGGGATAGGGTTAGATGTAGGTTTAGGGTTAGTGTTAGGGTTAGGGCTAGAGTTAGATTTAGGGTTTGGGTTAAAGCTAGGGTTAGGGCTCAGATTAGGATTATTTTTTGTTGTTGTTGTTGTTAGGGTTAAGGCTATGGATAATGTAAGAACTGGCTTTACAATTCAGTCTAGTTTTATGGTTAAGGTTAGGGCTAGGTCTACTGTTTTGTTTACGTTTAAGGTTAAGGTGTTGTTTAGTGCTATGGTGAGTTTTAGGGTCAGAGTAAGGTTCAGTATTAGTTGTAGGGATAGGGTTAGAACTACGTGTAGCATTAGGATTTGGTTTAGGTTAAGGGTTAGGATTAGGGCTATAGCTCAGTTTTGTTTGAGGGCTGTGGCTAGGGTTAGGGCTAGTTTTCTAATTAGCATTAGGGTTTGGATGAGGTTTAGGTTTAGGGTTAGGGTTAGATTTAGAGTTAGGGTTAGATCTAGGTTTAGGGCTAGGACTATGTTTAGGGCTAGGTTTGGGATAGGGTTAGCAATAGATTTTGGGTTATGGTAAGGGATAAGTTTAGAACTAGAGATAGGGCTAGGGCGAGAGTTACATTTAGTCTTAGGGCTAAGGATATGATTAATTTAGGGTTAGGGCTAAATTAGAGCTCGGATTAGAGTTAGGGTTAATATTAGGGCTAGGCCTTCGTTAAGTTCTAGGGTAGGATTAGGGTTAGGGTACAGTATGATGTTATATCTAGGTTTAGGCCTAGGATTTGGGATAAATTTAGGGTTAGGGATAATGTTAAAATTAGGGTTATCATTAAGGAAGGCTAGGTTTAGGGCCAGGATCAGCGCTATGGTTTTTGTTAGGGATAGGGCTAGCATTAGGGCTAGGGCTAATGTAAGGTCAAGGGTTATGGTTAGGAATAGTCTTAGGGTTAGATTTATGGCTAGGTATAGTGAAAGGGTTAGCTTGAGTGTTAGCGTCAGTTTTAGAGCTAGGGGTATTATTAGGGTCAGGGTCAGGGTTTGTTTAGGTTGAGCTTTAGGGTTAGATTTGGGGTTAGGATAATGGATATGTTTAGGTATAGGGTTCAGGTTAGGTTTAAAGTAATGGATAGGGTTGAGGTTATCTTAGGATAAGCATTAGGGATAGATTTAGGGTTAGACTTATGGTGAGGATTAAAGATAGTGTTATGATAAGGTTTATGGTTACTGTTAGGGTTAGGGTTAAAGCTAGGGTTAGGGCTCAGATTAGGGTTAAGTTTTAAATTACCATAGGGATAGGGTTAGGGCTACAGCTAATGTAAGATCTAGGGTTACAATTAGCGCTAGTTTTATGATTAGGGTTAGGGCTAGGTCTAGTATTATTGTTAGGTTAATATTTAGGGTGATGATTTGAGATGGGGTTATTGTTAGAGTCAGAGTCAGGGTCAGTGTTAGTTTTAGGGTTAGGGATAACACTCGAATTAGAGATAGGGTTAAGGCTAGGTGTATGGTTAGGTTTTGTGTTAAGGTTAGGGCAAGAATTAGTACTAGGGCTAATGTCAGGTATAGGGTTATGGTTAGGTTAGGATTAGTGTTAGGGCTATGGCTCGGTTTTGTTTTAGGTCTGGTGCTTGGGTTACAGCTAGTGTTAGGATTAGCGATAGTGTTTGGGCTAGTGATATGGTGAGGTTTAGGCTTAGTGTTAGGGTTAGATTTAGAGTTATGGGTATATCTAGTATTAGGGATAGGATTATGGCTAGTGTTACGGTTATCATAACACATAATGTTAGTGCTAGAAATAGGTTTAGGGCGAGAGTTACAGTTAGTCTTAGGACTATGGTTAGAGTTACAGTTAGCAATACATTAGAGCTAGGATTAGAGCTAGGGTTAGTGTTAGGGTCAGGCCTAGGATTAGGGCTCAGGTTAAGGTTAGTGACAGTGTTAGGGTTGGGGTTAGGGTTAGGGAAAGGGATGTGGTTATATCTAGGTTCAGAACTAAAGCGAGGGTTGAAATTAGGGATTTTGCTAGGGTTAGAGTTCAGGTTAGGATTAAGGCTAGGTTTAGGGCTAGAATGAAAGCTAGAATTTGTGTTAGGTTTAGGGAAAAATTAGGTAGAAGGCTAATGTCAGGTCTCGGGTTATGGTTAGGGATACTGTTAGGGTTAGTTTTATGGCTAGGTCTAGTGTAAGGGTTAGGTTTAGTGTTATTGTCAGGTTTAGAGCTAGGTGTATTATTAGAGTCAGTGTCTTGTTTAGAGTTTGATTTAGTTTATGGTTTAGGTTTAGGGCTCAAATTAGCAATAGGGTTTGGGTTAGGGTTAGAGTAATTGATAGGATTTTGTTTAATGTTCAGGTTAAGTTTATGTAATGGATAGCGTTTGTGTTAGCAATAGGTTTAGGATTAGGCCTAGGGTTAGATTTGGGTTAGGCTTATGTTTAGGGTAATGGATAGGTTTAGGGCTAGGTTTATGGTTAGAATTATGGAAGAGTTAGGGTTAGGGTTAGGTATATCCTAGGGTTAGTGTTACGGTTAGTTTTAGGGTAAGTGTTAGGGTTTTAGCTTTGGTTAGGGCTAGGGCAAGTGTTAGGGTTAGTGTCATGTCTAGGATTAGGATTACTGTTAATTTGAGGGCTAGGGTTAGCGTTAGGTTTGGGGTTATGTTTAGGGTAATGGAATGAGTTAGACTTAGGGTTTGGCCTTGGTTATGGTTAGGATTAGGGCTAGGATTAGAGTTAGGGTTAGGGTTAGGGATAGGGTTTTGTTTATGGTAAGGGTTAGTGTTTGAGCTAGGGTTAGGGCTAAGGCAAGATTTAGGGTTAGGTCTAGGGTTAGGTTTAGGGCTACACTTAGGGCTAGGGTTAAGGCAAAAATTAGACCTAAGTTTTGTGTTTGCTTTAGGGCTAGAATTAAGGCTTTGGGTAATGTAAGTTTTAGGGTTAGGGTTATGGTTAGGTCTAGTGTTAGGGTTATGTCTAGATTTTGGGTTAGCATAAATTTTAGAGCTATTGTTTTTGTTAGGAGAAGAGACTTTGTTTGTGTTAGAGTTAGGATTATTGTTGGGGAAAGAATTAGGGCTAATGTTAGGTCTAGGGTTAGTGTATCAGTTAGTTCAATGGTTAATGTTAGGGCTAGGGCTAGGTTTTTGTTTGGGGCTAGTTCTAGAGATATAGCTAGATTTAGGATTAGGCTTTTTTCTAGGTCGAGTGTTAAGGTTACTTTTAGGTATAGGGCTACCCGTAGGGCTAGTATTAGGGTTTGGTTTAGGGTAAAGGTAAGGTTTAAACCTAGGATTAGAGTTAAGATCAGAATAAGGGTCAGGGTTAGGTTTAGGATTTGGGTTAGGCTTAGATCTAGAATGAGGGCTAGGGTTAGGATTAGTATTAGAGTTATGGTTTGGGGTAGGCTAAGGATTAGGGTTTGGACTAGGTTAGAATTAGGTTGAGGGTTTGGCTTAGGGTAAGGGATAATATTAGAGCTAGGATTAGGGCTAGTGTTAGGGTTAGAGTTTGGGATAGGCTTAAGGTTAGGGTTAGGTTTAAAGCTAAGTTTAGGTCTCAGATTAGTGCTAGGTTTTCTCTTATTACAGGGCTATGGTTAATGTAAGAACTGGCATTATGACTAGGGAAAGTTTTAGGGTTAGAATTAGGGTTAGGTCTACTTTTCTGTTTAGGTTTAGGATTAGGGTGATGTTTAGAGCTAGGGTTAGTGATAGGATGTGAGTCAGGGTCAGGATAAGTTCTTGAGTTAGGGTTAGAACTCGAATTAGGGCTAGGTATAAATTAGGTATTGGTTGAGTTTAAGAAGTAGGATTAAGCCTATGACTCAGTTTTGTTTGAGTGCTAGGGCTAGGGTTAGAGCTACTTTTCCAATTAGCATTAGGGTTAGGGGTAGTGTTAGGGTAAAGTTTAGGCTTATGGTTAGGGTTTGCTTTAGATTTAGGGTTAGGTCTAGGTTTATAGCTAGGGCAAACTTTGGTCCAGTGTTGGGGCTAGGTTTAGGGCTAGGGTTTGGGTTATGGTAAGGGATAGGTTTAGAACTAGTGTTAGTGCTAGGGTGAGATTTAGAGGTAGGGTTAGGGTGAGGGTTAAATTAGTTCTAGAATTAGTACTCGGGTTAGTGTTAGGGCTAGGTGTATGTTTAGGGCTAGGTTTAGGTTTAGGATTGGTGTAAGGTATAATGATATATCTAGGTTTAGGGTGAGGGTCAAAATAGGATTAGATCTAGGTTTTGGGTTAGGATGATGATTAAGCCTAGGTTTAGGGCAAGGATTAGGTCTACGTTTTGTGTTAGGGTTAGGGCTATTATTAGGGGTTGGCATAATGTCAGGTGTAGGTTTATAATTAGGGTTAGTTTTGGTTTAGGCTTATGTCTAGTTCTAGTGTAAGGGTTAGGTTGAGGGTTAGAGTCATGGCTCTCATTAGCGTTAGGGTTATGGTTAAGGTTAGGGTAATGTTTATGGTTAGGTTTAGGGTTCAGGTTAGGTTTAGGGTAATGGATAATGTTAGGGTTAGAGATCGGGTTAGGGTTATCCTAGGGTTAGCATTAGGGTTAGTGTTTTGGTTAGGGTAATGAACAAGGTTAGAGCTAGGATAAAATCTAGGATTATGTTTAGGATTAAGGCTAGGTTTAGGTGTAGGTTTAGGGCAAGTTTTAGTGTGAAGTTGAGATTTAGGTTAATGGTTAGGGCTATGGTTAGGGTTAGGATAAAAACGAGATGTAGGTCTCAGATTAGGGCTAGGATTAGGGCTACGTCTAATGTAAGAACTAGAGTTATGATTAGGGCTACTTTTAGGGTTACGGTTAGGGCTAGGTCTGATTTTAGGTTTAGGTATACTTTTAGTGTGATGGTAGATCTAGGGTTACTGTTAGGATCAGAGTAAGGGTAAAGGTTAGTTTTAGGGTTACAGTAGGACAGGAATTATGGTTAAAATTAGGCTAGGTGTAGGGTTAGGTTTTGATTTAGGTTAAGGATTAGGGTTAGGGCTATGGCTCAGTTTTGTTTTATTGCTAGGACTAGGTTAGGGCTAGTTTTAGGATTAGCGTTAGTGTTTGGGATAGTGTTAATGTGAGGTTTAGGCTTAGGTTTAGGGTTAGATTTAAAGTTATGGTTTGATCTAGGGTTATGGGTAGGTCTAGTGTTAGGGCTAAGGTTAGGGAAAGTGTTAGGGTTATGGTAAGGGATAGGGTTAGATTTAGGAATAGGGCTAGGGCGACAGTTACATTTAGTCTTAGTGCTAGTGTTAAGGTTAGTGTTAAGGCTAAATTAGGGCTAGGATCAGGTCTAGGATTAGTGTAAGGATTAAGTCTAGGGTTAGAGTTAGGGTTAGATTTATTGGAAAGGATGAGGTAATAGCAAGGTTCAGAACTAGGGCGTGGGATAAATTATGGATAGTGTTAGAGTTATGTTTCGGGTTAGGATCAGGCTAGATTTAGGGTAGGTTGAGGCCTTGTGTTTGTGTTAGGGTTATGGCAAGAAATAGGGCTAGGGCTAATGTCAGGTCTAGGGTTACAGTTAGGGAGAGTTTTAGGGTATAGTTTATGGCTAAGGTCTAGTGTCAGAGTTAGGTTTAGAGTAAGGTTCAGGTTTAGAGCAAGAGGTATTATAATGAACAGCATCAGGTTTTGGGTTTGTGTTAGGTTGAGGTTTAGGGTTAGGGCTCAAATTGGCATTAGGTTTAGAGTTAGGGTTAGTTTAATGAATAGGGTAAGGTTTAAGATATAGGTTAGTTTTAGTGTTCAGGTTAAGTTTAGGGTATTGAATAGGTTTAGAGTTAGGCCTAGGGTTAGCATTAGGTTTATGGTTATCGTTACAGTAATGGATAGGGTTAGAGCTAGGGTTAGGTCTAGGGTTATGTTTAGGATTAGGGCTAGAGTTAGGGTTAGTGTTAGGGTTTAGGCTAGGGTTAGGTTTAGGATATGAGTTAGGGTTTGAGCTAGGGTGAGTGCTAAAGCTAGGGTTAGGTTTAGGGTTAGGTTTAGAATTAGTTTAGAATTAGGGTTAGGACTAAGATTATCATTAGGGTAAGGGTAGTGGTCAGGGTTAGATGTAGGGTTAGGATTAAGGTTAGGTTTAGGTTTAGGATTAGGGTTACTCTTAGGTTTAGCATAACTGTTAGGGTTTGAGGTAGGGTTAGGACTACGGTAAAGGTTAGATTTATGGTTAGGTCTAGAGTTAGGTATTTGGTTAGGGTTAGAGTAGGTTTAGAATTAGGGCTAGGGTTATCATGAGGTTTATGGTTAGAGTTAGGGTAATGGGTAGGGTTAAAGCTAGAGTTAAGTCTATGGTTAAGTTTAGGATTAGGGCTAGGTTTAGGTTTTGGGTTAGTGTTCAAGTTTGATCTAGGATTAAGTTAAGGGTAAGAGTCAAGGCATGAGGAAGTGTTAGAGCTAGGTTGAGGCTTAGGGTGAGAATCAGGTCTAGGGATAGAGTTAGGGTTAGGGTTATGCCTAGGTTTAGTATTAGGTTTAGAGTTATGGTTAGGATAATGTATAGAGTTTGGGCTAGGTTTTGAGCTACAGTTTTGGTTAGGATTAAGGCTAGAATTAGGGTTAGGGTTAGGCCTTCGGTTATATTTAGGTTAAGGGTTAGTGTTTGAGCTAGAGTTAAGGCTAATGTTAGGACAAGGTTTAGGTTCAGTGTTAGTGATAGGACTATGATAGGTTTAGGGTTAGGGTTCTGGTTAGGGCTAGTGTTATCATTAGGGTTAGTATAAGGGTTAAGGTAATGGATATGGTTAGATGTAGGTTTAGGTTTAGGTTTAGATTTAGTTTTAGTGTTAGTGTGAAGGCTATGGTTATGTTTAGGTTTATTTTACAGTTTACAGTTTGAGCTAGAGTTAGGGCTATGGTGAGTGTTAGGTTTAGGATTATGTCTAGGGTTAGTATTCCAATTAGGGTTAGGGTTGGGTTTATGTCTAGGGTTATCAATAGGGTTAGGTTTAGAGTTAGGGTAACGTGTAGGTTTAGAGCTAGTTTTAGGGATAGGGTTAAGTATAGGGTTAGGGTTAGGGTTAGTTTTAGGGATAGGTCTAAGTTTATATTTAAGGTAAGAGTTAGGCTTTGAATAAGGATTAAGACTAAGGCTAGGGTTAGGTTTGGATTAGGATAGGGTTAGGGTTATGCTTAGGGCTAGGTTTAGGCCTAGAATTTGCTCTAAGTTTTGTGTTAGGTTAAGGCCTAGGGTTAGGGATATGGGTAATGTAAGAGCTAGGATTATGATTAGGAGTAGTTGTAGGGTTAGGGTTATGGCTAGGTCTAGTGTTAGGTTTAGGTTTTTGGTTAGGGTCAGGTTTAGAGATAGCTTAGTGTTAAATGTAGAGTCTGTGTTCAGGTTAGAGTTAGAGTTCAGGTTAAAGCCAGAATCAGGAGTAGGTTTATGTGTAGGCATAGGGTTAGTCTTTGCATTAGGTTAAGGGTTATTGTTAGGCCTAGTGCTAGGTTTTTGTTTAGGTCTAGGGCTAAAGTTAGGACTAGATTTAGAATTAGTTTTGGGTCTAGGGCTAGTCATAGTGTCAGGTTTAGGTATAAGGTTACTGGTAGGGCTAGTGTTAGGGTTTGGTCTTAGGTTAGGGTCAGGTTTAAACCTAGGGTTACTGTTATTGTCATAATAAGTGTAAAGATTAGGGTAGGGTTTTAGAGAGGATTAGAGATAGACTGAGGGCTAGGGTTAGGACTATTTATTGGGTTAGGGTTTTGATTAGCCTAAGGATTAGAGATAGTTCTAGGGTTAGCATTAGGTTAGGATTTTGCTTATGTTTAGGGATAGGGTGAGAGCTAATGTTAGGGGTAGGGTTAGGGTAAAGGTAAGGTATGATGTTACAGCTCGGTTTAGGGCTAAGGTTAGGGTTAAATTTATGGTTAGAGATAGGGTTAAGAGTAGGGTTAGGATTAAAGCTAGTGTTAGTTCTAGGATTAGGGCTAGGGATTGTGTTAGGGTTAGGCTAGCATTAGGACTAGGGCATAGTCAGGTATAGGATTATGGTTAGGGATAGTTTTTGGGATATGTTTATGGCTAGGTATATTATAAGGGTTAGGATGAGGGTTAGGGTCATGTTTACAAGTTAGGGTCAGGTTTATTTTTATGGTCAGAGACAGCGTTAGGGTTTATTTTAGGTTAAGGTTTAGGATTAGGGCTCAAGTTAGCATTAGGGTCAGGGTTAGTGTTAGGGTAATGTTATAGTTAGGGTTAGGGGTCAGGTCAGGTTTAGGGTAATGGATAGGTTAGGGTTAGGATTAGTGCTAGGGTCAGGCTGAAGGTTAGCATTAGGGTTAGGGTTAGGGTTATGGTTAGGGTAATGGATAAGGTTAGAGCTATAGTTAGGGCTAGGTTTCTTGTTAGGTTTAGGGCTAGGGTTAGGGTTAGGTTTAGGGTTAGTGCAAGGATTAAAATTAGGGTTAGATTTATAGTAAGTGTTATGGCTAGTTTTAGGGTTAGAGTTAGGGTAAAAGCTATGACAGGGTCTTGGATTAGGGCTAGGTTTGGGTTTATGTTATGGCTCTTGTTAGGGATATAGCTTATGTAAGAACTATGGTTACAAGTAGGCATAGTTTTAGGGTCACATTTATGACTAAATCTAGTTTTAGTATTAGGTTTAGGTTTAGGGTGATATTTTGAACTAGGGTGAGTGTTAGGGTCAGAGGGTTAGGGTTCATTTTAGGGCTAAGGCAAGAGTTAGAGTTAGTCTTAGGGCTAGGGCTAGGGTTAGGTTTAGGCATAAATTAAAGCTAGGAATTGGTCTAGGGTTGGTGTTAGGCTTAGGCCTAGGATTAGGGCTATGTTTAGGATTAGGTTTAGGTTTAGTTTTGGGGGAAGGGATGCATGTTTGATTTTCACCTCTACTTCCATTTACCATTAGGGGTCAAAATGAAGTGAAATCTTAAAATACAAAGTGGTCATGATAGCAAACCATTGAATTGAGAAGATCATACCTTGGGAGAACACTAAGGCTAGATAAAAGATGACTACTGCCCATATCAAAGAAATTTGAACAAAACAAACTCTCACCCTAATATTACCTCTAACCATAGATCTAATCCTAGCCCTAATTTAATCCTATCCTAACACTTACCCTAACCCTGATGCTAACTCTAACTCTTGCCCTAGCCCAAGCCCTAGTTCTATCCTTAGCCCTAGTCTTAACTCTAGATCTAAACCTAATTCTAAATCTAAACCTAAGTCTAAATTTAACTGTAACCATAAGCCTAAACCAAACCCTAACACTCCCCTAACCATAACACTAATCCTAAAACTTGCCTTAACCATGGCCCTAGTTATAAAACAAAACCAAGCCTTATCCCTAACATTAACTCTTAACCTAGACCAAACCCTAACTTTACACCAAGCCCTAACACTAACTATAGAAATAACCATGACCCTGACACTGACCCTAAAACTAATCCTAGCTCTAATCATTACCCTAACCTTAAATTAACCCTAACACTAGAACTAGCCTTAACCCTAACCCTAAAACTAGCCTTAATCATAACCATAGTTCATACATTAGTCATTGTCCTAACCCTAGAATTAACCCTAACACAAATCCTACCCCAGATCTGAGCCCTAAACCTAGATTTAACCCTAATCTTAACCCCAACACTGGCCCTAACACTAACCCTAACATTAGCCCTAACCCTAACTCTAACCCTATCCCTTATCCTTAGCAAAACCCTAAACCAAATGCTAACCCTAGTCCTAACCCTAATCATTAGCCTAACTTAAACTCTAACCATATTACTACTCTTAACCCTAGCCCTCATTCTAGCTCTAACCCTAACTCTTACCCAAATCTGACCCATCAGTAACCCTAGGTATAAACCTGACCCTAAACCTAAACCAAACCCTAACAGTAGACCTACCAGTAACCCTATACTTATACCTAAGCCTCACACTAGACCTAGGCCCAAAGATAATCCTAAATATAGCTATAACTCTAGACCTAGACCTAAACAAAATCCTAGTACTAGCCCTAACAATAACTGTAACCCTAACCTTAGCCCTAGCCCTAACTTAACCTAAACCAAACACTTATCCTATCCCTAGACGTAACACCAGTCCTAATTCTGGCTCTAACCCTAACCCTAACCCTATCCCGAACACTGACCCTGATCCTAACACTTAAACTAGATGTAAATCTGACACTAACCCAAAACTTAGACCTAACACTAGACCTAGCCATAACCCTAAACCTAAAACTAGCCCTAAACATAACCCAGCTTTTACATTATCCATAGTCCTAGCCTTAACCCTAAACCTAACACAAAACCTATCCCAAATCCTAGGCCTAAACTTAGCTCTAAGCATAAACATAAGCCTACCCCTAACCCTAACTCTAACTCTAACCCTAACCTCACCTTAGACCTAACCCTAGCTCAAAGCCTAACCCTTACACTAAACATAACCCTAACCATTTTCTAAATCCTAATCCTAATTTTAGCCCTAATCCTAACCTTAATCCTAGCCCAAACTTTAGCTCTAACCATATCCATTACCCTAAACTTAACCCTAACCCTAACATTAATTAAAACCTTATATCTAACACTAAACCTAACCATAACCATAAACTTAAACTTAGAACTAAACCTAAAACTAACCCTCACACTAGTCCTAAACCTAGCTCAAACACTAACCCTTATCCTAACCTAATCATAACCCAAGCCCTAAACTAACACATACCCTAACCCTAACACTTACCCTAAACCAAACCCTAGCGCTATCCCAAAAACTAACCCTAATCCTATGCTTAATCAAACCATAACCTAGCCCTAACCCTAGCTCTAAAACTAGCCATTACATTAAACATAACCTTAACCCTAATTCTAAACCTAACCCGATTGCTAAACCTAATCCATACATTACCCTAAACCTTAACTGAAACCTATAGTAAACCCTTCCATTACCTTAACTTTAAACCTAAACCTAATGCTAATTTGAGCCCTAACCCTAAACCTTAACGTAAATCAAATGCTAACCCTGACCCTGACTGTGACCCTAATAATAACTCTAGCTCTAAAACTGACCTTCTAACCTAAACCTAACCCTTACACTAGACCGAATCATGACCTATCCCTAAAACTATACTTACTGTAACCATAGACCTGATATTATCCATAGCCCGAGTCCTAGCCCTAACCCTATCAGAAAAGCTACCTCTCATCCTAGCCCAAATCCTACCTTTAATCCTAAACTGAACCATAACCCTAGGCCTAATACTAATTCTAATCTTCACCCTAAACCTAAACTTAGCTATAACCTCACCCATTCCCCTAAACTTAACCCTAACCATACGCTAAACATAAACCTAACCCAACCCCTAAGCTTAAACCTAACACTAACTCTAGCCCTAATCCTAGACTTAATTTACCCTAACCCTAAACCTAATCCTAAACCTACTCCTAACTAATTCTCCCCCAAGACATATCCCTACTTCTAACCATATTCCTTACCATAACCCTAACCCTCGCCCTAACCCTAGCATGAGCCCTGACCCTATATCAACTCTAACTCTCAATCTAACCCTAACCCTAAGCCGAAAATTCACTCTAACACTAGCCCTAACCCTGATGCTACTCCAAAATCTAGCCTTAACCTTGGCCTAGGCCTAGCTCTAGCCCTAAAATATAACTGAGCCATAGCCCTAACCATAACACTTAACATAAACAAACACCTAACCCTACACCTAGCACTAAATTTAGCCCTAATTCGAGTCCTAAACCTAAGACTAAAAGTAACCCTGACCTTGACACTGACTCTAAAAATAACCCTTGGTCTAAACATCATCCTAAACCTTACCCTAAAACTAGCACTAATTTTTAACACTAGTTCATACATTAATCATAACCCTAACCCTAGCCCTAACCAAACCCAAAACCTAGCCCTTATTTGAGCCTTAACCTTAGTTTTAAACCTAAGCCTAATCCAAAACCTAGCCCTAAATCTTACCCTAACCCTAGCCAGAATTCTAAGCATAACCGTAGTCATATCACTAGCTCTAAACCTATGCATTACCCTAAACATAACCATAACCTTAATGGTAAACATAGGCCTAACCCTAACCTTAACACTAACCCTAACATTATTCATTAACATACCTAACGTGAACCCTAAACCTAACCCTATCATTACCCTAACCTAAACCTAATGGTAATTTAAGCCCTAATCCTAAACCTTAACCTAAGCCAAACCCTAACTCTGACCCTTTTAGTAATAATATACCTGGATCTAACCCTGACACTACCCCTAAACCTAATGCTTATATTAGATCTAGTCATAAACATAACCCTAAAACTATCCCTTATTCTAATCTTCACCCTAGACCTAAACTTAGCTATAACCTCACCCATTCCCCTAAACATAACCATAGACCTGACTTTTGCCCAAGCTATAATCCTAGCCCTAAACTTAACACAAACCATAGCCCTGACCCTAACCCTAACTCTAGCCCTAATTCTATTCATAACCCTAGCCCTAAACTTAGCTTTAATCCTATCAATTGCCCTAAACATAACCCTAATTCTAACGCTAACCCTAGGCCTAAATCTAACCCTATCCCTAACCGTAACACTATTCATTATACTAAACCTAACCTGAACCCTAAACCTAACCCTATCATTACCCTAACCCAAACCATAATGCTAATTTGAGCCCTAACCCTAAAACCTAACCTAAACAAAACACTAAACTTGACCCTGACCACAATAATAACCCTAGCTCTAAATTTGAACCTTACCCTAAACCTAACCCTTAAACTAAACATAGCCATAAACCTAACCCTAAAATTATCCCTAACCATAACCCTAAGCCTGCATTCTCCATAACACTAATCATAGTCCTAACAAAAAAACAAATCTTACCCCTCATCCTAGCCCTTAACCTAGCCTTAATCATAACTATAATGAAACCCTAGCCATAACCCTAATTCTAACATTCATCCTAGCCCTAAACCTAGATCTAACCCCATCGTTTACACTAAACCTAACCCTAAGCCTAAAACTAATCCTAGGCCTAAACATAAACATAAACCTAGCCCTATTCCTAGCCCTAATTAAGCCCTAAACCTAATAAAACCCTAAGCCTAGCACTAAGACTAATGATAACTCTCGCCCTAGCCCTAGCCCTAGTTCTAACCCTATCCTTACCATAACCCTAATACTAGCTATAAACCTAGAACTAACACTAACCATATCCTTAGCCCTAGACCTAACCCCAGATCTAATCCTAAATCTAAATCTACCTCTAAACCTCAGCATAAACCTAACCCAAAACACTAGCCCTAAATGTAACACTAATCTTGAAACTATCCCTAACCATGGCCCTAGCCCTAACACAAAACCGAGCCATAGCCCTAACTTTAAAGCTTAACCTAAACCAAAACCTAACCCTACACCTAGCCCTAAACCTAGCATTAATTTGAATCCAAACCCTAACCCTAAAACTACCCATTATCTTAATTTTGACTCTAACCTAACCATAACTCTAAACATCACCCTAATGTTAAACTTAAAACTAACACTAGACCTAGTCCTAATCCTAATCTTATAACTAGAACAAATTGTAATCCTACTGCAAACACTGGCCGTAACTCTAAACCTAGACCAAACTCTAATCAAAACCTAGTCCTAATCTGAGACCTAGCCCTGGCTTTAACCCTAAAACTAATCCTACAACTAGCCCTAACCCTACCCTAAATTTAGCCTAAACCCTAGGTCTAAACCTATCCCTTACCCTAAGCCAACCCTAACCCTAATGCAAATCCTAGTCCTAACCCTAATCCTTAGCGTAAGCCAAACCCTAACCCCTAGCCTAAGCCAAACCCTAACCCCATTATTAGTCCTAAACCTAACGCTCATTCTAGCTCTAACCATAACTCAAACCTGACACATATTCTGACCTTAATGATAACCGTAGTTCTGAACCTGACCCTAAACCTATACTGAACCCTAACACTGCCACTAGAAATAAACCCATACCTAAACTTAACCCTAACACTAGCCCTAGACATAAACCTAATACAAAATTTAGCCATGTGTCTAGCCCTAGACATAAAAAACCTAGCCCTAGCCCTAATGATAAACCTTAACTAACCCAAACACTAACCCTACCCCTAGACCTAAGCCTAGTGATAATTCTGGCTTTAGCACTAACCCTAACTCTAACCCGAACACTGACCCTGACCCTAACACTGTCCTTAGCTCTAAATCCCACACTAACACTAACCCTAACCCTAACACTTGACCTAGCCATAACACTAACCCCAAAACTAGCCCTAATTATAAACCTAGATTGTACATTAGCTGTAGCCCTAACACTAGCCCTAACCTATCCTGAAACATGGTCCTAATCTGAGCACTAACCATAACTTTAAGCCTAACACTAACCCTAACCATAAGCCAATCCCTAACCCTAGCCCTAACTCTAGTTCTTACCCTATTTGTTACCTTAAGCCAAACCCTAAACCTAATGCTTACCCTAGTCCTAACTCTAATTCATAGCCTAACCCAAACCCTAACCCTATTACTAGTCATAACCCAAGCACTCATTCTAGTTCTAACCATAACCCAAAACCTAATCCTAACCCTGAAACTTATACTGACCTAACACTAACTCTATGTATCAACTGACCCTAACCCAAACCCGAACCCTAACACTAGCCCTAACGGTAATCCTGTATCTAAACCTAAACCTAACACTAGTCCTAGACCTAAACCTAATCCTAAATCCAGCCATAACTCTAGCCCTAGACCTGAACAACAACCTTGCCCTATCCCTAACAATCACCCGTAAAATTACCCAAACACAACCCTGCTTCTAGTCCCAACCCTAGTCCTAATTCTGGCACTAAAGCCAACACTAACACTAACCTGAAAACTGATCCTGACCCTAAAATAAAGCTAGCTTCAACGCTCACCCTAACTGAAAACCTAATCCTAACACTAGACCAGGCCATAAACCTAACCCCAAAATTAGCTCTAATCATAACCCTAGCTCTTAACTACCCATGTACCTAACACTAGGACTAAATTAACACAAAACTTAGCTCTTATCCTAGGGCTAAACCTAGCCCTAAGTGTAACCCTAAACCTAACCATAGCCTTAACCCTAACCCGAACCGTCCCCTAAGACCTAACACTGGCTGAAAGCCTAACCTTTACCTAAACATAACCCTAGCCCTAACCCAAACCCTAACATAACCCTAGCACTAATCCTAATCTTAACCATAGCCCTAACCATAGCTCTAATTCTATCCACTACCCTAACCCTAGCCATAATCCTAACCATAACCCTAGCCCTAACCCTAACTCTAATTTTATCCATTATTCTAACCATAATCCTAACCCTAATGCTAACCCTAGCCTTAACCCTAACCCTATCACAATGCCTAAACCTATCCATTACCCTAAAACTAACCTGAAACCTAATCCTAAGCCTATTCATTACCCTAACCCTACCTCTAACCCTAATGCTAATTCAAGCCCTAAAAATATACCTTAACTTAAACCGAACCCTAAGCCATACCCTGACCCTAATAATACATGTAGCACTAAACTTGACCCTTACCGTAAATCTAACCCTTACACTAGACCTAACCATAAACATAACCCTAAATCTATCCCAAACCATAACCCAAGACCTAAACCTAGACACTTACCCTAACACAAATTCTTGCTCAAAACTTATCCTAACTCAAAAACTTACCCTAACACTAGAAAACCCCAAAACCTACCCATAACCATAACCCTAGCTCTTACATTACCCATACACCTAACACTAGCCCTAAACCTCACACACAACCCAGCCCTAATCCTAGCCCTAAACCTAGACCTAAGCGTAACCCTAACCCTATCTCTAGCACTAAACTTAACCCTAATGCTCACCCTGGTCATAATCCTACTCAAACTCTAAACCTTACCCTAAACATGACCCTAGTCTTAACCCTAACCCTAACAATAAACCTAGCCCTAATCCTAACTGTTACCATAGTACAAATCCTAGCACAATCTCTATCCATTACCTTAAACATAACCCTAACCCTAATGCTAAGCCAAGCCATAACCCTAACCCTAACCCTAACCATAGCCCTGACTCTAAACCTTACCCTCATCCTAGCCCTAACCCTAGCTCACACCTTAACACTTCTGCTAAACCTAATACTAACACTAACCCAGGCCTATCACTTAATCTGGCCAAAATCCTAACATTAACACAAGCCCTAAAACTAGCACTAACCCTATCCTTTACCCTAAACATAAGCCTAACCCAAATAATAACCATAGGCCTAACCCTAATCCTATTGCTAACACTAACCCTATCCATTACTCTAAACCTAAACTGAGCCCTAAACCTAACACTATACTTTAACCCTAACCCTAATGCTAATTTGAGTCCTAACCCTAAACCTTACCCTAAACCAAACACTAAACAGACTCTGACCATAATAATACACCCAGCTCTAAAACTGACCAATATCCAAATCCCAACTTTCCACTAGACCTAGCCATAAACCTAACCTTCACACTATCCATAACCATAAGCCTAGACCTGACATTAACCCTGGCCTAATCCTATCTCTAAACCTAACACAAACCCTAGCCCTCATCCTAGCCATAAACCTAGCCTTAATCCTAAATTGAACCCACCCTATGCCTATGTGTAATTTTAACCTGCACACTAGCCCTGAACCGAGCTATAACCTCATCCTTTCCCCTAAAACTAACCATAACCCTAACACTAACACTAACCCTAATTCTAGCCATAACCATAGGCCTAACCCTAACACTAAACATAGTGCTAATGTATCCCTAATTTAGCCCTAACCCTAAGCAAACCTCTAACTCCAGCCCTAAGACTAAATATAACTCTCACATTAACCCTATTTCTATTTCTAAACCTCTCCATTATGGTAACCCTAACACTAGTCCTAACTGTAGCCCTAACCCTAGAACTAACCATAACTCTAAATCTAACCCTAACCTTAAGCCAAAACCTCACCCTACCACTAGCTGAACACTATCGCTAATCCCAAAACTAAAACTAAACCTAACCCTAGCCCTAGCCCTAAAACAAAACCGAGCCATTACCCTAACCCAAAGCCTAACCTAAACCAAATATTAACCCTACAATTAGCCATAACCATAGGTCAAATTTGAGTCCTAGGACTAAAATTAACACATACCCTGGCTAATATCCAAACACTAACCCTAGCTCTATATATAACACTGACCATAAAGCTGATACTAACACCATTTTTAGCCAAAACCCTAACCCTAAAACTAACCCTAATAATAACTCTAGTTTTTACATTAGCCATAGTCCTAACACTAGCCCTAAACGTAACACTAAAATAGCCCTAATCTGAGCCCTAAAACTAGATTTAAACCTAAACCTAACCCTTAACCTAGTCCTAAACCTAAACCTAACACTGTCCATACCCTAGCTGCAACCCTATCCCTTACCCTAAGCCAAACCCATCCATAATGCTAACCCTAGTCCTAATCGAAATCCTTAGCCTAAATCAAACACTAATCCTATAACTAGTCCTAAACCTAGCCCTCAATCTAGCCATAACCCTAACCCAAATCCTAACCTTATCCTTCACCTTTATTCCAACCATAACACAAATTATAAGTCTAAACCTGACCTAACCCTAAAATAAACCCTGAAACTATTCCTACAAGTATACTTTTACCTAAACCTTACTCTAACATTAGCCCTAGACCTAAACCTAATCCTAAATAGAGCCAAAAGTCTAGCCCTAGACCTAAAAAAACTTAGTCCTAGCAGTAACAATTACCCTTAAACCAAACAATAACACTACCCCTAGACCTAACCCTACTCCTAAATCTGGCTTTCATCCTAACTCTAAGCTGAACACTGACCCTGACATTGGCACTAAAACTAGCTCTAAAACTGACACAAAACAAAAACCTAAACCTAACACTAGACCTTGCCATAACCCTAACCCTAAAACTAGCACTAATTACATAACCCTAACACTAAAACTAGCACTATTTAGAACCCTAGATCTTACATTGCCCATAGCACTAACCTGAGACCTAAACCAAACAAAAAACCTAGCACTAATCCAAGGCCTAAACCTTCCCTAAGCATAACAATAAGCCTAACCCTAGCCCTAACCCTAAGCCTAACGGTCATCTTAGACCTAAGCATAGCTTAAAGCCTAATCTTTGGACTAAACCTAACCATAGCCTTATCCCTAAAAATAACCCTAACCCTAGCTCTAATCCTAACACTAACATTAGTCCTAACCCTAGCCATTACCCTAACTCTAACCCTACCTCTAATGATAACCCTAGCCCTAACCATAACCAAAACTCTAACCCAAACCATAAACGTAATCCTAGACCTAACCCTAAATCTAACCCTTGTCATAACCCTAACCCTAATTCAAACCCTAACTCTCACCCTAAACACAACAGTAAACCTAGCCCCAAAACTAAACTTAAAACTAAAGCTAAAAAAAATCTAACCCAATCTATTACCCTAAACCTAAACCTAACTCTAATGAAAACCCTAGCCCTAAATCTAAACCTAAACCTGATCATAACTATAACCCTAACCCTATACCTAAAACTAAACCTAGCCCTCTCCTAGAACTAACCCTAACTCAAAAACTTACTTTTACCTTAAACCTAACCATAACCCTATTCTAATCTATGGTTACTAGCCCTAATCCAAATCCTAACCTTAACTCTATCCCTAATCCTAAACATAACCCTAGCCCTAACCCTAGCTCTAACCTTATACATTACCCTTATGATAACCTATTCCTAATGCTAACCCTAGGCCTAACCCTAACCCTATGGCAAACCCTAAATCTCTCCATTACCCTAAAACTACCCTGAACCCTAAACCTAACCCTATCCATTACCATAAACCTAACTTTAACCCTTATGCTCATTTGAGCCCTATCCCTAAACCTTAACCTAAAACAAATGCTAACCATGACCCTGAACCTAAAAATATCCCTAGCTCTAAAACTGACCCTTACCCTAAACCTAACCCTTACACTAGACCAAGATATAGACGTAATCATAAATCTACTCCTAACTTTAACACTATACCTGACATTAACCCTAGCCTTAATTCTAGACGTAACCCTACAACAAAACCTAGTTTTCATCCTATCCCTAAACCTAGACTAAATCATAACCCTAACCCTAACCCTAGACCTAATCCTAATTCTAACCCTCACTCTACCTCTTAACCTAGCTATAACACATCCCTTACCCAAAACTTTACCCTAACCCTAGCCCTAATGCTAGGCCTAAGCTGAACACTAACCCTAGTTCTAATCCTTGCCCTGATTTAGCCCTATTCCTAAAACAAACAATAACCCTAGCCCTAATACTAACTCTAACTCTTGTCCTAGCCTTATCCCTAATTCTATCCCTATCCCTTATCATAACCCTAAACCTATCCTTAACCCTTGCCCTATCTTTAGTCTAGCCCTAACCCTAGATCTAACCCTAACTCCATATGTTTAACCTAACCCTAAGCCTAAGCCTAACACGAACACTAGCCCTAACCCTAACACTAATCATATAACTAGCCCTAACCCTAAACCTAGGACTAAAACAAAACTGAGAAACAGGGGCTGGGATGTGGATAAAGCAGCAGGGTGCTTGCCTGGCATGCACGGGGTGGTGGGGTCAATCCCCAGGACCACATGAAAATAAAATTAGAAAAAAAAGGTGTTGTGTCCACCAAAAACAAATAAACATATTTTAAAAAATTCTCCTCTCTCTCTCTCTCTCTCTCTCTCTCTCTCTCTCTCTCTCTCTCTCTCTCTCTCTCTCTCTCTCTCCCCCTGTGTGTGTGTGTGTTTGTGTCTCTCTTTCTAACACTGAGCAATTATCCTAACCTTAAACCTTAACTTAAACCAAAAAATAACCTAAATGATAACTTAGTCCTAGCAGTAACCCTAACCTTGACCTTAAAATAACCCTGACCCTAAATCATATCCTAACACTCACCCTAGCTCTAAACACCACCCTAAACTGAAACTGAACCCTAACAGTAACCCTAGAATTAATTCTAGTCATAACCCTAACCTTAAAACTAACCCTGAAGCTGACTCATATCCTAAGAGTAACCCTAGCTCTAAACACCGCCCTCACTTTAAACTGAACCCTAACAGTAATTATAGCCATTATTTGAGTCCTAACCCTAACCCTGAAAATAACACTGTTTCTGAATCATATCCTAATATTAGCCCTAGCTATAAATATCACCCTAACCTTAAACCTAACCATAACAGTAGACCTACCCCTAAACCTAAACTTAATTGTAACCGTAGTTCTTACATTAGCCAATGCCATAGCATTAGCCCTAATCCTAACACAAAAACTAGCCTTAATCCGAGCCCTAAACCTAGATTTAACGATAACCCTAACCCTAACTCTAGACCTAACCCTAGTTCTAAGGCTATCCCTTATGCAAAGCAAAACCCTAACCCTAATGGTAACCATAGACCTATCACTAATCCTTAAGCTAACGAAAAACCTAACCCTATTAATAGTCATATCTCTACCCTCACTCTAGCTCTAACCCTATCCCAAATTCTAATGCTAACCCTGACCATTATTTTGACTTCAACACTAACCCTAGGTCTAAACCTGATGCTAACCCTTGACCAAAACATAACATTAGCCCTAGACCTAAACCTAATCTTAAATCTAGCCTTAACTCTAGTGCTAGACCTAAACAAAAACCTACCCAAGCCCTTAAAGTAACCCTTAACATAACACAAACCCTAACTCTACACCTAGACCTAAACCTAGTTCTCATTCTGGCTGTAACTCTAACTCTAACTCTAACTCTAACCCAAACATTGACCTAGCCTTTGAAAGTAAACCTAGCTCTAAACCTGACCCTAACAAAAAATCTAAACCTAACACTAGACCAAGCAATAATTCTAACCCTAAATCTCGCCCTAATCATAACCCTAGTTCTTACATTACCCAAAGCCCTAACTCTAGGCCTAAACCTAACACAAAACCTAGAGCTAATCCTAGGCCTAAACCTAGCCCTAAGCGTAACCCTAATCCTAACCCTAACCTAACAATCAATTAGTCCTAACCCTAGCTGAAAGCCTAAACATAAACCTACACCTATCCATAAATATACCCCTAACACTAGCCCTAATCCTAAACTTATCCCTAGCCCTAAACCTAACACTCAACCTACCCATTACACTAAACCTAACCCTAACCCTTTTGATAAACCTAGGCCTAACAATAAACATAAACCTAACCATAAAACTAACCCTAAACCTTACCATAAACCTAAACATAAACATAACCCTAAACCTAAACCTAAACCTCAATCTAACACTAAGCATAACACTATGCCTACATCTAAACATATCCATTACTCTAACCCTAACCCTAACCCTAATGATGATGCTAGCCCTAATCCAACCCTAACACTAATCTTATCCCTAGACCTAATTCTAACCTCATCCTAGCCCTAAATCTAGCTCAAAACCTAACCCTTATGCTAAACATGATCTTAACACTAACCCTAGTTCTAACCTTAACCATAACCCTACCTTAAGAACTATTCCTCAACATAACCCTAGCTCTAACCTTAGCTCTAACCCTATCCATTATCCTAACCATTACCCTTATCCTAATGCAAACCCTAGGCCTAACACTAAACCTATTGCTAAACATAACCCTACCAATTACTGTAAAATTAAACTGAACCCTAAATAAAAACCTATCATTACCCTAACCCTGACACTAATGCTTATTAGAGCCTGGACCCTCAACCCATATCTCAACCAAAATCTAACCTGACCCTGGCTCTAATAATTCCCCTAGCTCTAAACCTGACCCTTAACCCTAAACTTAACCCTTACACTATACCTACTCACAAACCTAATCCTAAAACTATCCTCTCCTCAACCATAACCCCACACCTGACATTAGCCCTAGCTCTATTCCTAGCCCTAAACTTAACAAAAACCCCAGCCCTAATTCTAGGCCTAAACCTAGATTAATCCTAACCCTAACAGTAGCTCTATTTCCAATATTAACCCTAGCCCTATTCTTAGCCCTAATTTCACCCTATCCCTAAACCTAACCCTAACCCTAGACCTACAAATAAATCTAACTTTCACATTAGCCCTATCACTATTTCTAACCCTATCCTTTACCATAACCCTAACTTTAGCCCTAAACTTAGTCCTAACTCTTGCCCTATCCATAGCCCTGGCACTAACCTTAAATCAAAATCTAACTCTAAATTTAAACCTCATCCGAAGCCTAAGCATAACCCTAACACTAGCCCTAACCCTAACACTAATCTGAAAACTATCCCTAATACTAGCCCTAGCCCTAAAACAAAACTGAGCCAGAAGCTCTACCCCTAACCCTTAAACTAAAACAAACCCTAGCCATAAACCTACCCCTAACCCTAGAACTAATTCGAGTTTTAAGCCGAACCCTAAAACTAACCCTGATCCTGACTCTGACACTAACACTAACCCTAGCTATAATCATCACCCTAACCCTAACACTAAACCTAACACTAAACCTAGCCCTAATCTTAAGCCAAAAGTTAGCCCTGATCATAACTCTTGTACTTACATTAGCCATAATCCTAACCCAAGCACTAACTTAACCCAAAACTCAGCCCTAATCTGAGCCATAACCCGATGTCTAACCCTAACCCTAACCCTAACCCTAGCCCAAGCCCTAATCATAACCATTATCCTAGCCCTAAACCTATTCATTACCATAACAATAAACCTAATGCTAACCCTATGCCTAAACCTAACCCAATCTCTACTCCTATCTCTATCCAATTCCCTAAACCTAACATGAACCCTAATTCTAAGCCTATCATTAGCCTAACACTTACCAATATGCTAATTAGATCAATAACTTAAAGCCTTAACCTATCCCAAACCCTAACTTAGACCTTCACCTTATTAATACTCCTAGCCCTAATCCTGACCCTACCCCTGAACCCAAACCTTACACTAAACATAGCCATAATAGTAACCCTAAAACTATCTTTAAATATAATTCTGGATTGAAATTAGCCATATTTCTAATCCTAGCCCTAACCCTAAAACAAACCCTATCCCTCACCCTAGACCTAAACCTAGCCTTAATAATAACCCTAATCCTAACCCTTATTCTAAACATCACCCTACCTCTAAACCTAGCTATACCATGACCCCTTACTCTAAACTTAATCCTAAATCTAACCCTAACTCTATGCTTATGCAGAACACAAACCATAGACCTAATCCTATACCTAATTTTGCCCTATCTGTAACCCTAACCCTAACCTTAGTCCTAAGACTAACAATAATTCACACACTAGCCCTATCACTTGTTCTAATCCTATCCCTTATGATAATCCTAACCTTAGCCCTAACACTTGCCCAATCTTTAGTTCTAGCCCTAACCCTAAGCCTAAGCCATATACTAACACTAAACCTTATCCTAATGCTAATCATAAAACCAGCCGTAATCCTACCACTAGCAGTAAAACAAAACTGAGCAATAACCCTAACCCTAAAAATTAACTTAAACTAAACAATAACACTACACCCAGACCAACCTAACCATAGCCTTAATTTGAGTCCTAATCCTAACCTTAAAACTATACCTAACACTGACTCATGTGCTAAAATCATGCTTGCTCAAAATACCATCCTAAACTTAAGCCAAAACTTATCAGTAACTCTAGCCCTTATTTGAGTCCTAACCCTAACCCTGACCTTGACTCATATCATAAAACTATACCTAGCTCTAAATATAACCCTAACCTTAAACTTAACCCTAACACTAAAAATACCACTAACTCTAACCCTAAAACTAACCCTAATTGTAACCCTAGTTCTTATGTTAAAGATTGCCCTAACCCTAGTCCTAACACTAACAAAAAACTAGCCCTAATCTGAGCCCTAAACCTAGCTTTAACCCTAACCCAACCTTAACTCTAGCCCTAACCTAGCTCTAACCCTATCCCTTACCCTAAGTAAAACTCTAACCCTAATGGTAAATCTGGACATATGCCTAATTTTTAGACTAATCAAAGTCCTAACTCTATTAATAGTCCTGACTTTAGCCCTCATTCTAGCTCTAATCCTATTCCAAACCCTAACGCTAACTGGACCTCTATTCTGACCCTGAGAAAAACGCTACATCTAATACTGACCCTAAACCTAAAGTAAACCCTAACACTGGCCATACCACTAACTTATACCTAAACCTAACCAAACCCTAGCCCTAAGACTAACTCTAATTCTCACATTAGCCCTAAATCTAAGCCTATCCATTACCATAACCCTAACCCTAGCCCTAAACATTTCCCTATCCTTAGTCCTATCCCTAATCCTAGATCTAATGCTAAATCTAACCCTTAAATCTAACCCTAAACCGAAGTCTAAACATAACACTAAAACTAGCACTAGCCCTAATGCTAATCATAAAACTAGCCCTAACCCTAACCCTAGCAGTAAAACAAAACTGAGTAATAGCCCTAACATTAAACCTTAACTTAAACCAAACCCTAAGACTACACCTAGACCTAACAATAGCCTTAATTTGAGTCCTAGCCCTAACCTTAAATCTAACCCTGATGTTGAATCATATCCTAACACTCACCCTACCTCTAAACACCCTCCTAACCTTAAACTGAAACCTAAAAGTAACCCTATCCCTATTCGAGTCCTAACCCTAACTGACCCTGAATCATATTCTAACACTAACCCTATCTATAAATATCATCTTAACCTTAAACTTAACCCGAACACTAGACCTACCCCAAAACTAAACCTAATTGTAACCCTAGTTCTTAGAGTAGCCATTGCCCTAACATTAAATCTAACCCTAACACAAAAACAATCCTTAATCGGAGCCCTAAACCTAGATTTAACCCTAATCCTAACCCTAACCCTAACCCTAACTCTAGCACTAACATTAGCTCTAAGGATATCCCTTATCCTATGTGAAACCCTAACCCTAATGGTAAACCTAGACCTATCCCTAATTCTTAGGCTAATCAAAATTTTAACCTTATTGATAGTCCTGACCCTAGCCCTCATTCTAGCTCTAATCCTATCCCAAGCCCGAACACTAACCCTGACCCTCATTCTGACCCTAACAAAAACCCTAGATAGAATACTGACCGTAAACCTAGAGCAAACCCTAACACTGTCCATACTGCTAACTTATACATTAACCTAACCCTAACCCTAGCCCTAAGTCTAAATCTAATTCTCACACTAGTCCTATCTCTAGTTCTAAGCCTATCCATTACCATAACCCTAACCCTAGCTTTAACACTTTCCCTATCCTTAGTCCTAGCCCTAACCCTAGATATAACACTAACTTTAAATCTAAACCTAAACCTAAGTCTAAACCTAACACTAAAACTAGCCCTAGCCCTGATGCTAATCATAAAACTAGCCCTAAACCTAACCAAGCAGTAAAACAAAACCGAGCAATAGCTCTAACCCTAAACCTTAACTTAAACCAAACACTAACACTATACCCAGAACTAACCATAGCCTTAATTTGAGTCCTAACCCTAACCTTAAATCTAACCCTGATTCTGACTTATATCCTAACACCCACCCTACCTCTAAAAACCCTCCTAACCTTAAACTGAAACCTAAAAGTAACCCTATCCCTAATTTGAGTCCCAACCCTAACCCTGACCCTGACTTATATCCTAACACTAACCCTAGCTCTAAATATCATCCTAACATTAAACCTAACCCGGACACTAGACCTAACCCTAAAACTAACCCTAATTTTAACCCTAGTTCTTACATTAGCTATTGCCCTAAAATTAGCCCTAATCCTAACACAAAACTAGCCCTAATCAGAGCCCTAAACCTAGATTTAACTCTAACCATATCCCTAACCCAAACTCTAGCCCTAACATTAGCTCTAAGGTTATCCCTTACCCTACATAAACCCTTAGCCCTAATGGTAACCCTAGACCTATCCCTAATCCTTAGGCTAACCAAAATCCTAACCTTATTAAGAGTCCTGACCCTAGCCCTCATTCTAGCTATAATCCTATCCCAAACCTGAACGCTAACCTTGACACTTATTCTGACGCTAACACAGACCCTAGTTCTAAACCTGACCATAACAATAGCCCGAGACCTAAACCTAATCCTAAATATAGCCCTAGACCTGAACAAAAAACCTAGTCTTATGCCTAATAATAACCCTATCCTAACACAAACACTAACCTTACACCTAGACCTAAACCTAGTCATAATTTTGGCTGTAACCCTAACTTGAACTCTAACCCATCACTGACTCTGCCTTTAACAGTAAACCTACTTTCAAACCTGACCCTAACTGAAAATCTAAACCAAACACTAGATCCATGCATAATCCTAAACGTAAAACTAGCCCTAATCATAACTCCAGCTCTTACATTACCCACGGCTTTAACCTTAGGCCTAAACCTAACAAAAAACCTAGAGCTAATCCTAGGCACTAACTTAGCCCTAAGTATAACCCTAACCCTAACCTAGACCTAACCCAAATCTAACCCTTGCATTAGTCCTAAACCTAGCTCAAAGTGTAACCCTTACCATAAATATAAACTTAGAACTATCCCTAAGTCTAACACTAAACCTAGTCCTAATCCTAACCTCAACTCTATCCCTAACTGTAGCTCTACACCTACCCATTACCCTAACCCTAACCCTAATTGTAACCCTAGCCTTAACCCTAACCATAATCCTAACCCTAAACAAAAACTAACCCTAGACCTAACCCTAAACTGATACTCACTATAATCCTAAACATAGCTCAAACCTGAACCCTTACCATAATCCTAAACATAACCATAGACCTAACCCTAAATCTAAACTTAAATCTAACCCTATCTGTAACTTTAACATACCTCTAACCATATTCAATTCCCTAATCCTAACCCTAACCCTAATTATAACCATTCCTCTAACCCTAACCCTAACTCTAAACCTACTGTATTCCTATCCCTAGACATGACCCTGAACCTATCCCTTGTTCTATCCCTAACCATAGCTCAGAACCTAATCCTTATGCTAAACATAACCCTAACCCTAACCCTAGTTGTAACCCATACTCTAACACTAACTCAAGACCTAATACAAATCATAATTCTAGCTCTAAACTTAGCTTTAACTGTATTCATTACCCTAACCATAACACATACCCTAATGCTATCTCTAGGCCTAACCCTATCTCAACACCTTATCCTAACCATAACCCTAGCCCTAACCTTAACTCTGATTGTATCCATTACCATAAACATAACCCTTTCCCTAATGCTGACCCTAGGCCTAACTCTAACCCTATTTCTAACCCCAACCCTTTCAATTACCCTAAACCTAACCCTAACCATAAATCTAACCCTATCATTACACTAACCCTAACCCTAATGCTAATTTGAGCACTAACCCTAAACTCAAACCTAAAACAAACCCTAATCCTGACACTGACCCTAATAATCCTCCTAGCTCTAAACCTGACCTTTACCCTAAACCTAACCCATACATTACAGCTAGCCAAAACCTAATCCTAAAACTATCCATAACCATAACCCTAGACCTGACATTAGCCCTAGATATAATCCTAGCCCTAACCTGAAAACAAACCATAGCCCATATTAGCCATAAACATAGCCTTGATCATAACCCTAACCTCAAATCCAGGCCTAACTAAATACCAACCCTATTCCTAATCTTAGACTTAATTTAGCACTATCCCTCACCCTAACCTTAACCCTAAGCCCTAAGACGAAATCTAACTCTCTCCCTACCCCTAAAACTAGTTATAAACCTATCCATTACTGGAATGCTAAACATATCCCTAAACCTAGGCCTAAGCCTAGCCATTTTCTTAGCCCTAACCCTAGCCCTAGATCTAACTCTAAATCTAACCCTATTGCAAATCCTAAGCCTAAAATTAACACTATCCCTACCCTAATCCTAACTCTACTCCTAAAACTAGCCATAACTCTAGCCCTAGCCATAAAACAAAGCCGAGCCATAGCCCTAACCCTTAACCCAAACCAATCCCTAAACCTACACCTAGCCCTAACCCTAGCCCTAATTCGAGTTTTAAGAAGAACCCTAAAACTAATCCTGACCCTGACTCTGACATTAGCACAAACACTAGCTTTCAGCATCACAGTAAACATAACCCTAAACATAACCCTAAACATAACACTAATCATAACATAAGCCTAACCTAACATAACACTAATCATAACCTAGCCCTAAGCCTAACCCTAAAACTAGGCCTAATTGTAACCCTAATAAGTACATAACCCTAACCCTAGCTTTAAATTAACCCAAAACAAAGCCCTACTCTGAGCCCTAACCCGAGCTTTAACCCTAACCCTAACCTTAACCCTAATCCTAGCACTAATAATAACCATAATCTAAGCCCTAACCCTACCTCTAATTGTATCCATTACAGTAACCATAATCCTAACCCTAATGCTAACCATAGGCCTAAAACTTAACATATCCCTAATCCTAACCCTATCCATTACCCTAAACCTAACTTGAAACCTAAACCTAACGATATCATTACCTTAATCCTAGCCCTATGCTAATATGCTCCCTAAATTTAAACCTTAAAATATCCCAAATACTAACCACGACCCTGACCCTAAAACTAGCCATAACTCTAGCCCTAGCCCTAAAACAAAACCGAGCCATAGCCCTAACCCTTAACCCAAACAAATCCCTAAACCTACACCTAGCTCTAAACCTGACCCTAACACTAACCCTAAATTTACACTAGATGTAGCCATTAACCTAACCCTAAAAGTATCTTTAACTGTAAAGCTGGGCCTGAAATTAGTCCCAGTCCTAATCCTAGCCCTAAAACTAGCCTTAATCCTAACCCAAACCATAAACCGAGCTTTAACACTAATTCTAATCCTTACCCTAACCCTCAATCTAGCTATAATGCCATCCCTTACCCTAAACCTAACCATGACCCTAAACTTAACCATAATCCTAAACCTAACCATAACTCTTGCCCTAACCCTAGGCCTAACACTAACACTAAGCCTAGCACTAACCCTAATTTAGTCCTATCCTAACCCTAAGCCTAGCCTTAAGACTACCTCTAACTCTTGTCCTAGCCCTATCCCTAGTTCTATCCTTAGCCCTAGTCCTAACCATAGATGTAATCCTAACTCTAAATTTAAGCATAACCATAATCGTAAAACAAACTCTAACACTAGCCCTAAAAATAATGCTAATCCTAAAACTTGCTTTACCCCAGCCCTAGCCATAAAAAAAACCAAGCCATATTCCTAACCCTAACCCTTAACCTAAACCAAACCATAAACCTACACCTAGCCATAACCCTAACATTAAAAATAACCCTGACCCTGACTCCTAATACTAATGAGCTTACCCTAACAATAATCCTAGCTCTAAACATCACCCTAACCTTAAATTAATAGTAACACTAGACCTAGCCTTAACCCTAACCCTAAAACTAGCAGTAATCATAACCCTAGTTCATACATTAGTCATTTTCATAACTCTAGCCCTAACCCTAACACAAATCGTACCCCTAATTCCAGCCCTAACACTAGCTTTAACCCTAATCTTAACCCCAACCACTAGCCCTAACCCTAACCCTAGCCCTAAACCTAGCTCTAACCCTATCCCATAACCTAAGCCAAACTGTAAAACAAATGCTAACCCTAGTCCTAACCCTAATCCTTAGCCTAACTTAAACTCTAACAGTATTACTAGTTCTAACCCTAGCCCTCATTCTAGTTCTAACCCTAACCTTGACCCTTATTCTGATCCTAACAGTAACCCTAGGTCTAAACCCGAACTTAAGCCTAAACCAAAACCTAACACTAGCCCTACCGGTAACCCTATTATTATACCTAAAACTAACACTAGATCTAGACCCAAAACTAATCTTAAATTTAGCTATAATAGTAGCCCTAGACCTAAACAAAAACCTAGCTCTAGCCCTAACAATAACCCTTAACCTTAACTAAACACTTACCCTACTCCTAGACCTAACACTAGACCTGATTCTGGTTCTAACCCTAACCCTGACCCTATCCTGAAAACTGACACTGACCTTAACATTAACCTATCTCTAAACCTTACCCTAAACCAAAACCTAGTCCCAAAACTAGACCTAGCCATAAACCTAACCCTAATACTAGCCCTAAACTTAAACCTACCCCTAACCCTAGCTTTAACAGTAATCTTTACCCTAACATTAGTCCTAACCTTAACCATAGTCCTAACCCTAGAACTAAACCTAACACAAAACTTAGCCATAATCCTAGGCCTAAACTTAGCCCTAAGCATAACCTTAACCATAACCCTAGCCAAAACACTAACAATAACACTAACACTTGCCTTAGACCTAACCCTATTTAAGAGTCAAACCCTTAACCTAAACATTTCCCTAGACTTATCCTAATCCTGAACCCTAATTCTAGCTCTAATCCTAACATTAATCCTGTCCCAAACTTTAGTTCTAACCCTGTCAATTATCCTAACCCTAATTAGAACCCTACCTAACCCTAAACATAAACATAACCCAAGACCTAACCATAAACCTAAACGTCACCATAGCCCTAACCCTAGCTGAAACATTAAGCCTTAAACTAAACATAATCCTAAGACTAGCCCTAATCCATACCCAAACCCTCATCCTAACCCTAAATCTAACATTATCCATTACCCCAAACCTAACCCTAACTCTAATGAAAACTTTAATCATAACCCTAACCCTAAACCACACCCTAACCATAAACCTAACGCCAGACTAAATGTAAACCTAACCCTCAATCTAGCCCTAACCCTAGCTCAAACACTAGCCCTTACCCTAACCTAAACATAACCTTAGCCATAAACCTAACACTTACCCTAAACTAAAACCTAGTCCTATCCCTAAGCCTATCACTAATCCAAGACTGAATCCAAACAGTAACCAAGCCCTAACCCTAGATCTAAATCTATTCATTACACTAAACATAACCCTAAACCTAATGCTAACCTTAACCCTATTGCTAAACCTAACCCATCCATTATCCTAAACCTTAACTGAAATCTAAACCTAATCCTACCAGTTACCCTAACCCAAAGCCTAAACCTAACACTAACTCAACCCCTACCCTAAACTTTGACCTAAACCAAATGCTAACCCTGAACCTAACCCTAATACTACCCCTAAGTCTAAACCTGACCCTTACCTTAAACATAGCTCTGACACTAGACCTAGCCATAACCTAACCCTAAAGTGCTCACATGTAAAGCTGTTTCTTTCTACTTCAGTTTTAGGCTACTTCCACAAGAAACAAATGAGAGAATTTGCACTGATTAAGTGTGTGAATTTTTAAGCAGCTAGTATAAACATGTTTGAGTCCAGCTCCATTTCCATTCACCCGTATAAGGCAAAATGAAATGAAACATGAAAATTACAACTGCTCCTGATAGCAAACCCTTTTAACAAGAGGCCCAAACATGGGGAGTATACTAAGAATAGGAAAAAGATAAATCCTGCCCAGTATCAAAAAAGTTGAAAAAAAAAAAAAACTTACTCTAACCCTAACACTAGTTCTAACACTTACACTAACTCTAACCATAAACCTATACCTAACCTGTTAAGAGAAACTTTGATCATAAAAGTTTCAAACTTGGGGAGACTAGTTGGGCAAGCTTACAGATGAATCCTGCACAATGTCAAAGAAATCTGACCAAATAATTGGGGGAGGTATTTCACTACATGCATATTGCCCTGTTTTTTTTCCTAAAGTGCTCTTGGATAAAATTGTTTTGCATGCTTTAGTTTATGGCTACTTTCACAAAGAGAAAACCAGAGAGTGCCCACAGACAACTGATTGAGTACGTGAAGTTTCAAGCAGCTAGCACCAACCCTCTGATTTCCAGCTCTATTTGCATTTACCCATATAGGTCAAAATGAAGTGAGACATTAAAAACAAACTATTCCTGAAAGAGAACCATTTAATAAAGAAGGTCCAAAACTGGGGCACATAATAAGGCTAGGTAAAAGGTGAATAATTCCAAGTATCAAAGAAATTTTAATAAAAGAAACTCTAACCATAACACTAGCACTAAAGCTAGCCCTAATCCTAACCATAACACTAACCCTTAACTGTTTAGAGAACCATTGATCCTAGAAGTCCCAAACTTGGGGAGCCTAGTGGAGAAAACTAAAATATGAATACTGCACAGTATCAAAGAAATCTGATCAAATTGTTGGGAGACTTATTTCAGTACATACATGTTTCTCTGTATTCTCATTAAGGGCTTTCAGATACAGTTGCTTTTGCATGCTTCATCTTTTGCCTACCTTCAAAGGAAAGAAACCAGAGAGTGCCCACCTATAACTGATTTTGTGAAGTTCCAAGCACCTCCTTCCAACCATGTTTGATTTACAGCTCAATTTTCATTCACATCAAAAAGCATTGATGAAGGGAAATCTTAAAATACAAACTGTAGCTGACAGCGAACCATTGAACCAAGAAGGCCCAAACCTGTGGAGCATAGTAAGGCTAAGTAAAAGTTGAATCCTGCCAAGTATCATAAAAATTTGAAGAAAACTGGGGTCACATGGGTGTTCTCACGCAGATGGAAGTCTCGGCTGCTTGGTTTCTCTGGGTGCAGACAGCAATCTCAGCCGTGTGGGTGCTCTCAGTGCAGAGGGAAGGCAGCATAGAACACAGAGGCTTTGCTTACGGGTCACCAGACTGAGCTCTGGACACAGCACAAGGTCACTCCAGAACCACCCACATCTCCAAACATCATACACGGGTAATAGATGGAAACCATGTTGCAAAACGTTACTCGCCATCTACAGGTGGGCATGGCTACCAGCTCAGTTCTGCAGCTGATCAGGTACCCATTTCCAATTACCCTACCTCAAGCTGTGATAACTCAAGATTTTTCTCATAAGCTTTTGTGGGGCATAGCTATCAATGCTAAACAGCATCTGTACAGGCACCTGGTTTCCAACTCAGAGACTAGAGTAGAGAGGCTCCCGGTAGAAGCTCAAGCCCTCTCACACTGGCTACCTCCACCACCCTAAGCACAAAGACTAAAGCTAGGAATAAACAATTCCACCTACTGCAAGAAAAGAAAACAGAGTTCTTAGAGACTTTTTTCTTTTTTACTTTTTTTTCAGTCTTCTCATTCATTCTCCTCTACTCTTCCCCATCTTATGCTCACAACCTCAACATATGTGAAACCAAGAACTTTCCATGAAATTGGACTTCAAGAATTTAGTCATAAGAATAATATAATATAGAGTAATTGCATAGGCCCCACTTCATCACTCCTTTATTTTCTCTTATTTTTTTCTCCCTCTCTTTCTTTCTTTCCTTGTTTTTTTTTCTTTTTTCTTCCTCTCTCTATCCCACTTTCAGCCTCCTAACTTTTACTATTTATACATAGGGTAATTTTATGAATACAGATAAGGAGTTTGAATTTATAAATTCTTCCATGAATTCCTCCTGTCTTTTTATTAGAGTTCTTCTCCAAAGTTGCTAAATTAGATTAATCCCATACCTTCACTCCTTTCCCCCTTAACATAGCATCCTACCCCTGACCCTAAGTTCTCTCTACACCACCAGAAATGGTATGTCTTATATGAAACGAATGATTATATTCTAAATAATATTTGAAGCCAACATCTGTAGACATAGAGTCTAAATATAAATGTATTTATAATGATTAGGCTTAGGCTTTGTGTTAGGGTTAGATTTAGAGTTAGGTTTTGATCTATGGTAAGGGCTAGGGCTAAGGATAGGGCAAGAGTTAGAACTAGGGTTAGGGGTAGGTTTAGGGTTATGTTAAGGGATAGGGTTAGAACTAATGATAGGGCTAGTGTGAGAGTTAGAGTTAGTCTTAGGGCTAGGGCTAGGATTAGGGTTAGGGTTAGGTATAGGGCTAAATTAGGGCTAGTGTTAGTGTTAGGTTTAGGCCTAGGGTTAGGGTTAGAGTTAGGGTTATGTTTAGGGTAAGGGATTGGGTTATACATAGGTTGAGGTCTAGGGCAAGTGTTAGTATTAGGGTTAGAGCTAGCATTAGTGTTAGGTTTATGATTAAAGCTAGGTTTAGGGCTAGGATGAGGGCTAAAGTTTGTGTTGGGGTTAGGGCTAGTATTAGGACTAGGGCTAATGTCAGGTCTAGAGTTACAGTTAGGGATACATTTAGTGTTAGATTTATGGCTTGGTCCAGTGTAGGGGTTAGTTTTAAAGTAAGGGTCAGTTTTAGAGCAATGGGTATTATTAGAGTCAGGATCAAGGTGAGGATTTGGGTTAGGTTAGGGTTTAGGTTTAGGGGTTGAATTATCATTAGGTTTAGGGTTAAGGTAATGAAAAGGTTACGTTTAGTATTTATGTGTGTTTTAGTATAATGGATAGGGTTAGTATTAGGCCTAGGGTTAGCATAAAGGTTGGGTTATGTTTAGGGTAATTGATAGGTTGAGACCTAAGATTAGGGGTAGTGTTACTTATAGGATTAGAGTTTTTTAGGGGGTTAAGTTTAGGTTTACGTTTAGAGTTAAAGCTAGGTTTAAGGGCCTGGGATGTGGCTCAAGCTGTAGTGTGCTCGCCTGGTATGTGCAGGGTGCTGGGTTCGATCCTCCGCACCACATACTAATAAAATAAAGATGTTTTGTCCACCGAAACTAAAAACTAAATATTGAAATTAAAAGCTAGGTTTAGGACTCAGATTAAGGCTTGGTTTTGGGTTAGGTTAGGGCTAGGGTTAAGTCTATGACTAATGTACAAAGTAGCATTATGATTAGCGCTAGTGATAGGGTCAGCGTAAGGGCTAGGTATAGTGTTAGGTTTAAGTTTCTGGTTATGTTTAGAACTAGGTTAATGTTAGGGTCAGAGTGAGGGTCCGTATTAGTTTTCAGGTTAGGTTTAGACTAGAATTAGAGATAGATTTAGGGCTAGGTGTAGGGTTAGGGTTTGCTTTAGGTTAAGTTTTAGGGTTAGGATTATGATTCAGTTTTTTTTAGGGCTAGGGGTACAGATAGGGATAGTTTTAGGATTAATGTTATGATTAGGACTAGTGTTAGTGTGAGGTTTAGGCTTAGGTTTAGGGTTAGATTTAGAGTTAGGTTCAGATCTAGGCTTTGAGCTAGCGCTAAGGATAGGTCTAGGATTAGGGCTAGTTTAGGGCTAGGATTAGGGTGATGGAAGGGCTAGGGTTAGAACAAGGGATAGTGATAGGGAGAGAGTTTGAGTTAGTCTTAAGGAACTAGGTATAGGAATAGGGCGAGAGTTTCAGTTAGTCTTAGGGCTAGGATTAGGGTTAGGGTTATGGTTAGTGATAGGGCTAATTTAGGGCTGGTATTAGGGCTAAGGTTAGTGTTAGGGTTAGGCCTAGATTTTAGGGCTAGTTTTAGTGTTAGTGTTAGGATTATTGTTAGGTATATGTTAAGGGATAGGATTAGAGCTACTTTTAGGCTAGAATGAGGATTACAATTAGGGTTAGGGTTAGGAATATGTTTATGATTAGGCGAGGCTTGTGGCTAGGATGTGGGCTAAGGTTTGTGTTAGGGTTAGTAATAGGATTAGAGCTAGGGCTAATGTCAGGTCTAAGGTTACAGTTATGGAGAGATTTAGGGTTAGTTTAGAGCTAGGTTTACTGTAAGGGTTAGGTTTTATGTTAGGGTTATGTTTAGAGCTACGGGTATTATTAGGGTCAGGATTAGGATTAGGGTTTTTATTAGGTTAAGGTTTAGGGTTAAGGCTTCAGTTATCATTATGGTTAGGGGTAGGTTAATGATAGTTTTAGGTTTATAGTTCAGTTTAAATGTAGGGTTATGGATAGGGTTAAGGTTAGGTATAGAATTAGGGTTTGGCCTAGGGTTAGTGGAAGCATTACGGTTATCATCAGGGTAATGGATAGGGTTAGAGCTATTGAGAGGGCTAGTGTTATGCTTAGGATTAGGTCTAGGTTTAGGCTTAGGTTTAGGGTTAGGACTGAGTTTAGGGTTATGGTTAGCTTTAGGATTAAAGCTAGGGTAGCACTTGTGTTAGGGCTAGGTTTTGTGATAGGTTAGGGCTATGGCAAATGTAAGAACTTGTTATGATTAGGGCTAATTTTAGGGTTAATGTTTGATCTAAGTATAGTTTTAGGGTTAGGTTTAGGGTTACGGTGATGTTTAGAGCTAAGTTTAGATTTAGTGTCAGGGCCAGTATTCAGTTTAGGGTGATGGTTAAATTGAAAGCCAGAATTAAGACTAGGGTTAAGTCTAGGAGAAGGGTAAGTATTTGACTTTAGGTTGGGGATAGTTGTAGGATTAGGGTTATGGCTAGGTCTAGTGTAAGGGTTATGTTTAGGGTAAGGGTCAGCTTCAGAGCTAGCAGAATTATTAGGGTCAGGGTCAGTGTTAGAGTTTGGTTGAGGTTAGGGTTTAGGGTTTGGGCTTCAATTAGCATTAGGGTGTGTGTTAGGGTAATAATAGGATTTTGTTTAGAGTTTACATTAGGTTTAGGGTAATTGATAGGGTTAGGTTTAGCGATAAGGTTAAGGTAAGGCCTAGGGTTCGCATCAGGTTAAGGGTTATGGTTAGTAAAATGGATAGGGTTAGAGCTAAGTTTAGGGCTAAGTTAATGTTTAGGAAATGGTCTTGAATTAGGGTTATGGTTAGGGTTATACTAGGGTTAGGCTCAGGGTTATGTTTACCATAAGGGTTAGGTTTTGAGCTAGGATTAGGGCTACGGTGATGGTTAGGTTTAGGGTTACTTCTAGGGAGAAGATTACAGTACTGATAGGGTTAGGGTTAGGATTAGGGACTTAATTAGGGGTAGGGTTAGGGTTACGGTAATGAATATTTTAGATGTAGATTTAGGGCTATGTTTAACGTTAGATTGAGGTTGAGGCTTAGAGTTAGGGCTATGCTTATGTTTAGGTTTATAGTAAGGGTTAAGGTTTGAGCTAGGGTTAGGTCTGTGGTGAGTGTGAGGTTTAAGGTTAGGTCTAGGGTTAGTTTTCCAGTTAGGTTTAAGTTTAGCGTTAGGCCTAGGATTATCAATAAGGTTAGGCTTAGGTTTAGAGTAATGGGTAGTTTTGGAGCTAGGTTTAGGGCTAGGGTTAAGGTTAAGATTAGGGCTAGGTTTAGAATGAGAGATAGGGTAGGATTATGTTTAGGGTAATGTTTAGGCTTTAAGCTAGGGTTAGGACTAAGATGAGGGTTAAGATATAGTTAGGGCTAGGGTTAGGGTTAGTGTTATTCTTAAGGCTTGGTTTAGGCCTAGGATTAGCTCTAGGTTTTGTGTTGTTTAGGCCTAGTGTTAGGGCTATAGGTAATGTAAGAGCTAGTGTTATTTTGAGAGCTAGTTGTAGGGTTAGGGTTATGGCTAGTTCTAGTATTAGGTTTAGATTTTCGGGTAGGTTCAGGTTTAGAGATATGTTTACTTTAAAGGCAGGGTCAGTGTTTGGGTTAGAGTTCGAGTTAGGGTTACAGCCAGAATTAGGAATAGGTTTAGGTATAGGGGTAGGGTTAGTGTTTGAGTTAGGTTTAGGATTACTTTTAGGGCTAGAGCTAGGTTTATGTTTAGGTCTAGGGCTACAGTTAAGGCTAGATTTAGGATTTGGTTCTAGGGCTAGTGTTAGGGTTTGGTCTAGTGTTAGGTTCAGTTTTAGACAAAGGGTTAGTGTTAGGGTCAGAATAAGGGTCAGGGTTAACCTTTGGGTTTAGGATAGGATTATAAATAAATGAGGGTTACGGTTAGGATTACTAATAGGGTTAGGGTTTTGGTTAGCTTAAGGATTAGGGATGAATATAGGGTTACCCTTAGGTTTAGAATTTTGCTTAGGGTAAGGGATTGATTTAGAGCTAGATTTAGGGCAATGGGTAGGGTTAGAGTTAGGGTTAAAGCTGGGTTTAGAGCACACATTAGGGTTAGTTTTTGTGTTAGTGTTAGGGCTTGGGTTAGGGTAACACCTAATGTAAGAACTCAGGGTTCAATTAATTAGGGTTAGTTTTAGGGTTAGTGTTAGGGGTATGGGTAGGTTTAGTGCTAGGGTTAGGTTTAAGCTTAGGGTGATATTTAGACCTAGGTTTTATGTTAGGATAGGAGTCAGGATCAGGGTTAGTTTTAGGGTTAGGGTTAGGACTCATATTATGACTAGATTTACTATTAGGGTTCGTTTTAAGTGAGGGTGGGATTTAGAACTAGGGTGAGTGTTAGGATATGAGTCACTGTCAGGGTTAGTTTTAAGGTTAGGTTTAGGACTCGAATTAGGGCTAGGATTAGGTCTAAGTGTAATATTAGAATTTGGTTTAAATTAAGGTTAGGGTTAGGGCTATTGCTCTGTTTTGTTTTAGTCCTATGTTAGGGTTAGGGCTAGTTTTATGATTAGCATTAGAGTTAGAGCTAGTGTTAGTGTTAGGCTTAGGCTTAGGTTAGGGTTAGATTTGGATTTAGGTTTAGATCTAGGGTTAGGTCTAGGACTAAGGATAGGGCAAGGGTTAGGGATAGGGATAGGGTTATGGTAAGGAATAGGGTTTGAACTAGGGATAGGGCTAAGGCAAGAGTTACAGTTAGTCTTAGGGCTAAGGTTACGGTTAGGGTTAGAGACAGGGCTAAATTAGGGGTAGAATTAGGGCTAGGGTTATTGTTCGGCTTAAGCTTAGGGTTAGGGTTAGAATTATGGTTAAGTTTACGGTAAGAGATGGTATAGCTAGGTTCAGAGTTTGGGTGAGGGTTTAAATTAATATTAGGGCTATGGTTAGAGTTAGGGTTATTATTAAGGCTAGGTTTAGGGCTAGGATGAGAGCTAGTGTTTATTTTAGTTTTAGGGCTAGGATTAGGGTTAGGGATAATTTCAGGTCCAGAATTATTTTTAAAGATAATTTCAGGGTTATGATTATAGCTATGTCTAGTGTAAGGGTTAGGTTGGGTTAGGGTCAGGTTTAGTTCTAGGGGTTTTATTAGGGTCAAGGTCAGGGTTACAGTTTGGGATAGTTTAAGGTTTAAAATTAGGGCTCAAATTAGTGCTAGGATTAAGGTTATGGAAATCATAGGGTTATGTTTAGGGTTAAGTTTAGGTTTGGGTAATGCATAGGGTTAGGATTTGGGATAGGGATAGGTTTAGGCCTAGAGTTAGCATTAGGTTAGTGTTATGGTTATGGTAATGGACAGAGTTAGAAATCGGTTTAGAGCTAGGGTTCTGATTACAACTAGGTCTAGAGTTAGGATTAGAGTTAGGGTTTAAGCTAAGTTTAGGGCTCAGATTAGGGCTAGGTTTTGGGTTAAGTTAGGGCTATGGTTAGGGTTATGGCTAATGTAAGTACTAGGGTTATGATTAGGGCTAGTTTTAGGGTTTTAGGGCTATGTTTAGTGTTATGTTTAGGTTTAGGTTAAGGTGGTGTTTAGACCTAGGTTTAGTGTAATGGTGAGAGTCAAAATAAGTATTAGTTTTATGGTTTGGCTTCAGATTTGATTTAGGGCTCAGGTTAGGGCTAAGTGTACGGTTAGGGCTTTGTTCAGGTTAAAGATTAGGATTAGAGCTATGGGTCAGTTTGGTTTTTTGGCTGTATTTAGGGTTAGAGTAAGTTTTAGGATTAGTGTTAAAGTTAGGGCTAGTGTTAGTCTTAGACTAAGGCTTCAGTTTAGGGCTAGATTTAGAGTTAGGTTTTTGATCTATGTTTAATGCTAGTGCTAAGGATAGGGTAAGGGTTAGAACTAAGGTTAGTGCTAGTGTTAAGTTTATGGTAAGGGATAGGGTTAGAATGAGTGATGGGGCTAGTGTGAGAGATAGAGTTAGTTTTAGGGCTAGGTTTAGGGATAGGGCTAAATTATAGCTAGAGATAGAGTTAGGGCTAGGGTTATGGCCAGTATTAGAATTAGCATTAGGGTTAGGGCTAGTTTTAGAATTAGCATTAGGGTTAGGGCGAGTTTTAGCATGAGGCTTAGGCATCGAGTTAGGGTTAGATTTAGAGTTAGGTTTCAATCTAGGGTTAATGCTAGGGCTAAGGATATGGCAAGGGTGGTGACTATGTTTAGGGTTAGAGTTAGGGTTTTGTTTTAGGATAAGGGATGTGATTATTGCTAGGTTTAGGGATAGGGCGATGATTAGTATTAGGGTTAGGTCTAGGATTAGGGTTAGGGCTATGATTAATGCTAGGTTTATGACAAGGATGAGAACTAGGGTTTCTGTTATGGTTAGGGATAGTATGAGGGCTGGGGCTAATATCGGGTCTATAGTTTCACTTAGGGATAAATTTAGAGTTAGGTTTATGGTTTGGCCCAGTGTAAGGTAAATTTTAGGTAATGGTCAGGTTTAGATCTAGGTTTATTTTTAGCCTCAGGGTAAGAGTTTGGGCTAGGTTACGGTTTAGGTTTAGGGTAATGGCAGAGTTAGGTTTAGGGTTTAGGTTTGGTTTAGTGTAATGAATAGGGTTAGGGATAGGCCTAGGGTTAGCATAAGGATTAGGGTTATCATTAGGGTAATGGATAGGGTTAGACCTAAGGTTAGGGCTAGGGTTATGTATAGGACTAGGGTTAGTGTTTGTGTTAGAGTTTATTTAAGTTTAGGGTTAAAGCTAGGTTTAGGATTTGGATGAAAGCTAGGTTTTGGGTTAGGTTTGGGCTAGGGTTAAGGCTATGGATAATGTATGAATTAGTGTTATGATTAGCACTAGTTATAGGGTTAGGTTTAGGGCTAGTTCTAGTGTTAGGGTTAGGTTTATGGTTAAGATTATGTTCAGAGTGTTAGTGTTAGGGTGAGAGTCAGGGTCAGCTTAATTTTCCTGTTAGGGTTAGGACTAGATTTAGTGATAGCATTAGGGCTAGATGTAGGGTTAGGGTTTGGTTTACATTAAAGTTTAGGGTCAGGGCTATGACTCAGTTTTCTTTTAGGGCTAGGGGTAGTGTTAGGGCTAGTTTTAAGATTAGCATTAGGATTATGGCTAGTGTTAGTATGAGCTTTAGGTTTAAAATTAGGGTTAGAATTAGAAGTAGGTATAGATCAAGGGTTTGAGCTAGGCCTAAGGATAGGGCTAGGATTAGGGCTAAATTTAGGGCTAGGTTTAGGGTTATAGTAAAGTATAAAATTAGTACTAGGTATAGGGCTAAAGAGAGAGTTGGAGTTAGTCTGTGAGCTAGGGTTAGGGTGAGAGTTATAGTTATTCCTTGGGGTAGTGTTTTTTGTAGCTCTAATGTTTAGATCAAAGGTAAGTGTGAGGTTATGAGTCAGAGTTAGGTTTAGGGTTAGGGAAAGGGCTAAATTGTGGCTGGAATTAGGGCTAGGGTTAGTGTATTGGTTAGGTCTAGGGTTAGTGCTAGGGTTAATATTAGGGTTAGGGTTAGATTTAAGTTTAGGGTTAGGGATGGGATTATAGCTAGTTTTAGGGCTAGCGTGAGGGTTAGGGTTAGTTTTAGGGTTAGGGTTTTGATTAAGGTGAGGTTTATGGCTAGGATGTGGGTTAAGGTTTGTGTTAGGGTTAGGGCTAGGATTAAAGTTAGGACTAATGTCATGTCTAGGGTATGGTTAGGGATAGTTTTAGGTTTAGTTTTATGGCTAGGTCTATTGTAAGGGCTAGTTTTATTGTTAGGGTCAGGTTGAGAGCTAGGGGTATTTTTAGGGTCAGGGTCTGGGTTAGGGTTTGTTTAGATTAAGGTTTAGGGTTAGGGCTCAAATTAGCTTTAGGGTTAAGTATACGGTAACAATAGGGTTAGGTTTAGGGTTCAGGTTAGGTGTAGGTTAATGATTCGAGTTAAGGATAGGGATAAGATTTGGGTTTCACCCAGGGTTAGCATAAGGGTTAGGGTTACCATTATTGTGATGGATATAGTTAGAGCTAGGGATAGGGCTAGAATTATGGTTAGGATTAGGCCTAGGATTAGGCTTAGGGTTAGAATTAGGGCTAGGGTTATGGTTAGGGTTAGCTTTAGGATTAAAGCTAGGGTAGGGCTTTGATTAGGGATAGGTTTTCGGATAGGTAAGGGCTATGGATAATGTAAAAAGTAGTATTATGATTAAGGCTAGTTTTAGGGTCAATGTTAGGGTTAGGTGTAGTTTTAGGTTTAGGGTGATATTTTAGAGCTAGGGTTAGTGTTAGTGTCATGGTCAGTGTCCTGGTCTGCCGCAGTCCAGCTGCAGCAAAATAATCAGGGAGTGACAAACAACTTGTGTACATTGATACAGCAGGAGTGGGAGCCGTTTATTGTAGGACCAGAGGGGTATATATACATTCCATACAGTTTATGTTAATTAACATAAACTAGATACAGCAGTCAACCAATAAGGAATCTACACAATTAATGGCTTGCTGGAGTTACTTCACAAAACCATTCCCTCTGGCAAAATGCCAGGCGCCATCTTGACTTGTTTACAGACCCTAACAGGTTATGGTTAGGATTAGACCCAGAATTAGGACTATGGTTAAGTCTAGGGGTAGGGTTTGTGTTTGGGTTAGGTGAACTGTTATTTTTAAGGCTAGGTATAGGTTTTATTTAGGTCTAGGACTAGAGTTATGGCTAGATTTAGTATTAGGTTTAGGTCTAGGGCTAGTGTTAGGGTTAGTTTTAGGTATAAGTTAACTGGTAGGGCTAATGTTATGGTCAGTTTAGGGTTAGGTTCAGGTTTAAATCTATAATTAGTGTTAGGCCAGAATAAGGGTCAGGGTTAGGGTTTGGGTTATGATTAGAGCTAGAATGAGAGCTAGGGTAAGAACTGGTAATAGGGTTAGGGTATGGGTTAGGCTAAGAATTAAGATTAGGACTAAGGTTAGCATTAGTGTGAGGGTTTGGCTTACGGTGAGGAGTGGTGTTAGAGCTATGGTTAGGATTGAAGTTAAGATTCAGTTTAGGGTTAAATCTTGGGTTAGATCTCGGATGAGAGCTAGTTTTGCATTAGGGTTAGGGCTAGTGTTAAGGTTATGGCTAATGTAGAAAGTAGGGTTAAATTTAGCATTAGTTTTAGAGTTAGGTTAAGGGCTAGGTCTAGTTTTAGGGTTAGGTTTAATGTTAGGGTAATGTTTAGAGCTAGGGTTAGTATTAGGTTATGAGTCAGGGTCATGGTTAGGTTCAGGGTTAGGGTTAGGACTCAAATTAGGGATAGGGTTAGGGCTAGGTGTAGGGTTAGGGTTTGGTTTAGGTTAAGGATTAGGATTGGGAGTATGGCTCAGTTTTGATAAAGGGCTAGGGATAGGATTAGGACTAATTTTAGGATTAGCATTAAGGTTAGGACTAGTTTCAGGTTTAGGTTTAGGCCTCATGTTAGGGTTAAATTTAGAGTTAGGTTTCAATGAAGTGTTAGTGATAGGGCTAAGGATAAGGCAAAGGTTATGACTAGCTATAGGGATAGGGTTAAGTTTACACTAAGGCATAGGGTGAGAACTATGGATAGATCTGGCATGGGATTTATAGTTAGTCTTAAGTCTAGGGTTAGGGTTAGGAATAGGGCTAAATTAGGGCTAGGATTTGGCTAGGTTTAGTGTTACAATTAGGATTAGGGCTAGAGTTATGGTTAATATTAGGGCTAGTGCTAGGGTTAGAATTAGGGTAAGGGTTAGGGTTCAGGCTAGATTTAGGGCTAGGGCGAGTGTTAGGTCTAGGGTTTGGGTTATGATTATGGTTATGGTTAGGGTTATGATTAGGGTTAGTGTTAGGGCTAGGGTTTTCATTAGGATTAGTGTTAGGTTTAGGGAAATGGATTGGGTTAGATATAAGATTAGGTTTGGTGATAAGTTTAGGTTTAGGGTTAAAACTAGGTTTATGGCTAAGTTTAGGGTTGGGTTCAAGGTAAGGTTTAGTGATTAAGTTATGGTTAAGGCTATGACAAGGGTTAGATTTAGGGTTAGGTTGAGAGTTATGTTTGTAATTAGGGTTGGAGAAAGGGTTAGGTTTAGAGCTAGGGTTATCATTAGAGTTCAGGTTAGGGTTAGGATAATGACTAGGCTTAGAGCTAGGGTTAAGGTTAGGATTAGGGCTAGAGTTGGGTTTATGTTTAGGGATAGGGATAGGGTTACATTTAGGCTAAGGGTTAGGCTTTGAGATAGGGTTAAGTGTAAGGTGAGAGTTAGGGTTAGGGCTATGTTTAGGATTACGGTTATGCTTACAGTAGGTTTAGGCCTCAGATTAGGACTAGGTTTTGTGTAAGGTTTAGGCCAAGAGTTAGTGCTTTTTGAAATGTAAGATGTAGGGTTCTGATTAGGGCTAGTTTTCGGGTTAGGCTTATGGCTAGGTCTAGTGTTAGATTTACATTTTGGGTTAGGGTCAGGATTAGAGCTAGGTTTAGTGTTAGTGTCAGGGTCAGTGTTCAGGTTAGGGATCGTTTTAGGGTTAGGTTATGGCTAAGTCTAGTGAAAGGGTTAAGTTTAGTGTAAGGGTCAGGTTTAGAGCTAATGGTATTATTAGGGTTAGGGTCAAGGTTTGCATTTGGTTTAGGTTAAGGATTAGGGTTAGAGTTTGAATTATTGCTAGGTTAGGCTTAGAGTTAGGGTAATGGGTAGGGTTAGGTTTAGGTTTCATTTAAGGTTTAGGGTAATGGATGGGATATGTTTAGCGATAAGGTTATGGTCAGCATTAGGGTTAGGGTTTTGTTTAGTGTAATGGATAGATTTAGAGCTCAGGTTAGGGATAGGTTATGTTTTGGATTAAGTCTAAGATTAGGGTTAGATTTAGGAATAAGGCTAGGGTTTGGTTTAGGGTAAGTGTTAGGGTTAGGGTAAGTGTTAGGTTTAGGGCAAGGGTTAGTGTTTGAGCTAGGGTTAGGGCTATGGTGATGGTTAGGTTTAAGTTCAGCTCTAGGGTTATGTTTATTTTTAGGGTTTGGTGTTGTGTTAGGGTTATGGGTAGAGTTTTCATTAAGGTTAGTGTTAGGGTAATGGATACTGTTAGAGTTAGGGTTAGAGTTAGAAAGAGGGTATGGACTAGGGCTAGTGTTAGGTTTAGGTTTAGTGTAAGGCTTAATGTTTCAGCTAGGTTAAGGGATATGGTGAGGGTTAGGTTTAGGGTTACATCTAGGGTTATGTTTCTGGTTAGGGTTAGGTTTAGTGTTAGGGATAAGGTTATAATTAGGGTTAGGGAAAAGGTTAGGTTAAAGGATAGGTTTAGCGTTAAAGTTCCAGATAGAATTAAGGTTAGGATTAGAGCTAGGGTTAGGGTTAGGGTTTAGGATAGGACCAGGGTTATGTTTAGTGTAAGGGTTTGGCTTTGAGCTAGGGTTAGGTCTAAGACAAGGGTGAATGTTAATGTTAGTGTTACGGCAAGGGTTTGGGTTAGGATTATGCTTATGGCTAAGTTTAGACCTAGAATTAAGACTAGATTTTTTGTTAGGTTTAGAGCTAGGATTTGGGTTGTTGGTAATGTAAGAGCTAGGGTTATGATTAGGGCTAGTTTTAGGGTTAGGGTTATGGTTAGGTTTAGTGTTAGGTCTAGGTTTTGCGTTAGGGTCAGGTTTAGAGATAGATTTATTGTTAGGGTCAGGGTCAGTGTTTAGGATAGGATTAGGGTTAGGGTTAGATCAAGAATTAGGAGTAGTGTTAGGTCTAGGGGTAAGGTAATTGTTTGGTTTAGGATAAGGGTTATTGTTAAGGCTAGAACTAGGCTTCTGTTTATCTCTAGGGCTAGAGTTATAGCTATATTAGGATTAGCTTTGGGTCTAGGTCTAGTGTTATGCTTAGGTATTAGGTATTGGGTTACTCGTACGGCTAGTGTTAGGGTTTGATTTAGGGACAGGGTCAGATTTAGACTTAGGTTTACTGTTAGAGTCAGAAAAAGGGTCAGGGTTACGGTTAGAACTAGAATGAGGGCTAGGGTTAGAACTAGTAATAGGGTTAGAGTTGATGTTAGGCTACGGATTAGGATTTGGACTAGGGTTAGCATTTGGGTTAGGGTTTGGCTTAGGAAAAGGGAAAGGGTTAGAGCTAAGTTTAGGGCTAGGGTTAGGGTTAGGGCTAGTGTTAGGGTAAAGATTAGTGTTAAAGCTATGGGTTAGGGCTGAGATTAGGGTAGGATTTGTTTTAGGGTTAGGGCTAGGGTTAGGACAATGACTAATGTACAAACTAGGGTTATGATTAGGGCTAGTTTTAGGGTTAGAGCCAAGGCTATTTCTAGAGTTAGGGTTAATTTAAGTTTATGGTGATGTTTAGAGCTACGATTAGTGTTAGGGTCAGCATCAGGGTCAGGGTTAGTTCTAGAGTTAAGGTTAGGTCTAGGTGTAGGGTTAGGGTTTGGTTTAGGTTAAGGGTTAGGTTTGGGGCTATGGCTTGGTTTTGTTTTATGGCTAGGGCTAGGGTTAGGGCAAGGTTTAGAATTAGCATTATTGTGAGGACTATTTTAGGATTTGGTTTAGGCTTATGGTTTCAGTTATATTTAGAGTTAGATTTAGGGCTAGGGCTAAGGATTTAACTAAGGATAGGGCTAGGGCAAGAGTTAGTGTTAGTCTTAGGGCTAGGGTTAGGGTTAGGAGAGGATTAAATTAGGGATAGGATTAGTGCTAGGCTTAGTGTTAGTGTTACGCCTAGTAAGTTTAGGTCGAGGGTTAGGGTTAGGTTTCTGGTTTAAGGTTTAGGATTATGTTAAGGTTATAGGTAAAGGATGGTGTTATTCTTAGGTTTAGGACTGGAGCAAGGGTTAGAATTAGGGTTCAAGCTCGGGTTATGGTTTGGGTTACAATTAAGGCTAGGTTTAATGGTAATAGTAGGGCTAGGGCTAATTTCAGGTACAGTGTTTCGGTTAAAGATAGTTTTGGGGTTAGATTTATGGCTAAATCTAATATAAGGGTTTAATGTAAGGTCAGCAGTAGAAATAAGGGTATTATTAGAATCACGGTCACAATTAGTGTTTAGGATAGGTTAAGGTTTTAATTTAGGGCAAAAATTAGCATAAAGTTATGATTAAGGTAGTGATAGTGTTAGGTTTAGGTTTTGAGTTAGGTTTAGTGTAATTAATAGGGAAAAGATTAGGGATACGGTTAGGTTTAGGCCTAGGGTTAGCATTAGGGTTAGGGTTATGGTTAGGGTAATGGATCGGTTTAAAGCTAGGGTTAGGGCTAGGGTTATGGTTATGATTGGTGCTAGATTTAGGGTTAAGGTTAAGGTTAGGGTTAAAGTTTGGTTTAGGGCTCGGATTAGGGCTAGGTTTGGGGTTATATTAGGGCTAGGGTTATTGTTACAGTTTATGCCAGTACCAGGGTTACAATTAGGGCTAGTTTTAGGGTTAGGGTTAGGGCTAAGTCTAGTGTTAGGTTTAGGTTTAGGGTTAGGGTAATATTTAAAGCTAGGTTTAGTTTTAGGTTGAGAGTCAGGTTCAAGGTTAGTTTTAGGGTACGGCTTAAAACTTGAATTAGGGCTAAGTTTTGGACTATGTGTAGGATTTTGGCTTGGTCTAGGTTAAGGTTTAGGGTTAAGGCTATGTCTTGGTTTTGTATTAGGGGGAGGACTAGAGTAAGGAGTAGTTTTGGGAATATTGTTAGTTTTAGGGTTAGGGCTAGTGTTAGGTTTAGGTTAAGGTCTAGGTTTAGGGTTATATTTAGAGTTAGGTTCAGATCTAGGGTTAGGGCAAGGGCTAAAGAAATAGGGTCAGGTTTACAGCTAGCAGAATTATAAGGGTCAGGGTCAGTGTTAGGGTTAGGTTTAATCTTGTGTTTGGGGTTAGTGCTCAAATTAGCATTAGGGTGGGCTGGGGATGTGGCTCAAGTGGTAGCACGCTGGCCTGGCAGGCGTGTGGACCGGGTTCGATCCTCAGCACCACATACAAACAAAGATGTTGTGTCCTCTGAAAACTAAAATAAATAAATAAATAAAATAAATATTAAAATTCTCTCTCTCTCTCTCTCTCTCTCTCTCTCTCTCTCTCTCTCTCTCTCTCTTTAAAAATAGCATTAGGGTTAGGTTTAGGGTATCAACAGGGTTATGTTTAGGGTTCAGGTTAGGTTTAGATTAATTGATAGCATTGGGATTAGCAATAATGTTAGGGTTAGGCCTAGGGTTAGCATTACAGTAAGAATCATGGTTAGGGTAATAGATACATTTAGAGCTAGAGTTAGGGCTAGTAGTAAGGTTGGGATTATGTCTTGAGTTAGGGTTAGAGTGAGGGTTAGATCTAGGGTTAGGGTTAAGGTTATGTTTAGCATAAGGCTTAGGTTCTGAGCTATGGATAGGGCTGGAGCAAGGGTTAGGCTCAGGCTTAGGTCTAGGGATAGGATTATTGTAGGTTTAGAGTTAAGGTTAGCATTAGGGCTAGGGTTCTCATTAGGGTTAGGATTAGGGTTAGGGTAATGGATATGGTTAGATGCAGTATTAGGGTTAGAGTTAGAGATATATTTAGGTTTAAGGTTAAGGTTAGGGCTATGGTTATATTTAGGTTTATATTAAGGTTTAGAGTTTGAGCTATGGTTAGCACTATTGCAAGTTTTAAGTTTAGGCTTAAGTCTAAAATTAGTTTTCTGTTTAGGTTTGTGGTTAAGGCTAGAGTTACCAATAGGGTTAGGGTTAGGTTTAGAGTAATGGGAAGGTTTAGAGCTAGGGTTAGGGCTAGGCTTAAGGTTAGTATTAGGGCTAGGGCTAGGGATAGATTTTGGGATAATTCTAGGTTTATGTTTACAGTAAGGGTTAGGCTTTGAACTAGGGTTAGGATAAAGGAGAGGGTTCAGTTAGGGTTAGGGCTAGGGTTAGGCCTAGAATTAGCTCTAGGTTTTGTGTTAAGTCTGGGCCTAAGGTTAGGGCTGTAGTTAATGTAAGATCTGGGTTATGATTAGGACTAGTTTTATGAATAGAGTTATGGCTAGGTCTAGTTTTAGGTATAGATTTTCAATTAGGGTCAGGTTTAGAGGAAGATTTAGTGTTAAAGGCAGGGTCAGTGTTTGTGTTAGAGTTAGATTTAGTGTTACAGCTAGAATTACGGCTAGGTTTAGGTGTAGGGGTAGAGTTTGTGTTTGGTTCAGGTAAGGGTTATTGTTACGGCTAGGACTAGGTTTTTGACTAGAGTTTTGACTAGAGTCAAGACTAGAATTTAGGATTAGGTATTGGTCTAAAGCTAGTGGTAGGGTTAGGTTTAGGAATAATTTTCCATGTAGGGCCAGTGTTAGTGTTAGGTCTAGGTTTAGGGTCAGGTTTATACCTAGGGTTAGTGTTAAGCTCAGAATGAGTATCAGGGTTAGCACTAGGTTTGGGGATAGGATTAGAAGGAGAATGAGTGCTACGGTAAGGACTATTAATGGGGTTAAGATTTTGATTACCCTAAGCATTAAGGATAGGTCTAGGTTTACCAATAATGTTAGGATTACTCTTAGAGTTAGGAATATTTTGGAGCTAGGGTTAGGGCTATAGTTAGGGTAGGGTTAGCATTAAAGCTAGGTTTAGCACTAGGATTAGGACTAGTTTTTTGTGTTAGGGTTATGGCTAGGGTTATGGCAATCGCTAATATAAGAGCTAGGGTTACAATTAGGGTTAGTTTTAGGATTAGGGTTGTGTAGGTCTAGTGTTAGGGTTAGGTTTAAGGTTAGGGTGATATTTAGAGCTATAGTTAGTGTTAGAATATGAGTCAGGGTCATGATTAGGGCTAGGGTTACTGTTAGGTTTCGGTTTAAGTTTTGGAATGTGTTTAGTGATTGGATGAGTTTAGGATGAGTCAGGGTGAGTGTTAGTTTTAAGGTTAGGGTTAGGACGCAAATTAAGACTAGGTTTAGGTCTAGGTGTAGTGTTATGGTTTTGTTTAAATGAAGGTTTAGGGTTAGGGCTATTGCTCAATTTTGTTTTACTGCTAGGTTAGAGTTAGTACTAGATTTACTATTAGTGTTAGGGTTAGGGTTAGGGTTAGTGTTATGCTTAGGCTTAGGTTTAGGGTTAGATTTAGAGTTAGGGTCAGATCTAGGGGTTCGGCTAGACTAAGGATGTGGCAAGGGTTAGGGCTATGGTTAGGGCTAAGATTAGGGTTATGGTAAGGGATAGGGTTAGAACTAGGGAAAGGGCTAGTTTGAGAGTTAGAGTTAGTCTTAGGGCTAAGGTTAAGTTTATGGTTAGTGATAGGGCTAAATTAGGGCTAGGATTATTGTTAGGGTTAGTGTTAAGCTTAAGCATAGAGTTAGAGTTAGATTTAGGAATATGTTTAGGGTAAGGGATGGTGTTATAGCTAGGTTTAGAGGTAAGGTGATGTTTAGAATTAGGGTTTAGGCTATGGTTAGGGTTAAGGTAATGCTTAAGATTAGGTTTAGGGCTAGCATTAGGGCTAGGGTTTGTTGTAGAGTTAGGGCTAGGATTAGAAGTATGGCTAATTTCAGGTCTAGAATTATGTTTAAATATAGTTTTAGGGTTAAGATTATGGCTATGTCTAGTATAAGGTTTAGGTTTAGGGTTAGGGTCAGGTTTAAAGTTAGGGGTATTATTACATGAAGGTATGGGTTAGGGTCTGGGATAGTTTAAGGTTTAAATTTAGATATCGAATTAGCATTAGAGTAGTGTTTGGGTAATTATAGGGTTAGTATTAGGATTCACGTTAGGTTTTTGATAATGGATAGAGATAGGATTAGAGGTAATTTTAGGTTTAGGCCTAGGGTTAGCATTAGGGTTAGGGTTATGGTAATGGATAGGGTTAGAGCTAGGATTATGGTTATTATTTGGGCTAGGGTTAGGGTTAGAGTTAAAACTCGTGTTAGGGCTCAATTTAGAGCTAGGTTTTGGGTGAAGTTTGTACTAGGTTTAGTATTATGGCTAATGTAAGTACTAGGATTACAATTAAGAAAAAAATATTTTTAAGATTAGGGCTAGGTTTAGTGTTAGCATTAGGTGTAGGGTTAGGGTCATATTTTGAGCTAGGGTTACTGTTAGTTTCAGAGTATGGGTTAGGGTTAGTTTTAGGATTCGGCTTAAAACTCAAATTAGGGTTAGGATTAGGGTTAGGATCAGTGTCAGGGTTAGAGTTTGGGTTCGTTTAAAGTTTAGGTTTAGGGCTCAAATTAGCTTTAGGTTTAGGATTTGGATAATGACAGAGTTAGGTTAGGATTCAGGTTTGCTTTACTGTAATGGATAGGGTTAGGGTTAGGCCTAGGGTTAACATAAGGGTTAAAGTTATCATTAGGATAATGGATAGGTTTAGACCTAAGGATAATGCTAGTGTTATGTATAGGATTAGAGCTTTTGTTTGGGTTTGTGTTAGGTTTAATTCAGGGTTAAAGCTAGGTTTAGGACTCGAACTAAGGCTAGTTTTTGGGTTAGTTTAGGGATAGGGTTAGTGGTAGAACTAACGTATGAAGTAGGGTTATGATTAGTGCTAGTTATAGGGTTAGGGTTAGGTCTAGGTCTAGTGTTAGGGTTTGGTTTACATTTACGATGCTGTTTAGAGCCAGGGTTAGTGTTAGAGTCAGAGTCAGGGTCAGGGTTAGTTTTGGGGTTAGGGTTAGGACTAGAATTAGGGAAAGGTTTAGGACTAGGTGTAGGGTTAGGGTTTGGTTTAGGTTAAGGGTTAGGGTTAGGGCTATGACTCTGTTTTGTTTTAGGGCTAGGGTTAGTGGTATGACTAGTTTTAGGATTAGCATTAGGGTTAAGGCTAGTGTTATTTTTAGCTTTAGGTTTAGAGTTAGGTTTAGATTTAAGTTAGGTATAGATCTAGCATTTGAGCTAGGGCTAAGTATAGGGCTAGGGTTAGAACTAATTTTAGGGCTTGGTTTAGGGTGATAATAAGGGGTAGGGTTACAACTAGGTATAGAGCTATGGTGAAATTTAGAGTTAGTCTTATTGCTAGGCTTAGGCTTAGGGTTAGGGCTAGGGATAAATGCACGCTGGGATTAGGGCTAGGTTTAGTTTTAGGGTTAGGCCTAGGGTTAGATCTAGGGTTAGTGTTAGTGTTAGGGTTAGGATTAGGTTTAGGGTAAGGGATGGGATTATAGCTAGTTTTAGTTCTAAGGTGAGGGTTAGGGTTAGAGTTAGGGCTAGGGTGATGACTAAAGCGAGGTTCATGGCTAGGCTGTGGGCTACGGATGTGTTATGGTTAGGGATAGAATTAGAGCTAGGGTTAATGTCAGGTATAGGGTTATGGTTAAGGATAGTTTTATGGTTAGGTTTATGTCTAGGTCTATTGTATGGATTAGGTTTATTGTTAGGTTCAGGTTTAGAGCTAGGGTTATTTTTAGGGTCAGGGTCAGGATTAGGGTTGGATTAGTTTAAGATTTAGGGATAGTGATTGAATTAGCATTAGGGTTAGGGATAGGGTAACTATAGGGTTAAGTTTAGGGTTCAGGTTAGGGGTAGGTTAAAAGATAGGGTTAATGTTAGGGATAGGATTAATGTTCTAATATGGTTAGCATGAGAGTTAAGGTTACAAACAGAGTAATAGAAAAAGCTAGGTTTAGGGCTTTTGTTATGGTTAGGATTAAGTCTTGGTTTAGGCTTAGTGTAATGGTTAGGGCTAGGGTTATTTTTAGGGTTAGCATTTGGGTTAAATCTAGGGTAGGGCTTGGGTAAGGGCTAGGTTTTTGGATATGTTAGTGCTATGCTTAATGTAAGAACTAGTTTTGTGATTAGGGCTAGTTTTATGGTTAATGTTATGTCTAGGTGTAGTTTTAGGGTTAGGTTTAGGGTTAGGGTGTTGTTTAGAGGTAGGGTTAGTGTTAGTGTCAGGGTCAGTGTTCTGGTTAGGGTTATGGTAAAGGTTAAAGCCAAAATTAGGACTAGGATTAGGTCTAGGTGTAGGGGTAGAGTTCAGGTTAGGTTAAGGGTTATTGTTATGTCTAAGTCTAGGTTTTTTTTTTTTTTTTTTTTTTTTTTTTTTTGGTCAAGGGCTAGAGTTATGGCTTGATTTAGGTTTAGGTTTAGGTCTAGGTCTAGTCAGCATTAGTTTTACGTATAAAGTTATCTTTAGGGCTAGTGTTAAGGTTGGGTTTAGGGTTAGGTTCAGGTTTAGACCAACAATAAGTTTTAGGGTCAGAATAAGAGTCAGGGTTAGGGTTAGGTTTTGGGTTATGGTTAGAGCTAGAATGAGGGCTATGTCAGGACTAGTAATAGGTTTAGAGTTTGGGTTAGGCTAAGGATTAGGGATAGGACTAGAGTTAGCATTAGTGTGAGGGTTTGGCTTAGGGTAAAGGATAGAGTAAGAGCTGGGATTAAGGCTAGGTTTAGGGCTAGGCTTAGAATTAGGTTTAGGGTTAATTCTCGGGTTAGGACTCGGATTAGTGCTAGGTTTGTATTAGGGTTAGGGCTAGTGTTAGGGTTATGGCTAATGTAAGAACTAGGGTTATGATTAGGGGTAGTTTTAGGAATAGGTTTAGGGCTAGAGCTTGTGTTTGGTTAGGTTTGACGTATAGTGATGTTTACAGCTAGGGTTAGTGTTTGGATATGAGTCAGGGTCATGGTTAGGATTAGGGTTTTAGTTATAGGGTTCAAATTAGGGTTAAGTTTAGTGCTATGTGTAGGGTCAGGTTTTGGTTTAGTTTAGGGCTTAGGTTTAGGGGTATGGCTTGTTTTTGTTAAAGGGCTAAGGCTAGGGTTAGGGCTTCTTTTAGAATTAGCATTAGGGTTAGGGCTAGTTTCAGTGTTAGGCAAAGGCATCAGTTTAGGGTTAGATTTACAGTAAGGTTTCGATCTAGAGTTAGTGCCAGGGCTAAGGATAGAAAAAGGGTTACAACTAAGGTTAGGGTTAGGTTTAGCTTTATGGTAATAAATAGAGTTAGAACTAGGGATAGATCTGGTTTGAGAGTTATAGTTAGTCTTAGGTCTAGGGTTAGGGTTAGGGTTAGGAATAGGGAAAAATTAGGGCTATGATTGGGATTACGTGTACTGTTAGGGTTAGGCCTAGATTTAGGGTTATGGATGGGCTATGGCTAGGGTTAGGATTAGGGTAAGCATTAGGGTTTAAGCTAGGGTTAGGGCTAGGGCGAGTTTTAGGTTTAGTGTTATCTAGGGTTAGGTTTATGGTTATGGTTAGAGTTAGGGTTAGGGTGAGGGTAATGATTTGGGTTAGATGTAAGGTTAGGGTTAGGGTTAAGGTTAGGTTTAGGGGTAATTTACAAGTAATTGATAAATTTAGATTTAGGGCCAAGTTTAGTTTTGTTTTAGGGTAAGGGTTAGGGTTTTAGTTAGGGTTAAGGGCATGCCAATTATTAGGGTTCGGGTTAGGTCAAGGGTTATGTTTATGATTAGGGTTAGGAATAGGATTAATGAAATCATTAGGATTAGGGTTGGGGTTAGGGTAATGGCTAGGATTAGAGCCAGGGTTGGGGTTAATGTTAGGATTAGGGCTAGGGTTATGTTAATGGTTAGGGATAGGGCTAGGGTTACATTTAGGCTAAGGGTTAGGCTTTGAGATAGAGTTAGGGGTAAGGCGAGGGTTAGGGTTAGTGCTACATTTAGGGCTACAGTTATCCTTAGTTTATGTTTAGGCCTCAGATTAGGGCTAAATTTTTGGTTAGGTTTAGGCCCAGGGATAGGGCTATGGTTAATGTAAGATCTAGGATTCTGTTTATGGCTAGTTTTAGGGTTAGAGTTATGGGTAGGTCTAGTGTGAGGTTTAGGTTTTGGGTTAGGGTCAGGTTTAGAGCTTGGTTTACTGTTAGTGTTAGGTTCAGTGTACAGGTTAGAGTTATAGTTAGGGTTAAAGCCAGAATTAGGACTAGGGTTATGTCTAGGGGTAGAGTTAGTGTTTGGTTTAGGTTAAGAGTCATTGTTAGGGCTGGAAATAAGTTTTTTGGGGTCTAGGGCCAGAGTTATAGCCAAATTTAGGATTAGGTTTAGGTCTAATGCTAGTGTTAGTTTTAGGCTTATGTATAAGGTATAAGGTAGGGCTAGTTTTAGGGCTTAGGCTAGGTTTAGGGTCAGGATTAAATGGAGGGTTTGTGTTAGGGTTAGGATTTTGATTAGGGTTAGAGGTAGAATGAGGGCTAGGTTTAGGACTGAAATAGGGTTAGGGTTTGGGTTAAATTAAGGATTAGGATTAGGACTAAGTTTAGTATTACGGATAGGGTTTGGCTTAGGGTAAATGATAGAGTTAGAGCAAGGGTTACTATGAAGATTAGGGTTAGGGTTAGGGCTATGGCTACTCTAAGAACGTGGGTTATGATTACGGTTAATTTTAGGGTTAGTGTTTGGTCTAGGTCTAGTGTTAGCATTATCTTTAGGGCTAGTATATATTTAGAACTAGGGTTAGTGTTAGGTTATAAGTCAGGGTCAAGGTTAGTTTTAGGCCTAGGTCTCGAATTAGAGCTAGGTTTTTATGGCTAGGTGTAGGGTTAGGATTTGGTGTAGGTTAACATTTAGGGTTAAGGCAGTGGATTGTTTTTGTTTTAGGGCTAATGCTAGGGATAGGGCTAGTTTTATGATTAGCTATAATGTTAGGTCTAGTAGGAGAGTGAGGTTTAGGCTTAGGGTTAGTGATAGATTTAGGTTTATGTTTAGATCCAGGGTTAGGTCTAGGGCTAGGGTTAGAGCTAAGGTTAGGTCTTGTGCTAGGGTTAAAGTAATGAATAGGGTTAGAATCGAAATATGGCAAAGGCAATATTTAGAGTTAGTCTTAGGTCTACGTTTAGAGATAGGGTTAGAATTAGAGCTAAATTAGGGCTAGAATTAGTGTTAGCGTTAGTGTTAGTGTGAGGCCTATGGTTAGCACTAGAGTTAGGGTTAGTAATAGATATAGGGTAAGAGTTAGGGAAAAGTGTGGGATTATATTTAGGTTCATGGCTAGAGCAAGGGTTAATATTAGGGATAGGGCTACAATTAGGGATCGGGTTAGGATTAAGGCTAGGTTTAAGACTAAAATGAATGCTAGGGTTTGTATTAGGGTTAGGGCTAGGATTAGAGCTAGGGATAATGTAAGGTGTAGGTTTATGGTTAGGTTTAGTTTTAGGGTTAGGTTATAGCTAGGTCTAGTGCAAGGGTTGAGTTTAGGGTAAGGGTCAGGTTTATAGCTAAGTGTATTATTAGGGTCAGTGTCCAGGTAGGGTTTGGTTTAGGTTAAGGTTTAGGTTAAGGCTTGAATTAGCATTAGGGTTAGGGTTAGGATTAGGATAATGGATAGGGTTAGGTTTAGGGTTCAGGTGAGCTTTAGAGTAATGGACAGGGTTAGTGTTAGTGATAGGATTAGTGTTAGGCCAAAGGTTAGTATTTGGGTTAGGTTTATCTTTAGGTCTCTGGATAGGATTAGTGATAAGGTTAGGGCTAGGGTTAAGATTAGGATTAGGGCTAGGGTTTGGGATAGGGATAGGGTTAGGGCGAGTGTTAGGGTTAGAGTCAGCGCTTTGTTTAGGGTTAAGGCTATGTTTAGGGTAAGGATTAGAGTTTGAGCTAGGGTTAGGGCTAGGGAGAGTGTTAGGGTTAGGGTTTGGTCTAGGCTTATGTATAGTGTTACAATTAGTGCTAGGATAAGAGCTGGGTTTTGTGTGAGGTTTATGGCTAGCATTTAGGCTATGGGTAATGTAAGAGCTAGGGTTAGGTTTTGGTGACTTTTAGGTTTAGGTTTATGGATAGGTCTAGTGTTAAGGTTAGGTTTTGGGTTAGGATAAGGTTTAGAGCTAGGGTTTGTGTTAGGATAAGGGTCATTGTTTGGTTAGGATTAGGCTTAGTGTTAGGGCCAGAATTAAGACTAGTGTTGGGTCTAGGGATAGGGTTAGTCTTTGTGTTAGGTTAAGGATTATGGTTAGACAAGTGCTCAGTTTTTATTTATGGCTTGGGCTAGATTTATGACTCAATTTAGGATTAGGTTTGGTCTAGTGCTAGTGTTACTGTTAGGTTTAGGTGTAGGTTTACCGGTAGGGATAGGGATAAGGTTTGGTTTAGGGTTAGGGTCAGGTTTTGACCTAGGGTTAGTGTTAGGGTAAGAATAAGGGTCAGGTTTAGGGTTAAGGTTTGGGTTAGGGTAGAGCTAGAATGAGGGCTAGGATTAGGACTTGTAATAGAGTTAAGGTTTGCAGTAGGCTAAGGATTAGGGTGAGAACTAGGGTAGCATTAGGGTGAGGGTTTGGCTTAGGATTAGGATAGGGCTAGAACTAGAGTTAGGGTTAGGGTTAGGGATAGGGCTAGGGTTAGGGTTACCTTCAGGTTTAAACATAGGGTTAGGGCTCAGATTAGGGATAGGATTTTTGTTAGCATTAGGGCTATGGCTAATGTACTAACAAGGTTTCCGATTAGGGCTAGTTTTAGAGTTAGCTTTAGTTCAAAGTTTAAAACTAGATTTAGTGTTAGGGTCCAAGTCAGGATCAGGGTTATTTCTAAGGTTAGGGTAAGGATTCAATATAGGGCTACGTTTAGGTTTAGCTGTAGGGCTAGGGTTTGGTTTAGGTTAAGAGTTAGTGTTCGGGTTACGGTTCATTTTTTGTTTTAGTGTTAGAGTAGGGTTAGGGTTAGTTTTCCAATTATCATTAGGGTTAGGGCTAGTGTTAGGGTGAGGTTTAGCCTTATGTTTAGGGTTATATCCAGGTTTAGGTCTAGGGCAAAGATTAGGGATAGGGTTGGGGTTAGAAATAGAGCTAAGTTATGGGTTATGGTAAGGGATAGGTTTAGATCTAGGGATAGGTCTTGGGCAAGAGTTAGAGATAGACTTAGGGCTAGGGATAAGGATAGGTTAAGGGCTAAGGATAAATTAGGGTAGGACTACTGCTAGGGTTAATTTTAGGTTTAGGCCAAGGGTCATGGTTAGCGTTAGGGTTAGGGTAAGGTATGATATTACAGCTAGGTTTAGGTCTAGGGCAAGGGATAAAATAGGGCTACGGCTAGGATTAAGGTTAGGGTTAGGATTAAGGCTAGGATAGGGCTAGGATTAGCACTAGGGTTTTGGTTAGGGTGAGGGCTAGGATAGGGCTAGGGCTAAAGACACGTCTAGAGTCATGGTTAGGGATAGTTTTAGGGTTAGGTTTATGGCCAGTTCTATTGTAATTGTTAGGTTGAGGATTAGGGTCAGGTTTACAGCTAGGGATATTATTTGGATCTGAGTCAGGATTAGGGTATGGGTTAGGTTAACGTTTCAGGTTAGTGCTCAAATTAGCATTAGGGTTAGATTTAGGGTTAGAGTAATGGATATAGTGAGGTTTAGTGTTTAGGTTAGTTCTAGAGTAATTGACAGCATTAGGTTAGGGACAGGGTTAGAATTAGGACTCGGGATAGAATTCAGTTAGAGTTACAGTTAGGATAATAGATAGGATAATAGTGCAGTTAGGGCTAGTGCTATGGTTAGGTTAGGGCTATGGTTAGGGTTAAGCCCAGGGTTAGAATTTGGTTATGGTTATGGTTAGGGTAATGGATAGGATAGAGGTAGGTTTAGGGCTAGGGTTATGGTTAGGATTAAGGCTATGTTTTTGGTTAGTTTTCAGGTTAGGGCAGGATTAGTTTTAGGGTTAGGTTTATGTTATTTTTAGGTCTAGTGTTAGGTTTAGGGTTAGAGTTAAATCTAGGGTTAGGGCTTGAATTAGAGTTAGGTTTTGAGTTAGGTTAGGGCTAGGGTAGGTCTATAGATAATGCAAGAACTAGGGTTACAATTACAGCTAGCTTTATGGTTAGCATTAGGCCTAGGTCTAGTGTTAGGTTTAGGTTTAGTTTTAGGGTGATGCTTAGAGATAGGGTTATTTTTCCGGTCATAGTCAGGATCAATGTTACTTTTAGGTTTAGGGAAAAGACTCAAGTTAGGGCTAGGGTTAAGTCTAGGTGTAGGGTTAGGGTTTGTGTTAAGGTTAGAGAATTATTAGGGATAGGGCTAATGTCAGGTCTAGGGTTATGGTTAGGTTAGGGTTAGGTTAGGGTTAGGTGTTAGGACCATGGATTGGTTTTGTTTTAGAGATAGGGCTATGGTTAGGGCTAGTTTTAGGAATAGCAATACAGTTAGGGCCAGTGGTAGTGTGAGGTTTCAACTTAGATTTATTGTTATTGTTGGATCTATGTTTAGGCCTAGTGCTAGGGTTAGGCCTAATGTGTTAGGCCTAATGTTAGGCCTAGTGTTAGGGTTACTGTAACAGATATGGTTAGAACTAGAAATAGGGCTAGGGCAAGAGGTAGAGTTAGTCTTAGGGCTAGGGTTAGGGGTAGGTTTAGGATTAGCACTAAAGTAGGGCTAGGATTAGCTCTGGGTTAGTGTTATGGTTAGGCCTAGGGTTAGGGCAACAGTTAGTGTTAGTTTTATTGTTATGGATAGGGTTAGGTTTAGGGGACGGGATGGGGTTTTAGCTAGGTTTATGGCTAGGGCAAATGTAAGAATGTGGGTTAGAGCTAGGGTTGGGTTTCACGTTAAGATTAAGGCTTTGTTTAGGGCTAGGTTGAGGGTTTGTGTTTTGGCTAGAGCAAGGATTAGGGCTAGGGCTAATATCAGGACTCGGGGTATGGTTAGGGATAGTTTTAGGATTAATTTATGGCTAGGTCTAGTGTAAGGGTTAGGTTTTTGGTATGGGTCAGGTTTATAGCTAGATGTATTATTAGTGTCAGGGTCTGAGTAGGGTTTGGTTTAGGTTAAGGTTTAAGGATAAGGCTTGACTTAGTGTTAGGGTTAAGATTCGGGTTAGGGAAATGAATAGGGTTAGGTTTAGGGTTCAACTGAGGTTTAGAGTAATAGATAAGGTTAGTGTTAGCAATAGGGTTAGTGTTAGGTCTAGGGTTAGCATTTGGTTTAGGCTCATCTTAAGGGTAATATATAGGGTTAGAGCTAAGTTTAGGGCTAGGGATAATGTTAGGATTAGGGCTAGGGTTATGTTAAGGTTTAGGTTTAGGTTTAGGGTAAATGTTAGCATTAGAGCTAGGGTTAGGGCTAGGGTGAGTGTTAGGGTTAGAGTTATGTTTAGGGTAAGGGTAAGAGTTTGAGCTAGGTTTAGTTTTAGAGCTAGGTTTAGGTTTAGGATTAGGGTTATGTTTAGGGTAAGGGTTAGAGTTTGAGCTAGGTTTAGGTCTAGAGTGAGGGTTAGGGTTAGGTATAGGGTTACTGTAAGGGTTACCATTAGTGCTAGTTTTAGGGCTAGGATAAGGTCTAGTTTTTTTGTGTGAGGTTTATGTCTACATTAGGGCTATGGGTAATGTAAGAGCTAGGGTTATGGTTATGGCTTGATTTAGGGTTAGGGTTATGGATAGTCTAGTGTTAGGGTTAGGTTTTGGGTTAGGATAAGATTTAGAGCTAGGGTAAATATTGTAGATATATGTAGGTTTAGGTTTAGGGTTAGGGTTAGGTTTAGGGTTAGGGTTAGGGTTAGGGTTAGGGTGAAATCTAGTGTTATGGGTCAGATTAGGTCTAGGATTTGTGTTAGATTTAAGGATACAGTTAATGTAAGAACTAGGATTCCAATTAGGGCTAGTTCTAGGGTAAGCATTAGGGCAATGTTTAGAGTTAGGATTAGTGTTATGGTCTGAGTCAGGGTCACGGTTTTTTCTAGGGTTAGGGTTAGGACTCAAATTAGAGCTAGGTTTAGGGCTAGGTGTAGGGTTAGGTTTTGGTTTAGGTTAAGGTTTAGGGTTAAAGTTATGGCTCAATTTTGTTATAGGGCTAAGGTAGGGTTAGGGCCAGTTTTCTAATTAGCATTAGTGTCAGGGCTAGTGTTAGGGTGAGGTACAGGCTAAAGTTAGTGTTATATCCAGTTTTAGGGCTAGGTATAATTTTAGGGCTTGGGTTGAGGCTAGGGATAGTTCTAGGTTTGGGGTTATGGTAAGGAATAAGTTTAGAACTAGGGACAGGGCTAGGACAAGTGTTAGAATTAGTCTTAGGATTAGAGATAGGGTTAGGTTTAGGGCTAGGGCTAAATTAGGCTAGGATTAGTGCTAGGGTTAGTGTTAGTTTTAGGCCTAGTTTTAGGACTAGGCTTATGGTTAGCTGTATGTTTAGGGTAAGGTATGATGTTGCATCTAGGTTTAGGGCTAGGGCAAGGAATAAAATAGGTTTAGGGATGGGGTTAAGTTTAGGGTTAGCATTAAGGAAAGGTTTAATGCTAGGATTTGGGCTAGGGTTTGTGTTAAGGTTAGGGCTAGGATTAAGGATAGGGATAATGAACCAATTTATGGTTATGTTTAGGGATAATTTGAGGGTTAGATTTATGACCAGGTCAATTTTTAGGGTTATTTTGAGGTTTAGGGTCAGGGTTTCATCCAGGTGTATTATTAGGGTCAGAGTCAGGGTTTGGGTATAGGTTAGGTTCAGGTGTAGGGTTAGGACTCCAATTAGCATTAGGGCTAGGCTTAGTGTTAGGGTAATGGATATGGTTAGGTTTAGGGTTCAGGGTATATTTGGTGTATTAGATAGGATTAGTTTTAGGGTTAAGGTTATGTTTAGATCTAGTGTTAGGGTTAGAAATGATTTTGTTCAAATATCTTTGATACTGGATAGGATTCTTGTTTTATCTACCCTTATTATGTTTCCCAGGTTTGGGCCTTGTAGTTTCAATGCTTCCGTGTGAGGAACAGTTTGGAATTTAAATTTTCACTTCATTTTGTCCTATAGAGCTAAATGGAAACAGAGTTGAAAATTCAACAGGGTTATTGCTAGCTGCTTGAAACTTTGCATACTCAATCAGTTCTTGGTCAGGACTCTCTTCTTTCTTACTGGTGAAAACAGCCCTAAGCTGAAATATAAATAAACCTCTGTATTCAATAGCCCTTCATGAGAAAACAGGAAAATATCAATTTACTCAACTACCATTCCAATTATTGGATCAGATATCTTTCATACTGCTGAGAATTCATCTGTTCACTTGCCCCACTTGGCTCCCCAAGTTTGGAACTTCTAGGATTAATAATTCTCTAAACCAGTTAGGGTTAGAGCTAGAGTTAGAGCTAGTGTTAGGGTTAGAGTTACTTTTGTTCAAATTTCTATGATATGGTACAAGATTCATTCTTGACCTAGCCTTAGTAGGCTCCCCAAGTTTGGGTATTCAAGGTTAAATGGTTCACTATCAGAAACAGTTTGAATTTTTAGCTTTCACTTCATTATAACCTATTGTATGAATGAAATAGAGCTGAAAATCAAACAGGGTTGGTGCTAGCTGCTTGAAACTTCAGACACTCAATCAGTTCTCTGTGGGGACACTCTGGTTTCTTTTTTTTAAATGTTGCCCAAAGCTGAAGCATGCAAAGCAACTTTATCTGGGAGCCCTTTGGAGAAAACAGGGGAATATGCATGTATTGAAATACCTCCCAGAATTATTTGATCAAATTTGTTTGATACTGTGGAAGATTCATCTGTTAGCTTGCCGCATTAGGCTCACCAGATTTAGGACTTCTAGGATCAATGGTTTTCTAAACAGGCTAGTATTTAATTTAGGGTTAGGGTTAGGGTTAGGGATAGGTTTATCTAGTATTAGGGTTAGAGCTTGTTTTGTTCAAATTTCTTTGGTACTGGGAAAGATTCTTCTTTTACCTTACTATGCTCCCCAGATTTAGACCTTCTTTGTTCAACAATTCACTGTCAGTAACAGTTTGTATTTTAAGGTTTCACTTTATTATAGCCTATAGGTGTAAAAGCTTATTAATCTGGAAATCAAACTGGATTGGTGCTTGCTGCTTGAAACTTCACACACTCATTCTGTTCTCAGTGGTCACTCTCTGGTTCCTTTTTCTTTTTTGAATGTAGCCCAATGGTTTACCATGCAAAAGCAACTTTATCCTAGAGCCCTTTAAAAGAAAACAAAAATATGAATGTAATTAAATAATTTCCAGAATTATTGGGTCACATTCCTTTGATACTGCACAGGATCCTTTTGTTAGCTTGCCCCACTAGGCTTCCCACATTTGGGACTTCTTGGATCAATGGTTCTCTAAACAGGTTAGGGTTAGGGGTAGGGTTAGTGTTAGGGCTAGGTTTAGAGCTAGTGTTAACGTTAGAGATATATTTTTTTCAATTGTCTTTGATACTTGGCAGGATTCATTTTTTACCTAGCCTTACTATGCTCCCCAGGTCTGGGATTTCTTGGTACAACAGTTTGTTATCAGCAACAGTTAGTATTGAAAGATTTCACTTCATTATGGCCTATACGTGTGAATGACAATTGAGCTGGAAATCAAAGAGGGTTGGTGCTAGCTTCTTGAAAATTCAGACACTGAGTATGTTCTCTGTGGGCACTCTGGTTTCTTTCTTTTGAATGTAGACCAAAGCTGCAGCATTGAAAAGAAACTTTATCTGAGATCCCTTTAGGACAAAACAGAGGAATATGCTTGTACTAAATGCTTCCCCCAATTATTGGATCAGATTTCTTTGATACTGCACAGGATTCATCTGTTAGCTTACCCCACTAGGTTCCCATGTTTGGTACTTCTAGAATCAATGTTTCCCTTAACAGAGTAGTGTTAGTGTTAGTGTTAGGATTAGTGTTAGACATAGTATTTGGGTTAAATATAGTTTTGTACAAATTTTTTGATACTGGAGGATTTACATTTTACCTAGTCTTATTATCCTCCCCAGGTTTGGGCCTTCTAGGTTCAACAGTTCTCTGTCAGGAACAGTTTGTAATTTAAGGTTTCACTTAATTTTGCCATATATGGATAAATGGAAATGGAGCTGAAAATCAAACACGGTTGGTGCCAGCTTCTTGAAATTTCAGTTCTCTGTGAGTCCTGTCTTCTTTCTTCCTGGTGAAAGCATCCCTAAGATGAAGCATGCAAAAACTCTTTATCTCATAGCCCTTAATGAGAAAATTAAAAAAAAGTATGCATGTATTGAAATTCCTCCCCCAATTATTGGGTCAAATATCTTAGATACTGCATAGGAATCATCTGTTCGATTTCCAAACTATGCTCACAAGGTTTGGGCCTTGTGAGTTCAATGGTACACTGTCAGGAACAGTTTGGATTTCAAGGTTACACTCCATTGTGGCCTATAGGTTTGAATGGAAATCGATGTGGAAATCAAACAGTGTTGGTGCTAGCTGCTTGAAACTTCACACACTGAATCAGTTCTCTGTGGGCACTCTGGTTTCTTTCTTTTGAATGTAGCACAAAGCTGAAGCACGCACAAAATATTTTATCATTGAGCCCTTTAAAAAAAGGAGAAAAATGTGCATATACTGAAATACCTCCTCCAATAATTGGGTCAGATTTATTTGATACTGCAGAGGATCCATCTTTTAGCTCTCCTCACTAGGCTCCCCATGTTGGAAACATCATGGATCACTGGTTCTCTAGACAGGTTAGGATCACTGTCCAGGTTGCGGTTAGGACTAGGGTTAGAGTTAGTGTTAGGTTTAGAGTTAGTTTTGTTCAAATTTCTTTGATACTGGTCAGGATCCATCTTTTACTAGCCTTATTAACCTTCCCAGGTTTGGGCCTTCTTGGTTCAACAGTTTGCTGTTGGAAACAGTTTTATTTGAAGGTTTCACTTCATTGTGGCCTATATGTGTGAATGGAATTTGAGCTGTATATTAAAGAAGGTTGCTGCTAGCTGCTTGAAACTTCACACACTCAATCAGTTCTCTGTGGGCACTCTCTTATTTCTTCCTGGTGACAGCAGCCCTAAGCTGAATCATGCAAAATCTATTTTATCTGAGATCCATTTAGGAGAAAACAGGGAAATATGCATTTACTGAAATACCTCCCCCCGTTATTGAGTCAGATTTTTTTTTTTTTTTGATATTGCACAGGATTCATCTATTTGCTTGCCCAACTAGGCTCCTCCAGTTTGGTACATCTAAGATCAATGGTTCCCTAAGCAAGTTAGTGTTAGTGTTAGGGTGAGGGATAGGTTTAGATCTAGTTTTAGGGTTAGAGATAGTTTAGTTCAAATTCCTTTGATACTGGGCAGGATTCACCTTTTGCCTAGCCTTAGTATGCACCATAGGTCTGGGACTTCTAGATTCAACGGTTCCCTGTCAGGAACAGTTTGTATTTTAAGATTTCACTTCATTTTGCCCTATACACTTAAAAGGAAATGAAGCTGAAATCAAACAGGGTTGGTGCTAGCTGCTTGAAAACTCACACACTCAATCAATTCTCTGTGAGCACTCAGTGGTTTCTTTCTTTTGAAACTTGCCCTAGCTGAAACATGCAAAAGCAACTTTATCTGAGATCCCTTTAAGAGAAAACAAAGAAATATGCATGTACTGAAATACCTCCCCCAATTATTGGGTTAGATTTCTTTGATACTGCACAAAGTTCATCTGTTAGCTTACCACACTAGGCTCCCCAAGTTTGAGAATTCTAGGATCAATGGTTCTCTAAACAGGTTAGGGTTAATTTTAGTGGTAGTGTTAGGTTTAGAGTTAGGGTTAGGGTTATATCTAGGGTAGAGTTAGAGTTAGTTTTGTTCAAACGTCTTTAATACTGGGCAGAATTTATCTTTTACCTAGCTTAACTATGCTTCCTAGGTTTCAGTCTTCTCAGATTAAGGGTTTACTCTCAGGAACAGTTTATATTTGAAGGTTTCACTTCATTATGGACTATGGGTGTGAATGGAAATTGAGCTGGAAAACAAACAGGGTTGGTGCTAACTGCTTGAAACTTCACACACTCAATCAGTTCTTTGTGTGCACTCTCTGGTTTATTTCTTTCAATGTAGCCCAAAACTGAAGCATGAAAAGAAACTTTATCTTAGAGCCCTTTAGGGGAAAAGAGAAAAATATGTATTTATTGAAATACCTACCCCAAAGATTGGGTAAGATTTCTTTGATACTGCCCAGAGTTCAACTACTAGCTTGCTCCACTATGCTCCCCAATTTTAGGACTTCTAAGATTAATGGCTCTCTAAACAAGTAAGGGTTAGTGTTAGGGTTAGGATTAGGGTTACCTTTAGGGTTAGAGCTAGTTTAGGGTTAGAGTTACTTTTGTTCAAATGATACTGCATAGGGTTCATATTTACCTAGCCTTACTAGCATCTCCAGTTTTCAGCCTTCTTACTTCCAAGGTTCAGTCGCAGGAACAGTTTGTGGTTTAAGGTTTCACTTCATTATGGACAATAATTGTGAGTGGAAATCAAGCTGGTAAACAAAAAGAGTTGGTCATAGCTGCGTGAAACTTCACACACTCTATCAGTTCTCTGTAGGCACTCTATTGTTTCTTCCTGCTGAAAGCAGGTCTAAGCTGAAGCATGCAAAATCAACTTTATCCAAGAGCTCCTTAGGAGAAAAGAGAAAAGTATGCATGTACTGAAATACCTCCCTCAAATATTGGATCAGATTTGTTTGATAATGCCCAGGATTCAACTGTTAGGTTGCCCCACTTGACTCCCCAAGTTTGGGACTTCTAAGATCAATAGTTATCTAAACAGGATAGGGTTAGTGTTAGGGTTAGGGTTAGGCTTAGTGCTAGGGTTTTAGATAGTGTTAGGGTTAGAGTTAATTTTGTTCATTTTTTTTTGATATTTCAAAGGATTTGTCTTCTTCCTAACTTTGCTATGCTCCCCTGGTTTGGGTCTTCTCAGTTCAGTGGTTCACTATTAGGAACAGTTTGTATTTTAACATTTTACTTCATTAAGGACTATAGGTGTGAATGGAAATTGAGCTGGAAATCAAACATGGTTGGTGCTAGCTGCTTGAAAATTCACACAGTCAATCAGTTCTCTATGAGCACTCTCTTAGTTCTTCCTGGTTAAAGTATCCCTAACTGAAGCATGTAAAAATAACTTTTTCTGAGACCCCTTTAGGATAAAACAGGGAAGTATACATGTACTAAAAACCTCCCCCAATTATTGGGTCAGATTTCTTTGATACTGCACAGGATTCATCTGTTTACTTTCTTCACTAGGCTCCCCAAGTTTGGGACTTCTAGGATCAATGATTCTCTAAACAGGTTAGGGTTGGGTTAGGGTGAGGTTTAGGGCTAGTGTTAGAGCCAGTGTTAAGGTTAGAGTTAGTTTTCTTCATTTTTTTTTTCTGGTGAGAGAACCGGCTGGAAACCCACTTCAGGTCATCATCCTGTTGTTCAGATTATATTTTGAATGCATACAATTGTTATAGGTTTTGTGTGGGGTGAGCCCATTAATCATACACAAGCAAGATAGTATCCATTAGCCAATCATCTTTTGCCTAATATAACCATACTATGAGGATGTTCTAAATATTGCTATAATCAGGAATGGTCTTTGTTCCTAGGGGAGGAGGTTTCAAGGTTAGAAGTTCCATGTCAAAGTTCCTGGTTATCAGTTTCCTGGCCTGGCAGCTTGGCAATGCTAACCACAAGTGCTAAACATGTGGTTTCACTAGAGCAGAGAATCCCATCCTGCAGGTGTTTCTATCAGGCCTGAACAAGTGTAGATTCTTCAAGCACTCTGAGATGCTCATAGCTGCTAGCTGTAAACTGGAAGTTATTCCAATATTTTCTCCATTTTTATTAAATTTTTGCTGAAGGAGAACCATGATGAGAGAAGAAAGGAAGAGGGAAAGACGTAGAAAAAAAGGAAAATAACAAGAAAGAGAAAAGGAAAATGATCAAGTCATAGCTCATTCCTGTAGCTGAAGTTTTTTTCTGCTGTGATGAGAGGGCAGCTGATGCTAACTAGGTCTTTGTCTGTCACTTGAGTCCTGATATGAGCAGGACATGGGCAGCAAAGCAGCCACGGGGTCAGGAGACCTCTCTAAAAAGGAATGAAAACTTAGGCCATTGTACAGGTGGGTGATGAGGTTCTTTGCCTCACCTTTTTTGGTCCCCAAGTTTTCTCCTGATGGCCCATTTGAGACTTTGCCTGTCTTAGGTTGTTCCTCCCTTGAAGAATCTTACCCATCTTTGACTAACCAGCCATCCTCTGGGGCCAAATAGGGTGATGTGGAGTGTGCAAGGAATTGGCCCCAAGAGGGTTCTCTGTCTCCTAGAAAGATAATGCCCTTGTGGCTTCCATGCCAGAATTTACCTTAGGATCAGGAAATTCAGGTTTCTTCTCTGTGGAGGGCCCAGCACAAAGCACTGGGCTGGTGAGGCTGTGTTCAGGAAGGACAGAAAAATGACATAGACAGACAAACAGTAATATAGTAACTGAGCTGAGAGAGACAGATAGATGAACAGGAGAGCAGTGTTAAGACTCAGAGTATGATCCCTCATAGAAAACTGGACCTTAGTTGGTACTACTTAGATCCTGTCCGTATCCATCATCTTACAGATGCTGAGGAATCATTATTTTCATTGTGACTTTCTATGCATGAACTGACATAACTTGTTTTGTTTCTACTTTGTTGAGCCTTTTTTTGGGAAACATCTTAAAATAACATATTCTAAAACAAGAAAAATGATGCCAATACCAGTGAGGATCCAATTAGTAGGGTCAATCAAAGCTGACAATTTATCCCATCATGACTGTAAGATTGAGGGGTTAAGAATTAGCTCTGTTCTCGTTTCATTTAGGCTGAGGACCTGAGCATGAGAATCATAGTGAAATTTATAAAAGTCATATCCCAAGGTCCCTTAAGTCTATTTGTTATTTCAAGCTGAGCTTCTGTTACATTTCTTACTGAGACAGGGGTTTGACAAACATACAGAAATTGAGGACTGCATGGTATGATAACATTCAATTGAAGCATATCAATTTTCTCACCAATAAGGCCAATCTGTTGTTGTAACATTAAGATACTTCTTGCAAGTGCAGGTTTAGTCACTCCTGGGTGGTCAGGGCTTAAGTGGAGCACTGCACTACCTGATTAATAGTTGCAGCATTTGCTGTGTACTGGGTGAAAGCTACCCCAGCAGTAGTAGCCGATGTGACTGCAGTGAGGGAGGCAGCTATAATGGCAGGAGTAATCCCAAAATCTCGCCTAACTTTGGGAAGGGAAATATCTTCTCTAAAGTGAACCTCTTGAATGGAGGCATCATTCTCTGTTGGGAACCATAAGATAGGGGTGTGTTCTCATTAGCACTACTGTCTTAACAGAAGAATTCCTATAATTGGTTAACTTACATTAGGAAACATCACAATTAAGATGACCGTTTTTGTGATTTTGAGTGGAAGTTACAAAAAAAAAAAGGTGGCTTAACACATACATGACCTTTAGTAGTACGTTTAGCTGAAGGTATTTCAACAGAAACATTAAACCAAATGGCATCCATGGTGACAATAGGACTAATATCTATACATTTGTAAGCACAACATAACAATTGTTTGCCTAATTACAAAAAGTCTCCTGACTGTCTTTCTTTTCTTTTTGAGCATGTAGCATTCAATCTGTATAATATTTAAATATTAATGTATTTTGTCCTGTTAAAAATTTCATTCTCCGTCCACATTTTGTAAAGAGTTTAGAACAAATAATAAGCTCATTAGAAATGAAATAGGATCTGGAGAGGGAGAGACAATCTCTGCAAGATATAACTCTTAGAGATTTCCTTCATTGATGTCCTTAAATTTTTTCCATGGACATCTCTACAGAAAGGGTTGAGACTAATAATGTGAGTCTCTAGCATGAGGGGGCATGGTTATGCCACCAGGAAGATCACTAACAGAGACTAAGTTTGCTTCTTCTTCAAAGGAGAGTGGCTGAAAACCTATAATGCCTCCTATTCCTGGCTCCCAACAAATATTATTGTGAAGGCAAATTGTAGACTGACAGAATCTCTGTGCCTTAGACACATCACTTAATTTAGTAAAGGCCAATGAATGATCAAGTGAGAGTGATATATTCCAAGGGTGCCTTGCTATTGGGTCAGATGTAACTGGGCATCATGAGGAAACATTAGTAGCAAACAAGAAAGACAATACAGTATCACCCAAACCAACAGGTAAAAGAAGCCCCCACAAACCAAGCAGTGTACTATGGGCTGAATGACAATATGATACACAATAGCATATATGAGGTTTTTCTCTGCATTGAGGCAAAAGAAGTGGAAAGTCCAATTAAAGTCTCAGCAACAGCATATTTTATTTTTTCGAATTGGTTGGATGTGGTCCTTCTGCTTGGGTGCAGGAGAGTGATGAGACAGCAGTTGCAACTGTGGTTGTGAGGATCACAAGGCTTATGATTACATTGATCCAGGGGGCTCTGATTGTCCTCCTGAGTTTTGTCCTGGGATGCATTCTGCAATATTTGATAGAGAAGTATATACAAAATCTTGATCATGATTAATTGATCCTGGGTGGCTCTCATGTTTTTTTTAACTGCAATGGCATTAGAATTTTGCTCACTGAAGGGTTTTTGCCACTACATGGTGACAGAGGTTCTCTACTAGAGGAGAACTGTCATGCAGACAGCTGTTCATGAGTGATAGTTATCTGCAAAGCATTTTTTCCCTCATGGGACATACTTTGAAATGTGTCCATTTTGCTTGGACAGGCCAGCATGGGGCCTTGAGTTATCAGGCTGTTAGGCAGAGGCCTATCTTCCTCCTTCCTTACCTGTTGTGCACTTACCTGTGAGTTGCAGGTTATAATTATACATATAAGCAAGAAGAGAGTACCAGGCTTCTGGTCCCTGGCAGGTGACATGCTCTGAGCTTGATCTGATAGGGCTTTGATATCACTCCATGTTATCTTGTGAGCCCTCTGGTGGGGAGGTAGTGATTATCTCTTCCTCTACTTTTGACTAAGTTTCTGAGGCCAGTTGCTGGTATGAAATTTCTTAGTGGTTCCCAAATGGGGTGAGATTCCTGTAAACATATGTAAATCCTCCACCTATGGTAAAGAGAAGCCCAGACCATCCCTTGCATTTGTTATGGGATACTTTCATGAGACCATAGGGAGATAGAAAGACCCCTAAGAGGGGGGCCCAATGCTTATGTGCTGCTATTTTCATAGAAACCTTTGAAATTGAAAGAAAATTTAAATCAGATAAGATTCTTTTCAAGTCATCATAAGGGAAGTTGTTATAGTTTCTTGTGTGTCTTACAATAATGCCTTGACTATAAGGGCTATAGGGAATCCCAATTAAATAATGTATATGCCAACCATTGCAAATTGCTTGAAATGTCTTGTTAGTATAGATTGGCGCTTATTCAATTTTAATAGACATGGGAACATCCATAATTTTAAGACATTTAAGTACATGAGAGATGATATTTTTATGCATCTAGGGCAGGATGTCTTGGGGCCAGGGAGGCTGCCATTCTTAAGGAAGGAATTCTCAATGTGGCCTGGCTGATTACAGACCTATCAAATGGAATAAGATCTTGGTTAAGAAGGCCCATCATTTTTTTTTAACTGATAGTTTGTTAAGGGCAGCTGTTTTTGCCTGAATGGGCCCTAAATAGGGGGCTATTTCCTTTGCAGCAGAGATCCATTTCAAAAGGGATTTGCTGCATACTGGGACAATTGCAGCCCTAGTTTCTGCAGTTGCTCCTTTCCATTCCAAGTGTTTAACTAATGAGCCTTAAGTAGGTCCAGGTTAAATGAGCTTCCCGAGTGCCTGGATTACTCTAGATAAGAAGTCAGGAAACCATTCATGGGGGCCTTTGATAATTTTTCTGATCATTCTCTCATATATATTTTTAAGAGTTCTTAAAGAAATGTCTTTGACTTTTCATGATGCCCAATATAGGAACCTAAGATGTTGACATGGAAGGCCTTGACTAAGACAAAAAAAAAGGTGTCTTTAGATTCCAATGTCTTTTGCTTAGTAGGGGATATCCTTGAATTTTTAGACCAAGTCCATCTGCCCACATGGTGTCTCTGGGGCAGAGTTCCCCTTAAAAGAGAAAACCAAGTTTCCAAAATCTTGGAGGACCACTCCTTTGTGTGAATTCACTGGGTGAACCAAGGGGAAGGAGGGGTCATAAGGTAACAACACTTCGTATGACAGTGTGTGCCTCAACTCGGGGTACCAGTGGTATGACAAAGACAAGGAAAGGGTGGTAGAAGAAGAGGTTCCTTTCTCACTTTCAAGGAACCGACTGTACACAGAACACAAATAGGGTGTTCTACACAAAATCCTACCTAAAACCTTACCTGAAAACAATGAGATGGCCAGTCCAGAGGTGTGAGGGTGCGAGCAGACAAGTTGAGGTGCCAAATTGCTGTGGTTCTGGTCACAAAGTTGCTCAGCTACCTTGTTGTGGGGGGTAGAGATGAAGAATCAACACACAGACTCTGGGAGCTGGTGAGAACTGGCTGGAGACCCACCGCAGGTCATCTTCCAATACCTCAGTTTATTTTTGGAATGCATACAATTGTTACAGGGTTCTAGTGGGGCATGCCCATAAAACATATATAAGCAAGATAGTATTCATAAGCCAATCATCTTATGCCTAATGTAACCACACTATGAGGATATTCTAAATATTGCTATCATCAGGAAGGGTCTTTGTCCCTAGGGGAGGGGGTTTCTGAGTTAGAAGTTCCATGCCAAAGCTTCTGGCTATCAGCTTCCTGGCCTGGCATATTGGCAACTCCAACCACAAGTGCTAAGGATGTGGTTTCACTAATGGCTCCCTAGAGCAGAGAATTCCATAATGCAGGCATTCCTATCAGGCCTGAACAATGTAGATTCTTCAAGAACTCCAAGCTGCTTATAGCTGCTAGTTGTAAGCTGAAAGTCATCAAACAAGCAATGGTAAATGAAGGTGAGATGCTGAAAATGTTTGTTTATAATATTGAGTAATTATCCTAAAAAATAAATATTAAATTATCCACACATCCTTTGTCTATGGCCTTTGGGAGAGACAACAGTAAGTCTTTCTTTATCAGAGCACTTAAGGGGATATTGGTAAGAAAAAAAAATATATAGCTTTCTTTGAAAAATATGCTGTTGATTTATCTTTATGGAGACAAGAGATTATTCTACCATGAAAACACTGTCCTTAGTTTCTTTTCTTTTTTTAAAGAGAGAGAGAGAGAGAGAGAGAGAGAGAGAGAGAGAGAGAGAGAGAATTTGTTTTAATATTTTTTTTTTAGTTTTCGGTGGTCACAACATCTTTATTTTATTTTTATGTGGTGCTGAGGATCAAACCCAGTGCCCCGTGCATGCCAGTCGAGTGCATTACCGCTTGAGCCGCATCCCCAGCCCAGTATCCTTAGTTTCAATAGGGAATGTGAGATACCTAGGGAGAACAATCCAGGCATCTGTAATTAACCTTAAAAGGTAAATTAGGAATAGTAGGAGTAATAGGCTTTCAAATTGGGAATAAGTATTGGTATAGCCACAGAGATTTTGATGGTAGCTAATTGTTTATGATGTCCTCATGACTCATAATTAAAATATAAGGGAAGTTTATTAAAATCTCACAAGTTTCTTACTGAGAAACTAATTTGACTCTGCTAAAAATATGTTTGGCTTAGGCCAACCTGATATATAGAAGTCATGATACATCTAGACCCAAATTCCTAACAGAGATCCTTGAAATAAATGAAGTCCAGGTAAAAGTAGAAAGAAGTCTGCAATAAATGTTCAAATGTGTGTGGTAAATTGTCTTTCTATTTCAGAGCCACGTAACCAAACACCAAATAAAGGAAAGTGGGAGGAAATCTTTGATGTAATTGAACACTGACCCTGAGTTAAAGTCAATATGTAAGCTGGAGATGGTACTGTTAATGTGCTGTGGATCATAGCTGGAACTTCAGGAGATGCTCATGAGATGAATGCATTTTCACAATACTTTGTCTTCTGAAAGGTATGATTTTTCTTTGGTCAGTTTTCTTGTAACAAACTGAATAGCGTAATATATATGCATATCAAATTAAGCACACTTCAAATTAGATACCTAACCAATGATGTAAAAGTTCTTTTGAAATGATAAAAAAAATGTCCTAGATACCATTTCTCTTATGATAAATAATCCTAACTTAAAAATAATTATTCCCACATAAATGGGGTCCTAACTAGAATAAGATACATCATAGGCTTATATAATTTTATCAAAATTGATTCTATTGTCATATATAACTTAGGATAACAAATAAAAGAAGTAAAAAAAATAAGTATTGTAAAAGACCTAAAAAATGAAAATTTTTTAAATTTTTTGTTTAATTAGTTACACATGACAGTACATTGTCTTTGACATATCATACATTTGAATCAGATGGGATATAATTTCTCATTTTTCTGAGTGTACAGGTTGCAGAATCATATTGATCATGCAATCACATATATACACACAGTAATAATAATGTCGTTTTCATTTACTATACTTCCAATCTCCCATCCCCTCTCCTCCCCTCCCATTACTTCTATCTACCTAATGTAAAATATCACTATTTTTTTCTTTTCTTTTTTTCCCACATCTTCATACATGTGTTTTCTATAATGATAAGGTTCCTCCACCATCCATGTCCTTCCCTTTCTCCCTCCCTTTCTTTCCCACCCCTCTTCCCTCTGTACAGGTAATCTTCTTTCCCTGCTCTTCCTCCCTGCCCCATTTTGTGCACCCCCCCCCCCCTTATATAAGAGAAGACATTCGACTTTTGTTTTTTTGGGATTGGCTAACTTCACTTAGCACAATCTTCACTAATGCCATACATGTCCCTGCAAATGCCATGATCTTATTCTTTTTTAGTGCTGAGTAATATTCCATTGTGTATATATGCCACATTTTTTTTAATCTACTCATCCATTGAATGGAATCTAGTTTGGCTCCACAGTCTAGATATTGTGAATTGTGCTGCTATAAACATTGATGTGGCTGTATCCCTGTAGTATGCTTTTCTTAGGTCCTTTGGGTATAGTGCAAGAAGAGGAATAGCTGTGTCAAATGGTGGTTCCATTCCCAGCTTTCCAAGGAATCTCCATACTTCTTTCCAAATTGGCTGCACCAATTTGCAGACACACAAAAAGTGTATGAGTGTCCCTTTTTCCCAGCATTCTCACCAGCACTTGTTGTTGTTTTTCTTCATCAAGGCTGCCATTCTTACTGGAGTGAGATGATATCCTAGAATAGTTTTAATTTACATTTCTCTGATTGCATAGATGATGAGCATTTTTTCATATATTTGTTGATTGATTGTATATCTTATTCTGAGAAGTGTCTGTTCATGTCCTTGGCCAATTTGTTGATTGGGTTATTTGTTTTCGGTGTTTAGCTTTTTGAGTTCTTTGTATACCCTAGAGATTAGAGCTCTGTCTGATGTGTGAGGGGTAAAAATTTGTTCCCAGGATATAGGCTCTCTATTCACCTCACATATTATTTCTCTCACTGAGAAAAAAAAACTTTTAGTTTGAATCCACTCCATTTGTTAAATCTCAGTTTAAATTCTTGTGCTATAGGCGTCTTACTAAGGAATTTGGGGCCTAGTCTCACGTGAAGGAGATTAGGGTCTACTTTTTCTTCTATTAGATGCAGAGTCTCTGGTTTAATCTCTAGATCCTTGATCTATTTTGAGTTAACTTTTGTGCATGGTGAGGAATAGGGATTTAATTTTATTTTATTGCATATGGATTTCCAGTTTTCCCAGCACCATTTGTTGAAAATACTATCTTTTCTTCAGTGCATGCTTTTGGCACCTTTATCTAATATAAAGTAGTTGTAATTTTGTGAGTTAGTCTCTGTGCCCTCCATTCTTTACCATTGTTCTACTAGCCTGATTTGGTGCCAGTACCATACTGTTTTTGTTCCTATTGCTCTGTAGTATAGCTTAAGGTCTGGTATAGCAATACCACCTTTTTCACTCGTCCTGCTTAGAATTGCTTTAGCTATTCTGGGTCTCTTATTTTTCCAGATGAATTTCATGATTGCTTTTTCTATTTCTATTAGGAATGTCATTGGGATTTTGATCGGAATTGCATTGAACATGTATAGTGCTTTTGGTAGTATGGTCATTTTAGTAATATTAATTCTGCCTATCCATGAGCAAGTAGACCTTTCTATCTTCTAAGGTTTTCTTCTGTTTCTTCCTTTAGGATTCTATAGTTTTCATTGTAAAAATCTTTCACCACTTTTGTTAGTTGATTCCCAAGGTTTTTTTTTTTTTTTTTTTTTTTTTTTTTGAGGATATTGTGAATTGGGTAGTTTTCCTCATTTCCTTTTCAGAGAATTTTTCACTGATATACAGAAGTGCCTTTAATTTATGGGTGTTGATTTTATATCCTACCCATTTGTTGAATTAATTACCTAGTTCTAGAAGTTTCTTGGTAGAATTTTTGGGTCTTCTAGGTATAGAATCATATCTTTAGCAAATAGTGCTGGTTTAAGTTCTCCTTTTCCTATAGTTATTCCTTTAATTTCTTTCATCTGTCTATTCTCTGGCCAGTGTTTCAAGAATTATCTCGTTCCAAATTTTAGTGAGAATGCCTTCAGTTTTTCTCTGTTTAGAATTTTGCTGGCCTTAGGCTTAGTATAGATAGCTTTTACAATCTTGAGGTCAGTTCCTATTATCCCTAGTTTGTCTAGTGTTTTGAATATAAAGGCATTCTGTATTTTGTCAAATGCTCTTTCTGCATCTATTGAGATGATCATATGGTTCTTATCTTTAAGTCTTTTGATGTGAATAATTACATTTTTTGATTTTCATATATTGATCCAACCTTGCATCCTGGGGATAAATCCCAATTGATCATGGTGCACATCTTTTTGATGTGTTTTTGTATCCAATTTGCTAGAATTTTATTGAGGTTTTTTGCATCTATATTCATTAGAGATATTGGTCTGAAGTTTTCTTTTGTTGAGTTGTCTTTGTCTAGTTTTTGAATCAGGGTGATATAGGCCTCATAGAATGAATTTTCAAGTACTCCCTCTTTTTTTATTTCCTGAAATACATTGTAGAGTATTAGAATTAGTTCTTCTTTAAAGTTCGGCTGTATATCTGTACAGTCATGGGCTTTTCTTTTTTGGTAAAATTTGATAGCTTCTTATATTTCCTCACTTGTTATTGGATTGTTTAAGCTGTGCATATCTTTCTGATTCAATTTGGGCAGATCATATCACTCAAGGAATTTATCGATACCTTCACTAACTTATATTTTTTTGGAGTATAAGATTTTAAAATAATTTCTAATTATTTTCTATATTTTGGTAATGATATTTCCTTTTTCAGCCCATATGCTAGTAATTTGTGTTCTCTCTCATCTTCGTTAGCATGGCTAAGGGTCTTTCATTCTTATTTATTTTTTCAAAGAACCAACTTTTGGTTTTGTCAATTTTTTGAATTGTTTCTTTTGTTTTGATTTCATTGATTTCAGCTCTGACTTTAATTATTTCTTAGCTTCTACTGAATTTGCTATTGATTTGTTCTTCTTTTTTGAAGGCTTTGAGATTCAGTGTAAGGTCATTTATTTGTTGACTTTTCTTCTTTTAAGGAATGAACACCATGCAATGAATTTTTCTCTTAGTACTGCTTTAATATTGTCCCAGAGATTTCGATATGTTGTGGCTGAGTTTTCATTTACCTTTAAGAATTTTTTAATGTCCTCTTTGATGTCTTCAATAACCCATTGTTCATTCAGTAGCATATCGTTTATTCTCCATGTGAGGTAGGAATTTTTCTTCCTTAATTTATCATTGATTTCCGATTTCATTCCATTATGATAAGCTAAAATGCTGGGTAGTATCTCTATTCCTTTTTTTTTTCCGCTAAGAGTTGCCCTATGACATAATATATGGTGTATTTCTGAGAAGGATCAGTGTGCTGCTGAGAAAAAAAAAAGTTTATCGACTTGATGTTGGTTGATATATTCTATATATGTCAATTAAGTCTAAGATATTGATTGTGTTACTGAGTTCTATAGTTTCTTTATTCAACATTTTGTTTGGAAGGTCTGTCCAGTGGTGTGAGAGGTGTGTTAAAATCACCCATGATTATTGGGTTATGGTCTAATTGACTCTTGAACTTGAGAAGAGTTTGCTTGATGAACAAAGCTGCACCATTGTTTGGGCCATATATATTAAAGATTCTTATGTCTTGTTGGTGTATTCTTCCCTTGAGCAGTGTATAGGTCCTTCTTTATCTCTTTAGATTATTAATTTTGGCTTGAATTCTGTTGTATTTTATATGAGTATAGACACCCCTGCTTGCTTCCAATGTCCATACAAAGGTTATGATTTTTCCCAATCTTTCATTTTCAGTCTGTGTATGAATTTTTCTATCAGATGACTCTCCTGTAGGGGCAGCATATTTTTTGGATTTTTTTTAAATCCAGTCTACCACCCTATATCTTTCGACTTGTAACTTTAAGCCATTAACATTTAGGGTTACTATTGAGATATGGTTTGGATTCCCAGCCATATTTATTTATTTTTGTTATTTAACTTGATTTGATTTTCCTCTTTGATTAGTTTTTCCTTTACTGTACTACCTCCCACTGTTTGTTTTATTGTTATTTTCATTTCCTCTTCATGTAATGTCTTACCAAGGATGTTTTGAAGTGCAGGATTTGTAGCTTCAAATTATTTTAACTTTTGTTTATCATGGAGGGTTTTTATTTCATCTTCAATCCTGAAGCATATTTTTGATGGATACAAGATTCTTGGTTGGAATCCATTATCTTTCAGCATTTGAAATATGTTGTCGAAGGATCTTCTAGCTCTCAGAGTCTGTGTTGGAAAATCAGCCATTAACCTAAATGAATTACTCCTAAATATAATCTGCTTCCTAACTCTTGTGGCTTTCAAAAATCTCTCCTTGTTCTGAATGTTGGGAATCTTCATTATAATGTGACTTGGTGTGGGTCTCTTGTGATTTTGCACATTCAGCATCCTGTAGACTTCTAGGATTTGGATTTATTTTCATTCTTCATGTCTGGGAAGTTTTCTAACATTATTTCATTGAACAGATTGCTCATTCCTTTAATTTGGACCTCTATACTTTCCTGTATCCCAGTAATTCTAAAGTTTGGACTCTTTATGCTATCCCATATTTCTTGGATCCTCTGCTAATGGTTTTTTATTAGTCTCACTGTGTTGTCTACACTCTTTTTGAGATTATACACTTTGTCTTCATTGTCAGATGTTCTCTCTTCTAAATGTTCTACTCTGCTGGTGATACTATTATTTGAGTTTTAAAGTTTATTTATTATTTCCTTCATTTACAGAACTTCTGTTTGGTTTTTATATAACCTTTATCTCCCTGTAGAGTTTATCTTTTACTTCTTGGATTTGTTTATGTAATTCATTGTCAAAGTAAAATTTCATTGTCTGCATTTGCTGTCTAATGTCTTCCTTGAGACTCCAGATCATGTATGTCCTGAAATCTTTACCTGACATTCCTTCTGCTGCAGATATTACCTCTTCTAAACTTGACTTGTCCTGCATTGTTTGTGGTCCTTTCTTTTCTTGTCTTTTTATACTGCTCACATTTCTTTCCAGCTCTGTGTGACTGTTGTGTAAATACTTTTCCCTAAAAAACTATATTGCTCTTGTATAGTTCCAAAATCTCTGCTTTGTGGATAAAAACTATGTTAACAGTTCCCAATATCAATAATTCATCTTCTATGAGCAAGTTTTTATTATTAATATATTTATAGTTAGACTCTATGTCTACAGATGTTGGCTTCAATTATTTTTAGAATATAATCATTAGTTTCATAAAAGGAATACAAATTCTGGTGGTGTATAGAGAACTGAGGGTCAAGGGTGGGATGCTATGTTAAGGGGGAAAGGAATGAGGATATGGGATTAATATAACTTAGCTACTTTGTAGGAGAACTCTAATGAATACACAGGGGCAATTTATGGAAGAATGTATAAATTCAAACTCTTTATCTGTATTCAGAAAATTACCCTACATATACATCTTAAAATTTAGGAGTTTGAAAGTGGAATAGATGGAGGAAGAAAAAAAGAAAAAATAATAATAAGGAACAAAAGAAAGAGAGGGAGAATAAAAATAAGAGAAAATAAAGGGGGTGAGGTGGGGCCTATGCAATTCCTCTGTATTATACTATTCTGGTGACTCAGTTCTTAAAGTCTCATATCATGCAAAGTTCTTGGTTTCACATATGTTGAGGTTTTGAGGACCAGAGGAGGAGGGGTAAAGGATAATGGATGAGAAGAGCGAGAAAAGAAAAGTAAGAAAGAAAAATATCTCTCAGAACTCTGTTTTCTTTTTTTTCTAATAGGTGGATTTGTCTATACCTAGCTTGAGTCTCTGTGCTCAGGGTGTTGAAGATAGCCAGTGTGAGAGGGCTTGAGCTTCTACCTGGAGCCTCCATACTCTTAGTCTTTGTGTTGGAATCCAGGTGCTTGTACAGTTGCTGTTCCACATTGATAGCTATGCCCCCCAAAATCTTGTGATTGAGTTATCACATCTGAGGGTAGAGAGTTGGAAACCAGGTACCTGGTCAGTCACAGAACAGTGCTGGTGGCCACACCCACCAATAGATGGCAAGTAAGGTTTCCAAAGTTATATTTTGTCTGTTACCCATGTAGGTTGTTTGGTAAGGTGGGTTGTTCTGGAGGACCTTGTACTGTGTCCAGAGCTTGCTCTGGTAACCCGTAAGCAAAGCCTCTGTGTTCTGTGCCACCTTCCATCTACACCAAGAGCTCCCACGTGTCCGAGCCTTCTGTCTGTGTCAAGAATGCCTGCATGGCGGTGCCTTCTATCTGCACCAAGAGAACACTTGTGACCCTATTTTTCTTCAAATTTCTATGATACTGGGCGGGATTTATCTTTTACTTAGCCTTTCATTGGTCCACAGGTTGGGGCCTTCTCGGTTCAATGGTTCACTGTCAGGAACAGTTTGTATTTTAAGGTTCACCACATTATGGCTTATAGATGTGAACGAAAATTGAGCTGGAAATCAAACAGTGTTGGTTCAAGGTGCTTGAAACTTCACACAGTCAGTTCTAAGTGGGCACTCTATGGTTTCTTTCTTTTGAAGGTAGGCCAATGTTGAAGCATGTAAAAGCAACTGTATCTGGGAGACCTTAAGGAGAAACAGGGATATATGTATTTATTGAAATAAGTCTCCCAATAATTTGATAAGATTTCTTTCATACTGCAGAGTATTCATCATTTAGCTTGTTCCACTATACTCCCCAAGATTGGGACTTCTAGGATCAATGGCTCTCTAAACAGGTTCAAATTAGAGTAAGAGTTAGGGTTAGGTTTAGATCTAGTGTCAGGGTTAGAGTTATTTTTGTTCAAATTTCTTTGATATTGGGCAGGATCCTTCTTTTACCTAGCCTTATTATGTTCCCCAGGTTTGGGCCTTCTAGTTTCAATTGTTCACTGTCAGGTACAGTTTGTATTTTAAGGTTTCACTTCATTTTTACCTGTATGGGTAAATGGAAATGGAGCGTGAAATCAAACAGCATTGGCATTAGCTGCTTGAAACTTCATGCACTCAATCAGTTCTTAGTGTACATTCTCTGGTTTGTTTCTTGTGGAAATAGATCTATGGTGAAGTAGAAAGAAACAGCTTTATCTGTGAGTGCTTTAGGAGCAAGCTTCAAATTTTTTTGGTCAAATTACTTTGATACTGTACAGGATTCATTCTTTACCTAGCCTTTGTATTATCACTAATTTTGAGCCTTCAAGTTCAATGGTTCACTGTCAGGAACAGTTTGAATTTTGAAGTGTCACTTCATTATTGCATATCGGTGTGAATGACAATGGAGCTGAAAATCAAACAGGGTTTGTACTAACTGCTTGATATGAAACACTCTTAATCAGATCTCTGTGGACACTCTCTGCTTTCTTCTGAATATAGGCCAAAGGAGAAGTATGCAAAAACAACTTTATCCGATAGCACTTTAGGAGATAATATGTAAATACGCATGTATTGAACTACTTCCCACAATTATTTGGTCAGATGTCTTTGATACTGTGCATGACACATCTCTTAGCTTGCCCCATTAGTCTTCACAACTTTGGGACTTCTATGATCAAAGATTATCTAAACAGGTTAGGGTTAAGGTTAGGGTTAGTGTTAGGGCTAGGTTTAGACCTAGTGTTAGGGTTAGAGTTAGTTTTGTTCAAATTTCTTTGATACTAAGCAGCATTCATCTTTTACCTAGCCTTACTATTTTCACCAGGTTTGGGCCTTCTCAGTTCAATGGTACTCTGACAGTAACAGTTTGTATTTTAAGATTTCACTTCATTTTGACCTATATGGAAAACACAAATGGAGCTCAAAATCAAACAATGTTGGTGCTAGCTGCTTCAAACTTCACACACTCAGTAGTTCTCTGTGTGCTCTCTCTGATTTCTTCCTTGTGAAAGCAGCCTAAGCTGAAGCATACAAAACAACTTTATCCAAAAGCACTTTAGGATAAAACAGGGAAATATGAATTACTGAACTACCTCAACCAATTATATGATCAAACTTCTTTGATCCTGCTTTGGAATCATCTGTTACTTTGCCCCACTATGCTCCCCCAAGTTTGGGCCTTATGTGATCAAAGGCTCTCTAAAAGGATAGGGTTAGTGTTAGGACTAGAATTACAGACAGTGTTAAGTTTAGAGTTAGTTTTGTTCAAATATCTTTGATATTTGGCAGGATTCATCTTTTTTCTAGCCTTACTTTGTTCCCCTGGTTTGGGCCTTCTTGGTTCAGTGGTTCACTGTCAGGAACAGTTTGTATTTTAAGGTTTTACTCTATGTTTACCTATATGGGTAAATGGAAGTGGAGCTAGAAATCAAACAGGAGGCTAGCTGCTTGAAACTTCACACACACCAGCAGTTCTCTGTGGGCACTATCTGGTTTCTTCCATTTGAAAGTTTCCCAAAGCTGAAGCATGCAAAAAAAAAACAATTATCAGACAACACTTTAGGAAAAAAACAGGGGAAATAGGCATGTACTGAAACACCTCCCCAATTATTTTTTCACATTTTTTGATACTGGGCAGGATTCAACTGTTAGCTTTTCCAACTAGGTGCCCCAAGTTTGGTAATTCTATGTATGATCCAAGGTTTTCTAAACAGGTTATGGTTAGGGTTAGGGTTAAGTTTAGGGCTAGGGTTAAAACTAGTGTTAGAGTTAGAGATAGTTTTGTTCAAATTTCTTTGATACCAGGCAAGATTCATCTTTTACCTAGCCTTACTAAATTACCCATGTTTTGTCTTCTTGGTTCAAGGTTCACTGTCAGGATTTCTGTTTTTATTTTAAGGTTTCCCTTCATTTTGACCTATGTGGGTAAATGGAAATGGAGCTGGAAATCAAACAAGATTGTGCTAGCTGCTTGAAACTTCTCACAATTAATCATTTCTCTGTGGGCACACTCTGGTTTATTCATTATGAAATTAATCCTAAGCTGAAGAATGCAATACAAATTTATCCAAGAGCACTTTAGGAGAAAACAGGGAAATATGCATGTACTGAAATATCTCCCCCAATTATTTTTTCAGACTTCTTTGAAATTGTGCATGATTCATCTGTAAGCTTGACCCACTAGGCTCCCCAAATTTAAAACTTCTGTGATCAAAGTTCAAAAAACAGGTTAGGTTTAGGCTTAGGGTTATTTTTAGGACTAGGTTTAGACATAGTGTTAGAGTTAGAGTTATTTTTTTTTTTCAAATTTCTGTGTTACTGGGAAGGATTCATTTTTTTTCATTTTCTAGTATACTCTAAATGTTTAAAGTAAATGAGTTAGCTCTCAGAAACAGTTTCAATTTTCATGTTTCTCTTCATTTTGTCTTATACGGGTAAATGGAAATGAAGCTGGTAATCAAACAGGGTTTGGGCTAGCTACTTGAAACTTCACACACTCAATCTGTTCTCAGTGAGCATTCTCTGGTTTGTTTCCTGTCAAAGTAGCCCTAAGATGAAGTAGAAAGAAACAGCTTTATCTCTGAGCAATTCAGGAGCAACCAGGAGAATACCCATGTACTGAAAGAGCTTCAATTTTTTTTGGTTGGATTACTTTGATGATAGAGGATTTATACTTGATCTAGCCTTAATAGGCTCCACACGTTTGGACCTTCAAGTTTCAATGGTTCACTCTCAGGAACAATTTGAATTTTTAGATTTCACTTCATTATGGCCTATAGTTGTGAATAGAAATGGAGGTGGAAATTAAACAGGGTTGGTGCTAGCTGCATGAAACTTCACACACTCAATCAGTTTTCTGTGAGCACTCTCTACTTTGTTCCTTGTGAAAGTACCTTAAGTTGAAGCATGAGAAAACAATATATCCAAGAGTAATTTAGGATAAAACAGGGAAATATGCATGTACTGAAATACACTTCCCAATTATTTCATCAGATTTATTTGATACTGCACAAGATTCATCTGTTTTCTTTCTCCACTAGGCTAACCAAGTTTGGGACTTCTATGATCATGGGTACTCTACACAGGTTAGAGTTATGGTTAGGGCTAGAGTTAGATCTAGTGATAGAGTTAGAGTTAGTTTTGTTCAAATTCACTTGATACTTGGCAGAATTTGTTTTTCATCTAGTCCTACTATTTTCAACAGGTTTGGATCTTCTTACTTCAATGTTTCACTGTCAGGAACAGTTTGTATTTTAAGATTTCCTTCATTTTGACCTATATGTGTTAATGGATGTGGAGCTTGAAATGAAACAGAATTGGTGCTCGCTGGTTGAAACTTCACACACTCAATCAGTTCTCTCTGGGCACTCTCTTATTTGCTTCTCGTGAATGTAGACCTTAGGTGAAGCATGCAAAATCAATTCACCCGATACCACTGTAGAAGACAACAGGAAAATATGCATGTAATGAACTACCTTCCCCAATTATTTGGACAGATTATGTTGATACTGCAAGTAATTCATCTCTTAGCTTGCACCACTAGGCTCCCTTAGTTTGGAACTTAAATGATCGAAGGATCTCAAAACAGATTAGATTTAGGGTTATGGTTAGGGTTAAGGCTAGCTTTAGAGGTAGTGTTATGGTTAGAGTTAGTTTTGTTCAAATTTCTTTGATATTGGGCAGGATTTTTCCTTTACCTAGCCTAACTATGTTCCCCAGGTTTGGGCCTTCTGTGTTCAATTATTTGCTGTCAGGAACAGTTTATATTTTATTTTTCACTTCATTTTGAAATATTTGGGTGAAGAGAAATGGAGCTCTCGAAATCAAACATGGTTGGTACTACCATTTTGAAACTTCACACACTCAATCAGTTCTCTGTGGGCACTCTCTTGTTTGTTCCTTGTGAATGTAGCCCTCACCTGAAGCATGCAAAGCAACTTTGTCTCAGAGCCTTTTAGGATAAATTAGGGTAATATGCATGTACTGAAACACCTCCCTCAAATATTTACTCATATTTATTTGATACTGTGCAGGATTCATGTGTTAGCTTGACCCACTAGGCTTCTTTTGTTTTGAACTTCTATGACCAAAGGTTCTATAAACAGACTAGGGTTAGGTGTAGGGTTAGGATTAAGACTAGATTAAGAGCTAGGGTTAGGATTACAGTTAGTTTTGTTCAAAGTTCTTTGATACTGGACAGGGTTTATATTTTACCCAGCCTCACTATATTCCCCAGGTTTTGGACTTCTAGGTTCACTGGTTCACTATCAGGATTTCAGTTTGTATTTTAAGGTTTCACTTTATTTTGACTTATATGGGTAAATGGAAATGGAGCTTGAAATCAAACAGGGATTTTACTAGCTGCTTGAAACTTCACACACTCAGTTCTCTGTGGGCACTCTTTGGTTCCTTCCCTATGAAAGTATCCCAAAGCTGAAACATTCAAAACAACTGTATCCTAGAGCATTTTAGGAGACAACAGGAAAATATGCATTTACTGAACTACCTCCCCCAATTATTTGGTCAGATATCTTTGATATTGCACAGGATTCATCTGTTAGCTTGCCCCACTAGGCTTAACAACTTTGTGACTTCTATGATCAAATGTTCTCTAAACAGGTTAAGGTTAGGCTTATGGTTAAAGTTAGTTCTAGGGTTAGAGCTAGTGCTAGGGTTAGTTAGTTTTGTTCAACTTTTTTTTGATACTTGGAAGGATTCATCTTTAACTAACCTTAATATATTCAGCAGGTTTGGACCTTCTTTGTTCAATGCTTTTCTGTCAGGAACAATTTGTATTTTAAGGTTTCACTTCATTTTGGCATACATGGGTAAATGAAATTGGAGCTGGAAATCAAACAAGACTGGTGCTATATGCTTGAAACTTCACATGCTCTATCAGTTCTCTGGGGGAACTCTCTGGTTTGTTTATTGTGAATGTAGCTCTAAGCGGAAGCATGCAAATGAAGTTTATCTGAGAGCACTTTAGGAGAAAAGAGGAAAATATGAATATACTGCAATACCTCCACTCAGTTATTTGGTCATTTTATTGATACTGTGCAGGATTCATCTGTTAGCTTTCCCCAATAGGATCCCCAATTTTGGGACTTCTATGATCATAGGTTCTCTAAAGAGCTTAGGGTTAGGGTTAGAGATAGAGTCAGATCTAGTGTTAGAGATACAGTTAGATTTATTCAAATTTATTTGATACTGTGCAGTATTCATCTTTTCCTTACCCTTGTTATGTTCCCCAGTTTTGACCATTTTCAGTTCAATTGTTCACTGTCAGGGACAGTTTATATTTTAAGAGTTCATTTCATTTTGACCTCTATTGGTAAATTGAAATGGAGCTCAAAATCAGATACTGTTGGGTGCTAGCTGCTTGAAACTTCACACACTCAATCCATTCTCTGTGGGCACTCTCTGGATTCTTCCTTGTGAAAGTATCCCAAAGCTGAAGCATGCCAAATCAACTTTATCCAAAAACACTTTAGGAGACAACAGGAAAATATGCATGTACTGAAATACCTCCCCCAATCATTTGGTCAGACTTCTTTGATACTGCACAGGATTCATCTGTTAAATTTAGGTCTAGGGTTATGTTTATGGTAGGATTTGCTATTGGGTTACATTTAAGGCAAATGTTTTCATTAGGATTAGGGTTAGGGAAATAGATAATGTTAGATTTAGGGTTAGGGTTAGGGTTAGGGTATGGGTTAGGGCTAGTGTTAGGATTAGGTTTAGTGTAAGGCTTAATGTTTCAGCTAGGGTTAGGGCTATGGTGAGGGTTAGGTTTAGGGTTAGGTCTAGGGTTATGTTTATGGGTTATAATTAGTGTAAGGGTTAGGGTTCAGGTAATGGATAGGGTTAGAGCTTATGTTTGGGCTAGGATTGAGGTTAGGATTAGAGATAGTGTTAGGGTTAGGGTTAGAGTTACGCTAGGGTTAGGGTTACGGTTATGCTTAGGGCTAGTGTTAAAGCGAGTGTTAGGGTTAGAGTTAGTGTTGTTTAAATTTCTTTGATACTGGGCAGAATTCCTCTTTTACCTAGCCTTACTATGTTTACCAGGTTTGGGCCTTCTTGTTTCAAGATTTACTGACAGGAACAGTTTGAATTTTAAGGTTTCACTTCATTTGAAGCTATTTGGGTAAATGGAAGTGAAGCTGTAAATCAAAAAGTATTGGTGCTAGCTGCCTGAAACTTAACACACTCAATTCGTTCTCTGTGGAAACACTGTAGTTTCTTTCTTGTGAACGTAGCCTAAGCAGAAGCATGCAAAAACAACTTTATTCAAAACCACTTTAGGAGAAAACAGGAAAATATGCATGTCCTGAAATACCTCCCCAATTATTTGCTCTGATTTGTTTGATACTGCTCAGGATTCATCTGTTAGCTTGCCGCACTGGGCTCCCCAAGTTTGGTACTTTTATGATCAAAGCTCTATAAACAGGATAGGTTTAGATTTAGGGTTAGTGTTAGGACTATGTATAGAACTAGTTTAGGGTTAGAATTAGTTTTGTTCATATTTCTTTGATACTGGGCAGGATTTCTCTTTTACCTAGCCTTATTATGTTCCCCTGTTTTGGCACTTCTAAGTTCAATTATTCACTGTCAGGAACAGTTTGTATTTTAAAGTTTCACTTCATGATGTCCTATATAGTTAAATGGAAATGGAGCTGGTAATCAAAAAGTGTTGGTGCTACTGGCTTAAAATTTTACACACTTAATCAGTTTTTGGGCACTCTCTGGTTTCTTCCTAGTGAAAGTTTTCCAAAGCTGTGGCATGCAAAAGAACATTATCCCAGAACACTTTAAGAAAAAAAAACAGGGAAAATAGGCATGTACTGAAACCAACTCCCCCTATTATTTTGTCAGAAATGTTTGATACTGGGAAGTATGCATACGTTAGCTTGCCCTATTAGGTGCCCCAAGTTTGGAATTTCTATGATCAAAGGTTCTCTAAACAGGTTAGGGTTAGGGTTAGGTCAGGTTTAGGACTATGTTTAGAACAAGTGTTAGGGTTAGAGTTAATTTTATTCAAATTTATTTGATACCAGGCAGGATTCATCTTTTACCTAACCTTACTATGTTCCCCAGTTTGGTCATTCTCAGTTCAAGGTTCGCTGTCAAGAACAGTTTGTGTTATAACGTTTCCCTTCATTTTGACCTATATGGGTAATTGGAAATGGAACTGGAAAACAAACAGTGTTGGTGTTAGCTGCTTAAATATTTATACACTCAATCAGTTCTCTGTGGGAACTATCTGGTTTGCTTCTTGTGAATGTAGCCCTACACTGAAGCATGCAAAGCATAATTTTAGGGTTAGAGTGATGTTTAGAGCTAAGGTTAGTTTTAGGGTCAGAGTCAGGGTCAGGGTTAATTTTAGGGTTAGGGTTAGGACTAGAATTAGAGCTAAAGTTAGGGATAGTTGTAGGGTTAGGGTTTGGTTTAAGTTAAGGGTTAAGTTTAGGGCTATGGCTCAGTTTTGTTTTAGGGCTAGGGTTAAGTCTAGATTTTGTATTAGTATTAGATTAGGATTACTGTTAGGGTGAGGTTTAGGCTTAGGTTTAGGGTTAGATTTAGATTTAGGCTAGGGCTAGGGAAATGGTTAGGGCTATGGTTAGGGTTATGGTAAGGGATAGGGTTAGAACTAAAAATATGGCTAGGACGAGATTTAGAGTTAGGCTTAGGACTAGACTTAGGTTTAAGTTTACGGTTTTTGGAAAAATTAGGGCTAGGATTAAGGCTAGGTTTAGTGTTAGGATTAGGACTAGGGAAGGGCTAAGGTTAGGGTTAGAATTCGGGTTAAGGTTAAGTTTAGGGGAATGAGTGGGCTTATACCTATTTTTAAAGCTACGGGGAGAGTTAGAATTATAATAAGGACTAGGGTTAGTTTTTGGGTTAGAATTAAGGCTAGGTTAAGGCTACAATGAGGGCTAGGGTTTCTGTTAGGTTTAGGGCTAGGACGAGAGCTAGGGCTAATGTCAGTTCTACGGTTACAGTTAGGGATAGTTTTAGGGATAGGTTATTGCGAGGTCTAGTGTAAGTGTTACGTTTAGGTAATTGTCAACATTAAAGCTAGGGGCATTATTAAGATTAGGGTCAGGGTTAGCATTTTCTTTAGGTTAAAGTTTAGGGTTAGGGCTTGAATTACCATTAGGGTTAGGTTTAGGGTTAGGGTAATGGATAGGGTTAGGTTTAGGTTTCAGTAAAGTTTTAGTGTAATGGATGTGTTAGGTTTAGCTATAGAGTTAGAATTAGCATTATGGTTAGGGTTATGTTTAGGGTAATCGATAAGTTTAGAGCTAGGGTTAGAGTTAGATTATGGTTTGGATTATGTCTAGGATTAGAATTAGGTTTAGGGAAAGGGCCAGGGTTTAGTTTAGGGTAAGTGTTAGGGTTAGGGTAAATGTTTGGTTTAGGACTAGGGTTATGGTTTAATTAGGGTAAGGGTGAGTTTTTTAGCAAGGGTTAGAGCTAGGGCAAAGGCTAGGTCTAAATTTCGGTCTAGAGTTATGTTTATGGTAGGATTTGGTATTGGATTACGTTTAAGGCAAAGGTTTTCATTAGGATTAGGGTTAGGGTAATAGATAATGTTAGATTTAGGGTTAGGGTTAGGGTTATGATATGGGTTAGGGCTAGTGTTAGGATTAGGTTTAATGTAAGTCTTAATGTTTCAGCTAGGGTTAGGGCTATAGTAAGGGTTTGGTTTAGGGTTAGGTCTAGGGTTATGTTTATAGTTAGGGTTAAGTTTAGTGTTAGGGATAGGGTTATAATTAGCATAAGGTTTAGGGTTTGGGTAATGGATAGTGTTAGAGCTTATGTTTGGGCTAGGATTGAGGTTAGGATTAGAGATAGTGTTAAGGTTAGGGTTAGAGTTAGGGCTAGGGTTAGGATAGGGTTATGTTTAGGGCTAAGTTTAGGCAAAGGATTAGGGTTAGGTTTTGTGTTAGGTTTAGGGCTAGGGTTAGGACAATGGGTAATGTAAATCTAGGGTTATGTTTAGGGCTAGTTTTAGGGTTAGGGTTATGGCTGGGTCTAGTTAGGTCTAAGTTTTGGGTTAGGGTCAGGTTTAGAGCTAGGTTTAGTGTTAAGGTCAGAATCTCTGTTTGGGTTTGGGTTAGGATTAGGGTTAGAGCCAGAAATAATACTAGGCTTAGGTCTAGGTGTAATATTAGTGTTTGGTTTAGGTTAATGTTTACTGTTAGGGCTAGTGCTAGGTTTTTGTTTAGGTCTAGGGCTAGATTTATAGCTATAATTAGGATTATCTTTGGGTCTAGGTCTAGTGTTAGGGTTAGGTATAAGTTTAGGGTTACAGGTAGGGCAAGTTTTAGGCTCTGGTTTAGGGTTAGGGTAAGGTTTAGACCTAGGGTTATTGTTAGGGTCAGGGTTAAAGTTAGATCTAGAATGAGGGCTAAGGTTAGGATGAGTAATACTTTAGAGTTTTTTGTTTTTTTTTTTTTTTTTTTTTTTTTTTTGGCTAAGGATTAGGATTAGAACTAGAGTTAATATTTAGGTTAGGTTTTGGCTTAGGGTAAGGGAAAGGGTTAGAGCTAGGTTTAGGCCTAGGGTTAGGGTTAGTGTTAGGGCTTGTTTAAGGATTAAGAGTAGGGATAAACCTAGGGGTATGTTTACGATTAGTTCTAGGGTTAGGTTTAGGGGTAAAGATATGGTTAAATCTTGGGTTAGGGCTCGCTTTAGGGCTAAGTTTTGGGTTAATTTAGTGCTAGGGTTAGGGTTAGAACTAATTTAAATAACAGTGTTATGATTAGGGCTCATAATAGGGGTAGGATTTGTATTAGGGTTAAGGCCAGGATTAGGATAAGACTAATGTACAAAGTAGGATTATGATTAGGGCTAGTTTTAGGGTTAGGGTTAAGGCTAGGTCTGGTGTTAGGGTTAATTTAAGGTTAAGATGATTTTAGAGCTAGGATTAGTATTAGGGTCAACATCAAGTTCAGGTTTACTTTTAGAGTTAAGATTAGGGCTAGGTGTATGGTTAGGGTTTGGTTTAGGTTGAGAGTTAGGGTTAGGGCTATGATTTGGTTTTGTTTTATGGCTCGGGCTAGGGACACGGCAAGTGTTAAAATTAGTGTTATTGTTAGGGCTAGTGTTAGGGTTTAGTTTAGGCTTATAGTTTCAGTTAGATTTAGAGTTAGGTTTAGATTTAGAGTTAGGATTAGATCTAGGCTATGGGCTAGGGCTATGGATAGAACTAGGGCTAGGGCTAGGGCAAGAGTTAGAGTTAGTCTTAGGGTTAGGTTTAGGGTTAGGATAGGAATAAATTAGGACTATGATTAGCACTAGGCTTAGTGTTAGTGTTGGGCCTAGGGTTAGGGCTAGGGTTAGGGTTAGTTTTAATGTTATGGTTAAGTTTAAAGTTATGTTTAGGTTTAGGGTTATGGTAAGTTTTAGGGTAAGGGAAGAGATTATAGGTAAGTTTAGAGCTAGGGCTAGGTTTAGAATTAGGCTTAGGGCTCAGGTTATGATTTGGGTTAGGATTAAGGCTAGGTTCAGAGCTAGGATTAGGGCTAGGGCTAATTTCAGATCTAGAGTTATGTTTAAAGATAGTTTTAGAATTAGGTTTATGGCTACGTCTAGTGTAAGGGTTAGGTTTAGGGTTAAGATCAGGTTTAGATCTAAAGTTATTATTAGGGTCATGGTCGCAATTAGTGTTTGGGAAAGGTTAAGGTTTAAAGTTAGGGCTCAAATTAGCATTAGGGTTAGGTTTAGGGTAATGATAGGGTTAGGTTTAGGTTTCATGTTACGTTTAGTGTAATGGATAGGGTTAGCATTAGGGATAGGGTTAGGTTTAGGCCTAGAGTTAGCATTAAGGTTAGGGTTAGTGTTAGTCTAATGGATAGGGTTAGAGCAAGGTTTACAGATAGGGTGATGTTTACGATTAGTTTTAGGGATAGGGTTAGGGATAGGGATAGGGTTAAAGCTTGGGTTATGGCTCAGATTATGGGTAAGTTTTGGGTTAAGTTAGGGCTAGTGTTAGGGTCACAACTAATTTAAGTATGAGTGTTATGATTAGGGCTAGTTTTAGAGTTAGGGTTAGGGCTAGGTCTAGTGTTAGATTTAGGTTTAGGGTTAGAGTGATGTATAGAGCTAGAGTTAGTATTAGGGTCAGAGTCAGGTTCAGAATTAGTTTTAGGATTTGTCTTAAAACTAGAATTAGGTCTAGTGTTAGGTTCTAGGTGTAGGGTTAGGATTTGGTTTAGGTTAAGGTTAAGAGTTAAGGCTATGGTTCAGTTTTGGAATAGGGCTAGTGCTAGAGTTAGGGCTAGTTTTTAGATTAGCATTATGGTTAGGGTTAGGGCTACTGTTAGGATTATTTGTAGGCTTAGGTTTAGGGTTAGATTTAGAATTATGGTTAGATCTAGGGTTAGGGATAGGGCTAAGGAAATGCTATGATTAGGCTTAAGGTTAGGGCAAAATTTAGGGTTTTGGTAAAGGATAAGGTTAGAACTATGGTTATGGCTAGGGTGACAGTTACAATTAGTATTTGGGCTAGGGTTAAGGTTAGGGTTAGACCTAGTGTTAGGGTTAGGGTTATGATTAAGGCTATATTTAGGTCTAAAATGAGGGCTAGGGTTTTTGTTTGGGTTAGGGCTAAGATTATGGCTAGGGCTAATATCAGGTCTAGGGTTACAGTTAGGGATAGTTTTAGGGTTAGGTTTTCGCTAGGTCTAGTGTAAGGGATAGGTTTAGGTTAAGGGTCAGGTTAGAGCTAGAGTATTTTTTTAGTGTCCTGGTAAGGGTTAAGGTTTGTTTTAGGTTTGAGATTATAGTTAGAGCTCAAATTAGCATTAGTATTAGGGTTAGTGTAATGATAGGGTTAGGTTTAGGGTTCAGGTTAGTTTTAGCGGAATTGACAGGGTTGGGGTTAACAATAGGGTTCGGGTTAGGCCTAGGGTTATTATTAGGTTTACACCTAGGTTATTATCCTATGTTTAGGATAATGGATACAGTTAAAATTAAGTTTAGGGCTAGGGTTATTGTAAGGATTAGGCCTTGAGTTAGGTTTTTGCCTAGGGTTAGCATTAGAGTAAGAGTTTTGTTTAGGGTAATGGATACAGTTAGAACTAAGTTTAGAGCTAGAGTTATGGTTAGTATTAGGTCTTGAGTTAGGGTTATTGTGAGGGTTAGAACTAGGGTTAGTTTTGGGGTTATGTTTAGTGATATGGTTAGATTCTGAGCTATGGTTAGGGCTAGGGCAAGTGTTAGGTCTAGGGATAGGATTATGGTAGGTTTAAATTTGGGTTACATTTAGGGTTATGGCTAGGCTTATCATTCGATTAGGGTTAGGGTTATGGATACGGATAGATTTAGGTTTAGGGCTATGGTTATGGTTAGATTTAGGTTTAGGGTTAGGGTTAGGGCTATGGTAATGTTTAGGCTTATGGTAAGGGTTAGCATTTGAGCTATGGTTAGAGCTATAGCAAGTGTTAGGTTGAGGGTTAGGCTTAGGGTTAGTATTCTCATTCAGGTTAGGGTTATGTTTATGATTAAGGCTAGGGTTACCAATAGGGTTAGGGTTAGGGTTAGAGTAGTGAATAGGTTTAGAGCTAGGATTAGGGCTAGGGTTAAGGTTAGAATTACGGCTAGGATAAGGTTTTGTGTTAGGCATATGTCTAGTTTTATGTTTAGGTAAGGTTAGCCTTTGAGGTAGGTTTAGGACTAAGTCAAGGGGTAGGGTTAGGTTTAGGGCTAGGTCTAGTGTTACGGTTACATTTTTAGCTAGGCCTAGGGCTAAGATTAGCTCTAGGTTTTGTGTTAGGTTTAGGCCTAGACTTAGGTCTATGGGTAATGTAAGAGGTAGGGTTATGAATGGGGCTATTTTTAGGGTTAGGTTTATGGCTAGGTCTAGTGGCATGTTTAGTTTTCAGATAATGTCAAGATTAGAGGTAGGTTTAGTGGGCTTTTTTTTAATTTTTTATTGTTGGCTGTTCAAAACATTACATAGTTCTTGATATATGATAATTCACAATTTGATTCAAGTGGGTTATGAGCTCCCATTTTTACCCCATATACAGATTGCAGAATCACATCAGTTACATGTCCATTGATTTACATATTGCCATACTAGTGTCTGTTGTATTCTGCTGCCTTTTGTATCCTCTACTATCCCCCTCCCCTCCCCTCCACTCCCCTCCCCTCTTCTCTCTCTGCCCCCTCTACTGATATTCGTTTGTCCCCCTTATATTATTTTTCCCCTTCCCCTCAATTCCTCTTGTATGTACTTTTGTATAACTCTGAGGGTCTCCTTCCATTTCCATGCATTTTCACTTCTCTCTCCCTTTCCCTCCCACCTCTCATCCCTGATTAATGTTAATCTTTTTCTCATGCTCTTTGACACTACCCTGTTCTTAGTTACTCTCCTTATATCAAAGAAGACATTTGGCATTTGTTTTTTAGGGATTGGCTAGCTTCACTTAGCATACTCTGCTCTAATGCCATCCATTTCCCTGTAAATTCTATGATTTTGTCATTTTTTAATGCAGAGTAATACTCCATTGTGTATAAATGCCACATTTTTTTATCCATTCATCCATTGAAGGGCATCTAGTTTGGATCCACAGTCTTGCTATTGTGAATTGTGCTGTTATGAACATCTATGTATCAGTGTCCCTGTAGCATGCTCTTTTTAGGTCTTTAGGGAATAGACCGAGAAGGGGAATAGCTGGGTCAAATGGTGGCTCCATTCCCAGCTTTCCAAGAAATCTCCATACTGCTTTTCAAATTGGCTGCACCAATTTGCAGTCCCACCAGCAATGTACAAGTGTACCCTTTTCCCCACATCCTCGCCAGCACTTGTTGTTGTTTGACTTCATAATGGCTGCCAATCTAACTGGAGTGAGAGGGTATCTTAGGGTGGTTTTGATTTGCATTTCTCTGACAGCTAGAGATGGTGAGCATTTTTTCATGTACTTGTTGATTGATTGTATGTCCTCCTGTGAGAAGTGTCTGTTCAGGTCCTTGGCCCATTTGTTGATTGGGTTGTTTGTTCTCTTATTGTCTAATTTTTTGAGTTCTTTGTATACTCTGGATATTAGGGCTCTATCTGAAGTGTGAGGAGTAAAGATTTGTTCCCAGGATGTAGGCTCTCTATTTACCTCTCTTATTGTATCTTTTGCTGAGAAAAAAACTTTTTAGTTTGAGTAAGTCCCATTTGTTGATTCTAGTTATTAACTTTTGTGCTATGGGTGTCCTATTGAGGAATTTGGAGCCCGACCCCACAGTATGTAGATCGTAGCCAAATTTTTCTTCTACCAGATGGTGTGTCTCTGATTTGATATCAAGCTCCTTGATCCATTTTGAATTCACTTTTGTGCATGGCGAGAGAAAGGGATTCAGTTTCATTTTGTTGCATATGGATTTCCAGTTTTCCCAGCACCATTTGTTGAAGATGCTATCCTTCCTCCATTGCATGCTTTTAGCCCATTTATCAAATATAAGGTAGTTGTAGTTTTGTGGATTGGTTTCTGTGACCTCTATTCTGTACCATTGGTCCACCCGCCTGTTTTGGTACCAGTACCATGTTGTTTTTGTTACTATTGCTCTGTAGTATAGTTTGAAGTCTGGTATCGCTATACCACCTGATTCACACTTCCTGCTTAGCATTGTTTTTGCTATTCTGGGTCTTTTATTTTTCCATATGAATTTCATGATTGCTTTCTCTATTTCTACAAGAAATGCCGTTGGGATTTTGATTGGCATTGCATTAAACCTATAGAGAACTTTTGGTAATATCGCCATTTTGATGATGTTAGTTCTGCCTATCCATGAACAGGGTATATTTTTCCATCTTCTAAGATCTTCTTCTATTTCTCTCTTTAGGGTTCTATAGTTTTCGTTGTATAAGTCTTTCACCTCTTTTGTTAGGTTGATTCCCAAGTATTTTATTTTTTTTTTGAAGATATTGTGAATGGAGTGGTTGTCCTCATTTCCATTTCAGAGGATTTGTCGCTGATATACAGGAATGCCTTTGATTTATGCGTGTTGATTTTATATCCTGCCACTTTGCTGAATTCATTTATTAGCTCTAATAGTTTCTTTGTAGACCCTTTTGGGTCTGCTAGGTATAGAATCATATCATCTGCAAATAGTGATAATTTAAGTTCTTCTTTTCCTATTTTGATGCCTTTAATTTCTTTCGACTGTCTAATTGCTCTGGCCAGTGTTTCGAGAACTATGTTGAACAGAAGTGGTGAGAGAGGGCATCCCTGTCTTGTTCCAGATTTTAGAGGGAATGCCTTCAATATTTCTCCATACAGAATGATGCTAGCCTGAGGTTTAGCATAGATTGCTTTTACAATATTGAGGTATGTTCCTGTTATCCCTAGTTTTTCTAGAGTTTTGAACATAAAGAGATGCTGTACTTTGTCGAATGCTTTTTCCGCATCTATTGAAATGATCATATGGTTCTTATTTTTAAGTCTATTGATGTGGTGACTAACATTTATTGATTTCCGTATATTGAACCAGCCTTGCATCCCAGGGATGAATCCTACTTGATCATGGTGCACAATTTTTTTGATATGTTTTTGTATCCGAGTGGCCAGAATTTTATTGAGGATTTTTGCATCTAGGTTCATTAGAGATATTGGTCTGTAGTTTTCTTTCTTTGAAGTGTCTTTTTCTGGTTTAGGTATCAGGGTGATGTTGGCCTCGTAGAATGAATTTGGAAGTTCTCCCTCTTTTTCTATTTCCCGAAGTAGCTTGAAAAGTATTGGTATTAGTTCCTCTTTAAAGGTTTTGTAAAACTCTGCTGTATACACATCTGGTCCTGGGCTTTTCTTAGTTGGTAGTCTTTTGATGGTTTCTTCTATTTCCTCAATTGATATTGGTCTGTTTAGGTTGTCTATATCCTCCTGACTCAATCTGGGCAGATCATATGACTTAAGAAATTTATCGATGCCTTCACTATCTTCTAATTTATTGGAGTATAAGGATTCAAAATAATTTTTGATTATCTTCTGTATATCTGAAGTGTCTGTTGTGATATTGCCTCTTTCATCCTGTATGTTAGTAATTTGAGTTCTCTCTCTTCTTCTCTTCGCTAGCAAGGCTAATGGTCTGTCGATTTTGTTTATTTGTTCAAAGAACAAACTTTAATTTTGTCAATTTTTTCAATTGTTTCTTTTGTTTCGATTTCATTAATTTCAGCTCTGATTTTCATTATTTCTTGCCTTCTACTTCTTTTGCTGTTGTTTTGCTCTTCTTTTTCTAGGATTTTGAGATGAAGTATGAGATCATTTATTTGTTGTTTTTTTTTTTTCTTTTTTTAAGGAATGAACTCCAAGCAATGAATTTTCCTCTTAGAACTGCTTTCAATGTGTCCCATAGATTCCAATATGTTGTGTCTGTGTTTTCATTAATCTCTAAGAATTTTTTAATTTCCTCCTTGATGTCTTCTATAACCCATTGATCATTCAGTAACCTATTGTTCATTCTCCAAGTGATGTATTCTTTTTCCTTCCTTCTTTTATCGTTGATTTTCAGTTCCATTCCATTATGATCAGATAGGATGCATGGTATTATCTCTACTCCTTTATATTGTCTAAGAGTTTCCCTGTGACATAATATATGATCTATTTTTGAGAAGGATCCATGTGCTGCTGAGAAAAAAGTGTAACTGCTTGATGTTGGGTGGTATATTCTATATATGTCCATTAAGTCTAGGTTATTAATTGTGTTATTGAGTTCTATAGTTTCCTTATTCAACTTTTGTTTGGAAGATGTGTCTAGTGGTGATAGAGGTGTGTTGAAGTCTCCCATGATTATTGTATGGTGGTCTATTAGACTCTTGAACTTGAGAAGAGTTTGTTTGATGAACATAGCTGCACCATTGTTTGGGGCATATATATTTATGATTGTTATGTCTTGTTGGTGTATGGTTCCCTTGAGCAATATGTAGTGTCCCTCTTTATCCCTTTTGATTAACTTTGGCTTGAAATCTATTTTATTTGATATGAGTATGGATACTCCTGCTTGTTTCCGAAGTCCATATGAGTGATATGATTTTTCCCAACCTTTCACCTTCAGCCTATGTATGTCTTTTCCTATCAAATGCGTCTCCTGTAGGCAGCATATTGTTGGGACTTGTTTTGTGATCCATTCTACTAGCCTGTGTCTCTTGATTGGTGAGTTTAAGCCATTAACATTTAGGGTTATTATTGAGATATGGGTTGTTCTTCCAGCCATATTTGTTTATTTATGTTACTAAACATGGTTTGTTTTCCTCTTTGATTATTTTCCCCCCTTTAGTGTCCTACCTCCCACTGTTGGTTTTCATTGTTATTTTCCATTTCCTCTTCCTGTAATGTTTTGCCAAGGATGTTTTGAAGAGATGGTTTTCTAGCTGCAAATTCTTTTAACTTTTGTTTATTGTGGAAGGTTTTAATTTCATCTTCCATCCTGAAGCTTAATTTCGCTGGAAACACAATTCTTGGTTGGAACCCATTTTCTTTCAGTGTTTGAAATATGTTATTCCAGGATCTTCTAGCTTTCAGAGTCTGTGTTGAAAGATCAGCTGTTATCCTGATTGGCTTACCCCTAAATGTGATCTGCTTCCTTTCTCTTGTAGCTTTTAAAATTCTCTCCTTATTCTGTATGTTGGGCATCTTCATTATAGTGTGTCTAGGTGTGGGTCTCTTATGATTTTGCACATTCGGCCTCCTGTAGGCTTCTAGGATTTGGGGTTCTGTCTCATTCTTCAAGTCTGGGAAGTTTTCTCATATTATTTCATTGAATAGATTGCTCATTCCTTTGGTTTGAAACTCTGTCCCTTCCTGTATCCAAATGACTTTTAAATTTGGTCTCTTGATGTTATCCCATATTTCTTGGATGTTCTGCTCATGGTTTCTTAACAGTCTCGCTGAGCTGTCTATGTTCTTTTCAAGTTGAAATACTTTATCTTCATTGTCTGATGTTCTGTCTTCTAAGTGTTCTACTCTGCTGATAGTATTCTCAATTGAGTTTTTAAGTTGGCTTATTGCTTCCTGCATTTCTAGGATTTCTGTTTGTTTGTTTTTTATAACCTCTATCTCCCTGTATAGTTGATCTTTTGCTTCTTGGATTTGTTTATGTAATTCATTGTTGAAGTGATCTTTCATTGTCTGATTTTGCTGTCTGATGTCTTCCTTGAGACTCCAGATCATCTGAAGCATGTATATCCTGAATTCTTTATCTGACATTCCATCTGCTGCAGCTATTACCTCTTCTAACGTTGAGTTGACCTGCAATGCTTGTGGTCCTTTCTTTCCTTGTCTCTTCATACTGTTTGCGTTCCTTTCTACTTGGTGAAACTGTTGTGCTATTGAATTTTCCCCCTATATATTTATATTGGTCTTGTATAGTTGCAAAGTCTCCCTCACAGGCGCCGGCGGCGGCTCTGCCCCTCCTCCAATTGGGACAATGTGCCTACCACGCCGGCAGGCCGCTGGGCCTGCTCTGCTGGTCGGTAGCAGATCGGCCGACCTTGCAGGTGCGGGCGGCGGCTCTGTCCCTCTGCGGGCCGCTAGGCTTGTTCTGTCGGTGGTCTAGTACTGTCTACTTTGCAGGCACAGGCAGCGGCACTGCCCCTCTGCAGGCCTCTGAGGCTGTACTGCCAGTGGGTCGCAGGTCCGCCTACCTTGCAGGCGCGGGGGGGGGGGCGGCTCTACCCTTCCTCAGGCCACTGGGCCTGTTCTGTCTCTCGGTTTCAGGTCTGGCCTGTTCTGATGGTGGTCACAGTTCCGTCTACCTTGCAGGCGCGGGGGGGAGGGGGCGGCTCTGCCTCTCAGCAGGCCGCTGCTCCTCTTCTGCCGGTGGGTCACAGGCCAGCCTCCCTTGCAGGAGTGATTGGAAGCTCTGCCCCTCTGCGGGCCACTGGGCCTTTTCTGTCAGTGGTCACAGTTCCGCCTACCTGGCAGGCACTGGGGGTGGGGGGCGGCTCTGCCCCTCAGCAGGCCGCTGGGCCTGTTCTGTGGGTGGTCACAGTTCCCTTTACCTTGCTGGCGCAGGGGGAGGGGGCGGCTCTGCCTCTCAGCAGGCCGCTGCTCCTCTTCTGCCGGTGGGTTGCAGGCCCGCCTACCTTGCAGCAGTGATTGGAAGTTCTGTCCCGCTGCGGGCCACTGGGCCTTTTCTGTCGGTCGTCACAGTTCCACCTACCTGGCAGGTGCGGGGGGAAGGGGGCGACTCTGCTCCTCAGCAGGCCGCTGGGCCTGCTCTTTGCGTGGTCACAGTTCCCTCTACTTTGCCGGCGCTTGGGGAGGGGGCGGCTCAGCCTCTCAGCAGGCCACTGCTCCTCTTCTGCCGGTGGGTTGCAGGCCCGCCAACCTTGTAGGAGTGATTGGAAGCTCTGTCCCCCCGTGGGCCACTGAGCCTTTTCTGTCGGTGGTCACCGTTCCACCTACCTGGGAGGCGCGGGGGTTGGGGGTCGGCTCTGCCCCTCAGCAGGCCGCTGGGCCTGCTCTGTGCGTGGTCACAGTTCCCTCTACCTTGCCGGCGCATGGGGAGGGGGCGGCTCTGCCTCTCAGCAGGCCACTGCTCCTGTTCTGCTGGTGGGTCGCAGGCCCGCCTACCTTGCAGGAGTGATTGGAAGCTCTGTCCCACCGCGGGCCACTGGGCCTTTTCTGTCTGTGGTCACCGTTCCATCTACCTGGCAGGCGCAGGGGGTGGTGGGTGGCTCTGCCCCTCAGGAGGCCGCTGGGCCTGCTCTGTGCGTGGTCACAGTTCCCTCTACCTCGCTGGTGCAGGGGGAGGTTTAGTGTTAAAAGCACAGTCAGTGTTTGGGTTAGAGTTAGAATTAAGGATAAATCCAGAATTAAAACTAGGTTTAGGTCTTGGGGTACGGTTAGTGTTTTTGTTTGGGTAAGAGTTCTTGTTAGGGCTAGGGCTAGGGCTTTGTTTATGTCTAGGTCTAGAGTTAAGGATAGATTTAGGATTAGATTCTGGTCTAGTGCTAGTGGTAGTGTTAGGTTTTGGTATAAGGTTACTGGTAGGGCTAGTGTTAGGGTTTGGTCTAGGGTTAGGGTCAGAATAAGGTCTGGGTTAGGGTTAGCATTTGGTATAGGGTTAGAGCTAGAAACAATGCTAAGGTTAGCAGTGTTATTAGGGTTTTTGTTAGCCTAAGTTTTAGGGATAGGTCTAGCATTACCATTAGGGTTAAGGTTTTGCTTGGGTTAAGGGATAGCATTAGAGCTAGTGTTAGGGCTATGGTTAGGGTTAGGGTTAAGGTTAAAGCTAGGTTAAGGGCTCAGATTAGGGCTAGTTTTTGTGTTAGGATTAGGGGTATGGTTAGTGTAATAACTAGGGTAAAATTGGGGTTAGTTTTAGGGTTAGGGTTAGGGGTAAGTCTAGTGTTGGGAATAGGTTTAAGGTTAGGTGATATGTAGAGCCAGGATTTGTGTTTGTATTGGAGTCATGGTCAGGGTTAGTTTTAGGGTTAGGGTTAGGACTCGAATTAGGGCTAGGGTTACTATTAGGGTTTGATTTAAGGTTAGGGTTGTGTTTAGAGCTAGGGTGAGTGTTAGGATATGAGTCAGGATCAGGGTTAGGTTTAAGGTGAGTTAAGATTAGGGCTAGGGTTAGGGTTAGCCCTAGGGCTAGTGTTAGGGTTAGGTTTAGGGAAAGTTTTAGGGTTTGAGCTAGAGTTAGGGCTAGGACGAGGATTAAGTTTAGAGTCAGGGATACGGCTATGGTTAGCATTAGCATATTGCCTAGGGTTAGCATAGGGATAGGTTTATGTTTAAGGTAATGGATAGAGTTAGAGCTAGGTTTTGGGCTCTAATTACAGTTAGGATTAAGGCGAGGGTTAGGGTTAGGTTTAGGGCTAGGGTTATGTTTAGGGTAAGAGTTAGAGTTTGAGCTAGTATTAATGCTAGGGCAAGCAAAAAGGTTAAGGTTAGGGCTAGGGTTAGGGCTAGAGTTAGTGTTAGGATTATGCTTATGGCTAGGTTAAGGACTAGGATTAAGGCTAGGTTTTGTGTGAGGTTTAAGGCTAGTGCTAAGGCTATGTGTAATGTAAAATCTAGGTTTTGGTTATGTCTAGTTATAGGGTTAGGGTTATGTATAGGTCTAGTGTTAGGTTTAGATTTTGGGTTAGATAAGGTTTAGAGCTGGTTTTTGTGTTATACTAGGGCTCAGTATTCAGGTTAGTGTTGGGTTTAGGGTCAGGGGCAAAATACAACTAGGGTTAGGTATGGGGGTAGGGTTAGTATTTGTGTTAGTTTCACAGTTATTGTTATGGCTAAGGCTAGGGTTTTTTAGGGCTAGGGCTAGAGTTATGGCTATATTTAGTATTAGGTTTAGGTCTAGAGCTTTTATTACGGTTAAGTTTAGGTATAGGTTTACCTGTTGGTCTAGTGTTAATATTTGGTTTAGGGTTAGGGTCAGGTTTAGACCTATGGTTAGTATTAGGGTCAGAATATTATCCAGGGTTAGGGTTAGGGTTTCAGTTAGGATTAGAGATAGAATGAGGGATAGGGTTAGTATTAGTATTAGAGTTAGGATTTGGGATAGGCTAAAAATTAGGGTTAAAACTAGGGTAGCATTAGGGTGAGGGTTTGGCTTAGGGTAAGGGCTGGGGTTAGAGCTAGGGTTAGGGCTTTTGTAGGGTTAGGGATAGGTCCAAGTTTACGGTTAGGGTTAGGGTTAAAGCTAAGGTTAGGATTCAGATTAGGACTAGGTTTTTCTGTTAGGGCTACGGCTAATGTAATAACTAGGGTTCCAATTAGGGCTAGTTTTCTGGTTAGGTTTAGGGCTAGGTCTGGTGTTTGGGTTAGCTTTAGGTTTAGGGGAATGTTTAGAGCTAGGGTTAATGTTAGGGTCTGTGTCAGTGTCAGGGTAAGTTCTAGAATTAGGGTTAGGACTTGAATTAGGGCGAGTGTTAGGGTTAGGTGAATGTTTGGGATTTGGTTAAGGTTAAGGATTAGAGTTAAGCCTATGACTCGGTTTTGTTTGAGTGCTAGTGCTAGGGTAAGGGCTAGTTTTCCAATAAGCATTAGGGTTAGGGCTAGTTTTAGGGTGAGTTTTAGGCTTAGGGTTAGGGTTAGATTTAGAGGTTAGGGTTATATCTAGGCTTAGGGCTAGGGCAAAATATATGGCTAGGGTTGGGTTTAGTTTTAGGGCTAGGTTTTGGGTTATGGTAAGGGATAGGTTTAGAACTTGGGTTAGGTCTAGGGTGTGAGTTATACTTAGTCTTAAGACTAGGACTAGGGTTAGGGTTAGGGCTAAATTAGTGTGAGGATTAGTGCTAGGATTAATGTGAGGGCTAGGCCAGGTTTATGGCTATGTTAGTGTTAGGATTAGGGTAAGGTATGATGTTATAGCAAGGTTTAGGGAGAGGGTCAAAATATGGTTAGGACTAGGGTTAGGGTTAGTGTTAAGGCTAGTTTTAGGGCTAGGATTAGGACTAGGTTTTGTGTTAGGGTTAGAGCTAGGATTAGGGCTGGTGCTCTTGTCAGTTCTAGGTATATGGTTAAGATTAGTTTTAGGGTGAAGTTTATGGCTAGTTCTAGTGTAAGGGTTAGGTTTATGATTAGCATCAGGTTTAGAGATAGGTTTATTATTAAGGTCATGATCACAGTGAAGTTTTGTGTTAGTAACTCAAATTAGCATTAGGGTTAGAGTTAAGGTTAGTTTAATAGATATGGTTAGGTTTAGGGTTCAGGTTAGTTTTAGGGTAATGTATATATTTTGGGTTAGAGATAGGGTTATGATTATCCTAGGGTTAGCATTAGGATTAGGTCCATGGTTAGGGTAATGGATAGGGTTAGAGCTAGGTTTAGGGCTAGTATTATAGTTAGGATTAAGGCTAGGGTTCAGGATAGGTTTAGGGTTAGGGGAGTTTTAGGGATAGGGTTAGGTTTAGGGTAATGGTTAGGGCTAGGTTTAGGGTTAAGGTTAAAACGAAGTGTAGGACTCAGATTAGGGCTAGGTTTTGGGTTAGGTTAGGGTTAGGATTAGGGCTAAGGCTAAAGTAAGATCTAGCATTATGATTAGAGCTAGTTTTAAGATTAGGGTTAGGGCTAGGTCTAGTTTTAGAGTTAGGTTTTTTTTAGGGTGATGTTAGAGCTAGGTTGGTGTTATGGTCAGAATCAGGGTCAAGGTTAGTTTTAGGGTTTTGGTAGGATGGGAATTAGGGCTAAGGTTAAGGCTAGGTGTAGGGTTAGGTTTTGGTTTAGGTTAAGGTTTAGGGTTTGGGCTAAGGCTTGGTTTTGTTTTAGGGCTAGGACTAGGTTAGGGCCAGTTTTAGGATTAGTGTTAGTGTTAGGGCTAGAGTTAGTCTGAGGTTTAGGCTTAAGGTTAGATTTGGATTTAGAGTTATGGTTAGATCTAGGGTTAGAGCTAGGGCTAAGGTTATCGCTAATGTAAGGACAGGTGTTAGGTTTATGGTAAGGGTAAGGATTAGAACTATAATTACGGCTAGGGCAATTGTTAGATTTAGTCTTAGAGCTAGTGTTAGAGTTAGGGTTAGGGCTAAATTAGGGCTAGGATAGCATCTAGGATTAATGTTAGGGTTAGGTCTAGGGTTAGGGTTAGGGTTAGGTATAAGAGAATGGATGGAGTTATAGCTAGGTTCATAACTAAGGTGAGGGATAAAATTAGGGATAGGGCTAGTGTTAGGGTTCAGGTTAAGATCAAGGCTAGGTTTAGGGTAGGATGAGGGCTAGTATTTGTGTTAGGGTTATGGCAAGAATTAGGGCTAGGGCTACTACCAGGTTTAGGGTTGCAGTTAGGGATAGTTTTAGGGTAAGGTTCATGGCTAAGTCTAGTGTTAGAATTAGGTTTAGGGTAAGGTTCAGGTTTAGAGCTTGGGATATTATAATGGTAAGGGTCAGGTTTGGGTTTGGGTTAGGTTAAGGTTTAGAGGTAGATCTCAAATTAGCTTTAGGGTTAGAGTTAATATTAGGGTAATGGATACGTGTAGGTTAAGGTTTAAGTTAGATTTAGGGTAATGGATAGGGTTAGGTTAGGCCTAGGGTTAGCATTAGGTTTATGGTTATCTTTTGTGTAATGTAAACGTTTAGAGCTAGGGTTACGCCTAGGGTTATGGTTAAAATTAGGGCTAGATTTAGGGTTAGAGTTAGAGTTAAGGCTAGGTTTAGGGTTAGGATTAGGGTGTGGGTTAGGGCTTGAGCTAGGGTTAGTGCTAAGACTAGGATTAGTTTTAGGGTTAGGTCTAGGGTGAGGGTTAGGAATAGGATTATCATTAGTTGTAGGGTAATTGACAGGGTTAGATGTCCCGTAAGGGTTAGGATTTGTGTTAGGTTTAGCACTAGGGTTAGAGTTTGAGCTAGGGTTAGGACTATGGCAACTGTTAGGTTTAGGTTTAGGTTTAGGGTTAGATTTACCATTAGGGTTAGAGTAGATTTATGGTTCGAGCAAGGTTTATCATGAGGTTTATGGTTAAGGTTACGGTAATGGTTGGGATAGAGCTAGGGTTAAGGCTAGGATTAAGTTAAGGATTAGGGCTAGGGTTAGGGTTAGGTTTAGGATTAGTGTTATCGTTAGGTTAGGGGTAAGGGTCAGGTATTGGTAAGGGTTAGGGCTAGAGTGAGTTTTCAGGTTAGAATCAGAGATAGGGATAAAGGTAGTGTTATGGTTAGGGCTAGGGTTAGCATTAGGTTTAGGGTTATAGTTAGTGTAATGAATAGAATTAGAGCTAGGGTTTGGTCTGTAGTTATGGTTAGGATTAGGGCTAGGATTGGGGTTAAGGTTTGGGCTAGTGTTATTTTAGGGCAAGTGTTAGGGTTTGAGCTAGAGTTAAGGCTAGGGCTTTGTCAAGGCTTAGGTTCAGTGTTATGTCTAAGGATAAGATTACAGTAGATTTAGGGTTAGGTTAGGGCTAGGGTTATAATTATGATTAGGATTATGGTTAGGGTAAAGGATATGGTTAGATATAGGTTTAGGTGTAGGGTTAGGGTTAGATTTAGTTTTAGGGTTAGGGTTAAGGCTTTTAGTATATTTAGGTTTTTGGTATGGGTTAGAGTTTGAGCTAGGGTTAGCGCTATGTTGAGTGTTAGGTTTAGGGTTTGGTGTAGGATTAGTTTTCCTGGTTAGGGTAAGGGTTAGTGTGAGAGTTATGGTTAGGGTTTTGACTAGGGTTATCAATAGGGTTAGATTTTGTTTAGGGTAATGGTTAGGTTTAGAGCTAAGTTTAGGGCAAGTGTTAAGGTTAGGATTAGGGCTAAGGTAGGTTTAGACATAGGGATAGGTCTTAGTTTATGCTTAGGGTGAGGGTTAGACTTTAAGCTAGGTTTACAACTAAGGCCAGCATTAGTGTTAGAGTTAGGCTTAAAATTAGGTTTAGGCCTAGGTTTCACTCCAGGTTTTGTGTTAGGCTAAGGCGTAAGGATAGGGCTATGGGTAATGTAAAAGCTAGGATTATAAATAGGGCTAGTTGTAGGGCTAGGGTTATGGCTAGGTCTAGTGTTAGGTTTAGATTTTCGGTTAGGGTCAGGTTTAGAGGTAGCTTTACTCTCTTTTTTTTAAGATAGAGAAGAGACAGAAAGAGATACTTTTTTAATATTTACTTTTCAGTTTTCAGTGGACACAACATCTTTATTTATTTATTTTTAAAATTTTTATGTGTTGCTGAGGATCAAACCCAGTGCCCCACACATGCAAGGTGAGCATGTTACAGATTGAGTCACATCCCTAGCCACAGTTTACTCTTAAAAGCAGGGTCAGTGTTTGGGTTAGAGTTAGAATAAGGGTTACAGCCAGAATTAGGACTAGGTTTAGGTCTAGTGGTAGGGTTAGTGTTTGGGTTAGGTTAAGGGTTATTGTTAGGGCTAGGGCTAGGTTTTTGTTCAGGTCTAGAGCTAGAGTAAAGGCTATATTTAGGATTAGGTTTAGGTCTAGGGCTAGTGTAAGGGTTTGGTCTAGGGTTAGGTTAAGGGTTTGACCTAGGGTTAGTGTTAGGGTCAGAATAAGGGTCATGGTTAGGGTTAGGGTTTGGGATAGGGTTACTGCTAGAGTGAGGGCTAGGGTTAGGACTATTAATGGGGCTAGGTTTAGGGTTAGGGTAATGGGTAGGTTTAGAGCTAGGTTTAAGTTTAGGATTAGGGCTAGGGTTAAATTTAGAGTAAGGGATAGGTCTAAGTTTATATTTAGGGTAAGGATTAGGTTTTTAGCTAGATTTAGGGTTAGGGCTAGGATTAGAGTTAGTGTTACACTTAGGCCTAGGTTTAGGCCTAGGATTCGCTCCAGGTTTTGTGTTAGGTTAAGGCATAAGGTTAGGGCTATGTGTAATGTAAGAGCTAGGGTTATAATTAGGGCTATTTGTAGAGTTAGGGTTATGGCTGGGTCTAGTGTTAGGTTTAGATTTTCGGTTAGGGTCAGGTTTAGACATAGGTTTAGTGTTAAAGGCAGGAACAGTGTTAAGGTTAGAATTAGAGTTAATGTTAAAGTCAGAATTAGAATTAGGTTTATATCTAGGGATAGGGTTAGTCTTTGTGATAGGTTAAGGGTTATTGTTATGGCTAGGGCTAGGTTTTTGTTGGGGTCTAGGGATAGAGTTAAGGCTATATTTGGGATTAGGTTTAGGTCTAGGGCTAGTGATAGGACTATGTGTAGGTATAAGTTACCAGTAGGTCTAGTGTTCGGGTTTGGTCTAGGGTTAGGATCAATTTTAGACATAGGGTTAGTGTTATGGTCAGAATAAGGGTCAGGTTTAAGGCTAGAATTAGGGCTATGTTTTGTGTGAGGTTTAGGTCTAGTGTAAGGTTTATGGGTAATCTAAGATCTAGTGTTATGGTTATAGATAGTTTTAGGGTTAGTCTAGTGTTAGGGTTAGTTTTGTAGTTAGAATAAGATTTAGAGCTAGGGTTATTGTTAGGGTAAGGGTCAGTGTTCAGGTTAGGGTTAGGGTTAGGGCCATAATTAGGACTAGGGGTAGGGTTAGCTTGGGTTAGTTTAAGGGTTATTGGTAGGGCAAGGTCTAGATTTGTGGCTGTATTTAGGATTAGGTTTAGGTCTAGGGCTACTGTTAGTGTTAAGATTATGTATAGGGTTACCAGTAGGGCTAGTGTTATGTTTTGGTTAGGGTTAGGGTTAGGTTCAAACCTAGGGTTAGTATTAGGGACAGAATAAAGGTCAGAGTTGAGTTAGGGGTTGGGTTAAGTTTAGAGCTGGAATGAGGGCTGGAGATAGGACTAGTAATAGAGTTAGGGTTTGAGGTAGGCTAAGGATTGGGGTTAGGACTGAGGTAGCAATAGGGTGAGGGTTTGCCTTTACATAAGGGATAGAGTTATAGTTAGGGATAGGGTTAGAGGTAGGGCTAGGGCTAGGGTTAGAGTTAAAGTTAAGGTTTGGGGTAAGATAAGGGCTGTGTTTTGTATTAGGGTTAGGGCTACGGCTAAGGTAAGACTTGCCATTACAATTAGGGCTAGTTTTAGGGTTAGGTTTAGGGTTAAGTCTAGTCTTAGGAATAGATTTATGGTTAGGGTGAAGTTTAGAGCTAGAGTTAGTGTTAGGGTCAGTGTCAGGGTAAGTATTAGGTTTGGGTTAGGGTTAGGACTCATATTAGGGCTAGGTTAGGGATAGGCATAGGGTTAGGGTTTGATTTAGTTTAAGGGTTAGGATCAGTGCTATTTCTTGGTTTTGTTTGAGGGCTAGGTCTACAGTTAGGGCTAGATTTCAAATTAGTGTAGGGGTTAGAGCAAGTGATAGGGTGTGGTTTAGGCTTAGAGTTAGAATTGGATTTAGAGTTAGGGTTAGATCTAGGTTTAGGACTAGAGAGAAGGTTAGGGATAGGGTTATGGCTAGGGTTAAAGCTAGGTTTTGGGTTATGGTAAGGGATAGGGTTAGAACTAGGGATAAGTCTGTGGGAAGCCATTCTAGCACGTGATTTGGCACCTCCCTGATTGGGTGTGAGGCCTTCTGGCCAAACTGTGTTGGAGCTAATCCCCACCCTCTCCAGGTGCAAGAGCCTGTCTGTGTGGGGGTGTGACTGACCATTGACCCTGAGGCCAATCACTGACCCTGACCTTGGAATGCTGCCCCAATCCACTGTCATTGGATGGAATTTCCCCCTGAATTTCTTGTTCTCCAATAAAAGCCCACTCCCTGGCGAGCTCTCTCTCTCTCTCTCCTATTAGTCCTAAGTAAACCTTGCTGCTCCACCAGGTGGCTTGAGGCAGGAGCAGAGGGGAGAGCCATCTAGGATCTGGTCATAGAAAAAGGAAATTGAGTCTGTGTGTTTATTTCGATCTCACTAGTTAACTTCTATGCTACGAACCTCTTAAATGAAACCAGCGTGCTGGTCATGTGGTGAATAGGGCTAGGGTGAGAGTTAGAGTTAGTCTTAGGATTAGTGTAAGGTTTAGATTTAGTATTAGGGTTAGGGCTTAATTAGGGTAGGATTAGAGGTAGAATTAGTATTATGGCCAGGCCTAGGTTTAGGGCTAGGTTTAGGGTTAGGGTTAGGGTTAAGTATGATGTTATAGCTAGTTTTAGGGCTAAGTCCAGGGTTAAAATTAGGGTTAAAGCTAAGGTTAGGGTTAGAGTTAAGATTAAGGCTAAGTTTAGGGCTAGGATTTGGGCTAGGATTTGTGTTAGGGTTAGGGCTAGCATTAGGGCTAGGGCTAATGTCAGGTCTAGGGTTATGTTAGGAATAGTTTTATAGTTAGGATTATAACTAGGTATAGTTTAATGCTTAGGTTAAGGTTTAGGGTAAGGTTAAGAGCTAAGGGTGTTATTAGAGTCAGTTTCAGGGTTATGATTTAGGTTATGTTAAATTTTAAGGTTAGGGCTCAAATTAGTGTGTGGATTAGTGTTAGGGTTATGGATATGGTTAGGTTAAGGGTAATGGATAGGTTTAGATTTAGAAATAAATTTAGGGTTATCCTAGGGTTAGCATTAGTGTTAGGGTTAGTGTAATGGATAGGGTTACAGCTGGGATTAGGGCTAGGTTTATGGTTAGGGTTAGGGCTACAGTTAGGGTTAGGGTTAGGGTTATGTTTAATGTAAGTTTTAGGGCTAGGATTAGGGTTATGATTAGGGTTAAAGCTATTGTTAGGGCTCCAATTAGGGCTAGGTTTTGGGTTAAGTTAGGGCTATGATTAGGGCTATGGTTAATGTAAGAAGTAGAGTTACATTTAGGGCTAGTTTTAGGCTTAGAGTAAGGGCTAGGTCTAGTGTTAGGTTTAGGTTTATGTTTTGAGTGATGTTTAGAGCTAGAGTTTGTGTTAGGGTCAGAGTCAGAGTCAGGTTTAATTTTAAAATTAGAGATAGAACTCCTATTAGAGGTAGATTTAGGACTAGGTGTAGAGTTAGGGTTTGGTTTAGGTTAAGGTTTGGGGTTAGGGATATGGCTCAATTCTGTTGTAGGACTAGGGCTAGGTTAGGGCTAATTTAGGGCTAGTTGTAGGATTAGTGTTTGTTTTACGGCTTGTATTAGTGCAAGGTTTAGGCTTAGGGTTAGAGTTAGATTTAGAGTTACGGTTAGATGTAGGATTAGGGCTACAGCAAGGGTTAGGGCTAAGTTTAGGGCAATTATTCAGGTTATGATAAGGATTAGTGTTAGAACTAAAAATAGGGCTAGGGCAAGAGTTAGTTTTATGGCTAGGTTTAGGTTAGGATTATGGCTAAATTACAGCTAGGATTAGGTCTAGGGTTTGTGTGAGGTTTAGGCCTAGTTAGTCTTAGGTTTACATTTCGGGATAGGGTTAGGTTTAGGGGAAGGCATGGGGTTATAGGGCTATGTCATTGGATTAGGGCTATGTCAAAGGTCAAAATTATGGTTAGGGCTACAGTTATGGTTTGGATTAGTAATAAGGCTAGGTTTAGGGCTACGATTAGGGCTAGGGTTTGTTTTAGGTTTATGGCAAGAATTAGGGATAGGGCAAATGTCGGTTCCAGGGTTATGGTTAGGGACATATTTGGGGTTAGGTTTCTTGTTAGGTCTAGTGTAAGGGTTAGGTTTAGGGAAAGGGTCACGTTTAAAGCTAGAGGTATTATTAGGGTTAGGGAAAGGTTCTGGGTTTGGTTAAGGTTACCATTTAGAGTTAGGGCTTGAATTACCATGAGGGTTAGTTCTAGGGTAATGATAGTGTTAGGTTTAGGGTGCAGTTTAGGGTTAGGGTAATTGATGGGGTTATATTTATTGATAGGGTTAATGTTAGGCCTAGGGTTAGCATTAGGGTAAGAGTTATGTTTACGGTAATGGATAGGGTTAGATCTACAGTTAGGGCTAGGGTTATGGTTAGTGTTAAGGCTAGAGTTAGGGTTAAGGTTAGGCCTAAAGATAGGGTTAGGTTTAGGGTTTGGGTATGGTTTAGGGTTTGAGCTAGGTTTAGGACTAGGGTGAGGGTTAGTTTTACGGTTAGGTCTAGGTTAGAATTACGGTTAAAGTCAGGGTTAGTATTAGGGTTAGGGATAGGGTTATCATTAGGTTTAGGGTATTGGATAGAGTTAGATGTCAGGTTAGGGTTAGGATTAGGGTTAGGTTTAGGATTAAGGTTAGGGTTAGAGTTATGGTTAGGTTTAGGGTAATGGTTAGGGTTTGAGCTACAGTTAGTCCTATGGCAAGGTTTAGGTTTACAGTTATTTCTAGAGTTAGGTTTTCACTTAGAGTTAGGGTAGATTTATATTAGGGCTAGGGTTATCATTAGGGTTAGGGTTAGGGTAATGGGTAGGGTTAGAGCTAGTATTATGGCTAGGGTTAAGGTTAGGATTAGGGCTACGATTAAGGTTAGGGTTAGATTTAGTCCAAGGGTTAGTGTTAGGGTTAGGTTACGTTTAAGGGTTAGGAATTGAGATTGAGCTAGCGTTTGGGTTAGTGAAAGGGTTAGGGATAGAATCAGGGTTAGGGTGAGAGTTAGGGTTAGGGCTAGGTTAGCATTAGGGTTAGAGTTACGGTTCTAGGTTAGCATTGGGGTTAGAGTTATGGTTAGAGCTAGGGTTTGGCATATGGTTATGGCTAGCTTTAGGCTTAGGGTTATGGCTAGGTCTAGTGTTATGGTTAGGTTTTTGTTAGGATAAGGTTTAGAATTAGGGTTTTGTTAGGATAAGGGTCAGTGTTTGGGTTAGGGTTAAGTTTATGGTTAGGGCCAGCATTAAGACTAAGTTTTGGTCTAGGGGTAGGGTTCTTGTTTGGGTTAGGTTATGTGTTATTGTTAGGGCTAGGGCTTGGTTTTTGTTTAGGGCTAGGGATAGAGTTATCACTAGATGAAGAATTAGGTTTAGGCCTAAGTTTAATGTTAGGGTTAGGTTTACGTATAAGGTTACTGATAGTGCTAGTGTTAAAGTTTGATTTAGGTTTAGGGTCAGGTTTAGACCTATGGTTAGTGTTAGGGTCAGAATAAGTTCAGGTTTATTGTTAGTGTTTTGGTCATAGTTAGAGATAGAATAAGGGCTATGGTTAGGAGTAGTAATAGAGTTAGGGTTTGGGGAAGGCTAAGGATTAGGTTTAGGACTAGGGTAGGTTTAGGGTTAGAGTTTGCCTTAGGTTAAGGGATAGGGTTAGCCCTAGGGTTAAGGCTAGGCTTAGGGTTAGGTTTAGGGCAAGGGTTAGGTTTAGGTTTAGGGTTAAAGCTAGGGTTAGCTCTCAGATTAGGACTAGGTTTTGTGTTAGCATTAGGATTATGGCTAATATAAGAACTAGCATTACAATTAGGGCTAGTTTTAGGGTTAGTGTTATTTCTAGGTTTAGTGTCAGTGTTAGGTTTAGGGTTAGGGTTATGTTTAGAGCTAGAATTAGTGTTAGGGTCCGAGACTGATTCACGGTTAGTTCTAGGGTTAAGGTAGAACTCGAATTAGCACTAGGTTTAGGGCTAGGAGTAGGATTAGGGTTTGGTTTACATTAAGGGTTACATTTAGGGATATGGCTTGGTTTTGTTTTAGGGATAGGGCTAGGGTTAGGGCTAGTTTTAGGATTACCGTTAGTGTTATGGCTAGTGTTAGAGTGAGGTTTAGGCTTAGGATTAGGGTTGTATTTAGAGTTCATGTTGAAGATAGGGCGAATGTTAGGGCTCAGGTTTGGGCTAGGGTTAGCGCTAGGTTTTGGGTTATGGTAAAATATAGTTTTAAAACTACTAATAGGGCTTGGTTGATAGTTAATTTAGTCTTCGGGCTAGAGTTAGGGTTATGGTTAAGGTTGGAGCTAAATTAGGTCTAGTATTAGGGATACGGTTAGTGTTAGGGTTACGCCTAGGTTTGGATCTAGGATTAGGTTTAGGGTTAGGGTTAGGGTAAGGTGTGATATTACAGGTAGTTTAGGGCTAGGGCTAGGGCTAAAATGAGGTTTAGGGCTAGGGTTAGGGTAAGGTGTGATATTACAGGTAGTTTAGGGCTAGGGCTAGGGCTAAAATGAGGTTTAGGGCTAGGGTTAACTTTAGGGTTAGTATTAAACCTAGTGTTTAGGCTAGGATTAGGGCTAGGGTTTGTGTTAGGGTTAGGGCTAGCATTAGGGTTAGGGCTAATATCAGCTTTAGGGTTATGGTTAGGGATAGATTTAGGGATAGATTTATGGCTAGGTATAGTGTAATATTTAGGATGAGAGTTAGTGTCAGGTTCAGAGGTAAGGGTATTATTTGGGTCAGGATCAGCGTTAGGGTTTGGTTTAGGCTAAGGTTTAGGATTAGGGCTCAAATGAGCATTAGGGTTAGGGATAAAGTTAGGGTAATGGATATGGTTAGGGTTAGGGTTCAGGTTATTCTTAGGGTAATGGATAGGTTAGGGTTAGGAACAGTGTTAGGATTAGGCCAAGGGTTAACATTAGTATTAAGATTAGGGTTAGGATAATGAATAGGTTAGTGCTAGTGTTATGGCTAGGGTTATGGTTAGGGCTAGAACTAAGTATAGTGTTAGGTTTAGGGTTAGCACAAGGATTAAAGTTAGTGTTAGGTTTAGGGTAAGGGTTAGGGTTAGAATTAGGGTTAGAGTTAGGGTTAAAGCTAGGGTTGAGTCTCAGATTATGGCTATGTTTTGGGTTACATTAGGGCTAATGTTAGGGAGATGGCTAATGTAAGAACTAGGTAACGCTTAGGGATAGTTTTTGTGTTAGTGTTATGGCTAAGTCAAGTTTCAGGATTAGGTTTATTTTAGGGTGATGTTTTGAACTAGGATTAGTGTTAGGGTCAGAATCAGGGTCAGGGTTAGTTTTAGGGTTAGGGATAGGAGTCGATTTAGGGGTAGGCTTAGGGCTAGATATAGGGTTAGGATTTTGTTTAGGTTAAGGGTTAGGGTTAGTAATATGGCTCATTTTTGTTTTAGGGCTAAGGCTAAATTTAAAGGTAATTATAAAATTACTGTTAGTGTTACTGCTAGTGTTAGGGTGAGTTTAGATTTAGGGGTAAATTTAGAGTTATGGTTAATTCTAGGGTTAGGGCTGTGGCTAGGGTTAGGGCTAAGGTTAGGGCTAGTGTTTGGGTTATGGTAAGGGATAGGGTTAAAACTAGAAATTGGGCTAGAGAGAGAGTTAGTGATAGTCTTAGTTTTAGGGTAAGGGTTAGGGTTAGGGCTAAATTAGGGCTAGAAATAGGTCTAGAGTTAGTGTTAGGCTTAGGCCTATGGTTAGGCCTCTTAGGATTAGGTTTAGGGTGTAAGTTTAGGAGAAGGCATGAGATTATAGCTGGTTTAGAGCTAGGGTGATTATTAGAATTAGGTTTAGGGCTAGGGTTAGGTTTGTGTAGGATTAAGGCTAGGTTTATGGCTAGGATGTGGGCTAGGTTTTGTGTTAGGGTAAGGACAAGTGTAAAGGCTAAGTATAATGTCAAGTTTAGGGTTAAAGCTAGGGATATTTATAGGAATAGGTTCATGGCTAGGTCTAGTGTACGGGTTAGGTTTAGGGTAAGGGTCAGGTTTAGAATTATGTGTATTTTTAGGGTCAGGTCAGGCTTTCGGTATGGATTAGGCTAAGGTTTAGGGTTAGGGCTCGAGTTAGCATTAGGGTTAGAGTTAGCATTAGGGTAATGAATAGGGTTAGGTTTAGGATTCAGGTTAAGATTAGGATAATGGTTTAGTGATAGGTTAGTGATAGGGTTAGGTTTATGTCTAGGGTTAGCATTTGAGTTAGGGTTATTGTAAAGGTAATGGATAGTTCCAGAGCTAGGGTTAAGGCTAGGGTTTTGGTTAGGTTTAGGGATAGAGTTAGGATTAGGGCTAGGTTAAGGTTTTCGTTAGGTTTAGGTAAAGGTTATGTTTTGAGCTAGAATTAGTGATATGGTGAGGGTTAGTTTTAGGGTTAGGTCTAGGGTTAGATATATGGTTAAGGTTAGGATTAGTCTTAAGGTTAGGGCTAAGGTTATCGTTAGAGTTAGGTTGGTTAAATGTCGGGTTAGGGTTAAGGTTAGTTTTAGTTTTATTGTTATTATTAGGGTTAGGGATAAGGTTATCATTAGAGTTAGGGTAATGGATAGGGCTATATTTCAGTAAGAGTTAGGGGTAGTTTTAGGTTTTGGGTTAGTGTTAAGTTTGGGCTAGCATTAGGGATAGAATAAGGGTTAGTGTTTGATCTAGGGTTAGGGCTATGATGAGGGTCAGGTTTAGGGTTAGATGTAGGATTAGGTTTACAGTTAGGGTTAGAGCTAGGGTTATCATTAAGGTTAGGGTTAGGTTTAGGGTAATGGATAATTTTAGAGATAGTATTAGGGCTAGTGTTAACCTTATGATTAGGGCTAAGGTTAGAGTTAGCTTTAGGGATAGGGCGAGGTTTATATTTAGGGTTAAGTTTAGGGTTTTAGCTAGGATTAGGTCAAAGGCAAGGGTTATGGTTAGTGTGAGGGCTAGGGTTAGGGTTAGGGTTACACTTACCACTAGTTTTAGGCCTAGAATTAGGCTAGATTTCAGTTTTAGATGTAGGGTTAGTGCTATGGTAATGTAACGGCTAGGGTTATGATTAGTGTTATGGCTAGGTCTAGTGTTAATTTTCGGTTTCTGGTCAATTCAGTTTTAAAGCTAGGGTTAGTGTTAGTGCCAGGATCAGTGTTTGGGTTAGGGTTAAGGTTAGGATTAGAGCCTGAATTAGAACTAGGTTAGGTCTAGAGGTCGAGTAAGTGTTTGGGTTAGGTTAAGTGTTATCATTAGGGCTAGGGCTAGGTTTTTGTTTGGGTCTTGAGAGAGAGATTTGACTATAATTAGGATTAGGTTTATATCTAGGGCTAGTGTTAGGATTAGGTTTAGGTATAGGGTTATGGGTAGGGATATTATTATGGGTTGGTTTAGGGTTACGTTCAGAATAATGGTCTGAGTTAGGGTTAAGGTCGGTTTATGGTTATAACTAGAATGAGTGCTAGGGTTAGGACTAGTAATGGGGTTAGGGTTTGGGTTAATCTAAAGATTAGGGTTAGGACTAGGGTTAGCATTAGATTTAGGCCTTTGCATGTGGTATGAGACAGGGTTAAGTCTAGGGTTAGAACTAGGTTTAGGATTAGGGTTAGGGCCAGTGTTAGGGTTAGAGTTAAAGAGAGGGTTAGGTCTTGGATTAGGGCTAGATTTTGGTTAGCATTAGGTTTAGGATTACAGATAATGTACGAACCAGGGTTATGATTAAGGCTAGTTTTAGAATAAGGTGTAGGTTTAGATCTAGTGTTAGGGTAAAGTTTGGGGTTAGGATGATGTTTAGAGTTACATTTAGTGTTATGGTCTGAGTCAGGTTCAGGGTTAATTTACGGGTTATGGTTAGGACTCGAATTAGGGCTAGGTTTAGGGCTAGATGGAGGTTTAGGCCTTTGTTTAGGTTTAGGATTAGGATTATTGATATGGTGCAATTTTGTTTTAGGGCTAGGTCTAGGGTTAGGGCTAGATTTAGGATTAGTGTTAGTGTTTTGGGGCTAGTGTTAGAACTAGTTTTAGCCTTTGAGTTAGGGTTAGATTTGGAGTTATCTTAAGATCTAGAGTTAAGGCAAGGCATAAGGTTAGGGCTAGGGTTATTCTAGGCTTAAAGCTAGGATTAGGGTGCAGTAATTGATAGGGTTAGAATTAGGGCTAGGGCATGAGTTATATTTAGTCTTAAACCAAGGATTAGGGTTAGTTTTAGGATTAGGGTAGGGCTACTCTTAGGCTTAGGCCTAGGGTTAAGGTTAGGGCTAGTGTGACTGTTGCGTTAGGGTTTGGGTTAAGTTTAGGGTAAGTGATGGGTTTATAGCTAGGTGTAGGGCTAGGATGAGAGCTAGGGTTCGTGTTAGGGTTAGGGCTTGAATTAGGGCTATGTCAGGTCTAGGGTTATGGTTAGGGATAGATTTCAGTTAAGGTTTATGGTTAGGTCTAGTGTAAGGGTTAGATTTAGGATTAGGTTAAAGTTTAGAGCTAGGTGTATTATTAGGGTCAGGGTATTGCTTTGCATTTGGTTTAGATTAAGGTTTAGGTTTAGGGCTTGAATTACAGTTAGGATTAGAGTTAGGGTTAGGGTAATGAATAGGCTAAGGATTAGGGTTCAAGTTAGGTTTAGGGTAATGGATAGGTTTAGGGATTGCAATAGGGTTAAGATTAACCCTAGGGTTAGCCTTAGGGTTAGGGTTATTTTTAGGGTAATGAATAAGTTTACAGCTATTTTTATGGATAGGGTTAAGGTTAGGGTTAGGATTAGGGCTATGGTTAGAGTAGTGGGTAGTGTTAGAGCTATGGTTAGGTTAGGATTAGAGCTAGGGTGAGGTTAGTGTTTGGGATATGGCTAGGGTTATGTTTAGGGTAATGGTTAGACTTTGAGCTAGAGTTAGGTCTAAGGGAAGGGATAGGTTTAGGGTTAGTGTTAGGTTTAGTGTTACATTTAGGGCTAGGTTTAGGCCTAGGATGATTAGGGCTAGGTTTTGTGTTAGGTTTAGCCCTGGGTTAGGGCCATGGGTAATGTAAGAGCTAGGGTTATTATTAGGGCTAGTTTTAGGGTTAGGGTTATGGCTAGATCAAGTGTTAGAATTAGGTTTTTGGTTTGGTCAGCTTTGGAGCTAAGTTTATGTTAGGGTCAGGGTCAGTGTTCAGGTTAGAATTAATGTTTAGATTAAGGCCAAAATTAGAACTAGAGTTAGGTCTAGGGGTTGGGTTAGTGTTTGGGTTAGTTAAGGGTTATAGTTAGAGCTAGGAATAGGTTGTTGTTTAGGTCTAGAGATAGAGTTATGGCTAGATTTAAGATTAGATTTAGATCTAGGGCTAGTGTTAAGTTTAGGTATAGGATTACCCGTAGGCTAATGTTAGGGTTCAGGTTTGGGTTAAAGTCAGGTTGAGACTTACATTTATTGTTAGGGTCAGAATAAGAGTATTTCGGTTAGGGTGTGGATTAGGGTTAGAGCCAGAATGAGGGTTAGTGTTAGGACTAGCAATAGGGTTAGAGTTTTGGTTAGGCTATGGATTAGGGTTAGGACTAGGGTTAGCATTAGGGTTAGGGTTTGGTTTAAGGTAACTGATAGCTACCTTAACTGCTTGGGTTAGTGTTAGGGTTAGGGTTTGGGTTAGGGCTAGGTTTAGGGTTAGGGTTAAAGCCAGGGTTAGCACTCAGATTAGCTCCAGGTTTTGGGTTAGGTTAGGGCTAGGGTTAGGGCTACAACTAATGTATGAACTAGGATTATGATTAGGGCTAGTTTTGGGGTTAGGGTTAGGGCTAAGTCAGGTGTTAGGGTTAGGGTTAGCATTAGTGTGATATTTAGAGCTAGGTTTAGTGTTATTTTCAGGGTCAGTGTTCGGGTTAGAGTTAGGGTTAATGTTAAAGCCAGAAATATCACTAGGGTTAGGTATAGGGGTAGGGTTAGTGTTTGGGTTAGGTTAAGGTTTATCATTAGGGCTATGGTTAGGTTTTGTTTAGGTCTAGGGCTAGAGATATGGCTAGGTTTAGGATTAAGTTTAGGTCTATGGCTAGTTTTAGGGTTAGGTTTAGTTATAGGGTTATTGCTAGTGCTAATGTTAGGGTTCGGTTTAGGGTTAGGGTCAGGTTTAGACCTACAGTTACTGTTAGGTTCAGAATAATGGTCAGGGTAGGGTCAGGGTTTGGTTTTTGTTTAGAGGTAGAATGAGGGCTTAGGTTAGGAATATTAATAGCGTTAGGGTGTGGGTTAGGCTAAGATTAGGACTAGGGTTAGCATTAGGGTTAGGGTTGCCTTATGATAAGAGATAGGATTAGAGCTAGGGTTAGGGATAAGTGTAGGGTAAGGGTTAGAGCTAGGGTTAGGGTTAGAGTTAGGGTTAAAGCTAAGGATATGTCTCAGATTATGGCTAGGTTTTGTTAGGATTAGGGCTAGGTTTAGAGTTATGGCCAATTTACGGACTACAGTTAAGACAAGGGCTAGTTTTAGAATTAGCATTAGGAGTAGGTCTAGTGTTAAGATTAGGTTTAGGGTTAGGGTGAAATTTAGAGCTAGGGTTAGTGTTAGGGTCAAATTCAAGTTCAGGGGTAGTTTTAGGATTAGGGTTTGGATTCGAATAAGGACTAAGTTTAGGGCTAGGTGTATGGTTAGGTTTTGGTTTAGGTTCAGTTTTAAAGTTAGGGCTATGACTCGGTTTTGTTTTAGGGCTAGGGCTATGGTTAGGGCTAGTTATAGGATTAGTGTTAGGTTTAGAGCTAGTGTTAGGGTTAGATTTAGGCTCAGGTTTAGAGTAAGATTTAGAGTTATGGTTAGATCTAGGGTAAATTCTATGGCTAAAATAGGGCTAGCTTTAGGTCTAGGTTTATAAGTATGATTAGGGTTATGATAAGAGATAGGGTTAGAAATAGGGATAAGGATATGGCGAAAGTGAGTGTTAGTCTTAGGTTTGGGCTTAGGGACTGGTTTAGGTATAGGGCTTAATTAGGGCTAGGAATAGGACTAGGTTTATGGTTATTTTTAGGCATAGGGTTCGTTTTAGGCTTAGGGTTTGGTTTACTGCAAGCAATGGGGATAGCTACGTTTAAGTCTATGGTGAGGGTTAGAATTAGGGTTAGGGTAATGTTTAAGGCTAGGTTTAGTGCTAGGATGAGGGCTAGGTTTTGTGTTAGGATTAGGGTTAGGATTAGTGTTAGGGTGAATGTCAGGTCTAGGTTTACGTTTAGGGATAGTTTTAGGTTTAGGTTTATGAATGTTTAGTGTAAGGGTTTGGTTTGAGGTAAGGATCAAATTTGAGCTAGGGGTATTAAAAGGGTAAGAGTCGGGTTTTGGGTTTCGGTTAGGTTAGAGTGTAGGGTTAGGGCTAGAATAAGCATTAAGTTTTGGGTTAGGGTAATGATAGGGCTAGGTTAAGGTTTCATGTTAGGTTTAGTAAAATGGATAGGGTTATGGTTAGGGATAGGGTTAGTTTTAGGCCTAGGGTTAGCATTAGAATTAGGGTTATATTTAGAGTAATTGATAAGGTTAGAGCTATGTTCAGGGATAGGGTTAGGGTTAGGGTAGGTGTAGGGTTATGGTTTGTGTTAAGATTAAGGCTAGGATTATAGCTGGGCAAATGTCAGGTCTAACTTTATGGTTAGGGATAGATTTAGGTTTAAGTTTGTGGCTAGGTCTAGTATAAGAGTTAGGTTTAGGGTTAGGGTCAGGGTTATAGCTGGGTGTACTATTATAGGAATGGTCAGAATTAGGGTTTATGCTAGCTTAAGATTTAAGGTTAGGGCTCAAATTATCATTAGGGTTGGGTTAGTGTAATGACAGGATTAGGTTTAGGGTTCAGGTTAGGTTTAGGGTAATGGATAAAGTTAGTGTTAGGGATAAGGTTAGGGTGAGGCCTAGGGTTACCATTAATGTTATGAATATGCTTAGGGTAATGTATAGGATTAGAGATAGTGATAGGGTTACGGTTAAGGTTAGAATTCTGATGAGGGTTAGGGTAAGATTTATGGCTAGGTTTTGGTAAGGATTACGTTTAGGGTTAGGGTTAAAGCTAGGGTTATGGCTCGAATTAGTGATAGGTTTTGAGTTTGGTTAGGGCTAGGGTTAGGGCTTTGGCTAATGTATAAACTAGTGTTACAATTAGTGCTAGTTTTAGGGTTAGGGTTATGCCTACATCTAGTATTATGATTAATTTTCGGGTTAGGGTGATGTTTAAAGTTAGAGTTAGTGTTAGGGTCAGGGTCAGGGTCAGGCTTAGTTTTAGGGTTAGGGTAAGGACTCAAATTAGGTCTAAAGTTAAGGCTAGATGTAGGGTTAGGGTTTGGTTTAGGTTAAAGTTTAGGATTAGGGATATGGCTCGGTTTTGTTTTAGGGCTAGGGCTAGGGTTAGGGCTAGATTTTGGATTAGCATCAGGTTTGGCCTCATGTTAGGGTGAGATTTAGGCTTATGGTTAGGGTTAGATTTAGAGTTAGGGTTAGATCTATGGTTAGGGCTAGGGCTAGGGTTGGGGCTAAGATTAGGTTTATTGTAAGGGATAGGTTTAGAACAAGGGATCGGGCTAGTGCAAGAGTTAGTCTTAGGAGTAGGCTTGAGTTTTGGGTTAGGATTAGGGTTAGGGCTAAATTAGGGCCAGGATAAGGGCTAGGGTTAGTGTTAGTGCTGGGCCTAGTGTTTGGGCTAGGGTTAGGGTTACCTTTGGGGTCAGGGTTAATTTTAGGGGAATTGTTGTGGTCATAGATAGGTTTAGGGCTAGGATGTTGGATAGGATTTTTGTTAGGGTTAGAGCTAGGACTATGGGTAGGGCTAATATCAGGTTTAGGGTTATGGTTAAGGATCATTTGGGGGTTAGGTTATGACTATGTCTAGTATAAGGGTTAGGTTTAGATTAAGATTCAACTTTAGAGTTAGGGGTATTATTAGGGTCAGGGCTAACATTTGGTTTAGGTTAAGGTTTAGGGTTAGGGCTCAGTTAGCGATAGGTTTAGGTTTAGGGTTAGGGTAATTGATATTGTTTAGTTTAGATTTCAGTTGAGGTTTAGGGTAATTGATGGGTTAGGTTTAGTGATAGAGTTAGGGTTAACATTATGGTTAGGATTATATTTAGTGTAATAGATAGGTTTAGAGCTAGGGTTAGGGCTAGTTTATGGTTTGTATTAAGTCTAAAATTAAGGTTAGGTTTAGGGATAGGGTAGGGTTTGGTTTAGGGTAAGTGTTAGTGTTAGGGTAAGTGTTAGGTTTAGGACTAGGGTTATGGATAGGTTAGGGTAAGTTTTAGCGTTTAAGTTGAGGTTAGAGTTAGGCAAGAGTTAGGTTTAGGGTTAGGGTTAGGGTTTACATTTATGGTTAGAGTTAGGTTTACTATTAGCGATAGGATTATTATTAGAGTTATGGTTAGGGTTAGGGTAATGGGTATGGTTAGAGCTAAAGTTCTGGCTAAGGTTAACATTAGGATTAGGGCTAGGTTTAGGGTTAGAGTTTAGGATAGGGCTGGGGTTAGGTCTAAGGTGAGGTTTAGGGTTAGGGCTAGGTTTAGGCTGAGGGTTATGCTTAGAGCTAAGTTTAGGCCTAGGATGAGGACTAGGTTTTGTGTTAGGTTTAGGGCTAGGGTTAGGACTATGGATAATGTAAGAGCTAGGGTTATGTTTAGGGCTTGTTTTAGGGTTAGGGTTTTGGCTAGGTTTAGTGTAAGTGTTAGGTTTAGGGTAAGGTAAGGTTTAGAACTAGGGGAATTATTAGGGTCAGGGTCAGGTTTAGGGTTTGTTTTAGGTTTGAGTTTAGGTTTAGGGCTCGAATTAGCATTAGGATTAGGGTTAGGGTAATGATAGCATTACGTTTTGGGTTCAGGTTAGGTTTAGAGTAATTGATAGCATTGTGGTTAGCAATAGGATAGGATTAGGGTTAGGCCTAAGGTTAGCATTAGGGTAAGGGTTTTGATTAGGGTAATGGATACAGTTAGAGCTAAGGTTAGGGCTAGAGTTATGGTTAAGATTATGTCTTGAGTTAGGTTTTGGGTGAGTGTTAGAACTAGGTTTAGGGTTAAGGTTATGTTTAGCATAAGAGTTTCTGAGCTATGGTTAGGGCTAGATCAAGGGTTACTTTCAGGGTTAGGTCTAGGAATATGATTATGGTAGGTTTAGGGTTATGTTTAGGATTAAGGCCAGGGTTATCACTAGGGTTAGTTTAGGGTGAGGGTAATGAATATGGTTAGATTTAGTTATAGGGTTAGGGTTAGATTTAGGTTTAGGGTTAGTGTTAGCGCTATGGTTATGTTTAGGTTTATATTAAGGTTTAGGTTTTGAGCTATGTTTAGGTCTATAGCAAGTGTTAGGTTTCGGGTTAAATCTACGGTTAGTTTTCTGTTTAGGGTTAGGGTTAAGGCTAGGGTTACCAATAGGATTAGGGTTAAGTTTAGAGTAATGAGTAGGTTTAGAGCTAGGGTTAGGTATTTGGTTAAGGTTAGGATTAGCAATAGGGTTAGGATTAGATTTAGGGATAGTTCTCAGTTTATGCTTACAGTAAGTTTTAGGCTTTGAGCTAGGGTTAGGACTAAAGCAAAGGTTGTATTAGGGTTAGGGCTAGGGTTAGGCCTAGGATTAGCTCTAAGTTTTGTGTTAGGTTTAGGCCTAGGTTTTGGCTGTGGGTAATGTAAGAGCTCTGGTTATAATTTGGGCTAGTTTTAGGGTTAGGGTTATGGCTCAGTCAATTGTGAGGTTTAGATTTTCTGTGAGAGTCAGATTTAGAGGTAGGTTTACTCTTAAAGGCAGGGTCAGTGTTTGGGTTAGAGGTAGAGTTAGGGTTAAAACAAGAATTAGGACTAGGTTTAGGTCTAGGGGTAGGGTTAGTGTTTGGGTTCGGGTAAGGGTTACTGTTAGGTCTAGGAGTAGGTTTTTGTTTAGGTCTAGGGATAGAGTTAAGGCTAGTTTAGGATTAGGTTTTAGTCTATGGCTAGTGGTATGGTTAGGTTTAGGTGTAAGTTTACTGGTAGGGCCAGTGTTAGGATTTGGTCTAAGTTTATGGTCAGGTTTAGAACCAGGGCTAGTGTTAGGCTCAGAATAAGGGTCAAAGTTATTGTTAGATTTTGAGATAGGATGATAGCTAGAATAAGGGATAGGTTCAGGACTAATAATGGGGTTAGGGTTTTGTTAGCCTAAGGATTAGAGATAGGTCTTGGTTACCATTAAGGTTAAGATTCTGCTTAGGGTAAGGGATAGGGTTAAAGCTAGGATTAGAGCTAGAGTTAGGGTAGGGTTACGGTTAAAGCTAGGTTTAGCACTCATATTAGGGCTAGTTTTTGTTGTTGTTGTTGTTAGGGTTAGGTTTAGGGAAATCACTAATGTAAGAATGAGGGTTACAATTAGGGTTAGTTTTAGGGTTAGGATTAGGGTTAAGGGTTGGTCTAGTGTTAGGGTTAGGTTTAAGGTTAGGGTGATATTTACAGCTAGGGTTAATGTTAGGATATGAGTAAGGGTCAGGATTAGGGTTAGGATTCAAATAAGGACTATGGTTAATGTTAGGTTTTGGTTTAAGATTTGGATGGTGTTTAGAGCTAGGGTGAATTTAGGATATGAATTAGGGTCAGAATTAGTTTTCAGGTTATGGTTAGGACTCGAATTAAGGCTAGAGTTAGGTCTAGGTGTAGAGTTAGGGTTGATTTAAGTTAAGGTTCACGGTTAGTGCTATTGCTAGGTTTTGTTTTACTGCTAAGGTTAGGGTTAGGGCTAGAATTATGATTAGCTTTAGGGTTAGGGTTAGTGTTAGTGTTAGGCTTAGGTTTAGGGTTAGATTTAAAGTTAGGTTTAGATCCAAGGGTTGGGCTAGAACTAAGAAAATGGCAAGGGTTAGGGATAGTGTTAGGTTTATGGTAAGGGATTGGGTTAGAACTAGTGATAGGGTTGTCTGAGAGAGTTAGTCTTAGGTCTAAGATTAGAGTTAGAGTTGGGGAGAGGGCTAAATCAGTTCTAGGATTAGGTCTATGGTTAGCGTTCAGCTTAAGCCTAGATTTAGGGTTAGATTTAGGATTAAGCTTAGGGTAAGGGATGGTGTTATATCTAGGTTTAGAGGTAGGGTGAGATTTAGAATTAGGGTTAGTGCTATGGTTAGGGTTAGAGTTATGATTAAGGCTAGGTTTAGGGCTAGCCTGAGGGCTAGGGTTTGTTTTATGGTTAGGGCTAGGATTAGGAGTATGTCTAAATTCAGGTCTAGAATTATGTTTAAAGATAGTTTTAGGGCTAGGATTATGGGTATGAATAGTATAAGGGTTAGGTTAGGGTTGGGTCATGTTAAGGGTTAGGAGTATTATTAAGGTGAAGGTCTGGGTTAGGGTTTGGGATAGATTATGGTTTAAATTTAGAGATAATATTAGGGTTAGGGTTAAGGTAATGATAGGGTTAGTATTAGGGTTCATGTCAGGTTCATGTCATGGTAATAGGTAGGAATAGGATTACAGATAGTTTTAGGTTTAGTCCTAGGGTTAGCATTAGGGTAAGGGTTATGGTTATGGTTATGATAATAGATATGGTTAGGGCTAGAGTTATGGTTATGATTAGGGCTATGGTTAGGGTTAAGTTTAGGGTTAAATTTGGTTAGGACTAGGTTTTGGTTAATTTGGTTTTACACTTAGGGTTACGGCTAATGTAATACTAGGGTTATGATTAAGGCTAATTTTAGGGTTAAGATTAGGGCTAGGTTTAGTTTTATGGTTAGGTTTGGGGTTAGGGTGATGTTTAGAGCTAGGGTTAGTGTTAATGTCAGAGTCAGGATCAGGGTTAGTTTTCTGGTTAGGGTTAAGTCTAGAATTTGGGATAGGTGTACAGGGATAGGTGTAGGGTTAGAGTTTTGTTTAGTTTAAGGTTTAGGATTAGGGCTATGACTTGGTTTGGTTTTAGAGCTCGGGGTAGGTTTAGGGCTAGTTTTAGGATTAGTGCTAGGGTTAGGGCTAGTGTTATTGTGAGGTTTAGGCTTAGGGTTGGGTTAGATTTAGAGTTAGGTTTAGATCTAGGATTTGAGCTAAGGCAAAGGTTAGAGCTAGGGTTATAACTAAGTTTAGGAATAGGTTTAGGGTGATGATAAGCAATAAGGGATAGGGTTAAGGTTAGGGTTAGGAATAGGTCTAAATTAAAGCTGGGATTAGGGCTAGGTTTAGCGTTAGGGTTAGGCCCAGGTTTAAGGCTACGGTTAGTGTTATAGTTAAGATTAGTATTAGGTTTAGGGTATGGTATGGGATTAGCTAGTTTTAGGGCTAGGGGAATGGTTAGGTTTAGTTTTAGGTTTAGGTTTATAACTAAAGTGAGGTTTTTTGCCAGGCTGTGAGCTAAAGTTTGTGTTAGAGTTAGGGCTAGAATTAGAGCTAGTGCTAATGTCAGGTCTAGGGTTATGGTTAGGGATAGTTTTATTGTTAGATTTATGGCTAAGTCTTTTGTAAGGTTAGGTTTCTTGTTAGGGTCAGGTTTAGAGCTAGGGGTATTATTAGGGTCAGGGTCAGGGTTATGGTTTGGGATAGGTTCAGGTTTAGGGTTAGGGATTGAATAAGCATTAGGGTTAGGGATATGGTAATGATAGGGTTAGGTTTAGGATTCAGGTTTCGTGTAGGTCAATGGATAGGGTTAATTTTAGAGATACCATTAGTGTTCCAATAGGGTTAGCATAAGAGTTAGGGTTACCGTTAGTGTAATGGATAGGTGTAGAGCTAGGGTTAGGGTTAGGTTTATGGTTAGGATTTCTTCTAGGGTTATACTAAGGGTTAGGGTTAGGACTACGGTTATGGTTAGTATTAGGTCTAGGGTTAGACTTAGGGTAAGAGTTAGGGCTAGGTTTATGGTTAGGGTTAGTTTTAGGGGTAAAGCTATGGTAAAGATTGGATTAGGGCAAGGTTTTTGGATAGGTTAGAGCTATGGGTAATGTAAGAACTAGTGCTATAATTAGGGATAGTTTTAGGGTTAATGTTATGTCTAGTTGTAGTTTTAGGGTTAGGGTGATGTTTAGAGCTGGGGTTAGTGTTAGTGTCAGGGTCAGTGTTCTGGTTAGGGTTAAGGTTAAGGTTAAAGCCAGAATTAATACTAAGGTTATGTCTAGGGATAGGGTTAGGGTTTGGGTTAAGTCAAGAGTTATTGTTAAGGCTAGGTCTAGGTTTTTATTTAAGTCTAGGGCTAAAGTTATGGCTAGAATTAGGATTAGGTTTAGGACTAGGGCTAGTAATAGCATTAGGTTTAGGTATAAGTTACCAATAGAGCTAGTGTTACGGTTCGGTTTAGGTTTAGGTTCAGGTTTAGACTAATGGTTAGTGTTAGGATCTAAATAAGGGTCAGGATTAGGGTTAGGGTTTGGGTTATGTTTAGAGCTATAATGAGGACTAGGGTCAGGACTAGTAATAGGTTGAGGGTTTGGATTAGGCTAAGGTTTAGGGTTAGACTAGGGTATGCATTAGGGTGACAGTTTGGCTTAGGGTAAGTGATAGATTAAGAGCTAGGTTTAGGGCTAGGCTTAGGATTAGTTTTAGGGTAAAATCTCAGTTTTGGACTCAAACTAGGGCTATGTTTGTATTAGGTATAGGGCTAGTATTATGGTTACAGCTAATGTAAGAACTAGGGTTTCAATTAGGGTTAGTTTTAGGACTAGGTTTAGGGCTAGGGAGTGTTGGGTTAGGTTTAAGGTTAGGTTGATTTTTACAGCTAGGATTAGTGTTTGGATATGAGTCAGGGTCATTGTTAGATTTAGGGTTAGGGTTAACACTCAAATTAGGGCTAAGTTTAGTGCTATGTGTAGGGTTATTATTTGGTTTAGGTTATGGGTTAAGGGTTAGGGGTATGGCTTGATTTTGTTATATGGCTATGGCTACGGTTAGGGCTACTTTTAGAATTAGCATTAGGGTTATGTCTAGTTTCAGGGTTAGGCTTAGGCATCAGGTTAGGGTTAGATTTACAGTTAGGTTTCGATCTAGAGTTAGTGCTAGGGCTATGGATAGGCCAAGGGTTACCACTAGGGTTAGGGCTAGGTTAAGGGTTATGGTAATAAGTAGGGTTAGAACTAGGGATAGATCTGATGTGAGAGTTATAGTGAGTCTTAATGTCTAGTGAAAGGGTTAGGGTTAGAAATAGGGATAAATTAGTTCTAGGATTAGGGTTAGGTGTAATGTTAGGGTTAGGGTTAGGGCTAGAGTTAGGGTTATGGTTAGGGCTACAGCTAGTTTAGGATTAGGGTAAGGGTTAGGGTTTAAGCTAGTGTTAGGGCTAGGGCAAGTGTTAGGTTTAGTGTTAGGTCTAGAGATATGGTTTGGTTGAGGGTAATGCATTGGATTAGATGTAATTTTATGGTAGGATTAAGTTTAGGTTTAGGATTAATGGATATGTAATGGATAGGTTTAGATTTAGGGCAAGGTTTATTTTTGGTTTAGTGTGTTAGGGTTTGAGTTAGAGTTAAGGCTATGGCAAGTGTTAGGTTTAGAGTTAGGTCTAGGGTTAGGTTTACATATAAGATAAGGTTATGTTTAGGGCTAGGATTATCATTAGGATTAGGGTTCGGGTAAAGGTTAGGATTAGAGTTAGGGTTTGTGCTAGGGTTAAGGTTAGGATTGGTGCTAGGGTTAAGTTTATGATTAGGGATAGGGATAGGTTACATTTAGGCTAAGAGTTAGGCTTTGAGATAGGTTTAGGAATTAGGCGAGGGTTAGGATTAGGACTACATTTAGGGTTAACATTATTCTTAGGGTAGGTATAGGCCTGAGATTAGGGATAGATTTTGTGTTAGGTTTAGGCCCAGGGTTAGGGCTATGTGTAATGTAAAATCTAAAGTTCTTATTAGGCTAGTTTTAGGGTTAGGGTTATGGCTACGTCTAGTGTTAGGTTTAGGTTTTGGGTTAGGATCAGTTTTAGAGCTAGGTTTAGTATTGCTGTCAGAATCAGTGTTCAGGTTAGAGTTTGGGTTAGGGTTACAGCCAGAATTAGGACTAGGTTTAGGTCTAGGGGTATGGTTAGTGTTTCTTTAGTTTAAGGGTTATTGTTAGAGCTAGGGCTAGGTTGTTGTTTAGATCTAGAGATAGAGTTATGGCTAGATTTAAGATTAGATTTAGGTCTAGGGCTAGTGTTAGGTTTAGGTATAGGATTACCGGTAGGATAATGTTTTTTTTTTTTTTTTTTTTTTTTTTTTTTTTTTTTTTTTTTTTTTTTTTTTTTTTTTTAAGTCTCGGGCTAGAGTTATGGCTAGATTTAGGATTAGATTAAGGTCTAGGGCTAGTGTTTGGTTTAGCTTTAGGTATAAGTTTACTTATAGGTATAAGGGTTTGGGTTAAGGTTATGTCTAGTATTTAGAGTTTGTTTTAAGGGGAGAGTCAGGATTAGACCAAGGGTTTTTATTAGAGTTAGGATTTGGGTTAGGGTTAGGGCTAAAATGAAGGATAGGGTTAGGACGAGTAATAGAGTTAGGGTTTGGGTTAGGCTTAAGATTAGAATTAGGACTAAAGTTAGAATTACAGAGAGAGTTGGGCTTAGAGTAAATGATAGAATTAGAGCTAGAATTAGGGGTAGGTTTAGGGTTAGGGTTAGGTTTAGTGTTAGGGTTAAGTTTAGGTTTAGAGTTACATCTAGGTTTAGGGCTCAGATTAGTGCTAGTTTTTCTGTTAGGTTTAGGGCTAGGGTTAGGGTTATGGCTAATGTAAGAACTAGGGTTATAATAGGTTTAGTTTTCGGGTTAGTTTTTGGTCTAAGACTAGTGTTAGCATTATCTTTAGGGTTAGTGTGTTATTTATAGCTGGGTTTAGTGTTAGGATATAAGTCAGGTTCAGGGTTAGTTTTTGGCTTAGAACTCGAATTATAGCTAGGTCTTTATGGCTAGTTGTAGGGTTAGGGTTTTGTTTAGGTTAACTTTTAGGGTTAGAGGAATGGCTCATGTTTCTTTAGGGCTAAGGCTAAAGTAGGGCTAGTTACAGAAATACAAATAGTGTTAGGTCTAGTGGTATGTTGAGGTTTAGGCTTAGGGTTAGGAATAGATTAGAGTTATGGTTAGTTATATGGTTAGATCTTGGCCTAGGGTTAGGGCAAAAATTAGGGCTTGTGCTAGGATTATGGTAACAAATAGGGTAAGAACTAGAAATAGGGCTAGTACGAGAGTTAGAATTAGTCTTATGTCTAGAGTTAGGGGTATGTTTAGTGTTAGGGGTAAATTAGGGTTAGAATTAGTGCTAGGTTTAGTGGTAGAGTGGGGCCTATGGTTAGGGCTAGAGTTAGGTTTAGGGTTAGGTTTAGGTTTAGGGTTAGAGTTAGGGGAAAGGATATTGTTATAGCTGGGTTCAGGCTAGGGCTAGGGTTAATATTAGGAATAGAGCTAGGATTAGGGTTTGGGTTGGGATTAAGGCTAGGTTTGTGGCTAAAATGAATACTAGGGTTTGGGTAAGAGTTAGGGATAGGATTAGAGCTAGGGCTAATGTCAGTTCTAGTTTTATGGTTAGGTTAGTTTTAGGGTTAGATTATGGCTAAGTCTAGTGTAGGGTTGTGTTTAGGTTAAGGGTCATGTTTAGAGCTAGGTGTATTATTAGGGTCAGTGTCAAGGTCAGCTTAGTGTTTGGTTTAGGTTAAGGTTTATGGTTAAGGCTTGAATTAACATTAGGATTAGGATTAGGGTAATGGTTAGGGTTAAGTATAGAGTTCAGGTTAGGTTTAGAGTATTGGATAGGGTTAGTTTTAGTGATAGGGTTAGGTTAGGCCTAGTGTTAGTATTTGGGTTAGGCTTATCTTTAGGGTAAAGGATAGGGTTTGAGCTAAGGTTAGGCCCAAAATTAAGGTTAGGAATAGGGCTGGGATTAGAATTAGGATTAGGTTTAGGGTAAGTGTTAGTGTTTGAGCTAGTGTTAGGGCTAGGGCGAGGGTTAGGCTTAGAGTCAGGGCTCGGGTTAGGGTTAGAGTTAGGGTTATATTTAGGGTAAGTGTTAGAGTTTGAGATAGGTTTAGAACTAGGGCGAGGGTTTGGGTTAGGGTTATGTCTAGTTTATGGTAGGAACATGATTAGTGCTAGGTTTATGGCTGGCATTAGGCCTATGGGTAAATTAAAGGTTTAGAGTTAAGGCTTGAATTAGCTTTAGGGTTAGGGTTAGGGTTAGGGTAATGGATAGGGTTAGGTTTAGGGTTAACGTTAGGTTTAGAGTAATAGGTATGGTTTGTGTTAGTGATTGGAATAGTGTTAGGCCTGGGGTAAGCATTTGGTTAGGCTTATCATTAAGGTAATGTTAGAGCTAAGGTTAAGGCTAGGGTTAAGTTTAGGTTTAGTGTTAGGTTTAAGGTTAGGCCTAAGATTAGTGTTAGGGTTAGTCTTAGGGTAAGTATTAGCTTTTGAGCTAGGGTTAGGATTAGGGTGAGGGTTGGGTCTAGAGTCAGAGCTAGGGTTATGGTTAGGTTTAGGGTTATGTTTAAGTAAGTGATAGAGTTTGAGCTAGGGTTAGGGAAAGGGCGAGGGTTAGGATTAGGGTTAGGTCTAGGGTTACAGTTAAAGTTATGATTAGGGCTATGATTGGGGCCAGGATAAGGGCTAGCTTTAGTGTGAGGTTTATGGCTAGCATTTGGGAAATGAGTTATGTAAGAGCTAGGGTTTTGGTCATGGCTAGTTTTAGGGTAAGGGTTATGGATAATTCTAGTATTACAGTTAAGTTTTGGGTTAGGATAAGGTTTAGAGCTAGGGTTTATGTTAGGGTAAAGTCCGTGCTTGGGTTAGGGTTAGGTTTAGGTTTAGGGCTAGAATTAAGGCTAGCATTGGGTCTGGGGATATGGTTAATCTTTGTGTTAGTTTAAGGGTTAATGTTAGGGCTAGTGCTAGGTTTTTGTTTAAAGCTACCGCTAGATTTATGATTCTCTTTAGGATTACGTTTGGTCTAGTGCTAATGTTACTGTTAGGTTTAGGTATAGGTTTATCGGTAGGGGTAGTGGGAGTGTTCAGATTAGAATTAGGGTTAGGTTTAGACCAATTTTTGTGTTAGAATAAGGGTTAGGTTTAGGGTTACAGTTAGGGTTAGGGTTAGAGCTAGAATGAGGGCTAGGGTTGGGACTAGTAATAGAGCTAGTGTTTGGGGTAGGCTAAGGATTAGGGTTAGGACTAGGGTAGCATTAAGGTGAGGGTTTGGATTAGGGTAAGTGATATGGTTAGAGGTAGGGTTAGGATTAGGGTTAGGGTTGGGGTTAGGGTTAGGGTTGAACCTAGGCGAAGGGCTCAGATTAGGACTAGGATTTGTGTTAGCATTAAGGCTATGGCTAATGTAAGAACTAAGTTTATGATTAGGGCTAGTTCTAGGGTTAGCATTTGGGCTGTTTAGAGCTAGGGTTAGTGTTAGGGTCTGAGTCAGGGTCAGGGTTACTTCTAGAGTTAGGTTTAGTACTCAAATTAGGGCCAGGTTTAGAGCTAGCTGTAGTGTTAGAGTTTGATTTAGGTTAATATTAGGGTTAGGGTTATGGCTCAGTTTTGTTTTAGATCTAGGGTAGGGTTAGGGCTAGTTTTTCAATTAGCATTATGGTTACAGCTAGTGTTAAGGTGAGGGTTAGGCTTTAGTTTAGGGTTATATCCAGGTTTAAGCCTAGGGCGAAATTTAAGGTTAGGGTTGGGGCTAGGGATAGGGCTAGGGTTTGGATTATGGTAAGGTGTAGGTTTAAAATTAGGGATAGGGCTAGGACGAGAGTTAGAGGTAGTCTTGGGGCTAGGGATAGGGTTAGGTTTAGGGTTAGGGCTAAATTAAGGCTAGCATTAGTGCTAAGGTTACTTTTAGAGTTAGGCCTAGGGTTAGGTCTAGAGATAGTGTTGGTGTTAGGGTTAGGGTTAGAGTCAGTTTTGGTGAAGGTGTGGGGTTATAGCTAGAAATAGGGCCAGGGTTATAATTTGGGTTACAATGAAATATAGGTTTAGGGCTAGGATGAGGGTTTGTGTTAGGGCTATGGCTTGGATTAGGACTAGGGCTAAAGTCAGGTGGAAGTTAATGTTTAAGTTAAGCTTTAGCATTAGGATATGGCTAAGTCTAATGTAAGTGTGAGGTTAAGGGTAACATCCACGTTTAGAGCTATGTGTATTATTAGGCTCAAGATCCAGGTAGGGTTTGGTTTAGTTTAAGGTTTAGGGTTAAGGCTTGAATTAACATAAGGGTTAAGGTTAGGGTTAGGGCAATGGATAGGGTTAGGTTTAGGGTTCAAGTTAGGTTTAGCTTAATGTATAGTTTTAGTGATAGCGATAGGGTTAGTGTTAGGCCTAAGGTTAGCATTTTGTTAGGCTTTTCTTTAGTGTAATTTTAGAGCTAATGTTAGGGCTAGGTTTAAGGTCAGGATTAGGGCTAGGCTTAAGTTAGCCGTAGGGTTAATGTTAGGATTAGGCTTAGGGTTACTGTTAGCATTTGAGCCAGGTTTAGGGTTAGGATGAGGGTTAGGGCTAGAGTCAGTACTAGGGTTAGGGTTACTGTTAGGGTTATGTTTAAGTAAGTATTAGAGTTTGAGCTAGGGTTAGTGCTAACGCGAGAGTTAGGGTTAGTGTCAGGTCTAGGATTTCAGGTAGGCTTATGTTTAGGGCTAGGTATAGGTCTAGGATCAGGGCTAGGTTTTGTGTGACGTTTATGGCTAGCATTAGGGCTATGAGTAGTGTAGGAGCTAGAGTTAAGTTTATGACTAGTTTTAGGGTTAGGGTTATGGATAAGTGTAATGTTAAGGTTAGGTTTTGGGTTAGGATATGGTTTAGATTTAGGGTTTATGTTAGGGTAAGGGTCATTGTTAAGTTTAGGTTTAGGTTTAGTTTTAGGGCCAGATTTAGTACTAGCTTTGGGTCAAGGGATAGAATTATCTTTGTGTTAGGCTAAGGGTTATTTTTAGGGCTATCACTAGGTATTTCTTTAGGTCTAAGCCTAGATTTATGACTCTATTTAGGGTTAGGTTTGGTCTAGTGCTAGTATTACTGTTACATTTAAGTATAGGTTTACCGGTAGGGTAGGGTTAGGGTTCACTTTAGGGTTAGGGCCAGATTTAGACTTAGGGTTAGTGTTAGGTTCAGAATAAGGGTCAGGGTTAGGGTTAGGGTTTGGATTATTGTTAGAGCTTGAATGAAGGCAGGGTGAGGACTTGTAATAGAGCTAGTGTTTGGGTAGGCTAGGATTAGGTTTAGGACTAGGGTAGCATTAGGGTGAGGGTTTGACTTACGGTAAATAATAGGGATAGATGTAGGGTTAGGGCTAGGGTTAAGGTTATGGTTCAACCTAGGGTTAGGGCTCAGATTAGGGCTAGGGTTTGTGTTATCATTAGGGCTACAGCTAATGTAAGAACTAGTATTTCAATTAGGGATAGCTCAAGGGTTAGCATTAGGGCAATGTTTAGAGCTAGGGTTAGTGTTAGGGTCTGAGTCAGGGTCATGGTTTTTTCTAGGGTTAGGGTTAGGACTCAAATTAGGGCTAGGTTTAGGGTTAGTTGTAGGGTTAGGGTTTGGTTTAGGTTAAGGGTTAGGTGTAGGGTTATGACTCTGTTTTGTTTTAGGGCTAGGGTAGGTTTAGGGCTAGTTTTCCCATTAGCATTAGGATTAAGGTTAGTGTTAGGGTGAGGTTTAGACTTACATTTAGGGTTAGATCCAGGTTGAAGGCTAGGGCATAGGTTAGGGATAGGGTTGGGGCTATTGATAGGGCTATATTTTGGGTTATTGTAAGGGATAGGTTTAAAATTCGGGATACAGCTAGGGTGAGAGTTAGAGTTTGTCTTAGGGCTAGGGCTAGGGTTAAAATTAGGGTTAGGGATACATTAGGTCTAGGATTGGTGCTAGGGTTAGTGTTAGTGTTAGGCCTAGGATTAGGGCTAGAGATAGGTTTAGAGTTAGGGTTAGGGTTAGAGTTCGTTTTAGGGAAAGAGATGGGGTTATAGCTAAGTTTAGGGCTACCGTTAGGGTTTGGGTTAGGATTAAGGCTAGGTTTATGGCTAGGATGAGGGTTTCTGTTAGGGCTGTGACTTGGATTATGACTACGGCTAATGTCAGGTCAAGGTTTATGTTTCAGTTTAGCTTTAGGATTAGGTTATGGCTAAGTCTATTAAAAGGGTTAGATTTAGTGTAGGGGCCAAGTTTAGAGCTAGGTGTATTATTAGGGTCAGGATCAAGGTAGGGTTTGGTTTATGTTAAGGTTTAGGGTTAAGGCTTGAATTTAGCTTAGGGTTACGGTTAGTGTTAGGATAATGGATAGGGTTAGGTTTAGGCTTCAGGATAGGTTTAGCGTAATGAATACAGTTAGTGATAGCGATAGGGGTAGCATTAGGTCTAGGGTAAGCATTTTGTTACGCTTATCTTTACTGTAATGTTAGAGCTAAGGTTAGGGCTAGGTTTACAGTTAGGATTAGGGCTAGCATTAGGTTTAGACCTAGGGTTAATGTTAGGGTTAGGCTTAGGGTATGTGTCAGCTTTTTTGGTTGTGTTATTGCTGGGGCAAGTGTTAGGGCTAGAGTCAGGCCTAGGGATAGGGTTATGGTTAGGGATATGTTTAGGAAATGGTTACAGTTTTAGCTAGGGTTAGGGCTAGGGTGAGGGTTAGGGTTAGTGTCAGGTCTAGGGTTATGGTTAGGGTTATAATTATGGCTATGTTTAGGGCTGGGTTTTGTGTGAGGTTTATGGCTAGTGTTAAGGCATTGGTTAATTTAGGAGCTAGGATTACGGTTACGGCTGCTTTCAGAGTTAAGGTTATGGATAAGTCTAGTGTTAGGGTAAGGTTTTGGGTTAGGATAAGGATTAGAGCTACGGTTTATGTTAGTGTAAGGATCATTGTTCGTGTAAGGGTTAGGTACAAGTTTAGGGTCAGATTTAGGAGGAGCTTTGGGTTTAGGGATAGGGTTACTCTTTGTGTTAGGTTAATGGTTAATGTTAGGGCTAGTGATAGGTTTTTCTTTAGGGCTAAGGCTAGATTTCTGACTCTATTTAGGATTAGGTTTGTCTAGTGCTAGTGTTTCTGTTAGGTTAAGGTATAAGTTTACCGGTACAGTAGGGTTAGAGTTCACTTTAGGTTTAGGGTCAGGTTTACAGGTAGGGTTAGTATTAGGGTCAGAATAAGGGTCATGTTTAGGGTTAGGGTTTGGGTTAGTGTTAGATCTTGAATGAGGGCAGGGTTAGGACTAGTAATAGAGCTAGTGTTTGGGGAAGGCTAGGGATTAGTTTTAGGACTAGGGTAGCCTTAGGGTGAGGGTTTGGCTTAGAGTAAAATATAGGGTTAGATATAGGGTTAGGATAAGGATTAGGATTAGGGCTGGGTTAGGGTTAGGGATAGTGGTAAACCTAGAGTTAGGGCTCGGATTAGGGATAGGATTTGTTAGGGATAGGATAGAGTTAGGGCTACAGCTAATGTAAGAATTAGGATTCCAATTAGAGATAGTTCTCGGGTTAGCATTATGGCATTGTTTAGAGATAGGGTTAGTGTTAGGGTCTTAGTCGGGGTCATGGGTTTTTCTAGGGTTAGGGTTAGAACTCAAATTAGGGCTAGGTTTAGAGCTAGTTGTAGGGTTAGGGTTTGGTTTAGGTTAAGGGTTAGGTGTAGGGTTATGGCTCGGTTTTATTTTAGGGCTAGGGTAGGATTAGGGCTAGTTTTCAAATTAGCATTAGGATTAAAGCTAGTGTTAGGGTGAGATTAAGGCTTATTTTAATGTTAGATCCAGGTTTAGGGCTAAGGTGAAGTTTAGAGCTGGGTTTAGTTTAATTGTTAGGGCTATGGTTAGGGTTAGTGCTAGGGTTAAAGCTAAGGTTAGGGCTCTGATTAGGTCTAGATTTTGAGTTAGTTTAGGGCTATTTAGGACTACAGGTAATGTTAGAACTATGGTTATGATTAGGACTAGTATTAGGTTTAGCATTATGTCTTAATATAGTGTGTAGATTAGGTTTAAGTTTAGGGTGATGATCAGAGATAGAGTTAGTGTTACCATCAGAGTCAGGATCAGTGTTACTGATCCGAGTTAGTGATAGACTCGAATTATGGCTAAGGTCAAGGCTAGTTTAAGAGTTAGGGTTTGTGTAAGGGTTAGGGTAAGAATTAGAGATAGGTCTAATGTCAAAAGTAGGATTATCGTGTGGTTAGAGTTAGGGTTAGGGCTTTGGCTCAGTTTTAATTTATATCTAGGGCTAATTTTAGGATTAGCAATAGTGTTAACGCTAGTGGTATGGTTAGGTTTAGGTTTAGATTTATTGTTATGGTTAGATATAGGTTTAGGGCTATGGTTATGTTTAGGGCTGAGGTTAGGGCTAATTTTAAGGTTATGGTAACTAATATAGTTAGAACTAGAAATAGGGCTAGGGCAAGAGTTAGAGTTAGTCTTAGGGCTAGCGTTAGGGTTAGGTTTAGGGTTAGGGCTAAATTAGGGCTAGATTTAGGCCTAGGGTTAGTGTTAGGGTTAGGCCTAGGGTTAGGGTTAGAGTTAATTGAAGGGATGGGGTTATAGCTAGGTTTAGGCTAGGACATGGGTTAGAATTAGGGTTAGGATTAAGTTAAGTACTAGGATGAGGGTTTGTGTTAGGCCTAGGGCTAGGAATAGGGCTAGGGCTAATGTCGGATCTAGATTTATGGTTAGTATTAGTTTCAGGGTTAGGTTATGTCTAGGTCTAGTGTAAGGGTTAGGTTTAGGATAAGGGTCAGGTTTAAAGCTAGGTGTATTATTAGGGTAAGGGTCCAGGTAGGGTTTGGTTTAGGTTAAGTTTTAAGGTTCAGGATTGAATTAGCTTTAGGGTTAGGGTTACAGATAGGATAATGGATAAGATTAGGTTTAAGGTTCAGGTTAGATTTAGAGTAATGGATAGGGTTAGTGTTAGCGATAGGGTTAGCGTTAGGCCTAAGTTTAGCATTTGAATTAGGCTCAACTTTAGGGTAATAGATAGTGTTAGAGATAAGGTTAGCACTAGGGATAAGGTTACAATTAGGTCTAGGGTTAGGGTTAGTCCTAGGATTAGTGTCAGGGATAGTTTTAATGTAAGTATTAGCATTTGAGCTAGGGTTTGGTCTTGGGCGAGGGTTAGGGTTAGCGTTAGGTCTAGGGTTAGGGTTAGGGTTATGTTTAGGGTAAGGGTTAGAGTTTTATCTAGGTTTACAGGTAGGGCAAGCATAGGATTAGGCTTAGGTCTAGGGTTATGTTTAGGGTTATGATTAGGGTTATATTTAGGGCTAGGATAAGGGCTAGGTTTTGTGTGAGGTTTAGGGCTAACGTTCGAACTATGGGATATATAAGAGCTAAAAATATGTTCATAGCTAGTTTTAGGGTCAGGGTTATGCATATGTCTGGTGTTAGGGTTAGGTTTTGGGTTAGCATAAGGTTTAGAGTTAGAGTTAGTTTTAGGTTAAGGGTCATTATTCAGGATAGGTTTATGTTTAGGATGATTGCCAGAATTACGACTAACATTGGGTCTAGTGTTAGGGTGAGTTTTACGTTAGGTTTACAATTATTATTAGGGCTAGTGCTAGGTATTTGTTTAGGGCTAGGGCTAGATTTATGACTATATTTAGGATTAGGTTTCGTCTAGTGCTAGTGTTACTGTTAGGTTTAAGTATAGTTTTAATGGTAAGGGTCATATTGGGGTTCTGTTTAGTGTTAGGGTCAGGTTTAGACTAAGGGTTAGTATTAGCGTCAGAATAAGAGTCAGAGTTAGTGTTAGGTTTAGAGCTAGAATGAGGGCTAGGATAGAACTAGTAATAGAGTTAGGGTTTGGGGTAGGCTAAGGATTAAGTTTAGCACTAGGGTAGCATTAGGGTGAAGCTTTTTCTTAGGGTAAGGGATAGGGTTTTAGGTAGGGTTAGGGGTTAAGGTTAGGTTTAGGGCTGGGTTAGGGTTAGGGTTAGAATGAAAAAAATAAGGTTAGTTCTCAGATTCAGGCTACAATTTGTGTTATCATTAGGGCTACGGCTAATGAAAGAACTAGAGTTCCCTTTAGGTTTAGTTCTAGGGTTAGCGTTAGGGCAATGTTTAGAGCTAGGGTTAGTGTTAGGGGATGAGTCAGGGACAGGATTATTTCTAAGGTTAGGATTAGGACTCAAATTAGGGCTAGGTTTAGGGCTAGGTATGGCTTTAGAGTTTGGTTTATGTTAAGGGTTAGGATTATGGCTCGGTTTTGTTTTACGGTTAGGGTAGATTTAAGGCTAGTTTTCCAATTAGCATTAGGGATAGTGCTAGTGTTAGGTTTAGGTTTATGCTTAATTTTAGTTTTAGATTTAGGTTTAAGCCTCGGGCAAACATAAGGCTAATATTGGGGCTAGGGATGAGGCTAGCATTTGGGTTAAGGTAAGGAATAGGTTTAGAACTATGGATAGGACTAGGGCGAGAGTTAGAGTTCATCTTAGGGATAGCGATAGGGTTAGGTTTAGTGTTAGGGCTAAATTAGGGCTAGGATTAGTGCTAGGGTTATTGTTAGATTTAGGCCCTGTGTTTAGGGCTGGGTTAGGATTAGCATTAGGGTTAGGGTAAGGTATGATGTTACAGCTATGTTTAGTACTAGGACAAGAGATAAAATTAGGGCTAGGGTTAAAATTAGGGTTAGGATTAAGGCTAGGCTTAGAATAGGATTAGGGCTAAGTATAGATCTAATATCAGGTCTAGGGTTAAGGTTAGGCTAGGGTTAGGGATAGGGCTATTGTGCAGTTTTGTTATAGAACTAGGCTTAGGATTAGGGCTTGTTTTATGATTAGCAATAGTGTTTAGTGGAAGGGTGAAGTTCAGGCTTAGATTTATTGTTATGGTTAGATCTAGGTTTAGCGCTATTGCTAAGGTTAGGGCTAAGGTTAGGGCTAGTGTTAGGTTTATGGTAATGAATAGGGTTAGAAGTAGAAATAGGGCTAGTGTGAGAGTTCAAGTTAGTCTTTGGGCTAGGGTTAGAGGTAGGTTTATGGTTAGTGCTAATTTAGGGCAAGGATTAGCATTAGGTTAGTGTTAGGGTTAGGACTAGGGTTAGGATTAGTGTTAGTGTTAGAGTTAGTATTAGGTTTAGCAGAAGGGATAGGGTTATATCTAGCTTTAGGGCTACTGTGAGGGTTAGAATTATGGTTAGGGCTAAGTTTGGGTTTAGTTAGGATTAAGGCTCTGTTTAGGGCTAGGTTGAGGGTTTGTGTTAGGGCTAGGACTAGGATTAGGGCTAGGGCTAATGTCAGGTCCAGGTTTATGTTTTGCATTAGTTTTAGAGTTCGGTTATGGCTATGTCTAGTGTAATGTTTAGGTGTTGGGTAAGGGTCAAGTTTAGACCTAGGTGTATTATTAGAGTCAGGGTCCAGATAGGGTTTGGTTTAGGTTAAGATTTAGGGTTGATGCTTGAATTAGCTTTGGGTTAGGGTGACGGTTAGAGTAATGGATAGAATTATGTGCAGGGTTCTGGTTAGGTTTAGAGTAATGGATAAGGTTACTATTTGTGATAGCGTTATCATTAGGCCTAGGGTTAACATTTGGGTTAGGCTTATCTTTAGGGTAATGGATAGGGTTAGAGCTAAAGTTAGGGCTAGGGTTAAAGTTAGGATTAAGATTAGGGTTAGGGTTAGGCCTGGGTTAATGTTAGGGTTAGTTTAGGGTAAGTGTAGGCAGTTGAGCTTGGCTTAGGGCTAGGGTGATGTTTAGGGTTTGAGTCAGAGCTAGGCTTAGATTTAGGTTTAGGGTTATGTTTAGACTAAGGATTAGATTTTAAGCCAGGATTAGGGCTAGAACGAGGGTTAGAATTAGGGTTAGGTCTAAGGTTATGGTTAGGGTTATAATTAGGGCTAGGTTTAGAGCTATGATAAGGACTACGTTTTTTGTGATGTTTAGGGCTAACATTAGGGCTATGGGTAATGTAAGAGCTAGTGATATGGTTATGGCAAGTGTTAGGGTCAGGGTTATTGATAAGTCTAGTGTTAGGGTTAGGTTTTGGTTTAGGATAATGTTTAGAGCTAGGGTTTTTATTAGGTTAAGGGTCATTGTTGGGTTAGGGTTAGTTTTATGGTTATGGCCACAATTAGTACTAGTTTTTATTAGGTTAAGGGTTATTGTTAGGGCTAGTGCTAAGTTTTTGTTTAGTGCTAGGGCTAGATTTATGACTCTATTTAGGATTAGGTTTGGTCTATTGCTAGTGTTACTGTTCGGTTTAAGTACAGGTTTACCGGTAGGGGTAGTGTTAGGGTTTGGTTTAGGGTTAGGGTCAGGTTTAGACCTAGGGTTAGTGTTAGGGTCAGAATAAGGGTCAGGGTTAGGATTAGGGTTGAATCTAGAATGAGGGCTAGGTTTAGGATTAGTAGTAGAGTTAGGATTTGGGGTAGGCTAAGGATTAATTTAAGGACTAGATTAGCATTAGGGAGATGGTTTGGCTTAGGGTAAAGGATAGTGTTTGTGGTACAGTTAGTGTTATTGTTAGAGTCAGGGCTCAGATTATGGCTAGGATTTGTGTTACCATTCGGGCTCCAGCTAATGAAAGAACTTGTTTTCTGATTAGGGCTGGTTCTAGGGTTAGAGTTAGTACAATGTTTAGAGCTAGGTGTACTGTTAGGTTCTGACTCAGGGTCAGGGTTATTTCTATGGTAAGGGTTAGGACTCAAATTAGCGCTTTGTTTTGGGCTAAGTGTAAGTTTAGTCTTTGGTTTAGGTTAAGGGTTAGGGTAAGGATAATGGCTCGGTTTTGTTTAAAGGCTAGGGTAGGGTTAGGGCTAGTTTTCAAGTTAGAATAAGGTTTAGGGCTAGTGTTAGGGTGAGGTTTGGGCTTAAGGTTAGGGTTTAATACCAGGTTTAGGACTAGGGTGATGATTAGAATTAGGGCTGGGGCTAGGGATAGGGCTACGGTTTGGATTATGGTAAGGGATAGGTTTTTAACTATGAATAGGCCTAGGGCGAGAGTTAGAGTTAGTTTTAGGGCTAGGGTTAGGGTTAGGTTTAGGATTAGGGTTAAATTAAGGCTAGGATTAGCCCGAGGGTTAGTGTTAAGTTTTGGCCTAGAGTTAGGCCTAGGATTAGTCTTAGCATTAGGGTTAGGGTAGGTATGATGTTACAGCTATATTTTGGGGTAGGGCATGGGATAAAATTAGGGTTAGGGCTCTGGTTAAGGTTAGGATAAGAATTTAGGCTAGGCTTAGTGCTAGGATTAGTGTTAGGGTTTGTGTTAGTGTTATGGCTAGGATTAGGTCTAGGGCTAATGTCAGTTCTAGGGTTATGGTTAGGGATGGTTTTAGGTTTAGGTTTATGGTCAGATCTATTGTAAGAGTTATGTTGAGGGTTATGGTCAGGTTTACAGTTAGGGGTATTATTAAGTTTAGAGTCAGTGTTTGGGTATGGGTTAGGTTAAGGTTTAGGGTTAGGGCTAAAATTAGCATTAGGGTTAGGGTAATGGATATGATTACATTTCAGGTTCAGGTTAGGTTTAGTATAATTAACAGGGTTAGGGTAAGGCATAGGGTTAAGGTTAGGCCTAGGGATAGAATTTGGTTAAAGACATGGTTCAGGTAATGGATAGGATGAGAGCTACATTTAGAACTAGAGTTATGGTTAGGTTAGGGCTATGGTTATGGTTAAGCCTACGGTTAGAATTTGCTTAGGGTTTTGTTTAGGATAATGGATAAAATTATATCTAGACTTAGGGCTAGTGTTATGGTTAGGAATAGGGCTATGGTTCAGTTTAGGTTTCGGATTAGGACAAGGTTTATATTTATGGTTAGGTTTATTTTAAGTGTTAGGGCTAGGGATAGGGTTAGGGCTGTGATTAAAACTATGTTTAGGTCTCAGATTTGGGCTAGTTTTTGGGTTAGGTTAGGGCTAGTGTAGGACTAGAGATAATGTAAGAACTAGGATTATGATTAAGGCTAGTATTAGGGTTAGCATTAGGACTAGGTCTAGTGTTTATATTAGGTTTAGGTTTAGGGGGATGATTAGAGATAGTGTTAGTGTTAGGGTCAGAGTCGGGATCAGTGTTAATTTTAGGATTAGGGATAGGACTTGAATTAGGGCGAGTGTTTAGGCTAGGTTTAGAGTTAACATTTTGGTTAGGGGTTGGGTAAGAATTAGGGATAGGGCTAATGTCAGGTCTAGGGTTACATTTAGGTAAGGGTTAGGGTTGGGGCTATAGCTCAGTTTTTTTTTTTTTTTTTTTTTGAGCTAGGGCTAGGGTTAGGGCTAGTTTTGGGATTAGCAATAGTGTTAGGGCTAGTAGTAAGGTGAGGTTAAATCTTATATTAATTGTATGGTTATATCTATGGTTATATCTAGGCTTAGGGCTAGGGCTATGGTTAGGGCTAAAGTTATGGCTAGTGTTAGGTTAATGGTAACAGATAGGGTTAGAACTAGAAATAGAGTTAGGGCGAGAGTTAGAGTTAGTCTTAGGGCTCAGATTAGGGGTGGGTTTAATGTTAGGGCTAAATTAGAGATAGGAATAGTGCTAGGGTTTGTGTTAGGGTTAGGGATAAATTTATGGTTAGGGTTAATGTTAGGGATAGGTTAGGTTTAAGGAAAAGTATGGGGTTATAGCTAGGTTTAGGGATAGGGTGAGAGTTAGATTTAGGGTTAAGGCTAGGTTAGGGTTCGGTTTATGATTAAGTATAGCTTTAGGGCTAGGTTTAGGGTTTGTGTTAGGGCTACGGCAAGGATTATGACTAGGGCTTATGTCAGGTCAAGGGTTATGGTTAGGGATAGTTTTAGGATTAGGTTATGGCTAGGTCTAGTGTAAGGTTTACATTTAGGGTAAGCGTCAGGTTTAGAGATAGATGTATTATTAGGGTCAGGGACCTGGTAGGGTTTGGTTTAGTTTAAGGTTTAGGGTTAAGGGTTGAATTAGCATTGGGGTTAGGGTTAGAGTTAGGGTAATGGATAGGGTTAGGTTTATGGTTCAGATTAAATTTAGAGTAATGTATAGGTTTAGTGTTAGCGATAGTATTAGCATTAGGCCTAGGGTTAGCATTTGAGTTAGGTTTATCTTTAGGGTAATGGATGAGGGAAGATCTAAGATTAGTGCTAGGGTTAAGGTTAGGATTGGGGATAGGGTTAGGTTTAGGCCTAGGGTTAGTGTCTGGGTTAGGTTTAGTGTAAGTGTTAGGGTATGAGCTAGGGTTAGGGCTAGGGCGATGGTTAGGGTTATAGTCAAGGCTAGGGTTACCGTTAGGGTTATGATTAGGGATATGTTTAGGGGTAGGATAAGGATAAGTTTTTGTGATGTTTATAGCTAGTATTAGGGCTATCAGTTAGGGTTAGTGTTAGTGTTAATGTTAGGTCCATAATTAGGACTAGTGTTGGATCTTTGGATAGGGTTAGTCTTTTGGTTAGGTTCAGGGTTATTTTTAGGGCTAGTGCAAGGTTTTTGTTTAGGGCTAGGGTTAGATTTATGAGTATATTTAGGATTAGGTTTGGTGTAGTGCTAGTGTCATTGTTAGGTTTAGGTACAGGTTTACTGGTAGGGATACAGGTAGGGTTCGGTTTAGGTTTAGTTTGAGGTTTAGTTTTAGGGTTCGTTTTAGCATCAGAATAAGGTTCAGGGTTTGGGTTGGAGTTACAGCTTGAATGAGGGCTAGGGTTAGGGCTAGTAATAGAGTTGGGGATTGAGGTAGGTGAAGGATTAGGGTTAGGACTAGGTAACATTATGGTGAGGTTTTGGCTTAGGAAAAGGGAGAAGTTTAGAGGTAGGATTAGGTTTAGGTATAGGTTTAGGGCTAGGGTTAGGGTTAGGGTTAGTCTTAGGATTAAACCTAGCATTAGAGATTGGATTAGCACTAGGATTTGTGTTAGCTTTAGGGTTACAGCTAATGAAATAACTTGGTTTCTGATTAGGGGTAGTTCTAGGGTTAGCATTAGGGCAATATATAGATCTAGGGTTAGTTTTAGGATCCGAGTCAGGGTCAGGGTTATTTCTAGGGTTAGATTTATCACTCAAATTATGGCAAGGTTTAGGACTAGTTTTAGGGTTAATGTTTGATTTAGGTTATGGTTTAGGCTTAGGGTTATGGCTCAGTTTTGTTTTCGTGTAGGGTAGGCTTAGGGCTAGTTTTCAAATTAGCATTAGGGTCAGAGCTAGTGTTAGAGTGAGCTTTAGGCTTAAGGTTAGGGTTAGATTCACGTTTAAGGCTAGGGTAATAGTTAGGGCTAAGGTTGGGGCTAGGGATAGGGCTAGAGTTTGGGTTTTGATAAGGGATATGTTTAGAACTAGGGATAGGGCTATGGTGAAAGTTAGTGTTAGTCTTAGGTCTATAGATAGGGTTAGTTTTAGGTTTAGGGCTAAATTAGGGCCAGGATTAGTGCTAGGGTTACTGTTAGGTTTAGGCCTAAGTTTAGTACTAGGATTAGGGTAAGGTATGATGTTATAGCTACTTTTTGGGCTAGGTCAAAGGATAAAATTAGGGATGGGGCAAGGGTTAAGGTTATGGTTAGTATTAAGGCTAGGCTTAGTGCTAGGATTAGGGCTAGGGTTTTGTGTTAGGGTTAGAGCTAGGATTAGGGCTTGGGCTAATGCCAGGTTTAGGGTTATGGTTAGGGATAATTTTAGGTTTAGGTTTATAGCCACATCTATTGTAAGGGTGAGGTTGAGTGTTAGGGTCAGCTTTATAGCTAGGGTATTATTAGGGTCGGAATCAGGGTTAGGGTATGTTTTAGGTTAAAGTTTAGGGTTAAGGCTAAAAGTAGCATTAGGGTTAATTTAGGGTTAAGGTAATGGATATGGGTAGGTTTAGTGTTCAGTTTACGTTTAGGGTAATGGACAGACTTAGGGTTAGGGATAGTGTTAAGGTTCGGACTAGCGATAGAATCCAGTTAGGGTTATGGTTAGGGTAATGGATAGGATTAGAGCTACAGTTAGGACTATGGTTATGGTTAGGTTAGGGCTATGGTTAGGGTTAGGCCTAGGGTTAGAATTTGGTTAGGGTTAGATTAGAGCTAGGATTAGGTCTAGGGTTATGGTTAGGATTAGGGCCATAGTTTGGTTTAGGTCAAGGTTTAGTTTTTGGGTTAAGTTTAGGTTAAGTGTTAGGGGTAAGGTTATGGTTAGGGCTTGGGTTAAAGCTAGGGTTAGAGCTCAGATTAGGTTTAGTTTTTCGGTTAGGTTAGTGATAAGGTAGGATTACGGCAAATGTAAGAACTACAGTTAAGATTAGGGCTAGTTTTAGATTAAGCATTAGGTCTAGGTCTAATGTTTATATTAGGTTTAGGTTTAGGGAGATGATTAGAGATAGGGTTAGTGTTAGGGTCAGAGTCAGGATTAGTGTTACTGATCAGGTTTAGGGATAGTACTCGAATTAGGGCTAGGATTAAGGCTAGGTGTAGGGTCAGGGTTTGTGTTAGGGTTAGGGTAAGAATTAGGGATAGGGCTAATTTCAGGTCTAGTGTTACCATTATGCTATGGTTAGGGTTAGGGCTATGGCTCAGTTTTGTTTTAGAGCTAGGGCTAGGGTTACGGGTAGTTTTAGGATTAGCGATAGTGTTAGGGCTAGTGGTAGGGTGAGGTTTAGGCTTAGATTTATTGTTATGGTTAAATCTAAGTTTAGGGCTAGGGCCTGCATTAGAGTTAAGGTTAGGGCTAGTGTTAGGGTTATAGTAATGGATAGGGTTAGAACTAGAAATCGGACTGGGTTGTGATTAGAGTTATTCTTTGGGTTAGAGTTAGGGGTAGGTTTAGGGTTAGGTCTAAATTAGGGCTAGGATTAGCACTAGGGTTAGTGTTAGGGTTAGGCGTAGGTTTAGGGCTAGGGTTATGGTTAGTGTTAGTGTTAGTGTTAGGGTTAGGGTTAGATTTAAGGGAATGGATTGGTTTATAGAGCTAGGGTTCAGGTTAGAATTTTAATTAGCGCTAGGGTTAGGGTTCAGGTTAGGATTAAGGCTAGATTTAGTGCCAGGATGAGGGTATGTGTTAGGGCTAATGCTAGGATTAGTGCTAGGGCTAATGTCAGGTCTAGGTTCATAGTAAGTGGTAGTTTTATGGTTAGATTATGCCTAGGTCTAGTGTAAGGCTTAGGTTTAGGGTAATGGTCAGGTTTAGAGCCAGGTATTTTATTAGGGTCAGACTCCGGGTATGGTTTGGTTTAGGTTAAGGCTTAGGGTTAAGGCTTGTATTAGCATTAGGGTTTGGTTTAGGATTAGGGTAAGGTTAGGGTTAGGTTTAAGATTCAGATTAGGTTTAGAGTAATGGATATGGCTATTGTTAGTTATAGGGTTAGCATTAGGCCTAGGGTTAGTATTTGGTTTAGCATTATCTTTATGGTAATGGATAGGGTTAGAGCTAAGGTTAGGGCTAGAATTAAGATTAAGTTTATGGCTAGGATTAGGGTTAGGCATAGGGTTAATGTCAGGGTTAGGTTTAGAGTAAGTATCAGGGTTTGAGCTAGGATTAGGTCTAGGGCAAGGGTTAGGGTTAAAGTCAGGGCTAGGGTTAGGTTCGGGGTTAATGTTATGTTTAGGTAAAGGGTTAGAGTTTGAGCTAGGTTTAGTACTAGGGCGAGGGTTAGGGTTAGACTTAGGTCTAGGGTTAGGGTTAGGGTTATAATTAAGGCAAGGTTTAAGGCTAGGATAAGGGCTAGGTTTGTGTGATGTTTATGGATAGCATTAGGGCTATGAGTAGTGTAAGAGCTCAGGTTATTAGGCCTAGGCTTAGGGTTACTGTTAGTGTTGGGTTATGGTTACGGTTCGTTTTAGGGTTAGGGTTATGGATAAGTCTAGTGTTATGGTTAGGTTTTGGGCTAGGATAAGATTTAGAGCTAGAGTTTGTGTTAACATAAACGTCAGTGTTTGGGTAAGGATTAGGGCCAGAATTAGGAATAGTGTTGGGTCTAGGGATAGGGTTAGTCTTTGTTTTAGGTTACCAGTTATTGTTAGGGCTAGCTCAAAGTTTTTATTTTGGGCTAGGACTAGATTTATGACTCTATTTAGGATTAGGTTTGGTCTAGTGCTAGTGTTACTGTTAGGTTTAGGTATAGGTTTAATGGTAGGCATAGGTTAGGGTCCAGTTTAGGGTTAGTGTTTGGGTCAGATTAATGGTCAGGGTTTGGGTTAGGGCTAGAGCTAGAATGAGGCCTAGGATTAGGACTAATAATAGAGTTAGGTTTTGAGATAGTCTAAGGATTAATGTTAGAACTAGGGTAGCATTAGGGTGAGGGTTTGGCTTAGGGTAAGGGATAGGATTAGAGGTAGGGTTAGGATTAGGGCTAGGGTTAGTGCTAGGGTTAGGGTTAGGGTTAGTCTTAGAGTTAAACCTAGAGTTGGGCTCAGATTAGCACTAGGATATGTGTTAGCATTAGGGCTACGCTAATGAAAGACCTTGGTTTCTGATTAGGATCATGGTTATGGTTAGGGTTAGGGTTAGGTTAGGGTTTAGTTCTTGGTTTAGCATTAGGGCAATGTTTAGAGCTAGGGTTAGTATTAACTTCTGAGTCAGAGTCAGGGTCATTTCTAGGTTTAGGGTTAGGACTAAAATCAGGGCTAGGTTTAGGGCTGGGTGTATATTTGGTTTAGGTTAAAAGTAAGGTTAGGGTTATGGCTCGGTTTTGTTTTAGGGCTAAGGTAGAGTTAGGGCTAGTTTTCAAATTAGCATTGGTGTTAGGGCTAGTGTTAGGGTGAGATTTAGGCTTAAGGGTAGGGTTTGATCCTGGTTTAGCAGTAGGGCAAAGGTTAGGTAGGGATAAGGTTTGGGCTAGGGATAAGGCTAGGTTTTGTGTTAAGGTAAGGGATAGGTTTAGAACTAGGGATAGGGCTAGGGTGAGAGTCAGAGTTAGTCTTAGGAATAGGGATAGGGTTAGGTTTGGTGTTAAGGCTAAATTAGGGCTAGGATTAGTGTTAGGTTTAGGCTTAGGTTTAGGGCTAAGGTTAGGGTTAGCCTTAGGGTTAGGAAAGTTATTATGTTACAGCTATGTTTAATGCTAAGACAAGGGATAAAATTAGGGTTAGGGCTGGGTTTAAAATTAGGGATAGGATTAAGGCTAGGCTTAGAACAAGGAATAGGACTAGGGATAGGGCTAATGTTATGTCTAGGGTTAAGTTTAGGCTGGGGTTAGGGATAGGGCTATGGCTCAGTTTTATTTTAGAACTAGACTTAGGTTTAGGGATAATTTTATGATTAGCAATAGTGTTAGGGCTAGTGGTAGGGTGAAATTTAGAGTTAGAATTATTGTTATGGTCAAATATAGGTTTAGAGCTATTGCTAGGGTTAGGGCTAAGGTTAGGGCCAGTGTTAGGGGTATGGTAAAGGATAGGGTTAGAAGTAGAAATAGGGCTGGGGTGAGAGTTCGAGTTAGTCTTTGGTCTAGGATTAGGAATAAGTTCAGGGTTAGGGCTAAATTAGGGCTAGGATTAGTGCTATGGTTAGTGTTAGGGTTAAGCCTAGGCTTAGGGTTAGTGTTAGTGTTGGAGTTAGGATTAGGTAGGGGAAGGGGTAGGGTTATAGCTAGGTCTAGTGCTAGGGCAAGGGTTAGAATTGGGGTTAGGAATAAGATTAGGATTTGGGATAGGATTAAGGCTAGGTTTAGGGCTAGGCTGAGGGTTTGTATTAGAGCTAGGGCTAGGATTAGGGCTAGGGCTAATGTCAGGTCTAGGTTTATGGTTAGTATTAGATTATGGCTATGTCTAGTGTAATGTTTAGGTGTAGAGTAAGGGTCAATTTTAGAGCTAGGTGTATTATTAGGGTCAGGGTCCGGGTTGGCTTTGGTTTAGGTTAAGATTTAGGGTTAATGCTTGAATTAGCTTTGGGTTAGGGTTATGGTTAGGGTAACGGATAGAATTATGTTTATGGTTGCAGTTAGGTTTAGAGTAATATATAGGGTTAGTGTTAGATACAGGGTTTTCATTAGGCCTAGTGTTAACATTTGGGTTAGGCTTATCTTTAGGGTAATGGATCGGGTTGGAGCTAAGGTTAGGGCTAGGTTTAAGGTTAGGATTAGGATTAGGATTAGAGTTAGGCCTAGAGTTAATGTTAGGGTTAGGTTTAGGGTACATGTAGGCATTTGAGCTAGGGTTAGGGCTAGGGCAAGTGTTAGGGTTTGAGTCAGAGCTAGGGTTATGTATAGGGTTAGGGTTATGTTTAGACTAAGGATTAGAGTTTGAGCTAGATTTAGGGCTAGTCAGGGTTTAGCATTAGGGTTAGGTCTAAGGTTATGGTTAGGGTTATCATTAGGGCTAGGTTTAGGGCTAGGATAAGGGCTAGGTTTTGTGTGATGATTAGGGCTAACATTAGGGCTATATAATGTAAGAGCTAGGGATATGGTTATGGCTAATGTTAGGGTCAGGGTTATTGATAAGTCTAGTGTTAGGGTTAGGTTTTGGTTTAGGATAATGTTTAGACGTAGGGTTTCTATTAGATTAAGGGTCATTGTTGAGTTAGGTTTAGTTTTATGGTTAGGGCCACAATTAGGACTAGCGTTTGGTCTAGTGATAGGTTTAGTCTTTACATTAGGTTAAGGGTTATTTTTAGCACTAGTGCTAGGTTTTTGTTTAGTGCTAGGGCTAGCTTTAGGACTCTATTTAGGATTAGGTTTGGTCTATTGCTAGTGTTACTGTTAGATTTAAGTACAGGTTTACCGGTAGGGGTAGTGTTAGGGTTTGGTTTAGGGTTAGGGTCAGGTTTAGACCTAGGGTTAGTGTTAGGGTCAGAATAAGGGTCAGAGTTAGGATTAGGAAAAAAGCTAGAATGAGGGCTAGGTTTAGGACTAGTAATAGAGTTAGTGTTTGGGGTAGGCTAAGGATTAAAGTTAGGACTAATGTAGCATTAGGGAGTTGGTTTGGCTAAGGGTAAGGGATAGGGCTAGAGGTAAGGTTAGCATTATGGTTAGAGTCAGGGCTCGGATTAGGGCTAGGATTTGTGTTACCATTAGGGTTCTGGATAATGAAAAACTTGGTTTCTGATTAAGGATAGTTCTAGAATTTGCATTAGGGCAATGTTTAGAGCTAAGGGTACTGTTAGGATTCGACTCAGGGTCAGGATTATTTCTATGGTTAGGGTTAGGACTCAAATTAGGGCTAAATTTAGGGCCAGGTGTAAGGTTAGTCTTTGGTTTAGGTTAAAGGCTAGAGTGAGGTTTGGGCTAAAGTTTAGGATTATGGCTCTTTTTTGTTTTAGGGCTAGGGTAGTGTTAGGGCTAGTTTTCCAATTAGCATTAGCTTTAGGGCTAGTGTTAGGGTGAGGCTTGGGCTTAAGGTTATGATTTACAACCAGGTTTATAGCTAGGGTGATGGTTAGAGTTAGTGTTGCAGCTAGGGATAGTGCTAGGTTTTGGGTTATGATAAGGGATATGTTATGAACAATGGATAGGGCTAGGGCGAGAGTTAGAATTAGTCTTAGGGCTAGTGATAGAATTAGGTTTAGGATTAGGGTTAAATTATGGCTAGGGTTAGCCCTACGGTTACTGTTAAGTTTTGGCCTAGAGTTAGGGCTATGGATAGGGTTAGCATTAGAGTTAGGGTAAGGTATGATGTGACAGCTACAATTTGGGCTAGGGCATGGGATAAAATTAAGGCTATGACTCTGGTTAAGGTTAGGATTAGGATTAAGGCTAGCCTTAGGGCTAGGATTAGAGGTAGGTTTTGTGTTAGGGTTAGGGCTAGAATTAGGTCTAGGGCTAATGTCAGTTCTAGGTTTATGGTTAGGTATAGTTTTAGATTTAGGTTTATGGCCAGATCTATTGTTAAGAGCTATGTTGACTTTTAGGGTCAGGTTTACAGCTAGGGTTATTAATAGGGTAAGAGTCAGGTTTACAGCATGGGTTAGGTTAAGTTTTAGGGTTAGGGCTAAAATTAGCATTAGTTTTAGGGTAATGGATATGGTTAGGTTTCAGGTTCAGGTTAGGTTTAGTATAATGGACAGGGCTAAGGTAAAGCATAGGATTAGGGTTAGGCCTAGGGATATAATTTGGTTAAAGATATGGTTCAGGTAATGGATAGGATTAGAGCTAAAGTTAGGACTAGGTTTATGGTTAGGTTAGGGCTATGGTTAGGGTTTGGCTAATGGTTAGAATTTGCTTAGGTTTATGGTTAGGCTAATGGATAAAATTATAACTAGTTTAGAGCTAGTGTTATGGTTAGGAATAGGGCTATGGTTCAGTTTAGGTTTCAGGTTAGGAAAATGTTTAGGTTTTGGGTTAGGTTTAGGTTAAGTGTTAGGGCTAGTGATAGGGTAAGGGCTACAATTAAAACTAGGGTTCGGGCTTGGAATAGGGCTAGGTTTTGGGTTAGGTTAGAGCTAGTGTAGAACTAGAGATAATGTAAGAACTAGGGTTATGATTAATGCTAGTATTAGGGTTAGCATTAGGACTAGGTCTAATGTTTATATTAGGTTTAGGTTTAGGGGGATCATTAGACATAGGGTTAGTGTTAGGGTCAGAGTCAGAATCAGTGTTACTTTTAGGATTAGGTATAGGACTTGAATTAAGGCGAGTGTTAAGGCTAGGTATAGGATTAGGATTAGTTTTAGGGGTAGGGTAAGAATTAGGGATAGGGCTAATATCAGGTCTAGGGTTACGTTTAGGTTAGGGTTAGGGTTGGGGCTACGGTACACTTTGTTTGATAGCTAGGGCTAGGATTAGGGCTAGTTTGGGGATTAGCGATAGTGTACGGGCTTGTAGTAAGGTGAGGTTTAATCTTATATTAATTGTTATGGTTTGATATAGGTTTAGGGCTGGGCTACGGTTAGGGCTAAGGTTAGGGCTAGTGTTACGGTTATGGTTACAGATAGGGTTAGAACTAGAAACAGGCTAGGGCGAGATTTAGAGTTAGTCATAGGGCTAGGGTTAAGTGTGGGTTTAAGTTTAGAGCTAGATTAGGGCTAGGGTTAGCTCTAGGGTTAATTTTAGGGTTAGTGTTAGTGTTAGTGTTAGGGATAGGGTTAGATTTAGGGAAATGGATGGGGTTATAGCTAAGTTTAGGGATAGGGTGAGAGTTAGAATTAGGGTTAGGGCTAGGTTAGGGTTCAGGTTTTGATTAAGGCTATGTTTAGGGCTAGGATGAGTGTTTGTATTAGGGATAGGGCTAGGATTAGGGCTGGGGCTAATGTCAGGTCTAGGGTTATGGTTAGGGATAGTTTTAGGTTTAGGGTATTGCTAGGTCTAGTGTAAGGGTTACTTTTAAAGTAAGGATCAGGTTTAGAGCTAGGTGTATTATTATGATCAGGGTCTGGGTAGGGTTTGGTTTACTTTAAGGTTTACGGTTAAGGGTTGAATTGGCATTAGGGTTAGGGATAGAGTTAGGGTAATGGATTAGGTTAGGTTTAGGGTTCAGGTTAAGTTTAGAGTAATGGATAGGGTTAGTGTTAGTGATAGGGTTAGCCTTAGGCCTAGGGTTAGCATTTGAGTTAGGCTTATCTTTAGGTTAATAAATAAGGTTACAGCTAAGGTTAGAGCTAAGGTTAAGGTTAGGATTAGGGCAAGGGTTAGGTTTAGGCCTAGGGTTCCTTTCAGGATTATGTTTAGGGAAAGTGTTAGTGTATGTGCTAGGGTTAGGGCTAGGGCAATGATTAGGGTTAGTGTCAGGGCTAGGATTACATTTACGGTTACAATTAGGGCTAGGTTGAGGGCTAGGATAAGGCTAGGTTTGTGTGATATTTATGGCTAGTGTCAGGGCTATTGGTTAGGATTAGTGTTAAAGTTAGGGCCAGAATTAGGACTAGTGTTTGGTCTAGGGATAGGGTTAGTTTTGTTTTGGTTAAGGGTTATTTTTAGGGCTAGTGCAAGGTTTTTGTTTAGTGTTAATGCTAGATTTATGACTATATTTAGGAGTAGTTTTGGTCTAGTGCTATTGTTACTGTAAGGTTAAGGTACAGGTTTACTGGTAGGATTAGGGATTGGGTCCAGTTTAGGTTTAGTTTGAGGTTTAGTTCTAGGGTTCGTGTTAGAGTCAGAATAAGGGTCAGGTTTTGGGTTAGAGTTGCAGCTAGAATGAGGGCTAGGGTTATTACTAGTGTAATAGAGTTGGGGATAGGGGTAGGTGAAGGATTAGTTTTGGGACTAAGTAATATTTGGGTAGGGGTTTGGCTTAGGGAAAGGGATAGGTTTAGAGGTAATAATAGTGTTAGGGATAGGTTTAGGGCTAGTGTTAAGTTTAGTTGTAATCTTATTGTTAAACCTAGGTTTAGAGATTGGATTAGCACTAGGATTTGTGTTTGCTTTAGGGTTATGGCTAATAAAAGAACTTGGTTTCTGATTAGGGTTAGTTCTAGGGTTAGCATTAGGGCAATATATAGAGCTAGGGTTAGTGTTAGGATCTGAGTAAGGGTCAGGGTTATTTCTAGGGTTAGGTTTAGCACTCAAATTATGGCAAGGTTTAGGGCTAGGTTTAGGATTAGTGTTTGTTTTAGGTTAAGAATTACGGTTAGGGTTATGGCTCAGCTTTTTTTTTTTAGGACTAGGGTAGGTTTAGGGCTAGTTTCCAATTATCATTTGCGTCAGGGCTAGTGTTAGGGTGAACTTCAGCCTTAAGTTTAGTGTTAGATCTATGTTTAGGGCTAGGGCGAAGGTTAGGACTCAGGTTGGGGATACAGATATTGCTAAAGTTTGGGTTATGGTAAGGGATAGATTTAGAACAAGGGCTAGGTCTAGGGTGAAAGTTAGAGTTAGTCTTAGGGCTATGGATAAGGTTAGGTTCAGGTTTGGGTTAAATTAGGACTAGGATTAGTGCTAGGGTTAGTGTTAGGTTTAGGCCTAGGTTTAGTGCTAGGTTTAGGGTAAGGTATGATGTTACAGCTACGTTTTGGGCTAGGTAAAGGGATAAAATTAGGGATGGTGAAAGGGTTAAGGTTATGGTTAGTATTAAGGCTATGCTTAGTACTAGGATTAGGGCTAGAGTTTGTGTTAAGGTTAGGGCTTGGATTAGGGCTAGGGCTAATGTCAGGTTTAGGGTTATGGTTAGGGATAGTTTTAGGGTTATATTTGTAGCCAGATTTATTTTAAGTCTTAGGTTGAGTGTTAGGGTCAGTATTACAGCTAGGGTATTATTAGGGTCAGATTCAGGGTTAGGGTATGTGTTAGATTAAGGTTTAGTGTTAGGGCTTAAATTAGCATTAGGGTTCGTGTTAGGGTTAGGGTAATGAATATGGTTAGTTTTAGCATTCAGTTTAGGTTTAGGGTAATGGACAGCATTAGGGTTAGGAATAGTGTTAAAGTTAGGCCTTTGGATAAAATTCAGTTAGGGTTATGGTTACGCTAATGGATAGGTTAGAGCTAGAGTTAGGGCTAGAGTTATGGTTAGGTTAGGGCTATGGTTAGGATTAGTCCTAGTGTTAGAATATGGTTAGAGATATGGTTATGGTAATAAGATTAGAGCTAGGGTTAGGGCTAGGGTTATGGTTAGGATTAGGGCCATGATTCAAGTTAGGTCAAGGTTTAATTTTTGGGTTAGGTTTACTGTTAGGACTATGTTAGGGTTACAGATAGGGTCAAATCTAGGGTTAAGGCTCAGACTATGGCTAGGTTTGGGGTTAGGATAGACATAAGGGATAAGTTTTAGATTTAGCATTAGGTGTAGGTCAAGTCTTTAGATTCAGTTTAGGTTTAGGGAGATGTTGAACGATATGGTTAGTGTTAAGGTCAGAGTCAGGATCAGTGTTACTGATCAGGGTTAGGGATAAGACTCAAATTAGTGCTAGGATTAAGTCTAGGTGTAGGGTTAGGGTTTGTGTTACGGTTAGCTTAAGAATTATGGGTAGGCTAATGTCAGGTCTAGCATTACCATTAGGTTAGGGTTAGGGTTGGGGCTATGGCTCAGTTTTGTTTTAGAGCTAGGAGTAGGGTTAGGGCTAGTTTTATGATTAGCAATAGTGTTAGGTTTAGTGGTAGGGTGAGGTTTAGGCTTAGATTTATTGTTATGGTAAGATCTAGGTTTAGGGCTACAGCCTGAATTAGGGTTAAGGTTAGGGCTAGAGTTAGGGTTATAGTAATGGATAGGGTTAGAACTAGAAATAGGACTGGGTTTTGATTAGAGTTATTGTTTGGCCTAGAGTTAGGGGTAGGTTTAGGTTTAGGGCTAAATTAGGGCGAGGATTAGTGCTACGGTAGTGTTAGGGTTAGGCATAGGGTTAGGGCTAGGGTTATGATTAGTGTTAGGGTTAGGGTTAGATTTAGGGGAATGGATGGGGTTATAGCTACGTTTAGAACTAGGGTTTGGGTTAGAATTTGATTTAGGAATAGGGTTAGGATTAAGGCTATGTTTAGGGCTATGATGAAGATTTGTGTTAGGGCTAGTGCTAGGATTAGAGCTAGGGCTAATGTCAGGTCTAGATTTATGGTTAGTCTTAGTTTTAGGGTTAGGTTATGGCTAGGTATAGTTTAAAGGTTACATTTAAGGTAAGGATCAGGTTTAAAGCTAGGTGTATTATTAGGATCAGGGTCCGGGTAGGGTTTGGTTTAGGTTAATGTTTAGGGTTCAAGATTGAAATAGCATTAGGGTTAAGGGTAGGGTTACTGTAATGGATAGGGTTAGGTTTAGGGTTCAGATTAGATTTAGAGTAATGGATAGCATTAGTGTTAGTGATAGGATTAGCATTGGGCCTAGGTTTAGCATTTGATTATGCTTATCTTTAGTGTAATGGATAGGGTTAGAGCTAAGGATAGACAAGGGATGTGTTTAAGATTAGGGCTAGGGTTATAGTTAGGCCTAGGGTTATTGTTAGGGATAGTTTTAGGGTAAGTGTTAGCATTTGAGCTAGTTTTAGGTCTTGGGCGAGTGTTAGGGTTAGAGTCAGGGCTAGGGTTAAGAATGGGCTATGTTTAGGGTAAGGGTTAGAGCTTGAGCTAGGTTTAGGGCTAGGAAAAGCTTAGGGTTAGGTTTAGGTATAGGGTTATGGTTAGGGTTACATTTAGGTCTAGCTTTACGGGTAGGATAAGGGATAGGATTGTGTGAGGTTTGGTGCTAGCGTTAGGGCTATGGGAAATGTAAGAGCTAGAGAAATGGTTTTGGCAAGTTTTACGGTCAGGGTTATGGATAATTCTACTGTTAGTGTTAGGATTTTGGTTGGGATGAGGTTTAGAGCTAGTATTTGTGTTATATTGAGGGTCATTTTTTCGGGATAGTTTTAGGTTTAGGGTGACTGCAGAATTATGACTAGCATTGGGTCTAGGGATACAGTGAGTTCTACATTAGATTTACAGTTATTATTAGGGCTAGTTCTAGGTTTTTGTTTATGACTAAGACTAGGTTTATGACTATATTTAGGATTAGGTTTGGTCTGGTGCTAGTGTTACTGTGAGGTTTAGGTATAGGTTTACCGGTAGGGCTAGTGTTAGGGTTCAGTTTAGTGTTAGTGTCAGGTTAGGACTTAGGGTTAGTGTTAGGGTCAGAATAAAGGTCAGGGTTAGGGTTAGGGATAAAGGTAGAATGAGGGCTAGGATAGGACTAGTAATAGAGTTAGAGTTTGGGGTAGGCTAAGGATTAAGATTAGGACTAGGGTAGAATTAGTGTGAGGGTTTGGTGTAGGGAAAGTGATAAGGTTTGTGGTAGGGTTAGCTTTAGGGTTAGGTTTATGGCTATAGTTAGGGTTATGGTTAGTGTTAGTGGTAGTTGTAGGGTTAGGGTGAGGTTTCGGGTTATTGTTAGGGTTTGGGTAAGGGTTAGGGTTAGTGTTAGGGTGAATGATAGGGTTAGGATTAGGATTATGGTTAGTGTTAGGGTTAGAGTAAGGGTTAGTGATAAGGTTTGGGTTAGGGTTAGGGTTAGGGTTAGTTTAGGGTTATGTTTAGGGTTTCAGTTAGGGTTAGGATTAGGGTTAGGGTAAGGGTTAACGTAAGAGTTGAGTTAGTTTTAGGGTAAGAATTTGGGTTAGGATTTACTTTAAGGTTAGGATAAGGGTTAGGTTTAGTGTTAGGGTAACTGTTAGGGTTATGTTTAAGGTTAAGGTCAGTATTAGGGTTAGTGTTAAGGATAGGTTTAGAGTTAGGGTCAGTTTTAGGGTTAGGGTTAGGGTAAAATTTAGGGTTAGGGTTAGGGTAAGGTTTTGGGTTAGAAAAGTGTTACGGTTAGTGTTAGTGTTCAGGTTAGGGTTAGTCTTAGAGTAAGTGTTAAGGTTAGAATTAGAATTAGGTTTTGTGGGGCTGGGATGTGGCTCAAGCGGTAGCTTGCTCACCTGGCATGCGTGTGGCCTGGGTTCGATCCTCAGCACCACATACAAAGATGTTGTGTCCGCCAAGAACTGAAAAAAAAATAAATATTAAAAGTTCTCTCTCTCTCTCTCTCTCTCTCTCTCTCTCTCTCTCTCTCTCTCTCTCTCTCTCTCTCTTTAAAAAAAGAATTAGGTTTTGTGTTAGGTTTAGGGTTAGGGTTATGGTTAAGGGTTAGGGTTACTGTTAGGGTTAGGATTAGGTTTAAGGTTAGTGTTTGGATTAGGATTACGTTTAGGATTAGGGATAGTGTTATGCTTAGGGTTAAGGTTTGTGTTATGTTTAGGGTTGGAGTTAGAGGTTGTTCTATGGTTAGGGTAAGGGTTAGTGTTATTGTTTGGTTTAGGGTTATAGTTACGTTTAGAATTAGTGTTATGGTTAAAGGAAGGGTTAGTGTTAGGTTTAGGGTTAAGATTATGTGAGTGTTAGAGTTAGGGTTAGGTGTAGGGTAAGAGTTAATGTAAGGGTTAGGGCTAGGGTTATGGTTAGGGACAGATTTAGGGTTAGGGTTAGGTTAGGGTTTGTGTTAGGGTTAGGGTTAGTGTTAGGGTTATGGTTATGGTTAGGATTAGTTTTTTGTTAGTTTTAGGTTTAGGGTTAGGGTTAGTGTAAAGGTTAGGATTAGGGTTAGGGTTATGATTAGTGTTAGGTTTAAGAATGGGTTTACGTTTAGGGTTAATATTTGGGTGAGGGTTAGTGTTATTTTTAGGTTTAGGGTTAGGGTTTGCGTTAGTGTTAGGGTTGGGATTAGGGTTAGGTTTAGGGTTAGTGTTGGGGTCAGATATAGCTTTAGGGTTAGGGTTAGTGTCAGGATTATGGTTAGGATTAAATTTAGTGTTAGGTTTAGGGTTAGGGTTAGGTTTAGGTTTAGTGTTAGGGATAGGGTTAGGCTTAGGGTTAGGGTATTGTTAGGGTTAGTATTAGGGTTTCTTATTGTTAGGGTTTGTGTTAGGTTTAGGGTTAAAGTTAATATTTGGGTTATGTTTAGTGTTAATGTTAGTGTTAGGGTTAGTGTTAGGTCTAAGGTCTTGGTAAGGGTTAGTGTTAGTGTAAGGGTCAGAGTTAGGGTTAGGGATAGGTTTAGGGTTATTTTTAGTTTAGGTAAGGGTTAAAGTTAGGGTTACGGGTAGGGTTATGGTTAGAATTATTGTTGGCTTTGGGTTAGGTTTTGGGTTGGTGTTAGGTTTTGTGTGAGGATTAGGTTTAGTGATTGGTTGAGTGTTAGTGTTAGGGTTGGTGTTAGAGTTATGTTATGGTTAGGGTTATTTTTAATGTTAAATTTAGTGTTAGGGTTAGAGTTAGGGATAGGGTTATGGTTAGTGTTCAGGTTATAATTAGGTTTAGGGTAATGCTTAAGGTTTACTTTAGTTAGGTTCAGGGTTAGGTTTATTGTTAGGATTAGGTTTAGTGTTAGGGTTAGGTTTACTGTTAAGATAAGGATTATTTTTAGAGTTAGGGTTATTGTTAGTGTTAGGGTATGTGTTAGAGTAGGTATTTGGGTTAGGTTTAGGTTTACACTTAAGATTAGTGTTAGTGTTAGGGTTAAGGTTAGGGTTAGGGTTAGGGTTAGTGTTAGTGTTAGGTTAGGATTGGGGTTAGTATTAAGGTTAGGATTAGGTTTAGGGTAACAGATAAGATTAGGGTTCGAGTTACAGATACAGTTAGGGTTAGGGTTTGTGTTAGGATAATGGTTAGGTTTAGGGCTAGTGATAGGTTTAGGGTTAGGGTTTATGTTAGGTTTATGATTAGGTTTAGGGTTAGGGTTTGTGTTAGGATTAGGGTTAAGGTTATGGTTAGTGAAAGGATTATGGTTAGGGTTAGGGTTAGTGTTGGGGTTAGCGTTAAGATTAGGCAAGGGTTAGAGTTAGGGTTAGGTTATAGTTAGGGTTTTGGCTTAGCTTAGGGTTAGGGTTTTGGTTTGGGTTAGGATTTGTGTTAAGTTTAGGGTTAAAGTTATTCTTAGTGTTATGCTTACGGTTAGGGTTAGGGTTAGAAATAGTGCTATCTTAAGGGTTAGGTTAGGGGGTCATTGATAGGGTTACTGATAGATTTAGTTTTATGTTAGGCTTAGTTTTAGGCTTAGGGTTAGTGTTAGGGTTAGCTTTAGGTAAGGGTTAGAGTTAGGGTTAGGTTAGGGTTAGCCTTATGGTTTGGGTAAGTGATATGTTAGGGTTAGGGTTAGGGTACGTGATAGGGTTAGTTTTAGGTTGTGGGTTAGTGTTATGGTTTGGGTTAGTGTTAGTGTTAGGGTTAGTGTTAGCATTAGGGTTAGGGTTAACATTAGTCTTATGTTTAAGTTTAGGTTTAGGATAGATTTAGTGTTAGGTTTAGGTTAGGGTTAGGGTTAGTGATAGGGTTAGTGTTCTGTTTAGGGTTAGTTTTAGGGTTAGGGTTAGGGTTAGGGTTAGAGTTAGGTTTAGTGTTAGGATAAGGTTTAGGGTTAGAGTTAGGATTAATTTAGGGTTAGGGATAGGTAAGGGATAGAGTTAAGTTTATGTTAGGGTTCGGATTATTCTTTGGTTTAAGGTTTGTGTTAGGGTTAAGGTTATGGTTAAGGTTTGTGTTAGGATTATGGTTAGGTTGTGGGTGAGGGTTAGGGTTTTGTTTAGAGTTATGATTAGGGTTAGTGTTAGGTTTAGGTATGTTTACTTTAATGTTAGCATTAGTATCATGGTTAGGGTTAGGGTTAGCATTAGGATTATTTTTTGAGTTAGAGTTAGAATTAGTTTTAGGGTTAGGGTTAGAGTTAGAGTTAGGGTTAGGATTAGGTTTACGGTGAGTTTTAGGGTTAGTTTTAGTTTAGGTTAGTGTTTGGGTTAGGGTTAGGTTTAGAATTAGGGTTAATGTTAGGGTAGGGTTAGGGTTAGTTTTAGGATTTGGGTTATGTTTAGGTTTTTGGTTAGGGTTATGGTTATGATTAGGATTAGGGTTAGTGTTAGTGTTAGGGTTAGGTTTATTTTTGTTTTAGGGTTAGGGTTATGATTTGGGTTAGTGAAAAGATAAGGGTTAGGCATAGGTCTATGGTTACTGCTAGGGTTATGGTTTGTGTTAGGGTAAGGATTAGGGTTAGGATTTTTGTTTGGATTAGGGGTAGAATTTGGGTTCGTTTATGGTTAGAAAGAGTTTTCGTGTGAGGTGTAGTGTTAGGTTTAGAGTTTGTTTTAGAGTTATGGGTAGGTTAGGGTTAGAGTTAGGGTTAGGATGAAGATTAGTGTTAGGTTTAGGGATAGGATTAGGGTTAGGGTTAGTGATAGGTTTAGGGTTGTGTTTAGGGTTAATGTTAGTATTAGGGTTAGGGTTAGTGTTAGGGTTAGTGTTATGGTTATGGTTAGGTTTAGGTTTAGGTAAAGGTTAGTGTTATTGTTAGGTTAAGTTTAGGGTTATGTTTTGGGTTTAGATTAATTTTAGGGTTAAGGTTAGGTTTAGGATTATGTTAGGCTTATTGTTAGGATTAGTTTTACGGTTAGTTTTAGTGTTAAATATAGGTTTAGGTTTAGTGTTAAGGTTATGTTTAGTTTTCAGGTTACAGTTAGGGTTAAGGCTAGTATTAGGGTTAAGTTTAGGGTTAGGGTTAGTTGTAGGGTTAGGGTTACTGTTAGGATTTTTTTTCTTGTTAGGATTTTTGTAAGAGATAGTGTTAGTGTTAGGTGTTGGGTTAGGGTTAGATTTTTGTTATGTTTATGGTTAGTGTTAGTGTTAGGGTTAGGGTTAAAAGTAGGGTAAGGTTTAGGGTTAGGCTTAGTGTCAAAGTTAGGGTTAGGGTTAGGTTTAGTGTTAGTGTTCGGCTTAGGGTTAGGGTTAGGTGTAGTGTTAGGATTACGGTAATTGTTAGGGTTTGGGTTACAATTAGTTTTAGTGTTAGAGTTTTTAGGGTTAGGATTTTTGTTAGGCTTAAGGTTAGAGTTATGATTACGTTTACGGTTAGAGTTAGGGTTACTGTTACATTTAGGGTTTAGGTTAGGATTACTGTCAAGTTTACATTTAGGGTTAGTGTTAGTGTTAGATTTAGGGTTAGGGTTAGGGTTAAGGTTAGAGATAAGGTTTGTCTTATGGTTATGGTTTATTTTAGGGTTAGGGTTAGGTTAGGGTTTACGGTTAAGATTAAGTTTACAGTTAAGTGTAGGGTTAGGGTAAGAGTTAGAGTTAGTGTTAGGTTTAGGGTTAGTATTAATGTTACTGTTAGAGTAAGGGTTATGTTTAGGTTATGGTTGGTGTTAGGTTTAGTGTTAGGGTTATGTTTTGGTTTAAGGTTTGTGTTAGGGTTAGGGTTAGGCTTAGGCTTAGGGTTACAATAGACTTAGTGTTAGTGTTAGGTTTAGTGTTAATGTTAGCGTTAGTGTTAGAGTTAGGGTAATGGTTAGGTTTAGTGTTAGGGTTATGGTTAGTTTTAGGGTTAGATTTACTGTTAGGGTAAGGGTTAGGTTTAGTATTAGGTTTAGGTTTAGGGTGAGTGTTAGGTTCAGGGTAAAGGTTTGGGTTATGGTTAGGGTTAGGTTTATGTTTAGTTTTAGGGTTAGATGTTGGGTAAGGTTTCGGGTTAAAGTTAGGTTTGGGGTTAAGTTTAGGTTTAATGTTAGTGTTAAGGTTAGGAATAGTTTTAGGGTTAGTGTTAGGGTTAGGTTTAGGGTTAGGGCTAGTGTTATGGTTAGGTTTATGGTATGGTTAGTTTTAGTGTTAGGGTTAAGGTTAGGATTAGTTTTAGGGATAGGGTTAGTGTTACAGTTAGTGTTACATTAGGTTTAGGGTTATCATTAGTTTAGGGTTAGTGTTACGGTTAGGGTTATGGTTTGTTTTATGGCTATGGTTATGGTTAGGGTACAGGTTACTGTTGCAATTAGGGTTAGTACTAGGTTTCGGATTAGATTAAGTTTAGTGATATGTTTAGGGTTAGGGTTAGAATTTGGATTAAGGTTATGGTTATGGATAGGGTTAGGTTTAATGTTAGGGTTACTATTACAATAAGAGTTAGTGTTAGGTTTTGGGTTAGGGTAATGTTTAGGGTTAGGCTTAGTGTTAGGGTTCTGGTTAGGGTTAGGTTTAGTGTTAGTGTTTGAGTTAAGATTAGGGTTAGGTGTAGTGTTAGGGTTAGGGTTATTTGTAGGTTTAGGGTAATTGTTAGTTTTAGTGTTAGGATTTTTGATAGTGTTTGTATTTGGGTTAGGGTTAGGTTTAGGGTTACTGTTACAATTTAGATTAGAGTTACAGATAGGTTTAGGGTTAGTGATAGATTTAGTGTTATTGTTAGGGTTAAAGTTAGTGTTAATGTTACTCTTTCAGTTAGGGTTAGGTTATGGTTAGTGTTAGGTTTTGGATTAAGGTTATGCTTAGGGTTAGGGTTAGTGAAATGATTAGGGTTAGGGTTCTGCTTAGGTTTAGGGATAGGGTTTGGGTTAGAGTTATTTTTAGTTGTATTTTTAGGATTAGCGTTAAGTTTAGTGTTAGGTAATGGTTAGAGTTAGTGTTAGGTTAAAGTTAGGGTTAAGTGAGGGCTAGGGTTAGGGTTAGGTTAGGGTTAGGTTTATTCTTTGTGTTAGTATTGGTGTTAGGGTTAGGGTTACAGTTAGGGTTTGTGTTAAGGTTAGGATTAGGGCTGGGTTAGTGTTAGGGTTACGTTTAGAGTTATGGTTACAGTTCGTGTTAGGGTTAGGGTTAGGGTTTGTGTTAGGGTTAGGTGTAAGTTTACGGGAAGATTTATAATTAGTTTCACTGGTAGGTTTAGGGTTATGGTTAGGATTAGTTTTTGGGTTATGCTTACAGTTAGTTTTAGGGTTAGTGGAAGTTTTACGGTTAGAGTTATTTTTATGTTTAGCATTAGGTTTAGGGTGAAGTTTAGTGTTAATGTTAGGGTTGGAGTTAGTGTAAGCATTAGGGTTAGGTTTTGTGTTAGGGTTAGCATTAGGGTTAAAATTAGGGTTACAGTTACGGTTAGGACAAGTGTTAGTGTTAGTGTTTGGGTTTGGGTTAGTGTTAGGGTAACAGTTAGGGTTACGTTTAGGGTGAGTATGAGGGTTAGGTTTAGGGTTAGTGATAGATTTAGGTATAGGTTTACGGTTAGGGTTAGTGTTAGGGTTAGGGTTAAAGTTAGGGTTAGGGGTCAAGTTTGGATTAGGATAAGATTTTGGGTTAGGTTTAGGGTTATTTTTAGTGTTACATTTAGAATTATGATTAGGCTTAGGATTAGTGTTTGGGTTAGGGTTATATTTAGGGTTTTTGTTATGGTTAGGGTTAGCATTAGGCTAATGTTAGTGTTAGGGTTTGGATTAGGGTTAGGTTTTAGGTTTAATGTTAGTGTTAGGTTTAGGTTAGGTGTAGGGTTCGTGTTACATTTAGGGTTGGGCTTAGTGTTAGTTTTAGGGTTAGGGTCAGTTTTATGTTTGGGGTTAGGTTTAAGGTTAGGGTAAGTGGGGTTAGGGTTAGCATTAGGTTTAATATTAGGGTTAGGTTTATGATTATTGTTAGGGTTAGGAGGAGGTTTATTTTGTTAGGGTTAGGGTAAGTGTTAGTGTTTGTGTTTGGACTAAGTTTAGTGTAAGGATTTGTGTTAGCATTCGGGATAGTTTTAAGGTTAGTATTAAGTTTAGGTTTAGGTTTAGGGTTAGTGTTATGTTTAAAGTTAGGGTTACATTATGGTTAGTGTTAGGGTTAGGGTTCGGGTAAGGGTTAGATTTAGGAATATCGTTAGGGTAAGTGTTAGTGTTATGTTAGGGTTATGGTTAGGGTTAGGTTAATGTTAGGGTTAGGGTTATGTTTTCTTTTATGAAAAGTGTTAGGGTTAGGTTTGGAGTAAGGGTTGGGGTAAGGCTTATGATTAGGTTTCGGTTAGGATTATGTTTATTGATAAGTTTAGGGTTAGGGCTAGGTTAAGGGTTATGGTTATGGTTACGTTTAGGTTTAATATTAAGGTTACGGTTAGAGTAAGAGTTAGGTTTAGGGTTAGTGTTAGGGTTATGGTTATTGTTAGTATTAGGGTTCGTGTTAGTTTGAGTGTTAGGGTTTGTGTTAGGGTTACATTTTGGGTTAGGATTACATTTACAGTTAATATTAGGGTTACGGTTAAGATTAGTGTTAGGTTTCCGGTTAGGGTTAGGGTTAGAGTTAGGGTTATGTTTAGAGTTACAGTTAGTGTTAGGATTAGGGATAGGGTTAAGTTTAATTTTAGTGTTATGGATAGTTTTAGGGTTAGGGTTATTGTTAGGTTTAGTGTTAGGTTTAGGATTAGGGTTTGTGTTTGGGTTAGGGTTAGGGTTACTGGTTAAGGTTAGGGATAGGATTAGGTTGAGGATTAGAGGTAGGGTTACGGTTAATGCTATTGTACAGATAGGGTTCTGGTTAGGGTTAGGGTTAGTTTTAGGTTTAGTATTAGGGTTAGGACTAATGTTTGTGTTAAGTTTAAAATTTGTTTTAGGGTTAGGGTTAGGGTTAGGGTTAAGATTAGGGTTAAAGTTAGGCTTAGGGTTAGGGTTAGTGTTAGGGTTACGGTTAGGTTTAGGCTTAGTGTAAAGTTTTGGGTTAGGTTTAATGTTAATGTTAGTGTTATGGTTAGGGTCGGGGTTATGTTAGGGTTTGCATTAATTTTAGGGTTATGGTTAGGGTTGGTATATAGGGTTAGTTTTAGGTTTAGGGTTAATGATAGGGTAAGGGTTAGTCTTAAATCAAAACCACCCTAAGATACCATCTCACTCCAGTAAGATTGGCAGCCATTATGAAGTCAAACAACAACAAGTGCTGGCGAGGATGTGGGGAAAAGGGTACACTTGTACATTGCTGGTGGGACTGCAAATTGGTGCAACCAATTTGGAAAGCAGTAGGGAGATTTCTTGGAAAGCTGGGAATGGAACCACCATTTGACCCAGCTATTCCCTTCTCAGTCTATTCCCTAAATACCTAAAAAGAGCATACTACAGGGCCACTGCTACATTGATGTTCATAGCAGCACAACTCACAATAGCAAGACTGTGGAACCAACCTAGATGCCCTTCAATAGACGAATGGATAAAAAAAAAATGTGGCATTTATACACAATGGAGTATTACTCTGCATTAAAAATGACACAATCATAGAATTTGCAGGGAGATGGATGGCATTAGAGCAGATTATGCTAAGTGAAGCTAGCCAATCCCTAAAAATCAAATGCTAAATGTCTTCTTTGATATAAGGAGAGTAACTAAGAACAAAGTATGGAGGAAGAGCATGAGAAGAAGATTAACATTATACAGGGATGAGAGGTGGGAGGGAAAGGGAGAGAAAAGGGAAATTGCAAAGAAATGGAAGGAGACCCTCAGGGTTATAAAAAATTACATACAAGAGGAAGTGAGGTTAAAGGGAAAATAATTACAAGGGGGAGAAATGAATTACAGTAGATGGGGTAGAGAGAGAAGAGGGTAGGGGGGATAGTAGAGGATAGGAAAGGCAGCAGAATACAACAGACACTAGTATGGCAATATGTAAATCAGTGGATGTGTAACAGATGTGATGCTGCAAACTCTATATAGGGTAAAAATGGGAGTTCATAACCGACTTGAATCAAAATGTGAAATATGATATATCAAGAACTATGTAATGTTTTGAACAACCAACAATAAAAATTAAAAAAAAAATAAAAATAAAAATAAAAGTAAAGAATAATATTTAGGATTAGGTTAGGATTAGTGGTAGGTATGGGTTAGAGTAACGGTAAGGTTAGGGTTAGGTTTGTTTTTTGGGTAGTATAAGTGTTAGGGTTAGGGTTAACGTTAGGGTTTGTGTTAGGTTTAGGTTTATAGTGTGGGTTAGTGTTAGTGTTTTGGTACGGGTTAGGGTTAGGTTTAGTGTTAGGGTTAGGGTTGGTGTTAGGGTTAGTGTTAAAGTTAGGGTTTGTGTAAGGTATAGGTTTATGGTGTGGGTTAGTGTTAGTGTTATGGTAAGGGTTAGGGTTAGGGTTAGTATTAGGGTTAGGGTTAGTGTTAGGTTTAATATTAGTGTTAGGTGTAACTTTTCGGTAAGGGTTAGGTTTAGTGTCATAGTTAGGGTTGCATTTAGGATTAGGATTAGTTTTTGGGTTAGGGTTAGAGTTAGGTTTAGGGTTAGTGGTAGTGTTAGGGTTAGAGTTAGTGTTAAGGTTAGGATTAGGGTTAGGATTAGGTTTATTGTTAGATTTGGGGTTAGAGTTAGGGTTAGGGTTAAGTTTACAGTTAGGGTTATGGTTAGAATTAGGGTTAGGTTTAGGGTTGCAGTTTGGGTTAGTGTTAGGATTAGAGTTAGGGTTATGATTAGGGTTAGGGTTTGACCTAGGGTAAGGATTACGATTTGGGTTTGTGTTCAGATTAGCGTTAGAATTATGGTTAGATTTATCATTAGAAAGAGGCTTAGAGTGAGGTGTAGGGTTAGGGTTAGGGTTAGTTTTAGGGTTATGGTTAGTTAGGGTTTGTGTTAGGGTTAGGGTTAAAGTTATGGTTAGGGTTAGGGTTAGTGTTAAGTTTAGTTTTGGGTTTAGGGTTAGTGTTATGGTTAGGGTTATTGTTGGGTATATGTAAAGGTTATGGTTAGTATTATGTTAGAAGTAGGGTTATGTTTTGGGTTAAGGTTTGTGTTAGGGTTAGGATTAGGGTTACTGTTACATTTGACTTAATGTTAGTGTTAGGTTTAGGGTTAATGTTAGGTTTAGAATTAGAGTTAGGATTAGGGTTAGGACTACAGTTAAGGTTATGGTTAGTTTTAGGGTTAGAGTTGGGTTAGGTTTAGGGTCAGTATTAGTGTTAGGTTTTGGGTTAGGGTTAGGTTAGGGTTACATTTAATTGTTATAGTTATGGTTAGCATTAGTGTTTGGGTTAGGGTTAGAGTTAGATTAAGTTTTAGTTTTAGGGTAGTGTTAGACTTATGGTTAGGGTTAGAGTGAGGCTTAGGTTTAGTGTTAGGGTAAGGGTTAGGGTTGGGGTTAGAGTTAGTGTTAGGCTTAGGGTTAAGGATTGTGTAAGAGTTAAATTTAAGGCTAGGTTTAGGGTTAGTGTTAGTTTTAGGGTTAGGGATAGGGTTTGTTTTAGGGTTAGGGTAAGGGTTAGGGTAAGGTTACTGTTAGAGTTAGGGTTAGGATAAGTGTTAGTGTTATTGTTAAGGTTAGGGTTATGTTAGGGTTAGGTTTTGAGTTAGTGTTTGTGGTAGGTTTAGGGTAAAAGTTAGTGTTAGGTTTAGGTTTAGGGTTTGGGTTAGTGTAAGGGTTAGGGTTAGGTTTAGGTTTAGGTTTAGAGTTAGGGTTATGGTTAGGGTTAGTGTTAGGGTAGGGTTTGGGTTAGGGTTTGGTTTAGAATCTCTGTTAGTGTCATGGTTAGTGTTAGGTTTAGGGTTAGGATTAAGTTTAGTGTTAGATTAGGGTTAGGGTAATCGTTATGTTAGGGTTAGTGTTATGGGTAGGGATATGGTTTGTTTAATGGTTATGGTTATGGTTAGGTTTGGGCTTACTTTCTCAGTTAGGGTTATTATTAGCTTTTGGGTTATGAGTAGGTTAAGTGATAGGTTTAGGGTTAGGGTTAGAATTAGGGTTACGGTTATGGTTATGGTTAGCGTTAGGTTTAATATTAGGGTTACACTTAGGATTAGGGTTAGGACTAGGGTTAGGGTTAGTTTTAGGGTTAGAATTGGGGTTAAATATAGGGTAAGGTTTAGGATTAGGCTTAGTGCCAATATTAGGGTTAGGGTTAGGTTTAGTGTTAGTGTTTGGGTTAGGGTTAGGGTTAGGTGTAGTGTTAAGGTTATGGTAATTGTTAGGGTATGGGTTACAATTAGTTTTAGTGTTAGAGTTTGTGTTAGGGTTAGGATTTGTGTTAGGATTAAGGTTACAGTTATATTTAGGGTTACGGTTAGGGTTAGGGTTATTGTTATATTTAGGGTTAAGGTTAGTGTTAGTGTTAAGATTATGGTTAGGGGTAGGGTTAGTGTTAGGGTAAGCATTAGGGTTAGGGATAGGGTTTGACTTATGGTTACGGTTTATGTTAAGGTTAGGGTTGGGGTAGGGTTTATGGTGAGATTAATGTTACAGTTAGGTTTAGGGTTAGGGTAAGAGTTAGTGTTAGTGTTAGGGTTAGGGTTAGTGTTAAAGTTACTGTTACAGAAAGGGTTAGGTTTGGGTTAGGGTTAGTGTTAGGTTTAGGGTTATGGTTATGTTTTGGTTTAAGGTTTGTTTTAGGGTTAGGTTTAGGGTTAGACTTTTGGTTAAGATAGACTTAGTTTTAGTGTTAGGTTTAGGGTTAATGTTAGCGTTAGTGTTAGGGTTAGGGTAACAGTTAGGTTTAGTGTTAGGGTTATTTTTAAATTTAAGGGTAGATTTACTGTTAGGGTTAGGGTTAGGTTTAGTATTAGGTTTAGGTTTAGGTTTAGGGTGAGTGTTAGGTTCAGGGTAAAGTTTTGGGTTAGGGTTAGGGTTAGGTTAATGGTTAGTTTTAGGGTTAGGTTTTGGGTTAGGGTTTGAGTTAGAGTTAGGTTTTCGATTAAGTTTAGGGTTAATGTTAGTGTTAGGGTTAGGGATAGTTTTAGGGTTAGTATTATGGTTAGGTTTAGGGTTAGGGCTAGTGTTACCGTTAGGTTTATGGTATGGTTAGTTTTAGTGTTAGGGTTAGGGTTAGGATTAGATTTAGGGATAGGGTTAGTGTTACGGTTATTGTTAAGTTAGGTTTAGGGTTATCGTTATGTTAGGGTTAGTGTTATGGTTAGGGTTATGGTTTCTTTTACGGCTCTGGTCATTGTTTGGGTTGGGGTTACTGTTGCAGTTAGGGTTAGTACTAGGTTTTGGGTTAGGATTAAGTTTAGTGATATGTTTAGGGTTAAGGTTAGAATTAGGGTTAGGGCTGTGGTTATGTCTAGGGTCAGGTTTAATGTTAGGTTTACTCTTAGGATAAGAGTTAGTGTTAGGTTTTGGTTTAGAGTAAGGTTTAGGTTTAGACTTAGTGTTAGGATTCCAGTTTGGGTTAGGTTTAGTGTTAGTGTTTAAGTTAAGATTAGGGTTATGTGTAGTGTTAGGGTTAGGGTTATTTTTAGGTTTATGGTAATTGTTAGTTTTAGAGTTAGGGCTTTTGTTAGTGTTTGTATTTGGGTTAGGGTTAGGGTTACAGTTAGGTTTACTGTTACATTTTAGATTAGAGTTACAGATAGGTTTAGGGTTAGTGATAGAATTAGTGTTAGTGTCAGGGTTAAAATTAGTGTTAATGTTACTGTTTCATTTAGGGTTAGTTATGGTTAGTGTTAGGTTTTGGGTTAAGGTTAGGCTTAGTGTTAGGCTTATGGTTAGGGTTAGTGAAATGGTTAGGGTTATGGTTTTCCTTAGGTTTAGTGATAGGGTTTGGGTTAGAGTAATTTTAGGGTTAGTGTTAGGGTTAGGATTAAGGTTAGTGTTAGGTAATGGTTAGTGCTAGGTTAAGGTTAGGGTTAATTAAGGGCTAGAGTTAGGGTTAGGCTAGGGTTAAGTTTATTCTTTGTGTTAGTATTGGTGTTAGGGTTAGGGTTACATTTAGGGTTGTGTTAGGGTTAGGATTAGTGTTGGGTTAGTGTTAGGGTTACGTTTAGAGTTGTGGTTATGGTTTGTGTTAAGGTTAGGGTTATGGTTCGTGTTAGGGTTAGGTGTAAGTTTACAGGAATATTTACAATTTGTTTCACGGGTAGGTTTATGGTTAAGGTCCGGATTATTGTTCACGTTAGGCTTACATTTAGGTTTAGAGTTAGTGGAAGTTTTAGGGTTAGAGTTATTGTTAGGTTTAGGATTAGTTTTAGGGTGATGTTTAGTGTTAAAGTTAGAATTAGGGTTAGTGTTAGCATTAGGGTTAGGGTTTGTGTTAGGGTTAACATTAGTTTTAGAATTAGGGTTGTGGTTACAGTTAGGATAAGTGTTAGTGTTAGGGTTTGGGTTTGGGTTAGTGTTAGGGTAAGGGTTAGGGTTAAGGTTAGGGTTTGTATGAGGGTTAGGGTTAGGGTTAGTGACAGATTTAAGTATAGGTTTAGGGTTAGGGTTAGTATTAGGGTTAAAGTTAGGGTTAGGGGTCAAGGTAGGGTTAGGATAAGTTTTTGAGTTAGGTTTAGAATTATTTTTAATGTTACATTTAGAATTATGGTTAGGCTTAGTGTTTGGTTTAGGTTTAGAGTTAGATTAGGATTATTGTTAGTGTTAGGGTTAGGGATTGTGTTAGGGTTATGGTTAGGATTAGAGTGAGGCTTAAGTTTACTTTAAGGGTTATGTTTATGATTAGGGTTACAGTTAGTGTTAGGGTTAGGGTTAGGTTAGGGTTAGTGTTAAAGTTAAAGTTAGGGTTTATGTTGGTGTTAGTGTTAGGGTTAGGTTTAGGTTTAGGTTTTGTGTGAGGGTTAGGGTTAGGCTAAGATTAGTGTTACGGTTAGGGTGAGATTTAAGGTTAGATTTAGGTTTAGGGTTAGGTTACGTTTAGGGTTAGGGTTGGTGTTAGGTTTAGGGTTATGGTTAGGGTTAGGGTTAGGTTTAGGGTTAGTGTTTGGGTTAGGGTTATGTTTAGGGTTAGTGTTTGGGTTAGGGTTAGTGTTAGGGTTAGATTTAGGGTTAGGGTTAGGGTTAGGTTTAGGGTTAGTTTTAGGGTTAGGAATAGGTTTAGGGTTAGGGTTAGTGTTTGTGTTTGAAGTAAGTATAAGATTACGGTTTGTGTTAGCATTTGGGATAATTTCAGACTTAGTGTTATGATTAGGATTAGTGTTAGGGTTAGTGTTATGGTTAGGGTAGGGTTAGTGTTAGGCTTAGGGTTAAGTTTAGGTTTTCGTTTAATGTTAGGCTAGGTGAGGGTTAGGGTTAATGTTAGTGTTATGAGTATGGTTAGGATTAGGGTTAGGGTTAGGGTTAATGTTAGTTTTATGGGTAGGGTTAGGCTTAGGTTCAGTGTTAGAGTTAGTGTTAGGGCTGGTTTTAGGGTTAACGTTAGGGTTTGTGTTAGGGTTATGGTTAGTGTTAGTACTAGAGTTATGGTTAGGGTTATGGTTAAGATTAAAGTTAGATTTAGGTTTAGGTTTAGGTTTAGGGTTAAATTTAGGGTTGTGGTTATGATTAGGGTTAGCGTTAGTGTTCGGGTTAGAGTTAGGTTAGGGTTATTGTTATGTTTAGGATTAGGGTTAGGGTTATTGTTATGTTTAGGATTAGGGTTAGGGTTATTGATAGTTTTAAAGTTAGGTTTATGGTGAGGTTTAATGTTGGGGTTAGGGTTAGGGTTTGTGTTAGTGTATTGATTAGGTTTAGGGATGTGATTGGCTTTAGGTTTACAATCATGGTTATGTTTATGGTTAGGAACAGGGTTAGAGTGAGGTGTATGGTTTGTGTTAGCGTTAATTTTATGGTTACAGTTAGGTTAGGGATAGTGTTAGGTTTAGGGTTAATGTTAGGGTTAGGGTTAGTGATAGGTTTAGGGTTAAGGCTAGAGTTAGGGTTAACATTAGGCTTGGGGTTAGTTTTAGGGTTAGTGCTATTGTTAGGTTAAGGCTTGAAGTTAGGTAAGGTTTAGGGTTAGTGTTAGGTTAGGGTTAGGGTTATGTTCTGGGTTTTGGTTTGTGTTAGGGTTAGGGTTTAGATTACGTTCGACTTAGTGTTAGAGTAAAGTTTATGGTTAGATTTAAGTATAATGTTAGGGTTAGGGTTAGGGTAAAAATTAAGGTAAGGGTTAGGGTGAGAATCAGGGTTAGGTTTAGGGTTATGGTTAAGGTAAGGATTAGGGTTCTTGTTAGTGTTAGAGTTAGCGTTAGTGTTAGGATTAGATTTTGGTTTAGATTTAGAATTAGGGTTAGTGTTACGTTTAGGGTTATTATTATGGTTAGGATAAGTGTTTAGGTTAGTGGTAAAGATAGGTTTAGGTTTAGTGTTAGTGTTTGGGTTAGGGTTAGTGTTAGTTTTATGGTTTGGGTTAGGGTGAGGCTTATGGTTAGTGTTAGTGTTAATTCTAGGTTTACGCTTAGGTTAGGGATAGTGTTAATGTTATGGTTAATGTTAGGGTAAGGGTTATTATTAGGTTTAGGGTTAAAGTTAGGGTTTAGGTTAGTGATAGTTTTAGGGTTAACGTTAGAGTTAGAGTTAAGATTAGGCTTGGGGTTAGTTTTAAGTTTAGTGTTATTGTTAGGGTTAGGGTTGAAGTTAAGTATGGTTTAGGGTTAGTGTTAGGTAAGGTTTAGTGTTATATTTCAGGTTAAGGTTTGTGTTAGGGTTAGGTTTAGGGTTACGTTCGACAGTGTTAGGGTAAAGTTTATGGTTAGAGTTAGGTTTAATGTTAGGGTTAGGGTTATGGTAAGAATTAGGGTGAGGGTTAGGGTTAGAATTAGGGTTAGGTTTAGGGTTATGTTTAAGGTAAGGATTAGGGTTCATGTTAGGGTTAGAGTTAGGGTTAGTGTTAGGGTTAGATTTTGGGTTAGATTTAAAATTAGGGTTAGTGTTATGTTTAGGGTTAGGGTTAGGATTAGTGTTTGGATTAGGGTTAGTGTTAGTTTTATGGTTAGGGTTAGTGTAAGGGTTAGGTTTAGTGTTAGTGTTAGGTTTAGGGTTAGTGTTAGTTTTAGGTTTAGTGTTAGCATTAGAATTAGGGTTAGAGTTAAAGATAGGGTTAGGGTTAGGGTTTGTGTTAGTGTTAGGGTTAGTGTTAGCTTTAGGCTAAGTTTAGTGTTAGGGTTAGGGTTAGGGTTAGAGTTAAAGTTAGGTTTAGGTTTTGGGTTAGGTTAGGGTTATTGTTAGGGTTAGGGTTAACATTAGATTTAGGGTTATGTTAAGTGTTTGTTTAAGGGTTAGTATTATTTTTTAGGGTTAGTGTAAGGGTTTGTTTTAGGTTTAAGGTTAGTGTTAGAGTAAGGTTTAGGGTTAGGTTTAAGGTTATGGTTAGGTCTAGATTTAGGTTTAGTGTTAGGTTTAGGTTTAGGTTTAGGTTTTGGGTTAAGTTTAGGTTTAGGTTGAGAGTGTTGGTGTTTCTCTGAAGATTAGGGTTAGGGTTTGTGTTCGCGTTAGGGATAGTTTTAGTGTTAGTATTATGGCTAGTTTTAGAATTAGGGTTAGTGTTAAAGTTCAGGTTAGGGTTAGGGTATGGTTAGTGTTAGTGTTAGGGTTAGGGTTAGATTTAGGCATAGGTCTAGGGATAGGGTTAGTGTTAGGTTAGGGTTAGATTTAGGGTCATGTTAGGGTTAGGGTAATGGTTAGGGTTTGTATTATGGTTAGGGTTAAGATTTTGATTGGGGTTAATTTTGCACTTAGTGTTAGTGTTAGGTTTTGGGTTAGGATTAGGTTTAGTAATAAATTTAGGGTTAGGGTTTTGGTTAGTGTTATAGTTATGGTTAGTGTTAGGTTTCATGTTAGGGTTACTGTTAGTGTTAGAGTTAATGTTAGGGTTCGGGTTAGAGTTAGGGTAAGGTTTAAAGTTTGGATTAGATTTAGGGTTAGGATTAGGGTTGGCTTTAGTGTTAGGGTTAGGTTTAAGATTAGGGTTATTGTAAGGGTTAGGGTCATTTATAGGGTTATTGTTAGTGACAGGTTTAGTTAAAGGGTTTGTGTCAGGGTTAGGATTTGGGTAAGGTTTAGGATACAGTTAAGATTTGGCATATGGTTACCGATAGTGTTAGGTTTAGGGTTAGTGTTAGGTTTAGGGTTAGGGTTAAGGTTAGGGTTAGGGTTAGGGTTAGGGTTAATGTTAGTGTTACATATCGGGTTAGGGTTAGGGTGAGTGTTAAGGTTAGTTTTAGGGTTAGGTTTAGGGTTTATGTCAGGGTTAGATTTAGGGTTAGGTTACAGTTATGATTAAAGTTAGAGTTAGGGTTAAGGTTAGTGTTAGGCTTAGTTTTAGGGTTGGGGTTTGGGTTTGTGTTAGGGTTAGATTTATGGTTAGGGTTACGGTTAAGATTAAAGTTAGAGTAAGAGTTAGGGTTACGTTTAATATTAGGGTTACGGTTAGGGTTAGGGTTAGTGTTACGGTTACAGATAGGGTTAGTGTTAATGATAGTGTTACAGTTAGGGTTAGCGGTAGGTTATGATTAGGGTTAGGTTTAGGGTTAAGATTAGGGTTAGTGATAGGTTTAAAGATAGGTTTTGGTTAGTGTTAGGATTAGGGTTAGTGTTAGTGTTAGTGTTAGGTTTAGGGTAAGAATGAGGATTAGGTAAATGTTAGAGTTAGGTTTAGGTTAGGGTTAGTGTTACTCTTTGGGTTAGGGTTTGTGTTAAGTTTAGGGTTAGGATTAGGGTTCGTGTTAGGATTAAGTTTTGGTTAGTGTTAGGGTTATGTGTAAGTTTATTGTAAGGATTAGGGTTAGTTTCAAGTTTAGATTTAGGTTAGGGTTAGGATTCGTGTTTGGCTTAGGGTTAGAGTTAGGTTTTGGGTTAGTGCTAAAGTTAGTGTTAGAGTTAGTGTTAGGGATAGGATTAGGGTTCAGGTGAGGTTTAGGTTTAGTGTGAGGGTTAGGGTTAGGGTTAGGATTATGTTTATTGTTAGGGTTATGGTTAGAGTTATGGTTAAGTTAGTGTTAGGGTTAGGGATTGGGTTAGGATTTGTATAAGGTTAGCATTAGGGTTAGGGTTCCGGTTAGGGTTAAGGTTATGGTTAGGATTAGGTTTAGAGTTGTGGTTTGGGTTAGTGTTAGGGTTAGGTTTTGTGTAAGGGTTAGGGTTAGGGTTTGGGTTGGGTTAGGGTAAGAGGTATGGTTATGTTCAAAATTAGGATTAGTGCTAGTGGTAGTGGTAGGGTTAGTGTTAGATTTAGGGTTAAGGTTATGGTTAGGGTTAGTGATAAATGTAGTGTAGGGTTAGGGTATGGTTTAGTGTCAGGATTTGTGTTAGGGTAAGGATTAGTGTTAGGGTTTGTGATCGCATTAAGGTTAGCATCAGGGTTAGGGTTATGGTTAGGAAGAGGGTTAGATTGTGGTGTAAGTTTAGGTTTACCGTTAATTTTAGGATCACAGTTAGGTTAGGGTTATTTTTTGGGTTAGGGTAAGTGTTTTGGTTAGGGTTTGGATTAGTGTTAGTTTTAGGGTTAAAGTTAGGTTTTAGGTTAGTGATAGAATTTAGGATTGGTGTTAGAATTAGTATTAGGATTAGGGTTAGGGATAGTGTTATGGTTAGGGTTGGGGTTGGATTTAGGTAAGGGTTTGGGCTAGCATTAGGTTAGGGTTACAGTTGTATTTTTGGTTAAGGGTGGTGTTAGGGTTAGGGTTAGGGATAGATTAGGGTTACATTAGACATAGTGCTAGGGTTAGGTTTAGGGTGAGTGTTATGTTTAGTGTTATGGTTAGGTTTAGGGTTAGGAATAAGGTTAGGGTCAGGGTAAGTATTAGGGTTAGGTTTAGGGTTAGGGTTTAGGTTCGTATTAGGTTTTGTTGTAGGGTTAGGGTTACGGTTAGTGTTAGAGTTAGCTTTGGGTAAGGGTTAGAATTAGTGATATGTTTAGTTTTATGTTTAGGGTTAGGTTTAGTGTTTGGGTTAGGGTTAGAGTTAGAGTTTCTCTTAGGACTAGGTTTAGGATTAGTTTAAGAGTTAAGGTTAAGGTTAGGAATATGGTAGGTTTAGGGTTAGATTTTATGTTAGGTTTTGAGTTAGTGTTAGTGTTAGGTTTAGGGTTAGAGTTAGGGTTAGAATTAGTGTTAGTGTTAGAATTATTCTTAGTTTTATGGTTATTGTTATAATTAGAGTTAGGGTGAGCATTAAGGTTAGTGTTAGGGTTAGGTTTCGTGTTAGGTTTAGGGTTACATTAAGGTTAGGGTTAGGGTTAGGGTTCATGTTAGGTTTAGGGTTAGTGTTATAATTAGAGTTAGGTTTAGCATTAAATTTTGTGTTAGGGTTAGGGTTAATATTAGTGTTAGGGTTAGGGTTACAGATAGAATGTGTTAGTGTTAGGGTTAGTGTTGGGTTAGTGTAAGGGTTAAGGTTAGGGTTAGTGTTAGGATTAGTCTTAGTGTTAGGGTTAGAATTAGGGTTAGGGTTCCTGTTAGGTATAGGGTTAGAATTAAGATTAGATAAGTGTTAGTGTCAGGGTTATGGATAGATTTAGTGTTAGGGTTAGGATTAGTATTAGCATTACCTTAAGGTAAGAGTTAGGGTTACAGTTAGGTTTAGGGTTAGTTTTAGGGTTAGGTTTAGTTATAGGTTTAGAGTTAGGTTTAGTGTTAGGGTTAGTGTTAGGATTAGTTTTAGGGTTAGGGTTCGTGTTAAGCTTAGGGTTAGGATTTGTGTTAGGGTTACCATTAGTATTATGTTTACGGTTACAGTTACGGTTACTGTTATGGTTAGGATTATGTTTAGTGTTAGGGTTAGGGTAGTGTTAGCTTAGGGTTATGGTTAGGGTTAGGGTTAGTGTAAGGTTGAGGTTTAGGATGAGGGTTAGTGTTAGGTTTAGGGTAAGTGATAGTGTTAGGGTTTGGGTTAGGATTAGTGTTAGGTTAGAGTTAGGATTAGTGTTAAGCTTAGGGTTAGGAATTGTGTTAGGTTTACCGTCAGGGTTATGATTATGGTTACAGTTACATTATGGTTAGGATTATGGTTAGCGGTTGGTTTAGGGTAGTCTTAGGTTAAGGTTAGGGTTAGGGTTAGAGTTAGGTTTAGGGTTAGTGTTAGGTTGAGGTTTAGGGTGAGGGTTAGGTTTAGGGTTAGGGTAAGTGATAGTGTTAGGGCATTGGTTAGGGTTAGTGTTAGGGTTATATTTAGGTTTGGGGTTAGAGTTAGTGTTAGGGTTAGGTTTAGGGTAAGGGTTAGTGTTAGGTTTAGGTTTAGGTTTAGAATTAGGGTTAGTGTTAGTGATAGTGTTAGGTTTGGGGTTAGGATTATTGTTAGGATTTGGGTTAGGGTTAGGTAATGGTTAGGTTTAGGGTTAGGTTAGGGTTAGGTTTATGGTTTGGGATAGTGTCTGTGTTAAGTTTAGGGTTAGGGTTACCTTAAGGTTAGAGTTAGGGTTAGGGTTAGAGTTATGGTTAGGGTTGGTGTTTGGGTTAGTGCTAGGGTTAGTGTAAGTTTTATGGTTAGGTTTAGTGTTAGGTTTATGGTCAGATTAAGGGATATTGTTAGGGTTACTGTTAGGGTTATTTTTAGGGTTAGGGTTAAGTTTAGGGTTAGTGTTAGATTTAGGGTTAGGGTTAGGGTTCGTGTTAGGTTTAGGGTTAGACTTAGTGTTAGGGTTAGGTTTAGGGTTAGGGTTTGGATTAGGGTTAAAATTTGGGGTATGTTTAGGGTTAGGATTAGTGTTTGTGTTACGGTTAGATTTCAGTTTAGGGTAATAGTTATGTTTCTATGGTTATGGTGTTATGGTTAGACTTTGTGTTAGTGTTAGGATTAGGGTTAGTGTTAGGTTTAGTTTTAGGATTAGGGTTAGTGTTAGCTTTATCGTTACTGTTTGTGTTAGGGTTAAAGTTAGATTTAGGGTTAGAGTTAGGGTTAGGGTTAGTGTTAGATTTAGGGTTAAGTTTAGGGTGAGAGGATTAGGTTCAGTTTTAGAGTTATTGTTAGGGTTTGGGTTAGTGTTAGGGTGAGTGTGAGTGTTAGAGTTAGGTTTAGTGTTAGGATTAGTGTTAGTGTTATGGTTAGGGTTAGGGTTAGGGTTTGTGTTAAGATTAGGGTTAGGTTAGGGAAAGTTTTAGGGTTATGGTTATGGTTAGAGTTAAGGTAGCGTTAGAGTTAGGGTTAGTGTTAGGGTTTGGGTTTGGGTTAGATTTAGTGTTAGGTTTAGGGTTAGTGTTTGTGCTAGGGTTAGATTTAGTTTTAGTGTTAGGGTTAGGGTTAGAATTAATGTTATCATCAGGTTTAGGGTTTGTGTTAGGTTTAGGGTTAGGGATAGTGTTAAGGTTACTTTTAGGATTAGCATTGGTGTTAGTGTTAGAGTTAGGGGTAACATTAATTTTAGGGTTATTGTTAGGGTTATGGTTTCGATTAGGTTTAGGGTTAGTTGAATGGTTAGTGTTAGGGTTCAGTTTAGGGTTAAGGTTAGTGTAAGTGTAAGAGTTATTCTTATGGTTTGGGCTAATGTTAGAATTAGGTAAGTGTTAGCATTAGGGTTAGGTTTTGGGTTAAGTTTTGTGCTAGGGTTAGGATTAAATTTAAGATTAGGGTTATGGTATGGGTTGAGGTTTGTGTTAGGGTTAGGTTTAGTGTTAGGATAATGTTTAGGGTTTGTGTTAGTGTTACGGTTAGGGTCACATTTTGTGTTAGAGTGAGGATTAGTGTTAGTGTTAGGTTTAGGTTTAGGGTTAGGGTTATTTTTAGTGTTAGTGTTGTGGTTAGGGTTAGGGTTAAAGGTAGAATTACTCTTTAGTTTAGGGTTAGAGTTAGCTTTAGAATTAATGTTTGGGTTAGTGTTAGGGTTAAGGTAAGGGTTAGGGTGAAGTTTAGGGTTAGTGTTAGGGTTAATGTTAGGTTAGGGTTAGGGTTAAGGTTTATGTTAGAGTTAGGGTTAGGGTAGGGTTAGTGTTAGGGTTAGGGTTAAGCTTACATTTAGGGTTAGGGTTAGGGTTGGTGTTTGGGTAGTGTTAGGGTTAGGGTTAGTGTTTAGAATTAGGGTTAGGGTTAGGATTTGTGTTAGGTTAGGGTTAGGGTTAGAATTAGTGTTAGGTTTAGGGTTAGGTTTAAATTTAGTGATAGGTTTAGGGTTTGAATTAGGTAAGGGATAGTGTTCGGGTTAGGGTTACTGTTAATGTTAGAGTTAGTGTTTGTGTCAAGGTTATGGTTAGGCTTAGTGGTATATTCAGGTGTAGGTTTTGTGTTTGGGTTAGGGTTAGGGTTAGTGTTATGGTTAGGGTAAGGGTTAGAGTAGGGTTAGTGTTACAGTTTGTGTTAGCATAAGTTTTAGGGTTATGGTTAGAGTTAGGTTTAGTTTTAGGTTAGGGCTAGGCTTATGGTTAGGCTTAGGGTTATGGTTATGGTTATGTTTAGGGTTACTGTTAGGGTTAGTGTTATGGTTAAGGTTGTGCTTAGTGTTAGGCATAGGTTTAGGGTTAAGGTTAATATTAGTGTTAGTGATAGCATTAGTGTTATGTTAAGGATAGGGTTAGGATTAGGCTAGGGTACGTTTTAGGCTTAGGGTTAGGGTTATGGTTAAAATTAGTGTTAGTGCATGCTTCAGTTAGGGTTAGTGTTAATGATAGAGTTAGGGTAAGTTTTAGGTTTAGGGTTACAGTTATATATAGGGTTACAGTTTCGGTCAAGATTTGGGTTAGAGTTAGTGTTATGGTTATATTAAGATTAGTGTTAGGAGTAAGGTTAGTGTTGTGGTTACGGTTAGCGTTAGGGGAGGGTTAGGTTTAGTGTTAGGGTTCAGTTTCATGTTAGGGTTAGCGTTAGAGTTAGGGTTCATATTAGGTTTAGGGTTGGGGCTAATGTTAGGTTTATGTTTAGGGTTAGGGTTAGTGTTATTGTGAGTTTTAGTGTTAGAGTTGGGGTTAGTTTTAGGTATGGTGTTAAGTTTCATGTTAGGTTTTAAGTTAGGGTTAGGGTTAGGAAAGGGTTAGGGTTAGGGTAGGGTCAGGGTTATGGTTTAGGTTAGGGTTTGTGTTAGGTTTATGGTTAGAATTAGTGTTAGTGTTAGTGTTAGTGTTAGGGTTAGGGTTAGAGTTAGGGTTAATGTTAGGGTTAGGTTTAGAGTTTGGTTGAGGGTAAGGGTTAGTGGTATGCTTAGGTTTTTGGTTGGTGTTAGGAAAGTAAGGTTAGTAAGTTTAGGTTAGGTAAGTTAGGTTAGGTAAGGTTAGGTAAATTAGGTTAGTAAGTTTAGGGTTAGTTTTAGTGTTAGTGTTAGTGTTAGTCTTAGGGTTAGGTTTGGGCATAGGTAAGGGTTAGCATTAGGTTAGGTTCAGGTAAGGCTTATTGTTTGGGTTAGGGTTTTTTTTAGGTTTACGTTTAGGGTTAGGGTTATGGGTACAGTTAGGGTTAGAGTTACGATTAGTGTTAGGGTTAGTGTTAGGGTTAGCATTGGTGTTATGGTTATGATTAGGGTTAGGCTTAGCATTAGTGTTAAAGTTAAGTTTAGGCTAGGTTTAGGGTTAGGGTTAGGTTTAGTGTTAGGGTTAGGGTTAGGTTTAGTGTTAGGGTTAGGGTTAGGTTTAAGTTTAATGTTAGGGTTAGGGTTAGGTTCAGGGTTAGTGTTATGGTTATGGTTAGGGTTTGTGTTAGATTTAGCTTTAGGTTTAGGGTTAGGGTTTGTGTTAGGGTTATTATTAGGTTTAGTTTTAGGGTTAGGCTTACGGTTAGGGTTAATGTTTCAGTTAGGGTTATGTTTAGATTTGGGATTCATGTTTGTTGTTAATGTTAGTGTTAGGTTTAGATTTAGTGATATGCTTAGTGTTAATATTAAGGTTAGGTTAAGGGTGAGCTTTAGGGTTAGTGTAAGTGTTGGGGTTAGGGTTAGTGTTAGAGTTAGTGTTAGGTTTAGTTTAGGGTTAGAATTTGAGTAAGGTTTATGGTTAAGTTTAAGGTTTGTGTTAAGGTTAAGTATAGTGTTTAGGTTAGTGTTAGGATTATGGTTATGGTTAGGTTTAATGTTATGTTATAGTTAGGGTTAGGTATATGGTTAGTGTTAAGGTTACAGTTATGTTTAGGGTTAGGGTTAGGGTTAGAGTTAGGGTTAGGTTTAGGTTTAGGCTTAGGGATAAGTTTGTGTTAGAATTAAGGATAGGTTAGGTTTAGGGTTACAGATAGGATTAGGGTTATAGTAAGGTTTAGGTTTAGGGTTAGGTTTAGTGTTAGGGTAATGGTTTTAGTTAGGGATAGGGTAGGCTTAGGATTAGTGTAAGTATTATGGTAAGAGTTAGCATTAGGTAAGTGTTTGGGTTAGGTTTAGAGTTATGGTTAGAATTAGTGTTAGGATTAGGGTTAGGTCTAGGGTTAGTGTAAGGGTTAAGTTTAGGGTCCGGATTAGGGTTAGTGTTAGGGTTAGAGTTTGTGTTACAGTTATTGTTAGGGATAGGTTTAGAGTTAGGGTTACTGTTAGAGTTATTGTAAGGATAAGGTTTAGGGATAGGTTTAGGTTTAGTTTTAGGGTTAGGGTTAGGATTTGTGTTAGGGTTAAGGTTAGGTTTATGTTTATGGTTATGGTTATGGTTAGGATTAGGGTTACGTTTAGGTAGGATTAGGGTTAGGGTTATGGTCAGTGTTAGGGTTAGGTTTAGGGTTAGAGTTAGGTTAGTGTTATGTTAGGGCTAGGGTTAGCTTAGAGTTAGGGTTGGGGTTATGGTTAGGGTTCATTTTAGGGTTGGGTTAGGGTTAGTGTTAGAGTTAGGGTTAGGATTAATGTTAGGATTAGGGTCAAGTTTAGTGATAGGTTTACGGTTACTGTTAGGATTATGGATAGTGTTAGGTTTTTGGATAGGTTTAGGTTTAGTGTTAGGTTAGGGTTAGGAATAGTCTTAGGGTTAGTGTTAGTGTTAGTGTTTGAATAGTCTTAGGGTTAGTGTTAGGGTTAGGTTTAGGGTTAGAATTAGGGTTATGGTAATGATTAATTTTAGAGTTAGTTTTAGGGTTAGGGTTAGGTTTAGTGTGAGGTTTAGGGTTTGTGTTCTGTTAGGTTTAAGTTTAGGGTTATGGATATTATTAGGGTTAGAGTTAGGGTTAGGATTAATGTTAGGATTAGGGTCAAGGTTAGTGATAGGTTTAGGGTTACGGTTAGGGTTAGGATTATGGATAGTGTTAGGTTTTTGGATAGGTATAGGTTTAGTGTTAGGTTAGGGTTAGGAATAGTCGTAGGGTTAGTGTCAGTGTTAGTGTTTGAATAGTCTTAGGGTTAATGTTAGGGTTAGGGTTAGAATTAGGGTTATGGTAATGGTTAATTTTAGAGTTAGTTTTAGGGTTAGGGTTAGGTTTAGTGTGAGGTTTAGGGTTTGTGTTCTGTTAGGTTTAAGTTTAGGGTTATGGATATTATTAGGGTTAGAGTTAGGGGTAGGGTTAAGGTTGTTTTTAGTGTTATGTTACGTTTAGGGGTAGGGTTAGTGTTAGTGTCAGGGTTAAGGTTGGACTTAGGGTTCTGGTAAGGGTTAGTGTTAGGGTTAGTGTTAGGGTTAGGGTTAGGCTTAGGGTTAGGGTAAATTTTAGGGTTAAGCTTACGGTTATGGTTAGAGTTAGTGTTAGGTTTAGGGTTAGAGATAGTCTTAGGCGTAGGGTTAGGGTTAGGTTTAGGGTTAGTGTTAGGGTTAAGATTAGGGTTTGTGTTCAGGTTAGTGTTAGGGTTAATGTTACGGTTAGGATTCATGTTATAATTAGGGTTACAGTTATGGTTATGTTAGGTTAATGTTTAGGGTAAAGGTTTGTGTTATGGTTAGATTTAGGCTAAAAATAGGGTTAGGGTTAGGGTTAGTGTCAGTGTTAGGATTTGTGTTATCGTTAGGGTCAGAATTAGGGTTACTGTTACCGTTATGATTATGGCTTGAGTTAGGGTTAAAATTAGGTTTAGTTTTACTGTTAGTGTTGGGGTTAGAGTCAGATTTAGTTTTAGGGTTAGCTTGAGGGTTATAGTTAGGGTTAGTGTAAGGATTATTGTTAGGGTTAGGGTTAGTTTTAGTGTTAGTGTTTGGGTTAGGGTTAGGATTAGGGTTACTTTTAGAGTTAGGGTTAGGTGTTAGGGTTCATGTTAGGGTTAGGGTTAGGAATAGGGGAAGGGGTAGGGATAGGGTTACGTATAGGATTAGCATTTAGGTTAGGGTTTGTGTTTGGGTTAGTGTTAAGGTTAGTTTTAGGGTTTGTGTTAGGGTTAGTGTTAGGGTTAGGGTTACACTAAGGATTATATTTAGGGTTAGGGTTAAGTTTAGGTTTAGAGTTAGTTTTACTGTTAGGGTTAGGGTTAGCTTTAGGTTTATTATTAGGGTTAGGGTTAGGTTTCATATTAGGTTTAGGGTTAGGGTTAGGGTTAGGGTTAGTGTTAGGGTTAGAGTTAGTGTTAGTGTTATTTTTAGGGTTAGGAATAGGGATAGGTTTAGGGTTAGGGTTAGGGTTAGAGTTTGTGTTAGGGTTATGGTTAAAGTTTGTGTTCAATTTAGGGTTAGTGTTAGTGTTAGGGTTTGGGTTAAGGTTAGATTTTGGGTTAGGATTTGTGTTAGGGTTAGGGTTAGAGGTTTGGTTTGTATTAGTGGTAGTGTTAGGGGTAGTTTTTGTGTTAAAGTTAGGGATAGGGTTAGGGATAGGTTTAGTGTTAGGGTTGTTGTTAGGGTTAGGATTAGGGTTAGTTTTAGTGTTGGGTTTAGTGTTAGTGTTAGGGATATGGTTAGGTTTTCTTTTAGAAATAGAAGTAGAGTTAGGGTTAGGGTTAGGGTTAGTGTAAGGTTAAGGGTTAGTGTTAGGTTTATGGTAACTGTTAGGTTTAGTTTTAGGGTTAGGGTTAGAATTAGGTTTAGTGTTAGGTATAAGGTTAAGGTCAGGGTTAGGTTTAGGATTAGGGTTAGTGTTAGGGTTAGCGTTATGGATAGTGTTAGTGTTAGGTTTAGTGTTAAGTTTAGGGATAGGATTAGTGTTAGGATTAGTGTTATGTTTATGGTTAGGATTAGGATTAGGGTTGGGGTTAGTGTTAGGGTTAGTGTTTGGATTATGGTTATATTTAGATATAGGATTAGTGTTAGAATTAGGGTTAGGTTTAGGGTTCGGGTTAGGATTAGTGTTAGGGTTACGGTAAGTTTGTGGTTAGGATTAGGGTTAGTGTTATGATTAGGGTTATTTTTAGGTTTAGTGTTAGTGTTAGAGTAAAGGTTAGGGTTAGTGAAATGGTTCGGCTTAGGATTCAGTGTTATGGTTAGAGTTAGTGTTAGGGTTATGTTCATGGTTAGTGTTAGGTTTAGCGATAGAGTTATGGTTCGTATTAGGGTTAGGGTTAGGGTTAAAGTTAGTGTTAGGGTTAGGGTTAGGTTTAGGGTTAGTGTTAGTTTTAGGGTTAGGGTTAGTTTTAGGGTTAGAGTTAGGGTTAACTTTAGTGTTAGGGTTAGTGTTAGGGTTAGTATTAGGGTTAGGGTTAATGTTAGGGATAGGGTTAGGTTTAGGTTAATGGTTAGGTTTAGGGTTAATGTTAGGGTTATGTTTAGGTTTAGGTTTAGCGTCAGTGTTATGTTTAGGGTTAGTGTTAAATTATGGTTATGGTTTTGTTTAACGTTATGGTTAGTGTTAAGGTTAGTGTTAGGTTTAGTGTTAGGGTTAGAGATAGATAAGTGTTAATTTTAGGATTAGTTTGGGGGTTATTGTTAGATTAAGTTTTAGGGTTAGGATTAAGTTTAGGGTTAGGATTTGTTTAGTGTTAGTGTTAGGGTTAGGGTTAGATTTGGGTTAGTGTTTTGGTTAGGGTTAAGGTTAAGTTTATGATCAGGGTTAGGGTTAGGTTTAGGATCAGTGTTAGGGTTAGGGTTTCGGTTAGGGTTAGAATCACTGTTAGTGTTATAGGTAGTATTAGGTTTAGGGTTAGGTTTAGGGTTAGGTTAGGGTTAGGGTTAAGTTTAGGTTTAGGGTGAGTGTTTGGGTTTGCTTTTGGGTTAGGTTTTGGGTTAGGTTTACGTTTAAGATTAGGGTTAGTGTTAAGTTTAGGGTTAGGGTTAATGTTATGGTTAGGTTTAGGATTAGAGTTAAGATAAGGATTAATTTTAGGGTTAGAGTTATCATTAGGGATAGAGTTAGTGTTTGTGTTATTTTTAGGGTTATTGTTAGGGTTAGTGTTAGTTTTATGTTTATTTTTAGGGTTAGTGTTAGGTTTAGGGTTATTGTTAGGTTAAGGTTATGTTTAGGGTTAGGGTTAGGGCTAGGTTTAGGGTTAGAGTTATGTTTAAGTTTAGGGTTAGTTTTAGTGTTATGGTAATGGGTAGGCTTAGGGTTAGTGTTAGGTTTAGCATTAGGTTTAGAGTTAGTTATAGGGTTTAGCATAGGGTTAGGGTTACTGTTAAGTTTGGATTAATGTTAGGGTGTGTTAGGGTTAGGTTTAGGGTTAGGTTTAGGGGTAGGGTTATCTATAAGATTAGGGTTAGTGTTTGGGTTAATGTTAGGTTTAGGGTAAGTGTTGGGGTTAGGGTTAGTGTTAATGTTAATTTTCGGGTTAGTGTGTTAAAGTTAGGAATACAGTTACAGTTTGTGTCAGTGTTAGGTTTAGGGATAGGGTTAGGGTTAAGATTAATTTTAAAGATAGGGATCAATTTAGGATTAGGGTCAGTGTTAGGGTTAGAGATAGGTTTAGGATTTGTGTACTGTTAGTGTTAGTGTTAGGGTTAGTGTTAGGTTTATGGTTAGTGTTAGGTTTAGGGTTAGTGTTAGGTTTATGGTTACATTTAGGGTGACTGCTAGGGTTAGGCTTAGGGTTATGTTTAGTTTTAGTGTTAGGTTTAGCATGAGTGTTAGGGTTAGAGTTAGTGTTATGGTTAGTTTAGGGTTTCGGTTAGTGTTCAGGTTAGGATTAAGGTTAGGGTTAGAGTTAGGGTTAATGTTATTTTCAGGGTTAGAGTTAGTGTTAGTGTTAGGGTTAGGGTTAGGGTCAGTGTTAGTGTTCTAGTCTGAGTTAGGGTTAGGGTAAATTTTAAGATTAGTTTAGGGTTTTGATTAGGGTTATGTATAGATTTTGGTTAGTGTTAGGGTTAGGGTTTTGTTTAGGGTTTGGGTCAGTGTTGGGGTTAGGGTTTGGGTTAGTTTTATGATTAGGGTCCTTGTTAGGGTTAGGGTTAGTGTTAGGGTTAGGGTTAATATTAGGATTAGTGTTAGGATTAGGGTTAGGTTTAATGTAAGGATTAGAGTTAGGTTTAGTGTAAGAATGAGGGTTAGGGTTAATGTTAGGGTTATTTTTAGGGTTAGTGTTAGTGTTAGGTTTAGGGTTTGGCTTAGGGTCAGTTTTAGGGTTAGGGTAAGGGTTAGGGTTATTGTTAGAATTAGGGTTAGGGTTCGGTTTTAGTTTGGTGTTAAGGTTAGGGTTAGGGTTAGTGTTATGGATTGGAATAGGTTTAGGATTAGTGTTAGGTTTATGGTTAAGTTTATGATTAAGGTTAGTGTTAGGGTTAGAAATAGTGTTAGGCTTAGGTTTAGTGTTTATATTAGGGGAAGTATTTTGGTTATGGTTATGGTTAGGGTTAGGGTTATTTTTTTGCATTCGGGTTAGGGTTACCATTAGTGTCAGGATTAGGATTGAGTTTTGGTTTAGTGTTATGGTTATGGTTATTGTTAGGTTTAGTGTTAGGTTTATAGTTAGGTTTAGGGTTAAGTTTAGTGTTAGGGTGAGGGTTAGGTTTAGGGTTATAGTTTCGGTTACACTTCGGGTTAGGTTTAGGGTTACAGTTATGGTTATGTTTAGGGTTAGGGTTAGTGTTAGGGTTAGGGATTTTTTTCCTTGCTTTTACTTAGTGCTACTTCAAGAGGAAACAAAGGATGCAGAGCTAACCTCACACTAACACTAAGCCTAAACCTAAATCTAACACTAATCCTAAACAAAACAATTATATTAACCGTAACACCAATACTAACCCTAACCCTAACCCTAACACTAGCCCTAACCCTAACCCTAACACTAAACATAAAAATAAGCCTAACCCTAACCCTAACCCTAACCCTAACTCTAACACTAACACTAACTCTAACACTAAACCTAAACCTAAACCTAAACCTAACGGTAAAGAAATCCCTAACCCTAAAACAGACACTAATCATAACACTTACCCTAATCCTGACCCTAACCCTAACACTAACACTAACTCTAAGCCTAAACCTAACCCTAAGCATAACCAAAAAACTAACTCTAATCCTAACCCGAACCCTAAACCTAACACTAACCCTAACCCTAATAATAACACTAAGCCTAACATTAACCCTAACCCTAAGCCTAAAACTAATCCTAACAAAAACCCTAACCATAACACTAGTCCTAACCATAACCCTAACACTAACACTAACTCTAAGGCTAACAGTAACCCTAACCCTAACACTAATCCTAATGCTAAAACTAACCTTATTTCTAACCTTAACACTCACCCTAACCCTTACCCTAACCCTAACAGTAACCCTAACTCTAATCGTAACATTAAAATTAACCCTAACCATAACAGCAACACTAACCCTAACATTAACATAACACTAATCTTAAACTTAACCCTAACACTAGACCTAATGCTAACACTAACCTTAACCCTAAACCTAAATTAAAACCATAAACCTAACCCTAACCCAAACCCTAACACTAACCCTAATTCTAACACTAACCTTAAACCTAACCCTAACCTTAAACCAAACACTCACTTTAAGCCTAACCCCAACCCTAAAAATAACCCAAACACTACCCTAACACTAACCTTAACCTGAACACTAACCCTAACACTACCCTAACACTAACCCTAACCAGAACACTAACCCTAAACCTTACCCTAATTCTAACACTAACCCTAACCTTAACCATTACACTAACCCTAACCCTAACCCTAACACTATCCCTAAACCTAACCCTAACCCTAGACCTAATCCTAACACTAACCCTAACCCTATCACTAAACCTATAACTAACCTTAAACCCTTAAACCTAACCCTATCACTAAAACTAACCCTACTCCCATCCATAAACTTAACATTAACCCTAACCCTAACCATACACTATCCCTATCCTTAACCCTAATATAACACTAAAAATTACCCTAACCCTAACCCTTATAATGAACCTAACCTGAACCCTTACCCTAACCCTAAATTTAACCCTAAAACTAACACTAACCCTAACACTAACCCTAAACCTAACAAGAATCCTAGCACTAAACCTATCCCTAACACAAACACTAACACTAATCTTAATCCTAAACCTAACCCTAAAACTAACCCTAACCCATAGACTAAACCTAATCCTAACCCTAACATTAACCCTAAATGTACCATAAACCAAACACAAACCCTAACCCTAACACTAACACTAAACCTAACCCTAACTCTATACCTAACTATAGCACTGACCCTAACATTAACACTGAAAGCATAACCCTAACCTTAACACTGAATCTAACCCTAATCCTAACCGTAAGTGCAAAACTAACCCTAAACATAAACCTAACCCTAACTCTAACACTAAAGCTAATTCTAAAATTTTTAAGAGAGAGAGAGAGAGAGAGAGAGAGAGAGAGAGAGAGAAAATGTTTTTTTTTTAGTATTTATTTTTTAGTTTTAGGCAGACACAACATCTTTTGTTTTATATGTGGTGTTGAGGATTGAACCAGGGCTGCACACATGCGAGGTGAGCCAAATCCCCAGCCCCTAAACCTTATTCTAAACCTAACACTAACAAACCTAACCCTAACACTAACCTAATGCTAAGCCCAATCCTAACCCTAACCCTAACCGTAAACCTAAACCTAAAACTAACACTAAACCAAACCATCAACTTAACATTAAACCTAACCATAAGCATAACCCTAACACTAACACAAACCCTAATGAGAGTCCCAACCCTAACACTAACCTAACCTGATCCCTAACCCTAATACTAATACTAACCCTCACCATAACCTTCACACTAACCCTAACCCGAACCGTAACCCTAACCCTAACCCTAAACTGAACCTAATACAAACCGTAACCCTAACCTATCCCTAACCCTAATACTGACCCTAACCATAACTCTAATCCTAACACTAACCCTATAACTAAACCTACCCCTAAATCTAACCCTAAAACTAACTCTAAACTGTAACCCAAACACAAACCTTAATTGAAACCCTAACCCTAAAGCTAACACTAAACCTAAACCTAACAGTAACAATAACCATAACCCTAACACTGACCCTACCCTAACCCTAACCCTAACATTAACTATAACACTAACTCCAACCTTATACCTATTTCTAAACCTAATACTAACCCTAACCTTAATCCTAAACCTAACACTAACCCTAACTACATCTATAAACCTAACCCTAATTCTAAACTTAAAACTAAACCTAACACTAACCCTAATCCTAACCCTAACCCTAACCATGACACTAACACTAACCCTAAGCCTACCCCTAATCTTAATACTAATTCTATCCATAACCCTAACCCTAACCCTAAAGCTTAGCTAACCCTAACCCTAAACCTAACATTAACCCTAAACCTAATACAAACCCTAAACCTAACAGTAACCCTAAAACTAAACCTAAACTTAACCGTAACCCTAGCCCTAACCCTAACACTATCCATAACAGTAACCCTAATACTAACACTAACCATAACCTAAACCTAACACTAACCCTAAACACTAACCCTAAACTAAACCCTAACATTAACCATGACCATAAGCCTAACTATAAAAATAACCCTATAACTAACCCTAAACCTAAACCTAATACTACCAAAATCCCTAATCCTAACCCTTATCCTAACACTAACCCTAAACCTAATACCAAGCCTAACCCTACCACTAAAACTTACCTTGACTATAAACTTAACTTTATCACTAATGCTAACCCTAACATTAACACTAACCCAAACCCTAACCCTAACACTAAACCAAACACTAACCCTTACCCTAACACTAAACCTAAACCTAACACTAACCGTAAGCCTGACACCAACTCTAATCCTAAATCTAACACTAACTCTAAACTTAACACAAACTCTAACACTAAAACTTTTCCTAACCATAACATTAACCCTAACCCTAAACACAACCCTAACACTAACCCTAAACAAAACCCTACCCCTAACACTAACCCTAAACTTAACCCTAAACCTAACACTAACCCTAACCTGAACAATTATATTTACCCTTACCCTAACAGCAATCCTAAATCTAAACCTAACCCTAAGACTAACCCTAACCATAATCCTAACCCTAACCATAACCCTAACTGTAAAACTAAACCCAATCTTAAGCCTAAACCTAACCCTAACCCTAACACTAACCCTAACCCTAACCAAAAAACTAACCATAATCGTAACCCTAACCATAAACCTAACACTAAAATTAACCCTAACCCTAACACTAAACCTTAATCTAACACTACCCTAAACATAACCCTAACCCTAACACTGAGCCTAAACATAACTCTAACCCTAAACATAACACTGACCAAAACCCTAAACCTAACCCTAACACTAACACAAAAACTAACCTTAAACCTAATCCTAACCCTAATCAAAAAATAATCCTAATCCTAACCCTAACCCTAACACCAATACTAAACCTAAACCTAACCCTAACACTAACCCTAACTCTATCCCTAACCTTAACCCTAACATAACCCTAATACTAACCCTAAGTCTAACAATAACCCTAAACCTAACTAGAAAACTAAACCTAATAATAACTCTAACTCTAACACTAACCCTAACCCTAACACTAATACCAACACTAACTCTAAGGCTAACATTAACTGTAACCCTAACCCTAATACTAACCCTAACACTAACTCTAATTCTAATCCTAACCCTAACACTAATCCTAATGCTATCCATAACCCTAACCCTAAAGCTAAACCTAACCCTAACACTCACTCTAACCCTTACCCTAACCATAACCATAATCTTAACACTAACCCGAATGTTAAACTTAACCCTGACCATAACACCAACACTAACCATAAGCCTAACACTAACCTAACACTAACCATAACACTAACCCTAACAATAACCCTAACACTAATCTTAAACCTAAACCTAAACATATCACTTTCCCTAACCCTAACCCTATCCTGAACCCTAACACTAACCCCCTCTAACTCTAACCCCAACCCTAACCCTAACCTCAAACCTAACACTACCCCTAACCCTAACTCAAACCCTAACACTACCCCTAAACCGAACACTAAATTTAACCCTAACCCTAACACTAACACTACCTCTAAGCCTAACCCTAACCATATCACTAGCCCTAACCCTATCACTAAACATAAAACTAACCCTGATCCTGACCCTATCACTAACACTAAACCTAACCCTACCCATAAACTTAACAGTAACCCTAACCCTAAACCTACACTAAACCTAACTGTAACCCTTATACTAAACCAAACCCTAACTCTAACCATTATACTAAAACTAACCCTAAATCTAAACCTAACACTAATCTAAACCTTTTCCGCATTCTAACCCTAACAATCACCCTAATCCTAACAGTAACTCTAACCCTAAACCTAACCCTAACCCTAATTCTAACACTAACCCTAACACTATTCCTAATCTTAACAATAACCCAAACACTAAACCTAACCCTTAGACTAAACTTAACTCTAACCATAACCATAACCAAATACCAAACACAAACCCTAAAATTAAAACTAAACCTAACCCTAATTCTATACCTAAATATAACACTAACACTAATCCTAATCCTAACCCTAAGCCCAACACTAAACCTAAACCAAAACCTAACACTAACCCTAACACTAAACCTAATTCTAAACCTGACATTAACCCTAACCATAACCCTAACACTAACCCTAACCCTAAGTCTAACACTAAACCTAACCCTAAGTCTAAACCTAACTCTAACACTAAACCAAACCTCAACCAAACACAAACCCTAACCCTAACCTAAACGTAACCATAAACATAACCCTAACACTAAAGCTAACCCTAAACCTAGTCCTAAACCTAACACTAACCCTAACACGATATTTATCCCTAGCACTAACACTAACCCAAACCATAACCCTAACACTAACCCTAACACTAATCCTTACCCTAACCATAACCATAACATAAACACTAACCATAACCAAACCCTAATACAAACAGTAACCCTAACCCTAACACTAACCCTAACCCTAACCCTAATACTAACCCTAACTCTATCCCTATTCCTAAATCTAACCCTAACACTAACCTTAACACTAACTCAAACCTAACCATAACTCTAAGCCAAAACCTAACCAAAACACTAACCCTGACCCTAACCCTAAACCTAACACTAAACCTAATCTTAACCATAACACCAACCCTAACTTTAACACTAACTTTAACCTAACACTCACCCTAACACTAACTCGAACACTACCCCTAGAAATAACCCTAACCCTAACACTCACCCTAACCCTAACCCTAACACTAACCATAACTCTAAAGCTAACCCTAACCCTAATAATACTAACCCTAACCATAACCCTAATCCTAAACCTAAACCTAATACTAACCCTATTCCTAACCCTAACCCTTACCCTTACACTAACCATAACCCTAATACAAACCTTAAACCTAACAGTAACCCTAACTCTAACCCTATCCTTAACACTAACCCTAATCCTAGCAAAAACCGTAACACTAACCCTAACCCTTACAATAAAACTAACCCTAACCCTAATTCTAAAACTTACACTAACACTAAACCTAACCTGAAACCTAACACTAACCCTGACCCTAACCCAAAACTAACACTAAACCTAATCCTAACCCTAACACTAACCCTAACTCTAACACTAACTTTAACTTAACACTCACCCTAACACTAACTTGAACACTAAGTCTTAAAATAACCCTAACCCTAACACTAACCATAACTCTAAAGCTAACCCTAACTCTAATACTAATACTAACCCTAACCATAACCCTAATCCTAAACCTAAACCTAATACTAACCCTATCCCTAACCCTAACCCTTACAATAACCATAACCCTAATACAAACCTTAAACCTAACAGTAACCCTAACTCTAACTCTATTCTTAACACTAACCCTAATCCTATCAAAAACCATAACACTAACCCTAACCCTAACCCTAACAATAAAACTAATCCTAACCCTAATTCTAACACTAACAATAACACTAAACCTAACCCGAAACCTAATCCTAATAATAACCCTAACACTAACCTTAGCCCTGACTGTAAATCTAACCCTCATCCTTGCCCTAAACACAGCTCAAATGCTGTCTCTTACCCTAAACCTACCCCTATCACTAACCTTAGGCCTAACCCTAACTCTAGCCCTAATCCTAAACTTAACAATAGGTCTAACCTTACCTCTAACATTATGCTAAGAATAAGCCTAACCAAATGCTAACTCTAGGCCTAACACTAACCCTATTTCTATCACTAACACTATCCTTTACGCTAAACCTAACCTGAACCCTAAACCTAACCCTATTCATTACCCAAACCCAAACCCTAACCCTAAGGCTAATTCAAGCCTTAATTCTAAACCTTAACCAAAAACCAAACCCTACCTGGACCTTGACACTAATAATACACCTAGCTCTCAACTTGGCTCTTACCCTAAATCTAACCCTTACCTTAGACTTAGGCTTAACCTAATCCTAAAGCTAAACTTTACCATAAATTAGTCCTGAAATTAGCCCTAGTCCTAACAGAAACCCTCATCCTAGGCCTAAACCTAGCCTTAATCCCAACCTGAATTCTAACCTAGCTATAAACTTATCTTTTTTTCTTAAAATTAACTCTAACCCTAAGCCTAACACTAACCCTATCTCTAGACCTAACCCTAGGTGTAAAACTAACACTAACCCTAGCGCTAATCCTAGCCCTAATTTACACCTAACCCTAAACCTAACCCTAGCCCTAGCCCTAAGATTAACTCTAACTCTCGCCCTATCTGTATCCCTAATTTTAAACTGTCCTTTACGATAACCCCAAACCTAGCCCTATCCTTAGCTGGAAATTCAATGCCTCTTCTCTGGTCTCTTTTTACTTCCTGGCTACCATGATGCGAGAAGTTTTGTTCAACCACTTGCTCACCATGATGTTCAGCTTTACCACTGGGCCAAAGGGATGAGACCAAGGGATCATGGACTGAAACCTCTGAAAATCCTTTGAAGTTGGTTAAGTATTTTGTCACAGCAATGGGAAGTTAGCACTGAGTTTCAGTTCATGTAGAAACTTTTAAATCACTTCAGCTGTAAACAATTAAATTGTCTTTATCCCTCACTTCTGTTTCCTATAAATGCTGCCTAATTATGTTATTGCCCACTGTTCTTAGATTCTGTTCTGATTCTGAAGGCTACTTGATTTACAAATCATTTTTGTTAGGTTCTTAAATAAACTCATTTTGAATTAATCTCATCTAAGATGTTCTTCCACCTCATTCAGGCATCCATTTAGGGAAAGGGCATTGTCACTTTTTTCATACCAAATCATTCATTGGAATTTTACTTGATGGGGAAAAGAAGGGCAGGGACTCACATTCCACAAGTGAACATAATGAACTAGAGTTCTCCTGCATGCACACTAAAAGAAGGGTGTTAGCCCCTGCTCAGTAGGGGTCTTCACTAAACCCAAGTCAGAGCCATGGTGCAGCACCTGGGTCTTTTCTGCAAATCAATCTTTGAGAGCAACTCATCACTTTCAACAAAATTTGGGCAGCAGACTGCAAGGTCAACCTCAAATTGTTTGTGAACCAAAAACAATTCAATGATGCTCAGTCACAATCATGGGACATCATGGCACTCTGCAAAAGACAGGCCATTTTGGTTTATTATTCCCAGCTTACTTTGCCATTTTTACAGGTGTAACATACCCTTCACTTCATTTTTCTTTCAAGTATTGTCTATTGAGAGCAGATGTGTTCTTTTATAGCTGTGTCCATCTTCCATGAAAAAAGACAAAATTCCATGGATGTCAGTGTGGTCCTGAGGGGCAGTCCTATCCACCATTCAAGTATTTATTTATAGATGAATGCATAAAGAAGATAGGTGATCGATGGATAGATGTATTTCACATGTGTCTAAGTAAATTAATAACCTTTTGGAAAAACTTTATATTTTATTGTTGTTCTCTTTCTATGTATCTGATTAGGCTTTATAGAACTCAGTTTGACTTTTTAATAATTGCATATTGGAAATGGAAATGGGCAGATTCCTCATGAGACATTTTCTTATGGCATAGCTCAGAAATGTGAACCTGGCTTTTCTTATGACTGCATTTCAACCACTGTTGTCATGACCCACCAACCATGAAGTGAAGGAAGAGGAAAAAGCTGCATGACTCTGGGCACAGTGGTGCTTGAATGTAATCCCAGCAGCTCAGGAGAATGTGGCAGTAGAATCACCAAGGACAAAGCCTACTTCAGCAACTTAGCAAGGCCTTAAGGGGAAAAAAAACAAACAAACAAACAAACAAAAACAAAAACAAACAAAAAAAACAGTAAACATAATCTGTTGGTGTTGTGGCTCAATGTTTAAGAACCCATTTTTCCAAAAATACATATATAAAGTATTTCAAAATCTACTTGGCGCAGTTGTAAATTGATGTGAATACCAGTGAAATTCCATGTGGGAGTTTGTTTTGAACACATCCTATCAGAGCCAAATGATGACACAATATTTAAAAGACTAAATCCTTTATTCACCTGAGAATTCTGCATCCACCAGGATTTCTCTTGGACAGGAGAGGTTTTAGAAAGGATCCTGAATCTCTGGAGCACACATACTTTTAAGTAGAGGTCATACGTGACCAGGAATGGCCGAGTCCCCTTGTCAGCCTCCTCATGTATCATGCTTGCCTGTTACTAATGCTTCCCTGTCCCAGGGGATCTTGGTCCACTGCTGGAGTTGGATGGAGCCCTTCAGATACACCTGGCAAAGTAAGTATCATTGTTTGTGATCAGAAACAAACTTCTTCCTCTGGGTCTGTGAGAAATTTCAACTGCCCTACTGGGAATTCAGTCCCACCTCCTGCCAGAAACCATGCTCTGACATTGCTCTGCAGTGTGGGAAATTCCACATAAGATCTGGCAAGTGAAGCCTGATTGTGCCTTGCTCTGCTAAATCCCCAGGGCTCCTGAAAGTGAATGGTGCCAGCTTCTTGCTGCTAAGGCTTTGTCCTTGCTTTAGTAGGAGATCACCAGACAGTGCCTTGTCCAAAGGGACCAGGACAGAAATTGACTGGCAAGAGCTGCAACTTGTTTCTTCTACTCCAGCTCCTCAGTTCTCAGGGGCAAGAGCTGGCAGGGAAGCCCTCATGGAGTCACTGAGGTAACCCCCATTTCGTGCTGATGACTTTGCAGAGGCCCGTAAAGACCTGGACACCAACTCACAACATGTGCTGACCACCAACATGTTCCAGCTTGGACACCTAAGACTGAGTCCAGAGCCACCTCCTGGGAGTCACAGATGCCTTTTGACAAAACCCCACCCAGCCCCAGAGAGACCCCCTGATGGAAACAAGCCCTGAGACTTTGCACTGCCCCCATCCGGACAGACCTCAGAGCCTGTCATTGAAGCAGGCCTGCAAAATCAACCAGGGCAATAGAACATACACACTGCCGGCATATAACATGGGAATAACACTCGACTACACTTGCTCTAGCCATGAAATTTACCAGCATATTTGAAACAACTTTATGACAGTAAATTTTCCATTTTTCACAAATATATTCTTGGGAAAATTCAACTTCCAAAAAATAACTCAGGGAAAACCAGTTGGAATCATTAAAAAAATACAGAATCAGTAGAAAATTCTTCCTATAGTGGAAAGGTCAGACTCAGTCACTGGAAAATCCAAACATTTCCTAAAGAAATACATGTAAATTTGCACAAAATTTTAGAGAATAGTTAAAGACGTGACACACCTGATACTAAAGCACGAAAATAGTTTTGGTAAAAACCTGGATATGAGGGCTGGGATTGTAGCACAGTAATAGAGCTCTTGGCCTACCATGTGTGAGACACCAGTTTCGGTTGTCAGCACCACAAAAATAAATAATAAATAAAGATCTATGAGCAACTGAAAACAATAAGAAACTGAGTAAGAGGTAATTCCTGAAAATAGGTGCAAAATTTTTAATTGAAATATTAGGTAACTTAATCTAGCCATACATAAATAGGATGCATGTTTCATGAGCTCCTTTGGTTTCTCAATGAACACTGTTCTTAAGGAAAAAAAATCTATGCAGATCAATATATGACTAGGATATATTTTTGCAGTCAATGAAAACAGCATTTCAAAATTCAAAATATAAAGACAGTGAAGGCATAAAGAAATTCTATTAAAGGCTGGGTTCTGGCTCAGTGGTAGAGTGCTGGCCTAGCATGTGTAAGGCATTGGGTTGGATCCTTAGAACCACTTTAAAAAATAGAAAAAAAAACTTGGTTAATATTTTTTCATAATATTGGAGAAAAACAATTATTTCCTCCATTTCCAAATGCAACTTTCTATATTTACTGTATACAAATCTGGTTCATGTTTTTGTGTTTTCACTAGGTGACTGCACATGTGTGTATCCATGAACAATAATTACCATTTCACCCTTTTTCACTTTCACAATTATCACAGTACAAACTGATTTTTAAACTTGATATTTCACTAGACAATGTATCTTACAACACTCTCAAAGTAATGTATGTCTTTTCAATTATTTTTAACTGTGCTATACTAATAGATTTTAAATGTCTCTTAAAGCTGCATGTGGTAAAGGTTTAGTCCCCAGTGGTGACACTGGGACATAATGGAACATTTAAGAGGTGGGGCCTAATGGAAGATCTTTAGGTCTTTGTAGGAAGGCCACAAGAAAAAAAAAAAGGTCAAAATAAGCCTCATCACAGGTAATAGATATAGTGGTGGGAAACTGACTAAAATAGCTAACTTGATTATTTCATGTGATCCTTCTTATCTAGGGATTCAGGGTTCTGTAAGAAAGCATAGCATTTTTCCATGGAAACATCTAGAAACAGAATTGCAAGGCATCTTCTGCAACTTCAATATAAATTCCAAGTGACCACACAAAGTGATTGATTGTGCAAATAACACATTTCCCTGGTTGAAGTATTGCTATTTCCCCACCTGTTTTCAGCATCATTATATAAAGGAAGATATTTATAAAATGAAGATGGGTACATTACATGCCTTGGATATTCATACAAAACATGCTTTATTATGTCATTTAATATTATTTTATAATTTCACATTAATGTGAGAAGCACAACAAACATAGGACATGAGACTCTTCACAATGGTCCCAAGAGGGTGGGCAAAGGGCAATGACCACAAGTGCAAGCTTTCTTCACTACTACTGGTGTTGCTTAATGATCATAACCGGTATACACTGTTTTGTAATTAAATATTATGACAGAAAAATGGGAAGAGCTGACAAAGAGTTGTCTAGCCTTGGTCTACTTCTACCCAAATACCCCAGGAGTCAACTGGGAATTCAGGAAGAGCACCTCCACTCCTCCACCAGCACTGTGTGAATGGTGCCCCCTAGTGGTTTGAGGGATGTAGCCTGCAGAGCTGTGTTGGCAGGAGATGGAGAGGCAGGAAACTGTCTGGGTGACTTCATGGTGCTTCATATCCTAAAGCTCAAAATTATGAAAATGATTTCAAAATGGAAGTTCAAGATACTGCCTTCTTCAAAGTTTTTCTCAAAAACTCAGATCAACAGTATCTGAATGCTCACCTAGACATACTCAGATATCATTGACACTCTCCCCAAAAGGCTCTGGCAGAGAACTGAGTTCCATTTGTGGAGGAAATGTGCCCTGAATCAGAGAACATGAGGCCTCCCCATTCCTTTGGCAACGTGCACCCTACTGTTGTAGAAAGGAGGGCATCTTCTGCCCTAAGTCCCCATGCTTCTGAGACATTAGAAGTGGGTCCTGAAAAGGCAGCTTCTCTTGGTATTCCTGGGGCTGTTGCAGGGGTGGATTATAGTCAACCCTGTCACTCTGCTGCTTTCCTTCACATAGCCAGTACTGACCAGAGAGCTCCTGGTTCTGCTGATACTGTGTCTTTCCCTGCACCCTATCAACATAGGACAAAGGCAAGGGTCTGCTCTGCTGGCTTTCCTCTGTCATGAATGTGGCCCTTTCAAAATGCTGCAGAGATCAAGCAGGATGACTGCAGATGGTTTGACTGAAACTGGGAGAAGTTTCATTTCCTGTGGCCACTTCACCCAGTGAAGCACAACTTGGTTGTTTTCCAATGCCTTTGGAACACAGAGTCACATGAGCCATCCTCTTCACTGGGAAGTCCCCAAGCCTCCATAGGAAAGAAGCCAACTCCTTCCAGTGGAGCCTGCTTGGGGGAAGATGAATTATGACAACAGTCCCACTGAACACATCTGGACAACATGTTGGCCTAAAATGGGATGACCTTTGACAGGGAATTCATGTCAACATTCTCTCTTTCTCTCCACATCATAGTCTGGATCTTTTATTTTGAAATCAAACCTAAAAAGAAAGAAATTATTTTCAGACAAATATTTTATTATAAACCTTGGTTTCAGCATTGTCACCAACTTGCTTATTTACCTGGAATATACACCAAAAAAGGCAATCCTTCCTGGGCTGAATCATGGAGGTTATTGTGCAGGTTATAAATGGTGAACAATTCCCAACTCCCAACTTCCTCAGAATCTGCAGTGGCCCTTCTATCCACATGAACCCAGGCTTCTCAAAGTCTTCCAGCAACCTCTCTGCAAACTCTTCAATTAGACTTAGCAGACCCCAGCTACCCTATGCACATTCCCACAGCCTCTTGATTTTTCTCAAGTTGTCCCATCAACACACAATTTCATGTATTGTAAGATTATTCTTAAATACATTGCATATAAAAGTCATGAACAGAACAAAAGTTTGTAAATACTAGACAGTGTGTTATAGGTGTGATCTTAATAATTGCACAGAAGAACTCTAGTCTACATTTTTTCTCCTGCATCAGTTGAGGATAATTGCAATGCCAGCCATAATCACCACAGCTTTGAGTCATGTGTTTAAAAATGACAAAATATGTTTTAGACTATGCAACCTAATTATCTAGGGTTGTAGAGGGTCACAGGCAAGAGTGTCTGGAAGCTCTTTGATATTTAATCACTCCTGGAACACATCTCCAAACTCAGAATGGATTTAGGTAAATATCTAGAAGAATCTTTGATCCACATTTAGGATGGTTAAAATTGTAACTATACTTAACAAAACTGGTACCTCTAAACACATGTTCTCATTTTCTCTTCCAATATAATTAGACACAATGAAATAAGGTGCTAGCATCCATAATTTGTCAATGGATACAGATCAGTTGGCAGGTCTGTTACAAAAAGATGAAGCCAAAAGGAAGGTGCTCCCTTTCTCATATCAAGACCTCTTAGGATGCTCTCCCTGAGCATGCTTGCTTCTGGATCACATGGGCCCATTCAAAACAATTACACTGCTTTTCAAACAAATTTCTCTCCCAGTCATTATCTTGTTCAGATTTTCTACTGATCTGTACAGCATCATTGATTTACAGGACCTTTGAAATGTTTCCAGTTCATGGAACTTTTATAACACAATAACACCATAGCTTACAGAGAATTTGCTATTCTTTTATTTTTGCAACAATGTTCTTATATTCCCTTATTTACTCTAAGAAAATGTCATCCTAGACTCAAGCAACCAATATTTTCAATAACCGATGAATAATGATAGAAAAGAGATATATAGAAACCTGATTCTGTGTATATTAGTGCAATCCCAATAAAATAAAACTTTGTGAAGCTTTAATAATAATTTAAAAAATCATATCAGAAATTTTCAAAACAGAATATTGGCTCATGTAACAAATGGCTACAAAGTACCTACTAATACTATGAGGTGCCACATGTTGGTGAACCAAATACTTTCTCCTGCACCTTAGGGCATCACCTCTTGGAGGTTTGATTGGCATACTTAACAGATCTCAAGTAAAAACTTCTAATATCTCCATCAAAAATTGATCAGACAAATTATAGAGTCCTCCTTAACTCCTCTCACAGAATACCCAACATCTCTGCAGACTACCAATTAAACCTTTAAAAATATTCAATCTTTCTAGTTCTGTTTAATTTCACAGCAAGCACCATGATAAAAATCAGCAGGATTCCTATTCTGGATAATTACAGAGCATCTTAATTGGTGTCTACTCCAATACCTGCCTCACAAAATTTGATTTTTTTCATAAAAGTGATATGATACATTCACAGCCACACTGAAATAAATATGTGACAAGGGTCAACAATATCCTATGTGAAGAAATGACATGAAATATTTTCAAAGAAAAATTTGTATTTCCTGTGTCATGTAAAAAAAATATGTTCTTGCAAATTTTTGGATTTGACTTACATTGATTTCACATATATGGCAATGCATTTACTTGGTAGCTCTTTTCTGATTCAAAAATCTGGGGATGGATTCTGTACAAATGATCAATTAAGAATCTCTAAATCATTTTTTCCACATGTGTGCCATGGTTTTTCTTTTCATCTGTTTTGTTTTGTTCCTCCTACTTCCTTGTGACTATCTTCAAGTGAAGATGCTAAAAACATATCAAAACAGAAAGAAAAGAATTGAAGAATACTAGAGGCATCCAGAGAAAGAAAAGAACATTTGTTCCCCAAGATTTTTAGAAGGTAGAGCTCTGCTTCCCAACTGATTCTTAATAATAAAACCAACAATGGATTAATGGCTGATCCTTAAAAATATGAGAAGAACATGAGATTATGATCTGCAGGTTCAGAAAGGATTTTAGTCTAACACAAATTCATAATATATAGAAAGAGACCCATAAAAAATGCTCAACCATAACAGTAATCAAGGAAGTACAAATAAACCAGTTCACATCCACCTGATAACCAACACTTTAAATCATTGGTGGAAGAATAGGATCAAATAAGATTAAATAAAATAGGGAATAAGCATTGGGATGGGAAAAGTATGGATGATTCTGACTATTTTTTGTTTTTGCTCATACTATGACATTCAAAGTAAGCTTATCCTTTAACATAGCAATTAAATAAATGTTACTTCAAGTTTTGGAACATGTTTATTACCCTTTCCTAACCCCCCTCCAATGGGAAGGCAGTGTTAAAACACTGGACATAGAATGTCAAGGGTTGTTGGGGAGTATGTTTGTTTGATGGTAGTGAGGATTGAAGCCAAGGCCTCAGGCATACAAGGCAAAGCCTCTACCACTGGGTCACACTCAAAATAGAAAAAGCAAAAAGGCTAGGCATGTAGCTCAGTGGGAGAACACAAGTGGGTTTAATCCCAAAATGACCTAAAAAAAATAAGGAAAAATGAGAGTACAAAGTGGGGGATAGGACTGTACAGGATTAGTGTATTTATGAGATGGAAGCTAAGTTAGTATTAACATGAAAATAATATACTGTAACTTTAATTTTTTTTTTCTGTAAGAAAAAGAACTACAGATATGACACAAAAGGAAATGACAAGGGTGTCAAACATGCCACTACAAATAAAGAGAAAAAAAAACTAACAAGTTGAAGCAGTAGAATAACAAGTGGAGAAACAAAAATACACAAACACACACACACACACACACACACACAGAGAGAGAGACAGAGAGAGAGAGAGAGAGAGAGAGAGAGAGAGAGAGAGAACACTGTAAGATATACCAAAGAAAGTAAATGGCAGGAGTAGCCCTATGCCCTCCTCCTCCTGCCTCTCTCTCCCCCCAGTGGCTTGTTTTTTGTGGTTTTGTTTTGGTATTTTTCAGTAGGCCAAGAAATAAACCCAGCAGCTGTCTTACTGGCTTTACCACAGAGCTTCATCCAGCCCTTTTTAATTTTTATTTTGAGACAGGGTCCTACAAAGTGGCCTCAAAATTAAGATCTTCCTGCCTCAGGCTAAAGGAGTCACTGCAATGACAGGGCATGAACCCCTGTGCCCTGCTACTAGTGCACTGTTAATTCTAAAAAATAATGGGGTTCTGCATGGCCCAATTAACCAAGTATTAAAGACATGTTTGATTGATACTCCCTCTTTTTTTTTTTTTAGTCTTTTCCTCCTCTGTGGGTGACCTAATCCACTTGCAAGGAATCCATTCTTCCATAGAAAACAAAAATGGAGCATTTATTTCTGATTCAAAAGAAACACTAGGCAGAAATTAACAAATGGTGGAGGAAAACTAGATATTCATGTGCAAAGAATCAATTTGGACTTTTTACCCCATAGGCAAAAATTATCTCAAAATGGAAAAAAAAATGCATAAAACCTGCTGCAAGAAAACTTGGGGGAAGTTTTCATAATATTGAATTTGGCAACAATTTCATAGGTATGTCACCAAAAACAAAAACAAAAATATATTAGACTACAATTAAATAAAGAACTGTGAATCAAAAGACACAATGAAGAAAATAAAAGGACTATCTGTGGATAGGATAATCCTTTTGAAAATCATATGTGATAAAGTGTTGATATCAAGACATAAAGAACCACAACTGTAATTTAAAGTAGGCAAAGGATTAGAATAGACATTTCTCCAAAGAAAATAAACAAATTTTCAATAAACATGTAAAAAGATGGTCAACATTACTGTTGGTGGGAAGGCAAAATGGAGTAGGTACTGTGGGAAAAAACATATGATCATTGCTCAAAAACATGAATAAATAGATAAATAATAAAAATAAAATTAACATATCCAGCAATATCATTTGTACAAGGTACCTAGAGTAGTCAAAATCATAGAGACAAAAATACAATGATAGTGCTCAGGGGCTGAGGAGGGGACATTGGGGAGTTCTGCTTTAATGGTTACAAAGTTTCAGTTTTACAAGATGAAAAGAGCTCTATGGACAGTTGCTGGTGGTGCTTACAAGGCAATATAATGTAGGTGAAGCCACTGAAGCATACATTCAATCTTAGCGCCACTTTTAAAGAATAAATAAAAAAGAAACTGAGTTAAGAATTTCTCATAATATTGAATAAAATAAAACTTTTCCTCCATGTCCAAATGCAACTGTCACTAATTTACTGTACATGAATCTAGTTCATGTTCTTGTTTTCACTGGGTGAATACATATGTGTAATTCTAAGATAGATCATTGTTTCATTCCTTATTTCATTTTCAGTCAACATACTGTAAAACTAATTTAGAAACTTGATATTTCACTGGAAAGTGTATCCTTGAACACTCTCAAAATAACATAGGACTAGTCTATTATTTTTAACTGCACTGTGCTGATAGCTAAGATCTTACATATCCCTTAAAGCTACATGTGGTATGGTTTAGTCACTACCCTGGTGACACAGCAACATGGTGGGATGTTTATGAGGTGGGGCCTAATGGGAGATCTTTAGGTCATTGGAGGCAGGCTCTCAAGGGGATTATGGGGCCCTATCCCCTCCCTCTTTCAACCTATGACTTCCTGGTCATGTGGTTGATAGTTTTACTCTAATGTGCTGCCACCCCTTTGGCCAAAAAAATGGGGCCAACTGACTAGGAACTGAAACCTCCAAAACCATGAATGAAGCCTGATGTGGTGGACAACACCCATAATCCCAGCAACTTGGTAGGCTGAGGCAGGAGGATCACAAATTCAAGGCCAGCCTGAGGAACTGAGTGAGACCCTGTCTCAAAAAATAAAGATGGCTGGGAAAGTAGCTCAATGTAGAGGAACCCTGAATTCAGTCGCCAGACCACACCCACAAAGTCAAAATAAGTCTCATCACAGGTATTAGATATAGTGGTGAAAAACTAATACACCTAACTTGATTACTTTATATGACCCTTTGTATCTAGGGGTTCTGTTTTCTGTAAGAAAGTATAAGTATTTTCCTGTAGGAAACATCTAGTACCAGAATTACTAGGCATCTGCATCTTCAATCAATATTCCAAGTAACCATTCAAAGTGATTGTGCAGATAATACATTTTCCCAGTTGGACAATTGCTATTTCCCCCAGTTCTCTATCTCATTATAGGAAGGAAAATATTTACAAAATTAAGATTTGTATGTTACATGCCTTGGGAATTCAAACCATATGTTGTGCAGTTTAATAAGTATAATAATTCATAATTTCACTATCAAATATGAGACATCACAAACAGCATCTGAGACTCTTCACAATAGTTCCAAGAGGGTGGGCAAAGTGCAAGAACCACAAATGCAAGCTTTCTTTACAATTCCTGCTGTTGTTTAAACAATCATAAGCAGTATACACTGTTTTATGAACAAATATTGCCAGAGGAAAATGGAAAGCACTACCAAAGAGAGCTCTAGCCTTGGCCTGCCTCTACATAAAACACACCAGGAGCAACTGGGAATTCAGCAGTTGCTCCACTTTTCCAGTGGCACTGTGTAAATGGTGCCCCCTAGTGGTTAGAGGGATGTAGCTTGCAGAGCTGTGTTGGCAGGAGCTATTTCAGGGACAGGAAATTCTCTGGAATTCTTCAGAGTTCTATACTTTAGGCTCAAAATTATGAAAACGTTTTCAAAGTGGGACATTCCCAGATACCCTCACTTTGAACTTTTGTCTCAAAAATGAAGATCAACTATATCCAAATGCTTCCCTGAGCACCCCTCAGATATCATTGACCCACATGCCCAGGTGACTGTCAGAACACTCTGGATTCCCAAACAGGGGCTCTCAGACCTGTGCAGAAGCCTCCTAGGATTTTTGAGATTGCAGAAGCTGGAACTGTGGCTTCAGTGAAAGCCCTGCCTTTAATGGGGAGAACTCAGGTAGCGCTGTGTCTTTTAGGTGGATGGAGGGAATCAATCAAACTAACAGAGAAAGAGTCTGCCAAGGATGTGGACTGGAAGTAGAATAACACTGCAATAGGCAGATGCCTGCCACAGGAAACCCTGGGCACACTCACTGTGAGCACAGTGGGACAGTAGGGCTTGGGAGGATTTTTAAAGGCAAAAACAAAAAGAATTACAACATGTATTTCAAAACAATAAGTCTTGGCAACATTGGTGAATAACAAGGTACATGTGTGTCAAAGTTAAGCAGATAGTTGCTGGGCAGACACCCTTGCAGAAGTCTGTTCTCTTTAAGGCTTCATTCTGGCAGAATTCTTGTCAAGCAATAATGGGTGAGATGGCTTTCTTCATAACCTCCTCACTTGTTTTTTTTTTTTTTTTTTTTTTAGGGTTGGCACACAAGCAAATTCATTGTGATACCAATGATGCTAATAACTTTCAGAGAGTCCAGGCTGTCCTGGCAGGCTATGCTGTGTCCTGAAGATGCTTTCCTGGGCCACAGAGGAGAGCAGCAGGCTGTGGACCCCTCCATACAAAGGGAGCTTAGAGTATCTTACCTCCAAGGAGGAGATAATTTGTGAGGCAGGGCTGTGCAAGAAGTGTCTACCTAAAGCACACGTTGGTTTGAATTTGGAAACTGCAGTTATTTGGGGGTGGTCTTGCTGTCTTTGTGCCTGTTGCTGTGGTAGTGGCTGCATGAGTCCACCTTTCTCCAGAGCACTAGAAGATGCACAGTAGGGATCTACCCTGGGTTACTAGTGCCCCATCACAAGACAGTAACACTTTACGATATTCTCTCTCTCTCTCTCTCTCTCTCTCTCTCTCTCTCTCTCTCTGTGTGTGTGTGTGTGTGTGTGTGTGTGTGTGTGTGTGTTTTCTATGGAGCAGGGGTTTGTAAGAAGGATTTGGGGTTTTCCTTTGTTATGTTTTGTGTGTATGCTTTTGCTTTTGCTTTTTTTCCTCTTGTTTTCTTCACAGAGCCTTCCTGAACTCAATAACTTATATGCAGGTTCAAGAGAGTCCTTTGACCTGAACTCCTGTGGATAGACAATGACCTATGTCTATAGCTCTAAAACTTAATGCCATGTTGTTCTCCAGTGATAATTTTGGCCCAGTCATAGACCTTTTCAGATCCCTTATCCCAAAGCTGCTGTGTTGGGGACCTGGGCTGCTCTGCAGCACCTTGCTGTCTAACTTGCCCAATGAGCACTGGCAGAGAACTGACTGCTATTTGTGGAGGACATGTAAATCTGAGAGCTCAGGACCTCTCCATTCCTTTGACGACCTGGACTCTGCTGTTGTAGAAGGGAGGACACATGCTGCTCTAAGTCCCCATGCTTCTTGGACATTAGAAACAGTCTTGAAATGGCAGTTTCTTTGGGCAATTCTAGGGCTATTGAAGCTGCTGAAGATAATATCTTCAGTCATTCTGCTGCTATCTTTCATACAGTAAATACTTACAAGGGACCTCCTGGTCCTGATGCTGCTGCATCTTTCTGATTTTGGCCACCTGTTTCAAGGTTATCTGATTTTAAGCCACCAAGATTCCCAAGATGCTGTCCTGCCCTACTGTCCTGCCCTCTTTCCCCCAGCAGGCTCCATTGGGAAGACCAGGCTTGTTGTCATCTTCTGGTGACAAACAATCTCTTTTTCTCCCTAGGTCATAGTCTGGCTCTTTTGTTTTGAAACCAAATCTAAGAAGAAAGAGAAATTATTTGTAATAAAATATAAGGAAGAGGATGGGGCTGTGGCTCAGTGGTAGTGCACTTGCCTGGTATATGTAAGGGACTGGGTTCGATTCCCGCACTACATATAAATAAATAAAATAATAATAAAGGTCTATCAACAAAATATATTTTTAAAAACTATATATGGGGGCTGGGGCTGTGGCTCAAGCAGTAACGTGCTCGCCTGGCATGCATGCGGCCCGGGTTCGATCCTCAGCACCACATACAAACAAAGATGTTGTGTCTGCCGAAAACTAAAAAATAAATATTAAAAAATTCTCTCTCTCTCTTCCTAAATAAACAACTATATATAGTAATTTAGCTTAGTTTCAGAATTATCACTGACTTGCTTCTTGATCTTGAGTTAGACCCAAAAAAGGCAATCCTTCCTGGGATATCCATATGACTGAATGGTGCATAATTCCAAACTCCTAACTGTCCACAGAGTCTGAAGCAGCACTTCTGTCCATGTGAACCCAGGCTTTTTAAATTCTCTCAGCAACCCTTCTGCAAACTCTGTATATAGACTGAATACATTCCTCAGCTGCCCTACATACATTCCCACAACTTCTTTATTTTTCTCAAGATGCCCCATCAAGGTACATTCATGACTCATTGTATTGTAAAAAAATATTCTTAACTTTTTGTGTTTAAAAGCAACAAACAGAACAAGCAAGGGTTTATCATCACTGGACAGTACATTTTACAATTTGTCCTAATAAGTGCACTGAATACTCTAGTCTTTATATTTTTCTCCTACATAAATAGAGAACTATGTGGGCCATAGTCCCCAGAGCTTGGAGGTAGGTGTATGGAAATGATAAAATGTTTTTTAGACTAAATAGCCCAATTAGCTGAGGTTTAGAAGGGCACAGGCAAGAGTGTATGGAAGCCTTTTGATATTTGATCACTCCTAGAACCCATCTCCAAGTTCAGAATGGCTTTAAGTTAACAGGTAGAAAGATCTTTGATCCACACTTAAGATGATTAAAATTGTAACTATACATAACAAAACAGGTGCCTCTAAACACATGCTCTCATTTTCTCTCTCCAATATAATTGCACACAGAAAGATGAGGTGCAAGTATCTATAATGTGTCAGTGGTAACAGACCCAGGTGGCAGGTAAGTTACAAAATGATGAAAACAAGAGGCAGGTGCTCCCTCTCTTACAATTCAGACTTACTAGGATCCTCTCCCCAACCAGGCTTGCTTCCTGATCACATGGACCTTCTCTAAGCACATGCACCTCATTTCAATTCATATTTCTCTCCAGTCATTATCTTGTTCAGATTTTCTACTTATTCATATAACATCATTGCTTTGCAGGAACTTTGAGATATTTCTAGTTCATGAAAGTTTATAAAACAATAACTTCATGCTGACATAGTATTTGCTATTCATTTATTTTCCAATGTTGTTCTTATATTCCATTTCCTCAAAGAAAATATCCTACTGTCAAGCAACAAAAATATTCAATGAACCATAGATAATGACAGAATAGAGATCTATGGAAACCTTCTTCAGTGAGTGTATGTTAGGGCAATCCTAGTATAGTAAAATTTTGTGCAGCTATAATTTACAAAATAACTATATAATAAATTCTCAAAACAAAATATTAGCTCACATAACAAATGGATAATTACTTAATAATACTCTGAGTTTTCCTGTGTGAGACACAATCAAAATAATTCCTTTCCCCTTCAGTCTATGTGATTTTCTCTTGGAGGTTTCATTGGCATACTAAACTAACAGATATAAGTAAATACTCCTAATGTGTCTGGCATAAAATTGATCAGGACAAAATGTTAGAGCCATCCTTAACTCCTCTCATTGAACACTCAACATCTATGCAAACTATCAGTTCCACCATTAAAGTATTCAATCTTCCTAGTTCTGCAGAATTCCACAGCTAGCACCCTGATCAAAACCTGCACAATTTCTAACCTGGATAATTACAAAAGCATCTTCATTAGTGCCTGCCCCCAAACTTGCCTCACAATAGTTGATTTTTCCATAAAAGTCATATGATACATCCATATCCACACTGAAATGAATACATGACAAATATCAACACTGTCCTGTGTAAAGAAATGGCATGAAAGTTTTTCAAAAAATTCTTTGTATTTCTTTTATCATCTACAGAAAGGTTTGTTCATGTAATTTTTGGATTTTTGACTTACCTTGATTTCACATATGTGGCCATGCATTTGTTTGGTCAGCTCCTCACTGACAGAAAAATCCAGGTACAGATTCTGTTCAAATGATAGATTAACAATCTCCAAATCATGTTTTCTAAATGTGTGCCACTGCTTTCCTTTTCTTCTTTCCTGTTTTGCTTATTCTACTTCTTTATGACTATTTTTAACTGAAGATGCTGAAAAAAATACAGAAACATAAAGAAAAGAATGCATTCAAGAAAGAAAAGATTATTTGTTGACTAAGATTTTTAAAAGGTGGAGCTGTGCCTCACTACTTATTCATTTTTTAAAAAAGGGGATAGAATTAAGGACCTATCTTTACAAATATAAAGATAACATGAGGTTATGTTCTACAGAGTAGGAAAGGATTTTAGTCTAACAAAAATTTAAAAATAGGAAGAAAACAAAAAATGCTCAGTCATAATAGTAATTGAGAAAGTACCAATAAACCACCTCATATCAATCTCATACCCCACAATTTAAGTGGTTGGTGAATGAGGAGAGGAGGAATAAAATTAAATAAAATAGGTAATGAACATTGGGATGGGACAAGTATTGATTTCTATGACCACTTTGGGTTTTTTCTCTGTATTATGAAGTTCAAAGTGAGCCTTCCATTCAATGTAGCAATCAAATAAAGAACACTTGAAGTTTTTAGAGCATGTTTACATGACCTTTTTCTAACCCCTCTCCAATGGGATGGCAAGGTATTGTATGGAGGGTTGGTTTGTTTAGTGGTAATGAGGATTGAATCTACGGCCTCAGGTATGCTAGGAAAACACTCTACCAGTGGTTCACACTTAAATTAGAAAAAGCAAAAAGGCTAGACACGTAGAACAGTAGTAGAGCATCTCTGCATTCAATCCTAGCACAACAACAAAAGAAAGAAAGAAGTGAGAACATAAAGCATGTGATACCACTGTAAAGGAATGGAGATTTTATGAGATTGAAGTTAAGTTAGTATTAACATGAAAATACAATGTTACAACTTTGATTGTCTTTATGGTAAGAAAAAGAGCCTCAGAATTGACACAAAAGGTAATGACAAGAAAGTCAAAACATGTCACTACCAAAGAGAAAAGAAAACACCAAAGTCAAAGCAGTAGAACAAAAGAGGGAAACACACACACACACACACACACACACACACACAGAGCTGTAATATATACCAAACAAGAAAAAAGGCAGTTGTAGTCCTCCTCCCTCCTCTCTCCTCCTCCCCCTTCTCTCTCTCCCTCCAATGGATTGGTCTTTAGGTATTTTTCAGAAGGGTAGGGGATAAACCCAACAGCTGTTCCAGTGGCTTTACCACAAAGCTTCATTCTAGTCCTTTTTTAATTTTCATTTTGAGACGGAGTCCTACAAAATGGCGTCTTTTGAGATCCTTTTGAAATCTGCCTCCTTCAGGCTCCAGGAGTCACTGCAATGACACACATGCACTCCTGTGCCCCGCTTCTAGTGCATTGTTCATTGTACAAAATAATGGGATTCTGAGGTGAAAAGCTCAAACATGTATAAAAATGTTTGATTGATAGGCCCTCCCTGTTTCTGTCCTCCCCTCCTCTCTGGCTGAACTAAACCACTTGGAAGGCATCCATTCTTCCACAGAAAACAAAAACGGAACACTTATTTCTGATTCAAAAGAAACAATAGGCAGGATTTTACAAATGGTGCTGGGAAAACTGGATATCCACATAAAGCATCAAGTTGGACCTTTCACCACAGGGGGAAAAGTTAACTCAAAATTGAAGAAAATCAAGCTAGAAAAACATATAAAACCTTCTGCAAGAAAACTTGGGGGAAAGTTTCATGACACGGAATTTGGCAATGATTTCTTAGATAAGTCACCAAAAGCACATACACAAGAAATTAGGACTACATCCAAATAAAAAACTGTGCATGAAAAGACACATAAAAAAAGGAAAGAAAAATCTGTGGAATAGGAGAATCCCTTTGGAAATCACATCTTACAGAGTTTTGATATCAAGACAGAGAACTACAACTTACACAGAACACCATTTTAAAGTGGGCAAAAGACTGGAATAGATATTTCTCCAAAGAAGATAAACAAATTGTCATTAAGCATGTGAAAAGATGGTCAATATTACAAATCATTAGGGAAGCCAAATTCATATCCACAAAAAAATAACACCTCACTCCAATTAGGATGGCTACCATCCCCAAACTAGATAACCAAAACAAAACAATTGCAGAGGAGGAGCAGAGGAACTGGAACCCCTAATTCACTGTTGTTGGGAAAGCAAAATGGTGTAGCTATTATGACAAAAATAATATGGTTTGTTCTCACAAAAAAATAACTATTATCCAGCAGTGTTATTTTTATGAGGTATCTCAAATAGTCGAAGTCATAGAGATAGACAATGATAGTCTTCAGGGGCTGGGGAGGGGGCTCTGGGGAGTTCTATTCTAATGGTTACAAAGTATCAGTTTACAAGGTGTAAAGAGCTCTGTGGATAGTTGCTGGTAATGTTTACAGGACAATGTCAAATAGGTGATGCCATTGAAGTGTACGTTTAAAAATAGTGGTGAGGGTAAATTTTAGATGATGTTTTATTGAAATTAAAAAAAAATAACACAAGGAAATTGTCTCAGAAGAGAAGACCTGAATCTCTACACTTTAGACAAACCTAGTTCACTTTTACAGCAAAGCCACTTATGTGATAACTAACCCACTCCACATAACAGAGTTAATTCACTCAGGGGGTGGAGCCTCCCTGGCCTTAAAGACCACACCATGAAACGCTGTTCCATTGAGCATAAGTTTTTGACACAGGAACTTCAGGGGGTTCAACGTTGACTCCATTCCAGTTGGACTGAGCCCAGAGCTGTTTTACTTTCAGTCATGGACCAAATAACAATGCTGTGGTCAAGGATGGACTGGATACATGATGGTGATGCCACAGAGGATATCATCAAGTGAAGCCTGACATCAGAGATATATTAGTTTATGTAAATGCACTCTATGATGTCTACACAACAAAAATCTCCCCAAACATTTCTCAGAACCAACCCTCACCATTAAGCAATGCCTGATTGGAATTGATACTTTTTTTTTTGACATGTTTTTAATATGAGAAATACAGTTGTCCCTAAAATACAGGCATTCTGTGTTCTGTCTTAAGGAGCAAAGTATAATTTACTTAACAACAACAAAAAAAATGAACACAGTATTTATTCATGACAGTGAACTCTGCAGAGTACATTTGAGGCTTCTGCCTCTCTAGGAGGGGCTGTTGAGTAAAGGAAGCAATGCTTTTAATAATGGTACCTAGGAGAGAGATAGTTTCCCCAACATTTCATATGCAGGACCATTTTTCAACCTCTTATTCTAGAGAACCAGCAAAGATGTGCAGCAGGAAGAAATAGCCATGAGACTGCAAGTTCCCCTTGTTTGGAAACAACACCCAAGTGGGGATTTAAATTTAAAAAATAAAACAAAACAAAACACAAAACTCTATTCACAGCAAAATCACACTTTGGGGGTTCAGATGAGCACCATCAAGATTCTAGGAAAGCTTCTGGTCTGTTTTATCCCACTCCCTACCCCAAAACTCACATAAAAAGTCTCAGATTTTCTGAAAAAAAAAAGTGCATCTTCAAAATAATTTAAAGACTTGAGGTTTTTCAAATGAAAGCTCAGTAGGAGGAGGAGCAACCAAAGAGACAGTCCTTTGGATCACTCTAGGCCCATGGTCAAAAGCATGGACTCTCCCACCTGCTTACAGGAGATCCATGGCAGATTCACATCCAGAAGTGACTGCTGTTGAGTCATCACTGTTTTGGAGGCCCTTTGATGCACATTTTTCCTTCTAAGACCATGTGGCCAGTGGACTCCTGAGTCTATTATGTACAGCTGGGGAGGACTGTCCTGTTAAAATTGCAAAACAGCCACAGCTGACCCCACAACCTTCTCCTCTAAACTAGGGCTAATCTAAAAAAAAAAAAAAAAAAAAAAAAAGAAAAGAAACTAGAGCCTCAAATCAAGACTTTTGTGTGTGCACTTCCTCAAAAAAATTGGCGTGCCAAAATCTCTTCCACTATCCAGGTTAAAAATGTTCCAATTTATTTCTAAATTTTAAAATTGTGTATTTTGAAAAACAATCCTGATAACCACTCATAAAATTCTTGCAATGTAGTTTCTCACCCCTCCCTGCTTTGGGATTCTGGAGATGGAATCCAGAACCTGAGGCTTGCTAGGCAACACCCCACCATTCAGCTATACCCATGCCTTTCTTTACTTTTTGTTTCTTTGTTGGGGAAGTAGCCAGATGGAACCCAGGGCCACAGACTGCCTGCCTCTCACTTGCAGGCCTAAAATGCTGAGCAAGCACTTTACTATTGAGCCTCTTCTCAGCCTATTCTGTTGATTTTTATTTATTTATATATTTTTTTTCTCCCAGTCTTTTACTTCCTTCACTCCCATTAACTTTTAAAATAGCTGGACTGACCATGAAGCCAGGATCCTCATGACACAGCCTCTGGGGTATCTGAATCACAGGTGCATATCATGGCAACTGGTCAACATTTTAACTCACAGGAAAGAAGAAAAAGAACAAGAATATAAACTTATCCCTCGACCTTAACACCAAGCAGTTCCTGGCCATTTTATTTATTTGATCCACACTATCATTCACCTCATTTCCTTAGCATTTCCCTTCATTGATTTCATGGGAATCCCAGACATATTGTTGCCCTGAAAATACTTCCATATCTCTCTAAAATATAAGAAATCTCTTTTAATGTAAGCAGGGGCTAATTTTTAAACATAAGTGTCTTTGGAGTAGCCATGCTCCACAATTCCACTGTGCAGCAGCAATAGACAAATCAGTCAGTAACAGGGGTATCCCTGGCCCCCAAAGCTGCCCATTAAAAAATGGGGCTGAGGATATACCTCAGTTGGTGGAGTGCTTGTCTCACACAAGGCTCTAGGTTCAATTCCTAGCACCACAAAAAAATTAAAAAGAGAGAGAGAGAGAGAAGGAGAAGGAGGAGGAGGAAGCTCAAACACCTCTACACCCCAACATTAGTTCATGCAGTCCACAACCTGCCACAAAAACACATCTAAATCCTCTAGCAAAGAACCTCACCTTTGGAAGTCATGCTGAACCTCTGCTCCTCATCTTTCTCAGTGCTAAAGTGAGCAACTCTGGAGCAGCATCCATTAATATAGCCCACCCTAGACATGCCCTCAGATGGCCTGGCCCCTGACAGACACAACCAGCCCACCCAATAGAGACATGGGCCAGCAGAATTGGTCCTGCCCTAGCCTGCAGCCCACCCTAGACACATCTGATTACGTTTACCCTAACACCTACCTCAGCAAATCCTAGTTTCCATTCATTGAGCATCCACTGAAACTAATTTTATTTTTTTATAGTATTTATTTTTTAGTTACAGGTGGACCCAATATCTTTATTTTTATGTGTTGTTCAGGATCAAACACTGTGCCTCATGCATGGTAAGCCAGCACTCTACCTCAGAGCCCAATCTCTTGCTCACCACAAATCCCCCTCCTCCCTCCACCCCTGATAGAGTACTATTTTTCCCCCACCTGGACTTGAGGATAATGAAACAGAGATGTTTAAGCCATAGTATGCCCCTGACCTTGAACCTAAACCCTTGTGCTCCTCTATCACACTCTCATCATTCTTGACTCAAAGCTGAGTTACATCTCTTGATAGGATATTTATTATGGAGTACTGAGCGTAGAAGCAGGAGAGGCCATAGATTGAAATTGAATAAGGACATAGGAACAATAGGAACATTATAAGAGATGAGGTTATGTTTTATGATCTTTAGATCAGGTGTCAAAATTAATAACAATAGATACATATTTTTTCTTGTCAGTACTGTGGATTGAACTCAGAGGCACTCTACCACTGAGCCACATCCCTTAGGAATGTTTTTTTGTTATTTTTTTTTTGAGTCAGTGTTCTGCTTATTTGCTGAAGATGGCATCCAACTTGCAATCCTCCTGGCTCAACCTCAAAATTACAGGTATGGAATTACAGGTATGCACCACAGAGCCCGCTTAATTCATCCTGTTCTTCATACAGTCCTGTAATAGAAAAAAAAAATCTTCATTTCACAAATGGAAAAACTGCAGGCCTTTGAGTTTTCTTCACAGCTCTGGGACTTTGTACTTTCCCACATGTGGGGAGAAGGTAATAATAATTCGAAAGGTTTTTTTTTTTGTTTTTGTCTTTTGTTTTTTTTTTTTTGTACTTCAGGTGTAGAGAATGCAATACATGTTTGACAGTTGTTTCTCACTCTTCTGAATCAGAGTGATCTGCCTGCCTCTCTTTCTATTGAAACAAATGGCTTTTTTTTTTTTTTTGGTGCTAGGGGATGAACCTCCAGATGTTTGAAGTCTAACTCTGCAGCTGGAACTGATTTTTTCCATATTATCTCCTAGCAGCCCTATGGGGATGTACATGATCATACAGATGAGTCCTGAAGCTCAAAGTGATTAACTAAATTACCTGATGTCAAACTCTGAGGAGACTGACTACAACAAGAGAAAGCAGAGGAAAATAAGGGTTTCCAGGCATGATGGTGCACACCTGTAATCCCAGGGGCTCTGAGGCAGAAGGATTACAAATTCAAAGCCAACCTCCATAATGCAGTAAAGCCCTAAACAATGTAGTAACACCCTATCACTAAATAAAGTGTAAAAGAGTGCTGGATTTGTGGCTCAGTAGTTGAATGTCTCTGGGTTCAACCCCTAGTACCCCAAAATAAATAAATAAGAAAATATGTTTGCAACTGGGTAAGTTAATGGCAGCACTACAGAAGATAAATTTTAAAGGGCAGGGGAGAGGAATGTAATTTTCTAACTTGATCCCAGGATAGATGGTGTCTCTGCATCTAAAATGAAGAAAAGGCACAAGGAACAGATTGATGGGCAAATAAATTCATAGAGGTCATTTTGTGTAGTATGACTGCATATGGGTCCTGTAATTTCTGTTTGGGCACCTCAACCTGTCATTTGAGGCAATAAAGGTGATTTGTGGTATATGGAGGAATATTTTGGGAAAGAGAAGGCTTGAATATGAATAGCGACTGAGAGAGTAGAGCAAAACAAAATTGGGTTGAGCCACCAGGGGCTTCAAAATCTATCTTTATTATTCCAGGATTCCACTCCTGCTAGCCATAGCCCCCTCTGCTGATGGCCTTCTTCAGTCCTGGACTCTGGCAGGTCTAGCTCCAAAATCCAGATCTCAAGTTTTCTTTTTGGACCCTCTGCATGGAATCATATATCACAATCATGTCACATAAATGTATAAGTCATATATCATAATCATATCACATAAATGTATAAGTCCCAATTTGCCTGTTTGCTGCCCACTTTGTTTACCTTGAAGAATATTTCCTGACAATATATCCCTTTGATGTGCTTCCCCTTAAATAAACCATGCAGAGCCCTACTCTTTCTTAGAGATTGGAATCATCAGATCTCATCCACTCACCAGGCACTCACTGTGAAACTGTTTCCCTCTTATTTTGTCATTGTTTCCAAATATTTTTTTCAGACTTTTAATTTCCCAGCCAGCTTACTCCTCCATGTGATTATCTGATCCCTCATTTTTTAGGCCACAGTGACAGTTTGGTGTGTGAACAAAGATCTATCCAAGAGCTAGTCTGAATGAGAAATTTCAGGTGAGCTTGGACACTCCTCATAAAAGGGATGCCACATCATTTTTGAAACACAGAGAGGGGTGGAGTAAATTGTTTAGTCAGCCCTGTAAAATTTGCAATATTCTCTGAAACTATAACTAAGAAAAGAAAGCTCTTTTATGCTTAGGACAAGGAAGACACAGTTGTCACAGATTTTAGAATTTTCTTTTCAAACTTTTTTTTTGGATTATTTAAGAAAAGAGTAGTAAATGCAGATTCTTGGGAGGCATTTGGTACCACTGGCCAAGAAACTGGGCAAAATCCACATGGGAGAGTTTATGTTATGGTCATTTATCTTGTGGTATAGAAACCGTCTTCACTCACCTTGTAATAGCATACAATCTTTGGTTTCTATCTCAGTTTCTGATTTTAAAGACTACAAAATGTTAGCTAAGACTCTTCACCCTCTGGCATTTTTTCTAGCCCCTCTCCTTCTCAGCAACAGTCTTTATCTTCTAAGAGTGAACAGGAGAAAGAGGAAGAAAAAGTAAAATTCTGGCAATGTTTTTTTAGAAAAGAAGTTTTCAACCTTTCTGGAGATGAAATTCCAGAAGGAAATATTTTAGTGGTGATTTGGCCAGAAACTGCTGGGTGATGCCTGGTTGTAAAAACAAACCAGAGAGCTGGGGTTGTACCTAGTGGTAGAGTGCTTGCCTGGCTTTTGTGAGGCCCTGGGTTTGATTATCAGCACTACATACAAATAAATAAAATAAAGGTCCATCATCATCATCATCATCACCAGCAACAGCAACAAAAAGCAACCAGAGCTTCTGCCTTGATCCTGCAGAATTGACAACCATGCTGGTTTGTTAATAAACCCCTCTCTAATTCTACAGCTTTAGGAGAGAGAAACAGCACTGACAGAAAACTGACCTTCATTTGTCGACGATGTAAACTGCATCTCAGAGATCAGGGTCTCTCCATTCCTTTGAGAACCTGTATCCTGCTGTTGTAGAGGGAGGGCACCTGATGCCCTAAGTCCCCATGCTCCTGGGACATTAGAAGTGGGTCGTGAAGTGAAAGCAAAATACTGCAAAGTTGAAGCAGGATGACTATATGTGGCTGGAGTGAAGCTGCGAGAAGGTCCACTTCCTCTGGACCCTTGATCCAGCAAAACACAACTTGGCTCCTTCCTCATGCCAGGGAACATGCAGACACATGAGCCATGCTCTTCACTGGGAAGTCCCCATGTCTCCATAGGAAAATAGCCAGTTTCTTCCAGTGGAGCCTGCTGGGGGTGGAGGGGGCTGTGCAGTGGTGCTGTTGTCAGATTGCATCTGGTCATCCTGGTGACCTAAAACAGGATGACCTTGATCATGGAACTAATGTTGTCTCCTGGCAACAAACATTCTCTATTTTGCTCTATGTTGTAGTGCGGATTTTTTTTTTTTTTTGGAACCAATTTTAAAAAGAATGAGAAATTATTTTTAATCAAATATTTTATATTTAAACTTAATTTCAGCATTATCATTGATGTGGTTCTTGACCTTGAGTAGACACAAAAAAGGCAATCCTTCTGGGGTTCTCCATATAATTGAGGTTGTGAATGGTGCCCAATTCCATATTCCAAACTGTCCCCACAGTCTGCAGCAGCCTTCTGTCCATGAGAACCCAAGCTTTTCAAAGTCTCCCAGCCACCTCCCTGTAACTTCTGTTTTAGAATGAACAGATCCGAGCTGCCCTCCACATATTCCCACCACTTCTGTATTTTTTTAAGTTGCCCCAACAAGGTACAGTCATGACTCATTTTATTGTAAGAACATTTTTAAATTTGTTGTATTTGAAAACCACATACAAAACAAACAATAATTTGTCACAACTGGGCAGGGCATTGTACATGTGATTCTAATAACTGCACTGAACAACTAGAGTCTTCATGTTGTTCTCCTACATCCAATGAGGATAACTGCAATGCCGGCCATAATCCCCAAGGCTTTGAAGTGGGTATATGGAAATGAGAAAATGCTTTTTAGACTACACAACCCAATTAGCTAGGGTTGTAGAGGAGAACAGGCAAGAGTGTCTGGAAGCCTTTTGGTATTTATCTTTAGGGTTAGATATAGATTTAGGTTTAGAGCTGGAAGGATCTTCTATACATACTTAGGATTGTTAAAATTGTCAAAGTACATAACAAAACTGGTACCTCTAAAAACACACTCTCATTTTCTCTTTTCAATATAATTATACACAGAAAAATGTGGTGCAAGAGACCATAATTTGTCAGCAGTTACAGAGCTTTGAGCAGGTAGGTGAAAAAAAAAAATAAACCAAAATGCAGGTGCTCCTTTTCTCAAACCAAACCTCTTAGGATCCTCTCTGATCAAGCTGGCTTCTGATCACATGAGCATTCTCTAAGCACATGTAACTCATTTCAATCCAAATTTCTTTCCAAGTCATTACCTTGTTCAGTTATTTTTTACTTATTTGCAAAACATCATTGATTTGCAAGACATTTGAAATGCTTCCACTTCACAGAATTTTTATAATACAATAACTTCATTGATTCTGTGATTCCTCTATCTTTCAAACCTGTTCCTATATTCCCTTTCTTATTTTCTCCAAAATGTCCTCCTACTGTCAAACAACCAACATATTTACTGACCCATGGATAATGACAGAATAGAAATATAGAGAAACCCACTTCAGTATATATTGGGGCAATCCTAATATATTAATATTTGGGGGCAGATTTAAAAATAATTTATGAAAATAACTACACCAGAAATTTCTAAGACAAAGTATTGGCTTATGTAACAAATGGCTAAAATGTACCTACTAATGCCATATATGGGACATAATCGAACCAAGCCCTTTCCTCTGTATTTAGGCCATCATCTCTTGGAGTCTGACTGGCATATCAAACTTCATATATCTAAAGTAAAAACTGTTAATGTCTCTGGCATACAACTGATCAGGACAAAATTGTACAGCCATCTTTAACTTTCCTCACTGAATACCCAACACCTCGGCAAACTATCAGGTCCACCTTCAAAATATTCAGTATTTGTAGTTCTGTAGAATTCAATAGCTGATCAAAGACTGCAAAATTTCTAACCTGAATAATTACAAGAGCATCTTAATTGGTGTGTATTCCCACACTTGCCTCACAGTAATTGATTTTTCCATCAAAAAATCATATGATACATTCACACATACACACTAAAATGAATACATGACAATATCAAAATTGTCCTATGTGAAGAAATGGCATAAAACTTTTTCAAAAAATCTTTGTATTTCCTGTATCATGTACAAAGAGATATGTTAAACAATGGGTTAAAGGACAATCTTAAAAGTATGAGATTATGATCTACAGGGTAGAAAAAAAATTAGTTAGTCTCACTAAACTGTTGTGACTGGCCTTGAGCAAGTGGCAGCCTCCCATGTCACTGGGATTTTGGGTTAAATTTGTAGATTTTTAACCAGGAAAATAACCTCTAGTGCCCCCTTTGCCCCACAAAGTCTCCACACCTTACTGATTATCCCTGCCTCCTTTGTTCTTTATTTAATCCAATATCCTGAGGATATTCATGGTCACAATCCCTGAATACAGGATCAATGCAAAAATAGACACTGTGTCTAGTTAATTCCTATTATTGATTTTCCTGTCAGCTGCCCTACTTGTACCCAACCTGAGAGCCCCAGGCTGCATTTGTCTTCTTTACTGTTGTATCTCTGGAATGAAGCATTACCCATGCACTAATTGGGCCCACAGAAATATTTCCTCCAGATTTAAGGGAATGATGAAATCTTTCCTCCAGTCCCATCATATAGAGCTTTGTTAATCTTTCTTTTCCCCTGCTTCCAACTATACTTGCATCCAATGTAAAACAGATATTTTCAATTCCCTGATGTGAATAATCAAACAAAATCCTTCCCTAACTTGCCTCAGCTCTAGGATAATAACTGGCTGATATCCAGTGTCATTCATGATCAGGACCCTTTCTGCTTTACCATGCTCATCTTCCTTCACTCAATTTCACATTTTTTTCTACAAGCCAAAAAAAATAAAAAATAAAAAAAATAAAAACAAAAATACTTCTCTGGATTGTCTGGTAATACAATGCTTTTTATTGTAAAAAACTTGTTCACATTGCCCCCCCCCATTATGATCCTGAATAACTGTGGAAGAAGGAGTCTGTGACATCTTTGCACATGCCCATTCTACTCTCTAGCCACCTCATCAGAACACCCCTGCAGGTACTATATATCTCTATACCCAATGATACATCACTGAGAATTTGTGTTTGGGGATGGGAGTGAAATTTCAAATATTTTTCCCTCAAAAGATAACTATGTCAGACATGGTGGGTGCATGCCTATAATCCCTGACCTCAGGGAGCTGAGGCAGAAGGACCATAAGTTCAAGATCCACCTCAGCAAATCAGTGAGACCCAAATACTTAAGTTATTGCCCCCACAATAATTTAGCTGATTGCCTATTTTTCCTCCTTAATTTAAAATGTTACCTTCATCATAAAATAAGTGCTTGGATATATGAGCTCTGTTGGTGGGTATTATTTCCCATTGATCTATTTATTGGGTTTTGCATGTCAAATACCAATGGTTTTTATTATTACAGTCAGTAATAGTGTGTCTTCATACCTCAAAGGCCATCTTATGGGGGAAAGAAAACAACTCTTGTTTTCCATGTTTAGTCATCAAACCATCCTGAAAGGAGAAGGTCCTGGGGTAAGAAAGTCTTCTGCCAGCCCAGAGGGGACAACAGCCAGGAAGTCTTGAGGTTACACAATTCAAGTTCCCTGTTCCATGTGAAAGTCAAGTTGAGATAAAATTTACAAATTAAATCTACATAATTTTTAAACAAGACAAACAGAAAAAAAAAAACCTGGTCTAACCAATTATGGTAGCTCATTTGGATGCCTCCAAAAAGTAACTTTATTTTGAGTTGCATTCAATCAAAATGGATATGAGATGAAATCATTTTTGCCATCCACTTCTAATCAGAATCCTGGCAAGAACTGTAAAACACTCCCCTCACCACACACACACCTTCTTTTACATTGAGAGAAACTAATGAAAGTAAACAACAACATCCCACAGCCAATTGGGTGGCAGACCTGGGTCCCTCATGTCTTGCTATTCTGCAAAAGTGCCTGTCAGCAGTTTTGGATGAAGCTTTCAAAGTAACATTCAACAGCATGCCTCACCTCCCAAATATTATGTAAATATCTTCCAAGAATGATGCATTAGGGGAGAATAGTCTCTCTCACTGTTAGTGGCCTTAACTCCCTGCATCCTATTTATATTACTTGTGGTTGAAGTTGATATGGTATCCATGGCAATGCTCAAATATTGTGAATGCCCCGCAGAGTTCTTCTTGCCCTCAGTTAAAGGCAGCAATAATATTTTGCAAATGTACAAAGGATGGGGTTACTTACAACATTTTTGAACATTTGTCATCTGCTCAGCCAGAGCTTCTGGGTTTATGTTCTGGGTATTAGAGTATTTTCTAGAAAACTGAAAATAAATACATTATAAAATTCCAAAGATCAATGTGTCACTACTGTTATCCTGGATCCTGTCATGCCTGTAGCAAAAATTTTACCAGAGGATGGATTTTTTTTCTTTTGAAGAGGAAGGTTTCTTTACATCATCACATGGTGTCCTTTGCTTCTTAGGGCATCCCAATAGAACAGTTTTAATGTTAATAATAATAGAAGAAAACATCAACTGAATGCTCACTGTGGGCCAGGCATTGTGTTAAGAGCCTAACTTGTATTCTTTTATCTAATCCTCACTTTGACCCCTAGGAGACAGATTCTGCTAGCCATTATTCTCAGTGGGTCTGAGGAATTAGTAGCTTGTTTGCAATAAGAACCATGAGTGGTAGAACCAGGAATCAAACCTAAATCCCTGTAGTTCCAAAGCCTATGTTGGTAACCAGTTCAGAGACAACCAGTTGTAAATTACTGAGGTAGCCAGTAATTTAGGCCCAACTGGTAGCAAAATATTCACAGTGAAATACGGATGTATATTGATTCCACTGTCTAATTTGTTATACAGAAGTTACCCCATTTTGGCTTTAAGCAAGGGGTCCAATTGAAATTATGTTAAATTGCATCCAGGAGGAGAAGACTCAACAAGAATCTGAGCAAGAACTGACCACAGGAGCATCCTCTGAGACCCGAGAGAAGCTGCATGGCAGCAGCTGGGCATTGTAAAAGACCCCAGTGGTAATTCTGTTTTGGCATCATAAGTTATTAATTCAAGAGGAGGAATAGGAGAGGCCCACTCAGGAGCACAAGATTACATGGCACAATTCACATGGTCACGGGGCATCCATCCAAGTTCTGGGCAGTGGCACTGAGGGCTTTGGTGGGTGTGGCCAGGCTCCTTCCCTGAGCAGGTGCATAAGCTGTCCTCCCATGGTTGCTGTGGGTGTGATGGCCCCCATGCAGCTCCTCTGAACTGGTTCCACCAGGTAACATTTCCAGTGTGAGGACACACCCAGAATAGATGGAGCAAATCAGTAAACGGACATTGACCTGAAGGAGTCCTGAAACAGAGATGGAACTTCTTCAAGCATGACCAAGTTGGATGTTAAGGGGCTTTTTGGATTGGAGGGGGTGGGACAATCAAAGGAATTTGGCCAAGAACTTCACAAAGCTCAATCATCCAGTGATTGCAGGATTGAGGGCAGGGTTGCCTTGTAGAACCTAGGCTTCATCAGTGAACTTGACCTTCACCATGTATAAGTCTTAAAACAGAGGATTTAATCTTGGGTCCATAAACAGTCAGCAAACATTTATATTGTGTTTTGTTGAAATGCTTTACACTTTTCAATCATATTGAAGATATGAAGGAGAATATTTAGATTAGCAATAGTTATGTTTACTATATTAGAAATAGAAACTAAAATTGTTTGAACGATTTTTCTCACAATTCACTTCAAAATAGGAACATTGAGTGAATTGTGATGAATACACTCCACTGAAATTAGTTTCAACCTCCTGCGCCCTTGAAATTAGTCTTAGGGCTGGGCATGGTGGAGCCCACCTGTAATACCTGTAGCTCCAGAGGCTGAGGCAGGAGTTCAAAAATTCGAAGCCAGCTTCAACAACCTGGAAGAGGCATAGTTCACTAAATAAAATATTTTAAAAAAACTGCTGGGAATGTAGTAAGCACACCTGGGTTCAATTCTAGTACCAAAAAAAGAAAATGTAAAAAGAATGAAATTAGTCCTAAGGAAAGAATCATTTTGTTATAGAATATGAAAAGGCATAATGAAGAATTTAAAATGAGTTTTAGGGCCAGAAATATGGCTCAGTAGGAGAGCACTTACCCAGCAATAGCAAGGCCAAGGGTTCAATCACCAGCCCAGGAAAAAATTAATAAAATAAATTGTATTTGCTTTGTTTATAATACTTGAATCTGAAATGGGTTAAATATGATGACAAATGTTGAAAAATATTATAAAAAGTTGCTTTTATTACACTATGAATTGTATCATACAAAATTAACCCAGTATATAATAATATTTATAACATATAACATGCAATGCTTATAAAATGCATCATACAAAAAACCACTCCAAGTGGTACATGCCTATAATCCTTGCTACTGGAGAGGCTGAGGCCAGAAGTTCACAAGTTGGAGGCCACCATCAGCAACTCAGTGAGGCCTTGTCTCAAAATAAAAAATTAAAAAAGGATGGGGTTTAGCTCAGTGGTAAAGTGCCACTGGGTTCAATCCCTAGTAGCAAATAAATAAATAAAATGTATCATACAGGCCTTGGGTTGTGACTCAAAGTTAGAGCTGCTGTCTCACATGGAGGGGCACTGGGTTTTATCCTCAGCACCACATACATAAATAAAATAAAGGTATTGTGCTCATCTACAACTAGAAATAAAAAAAAGCCTTTAAAAATGTATCATACCTTTTTTACACTACAAAATACTTTAGAAATCTTAGAAAAGTTTGTGTCATTTTGATGGCCTCATTTCCTTGATTTGCTGTTTGCCATCTTCAGCTATGATACAAAGGGTTTTTCTTTTTTTCTATGTAACTTATCTATGTTAAAAGCTTCTGGGTTTGTTTCACCAGAATAATTTTCTAACTTTTACATTGACTTTATTATGTCCTTGATTATTTAATAAAATAATATTTCTCACTGAGGAGAGAGCTAAACTTCTTTGCAGTTCCTGTCAGTTTCTAGGTTTATTCTTAAATGTCCCCTTCAAAGAGGAAAAAAAAGTGTTATTTCTCATGCACCCGTGGCTCTAAATTAAGGGTTCACACTGAACAGGTTTGGATTTTCACCTTCCTCAAATCAGTCCTACAGGTGGAATGAAAGGCTTCATGTGGTAGTGCATGCCTGTAATCCCAGCAGCTCCGGAAACTAAGGCCGAGGAGAATAGCAAATTCAAAGCCATTCTCAGCAATTTAGAAAAGCTGTAAGCAATTTAGTGATACCCTGTATCTAAGTAAAGTATATACATATATATATATATATATATATATGACTGAGGATGTAGATTAGTTGGCTAAGTGTCCCTGAGTTAAATCCCCAGTACCAACAAACAAACAAATGTTGTGGAATAAAACTATTGATAGCAGGGCTATTCAAGAAAGGCTATTGAAAATCTCAAAAACTTTGTGACTCTACCTTATAAAAACAGGTGTCAGAAACATTAGGTCTCTTTGACAGGATTACTTGATGAGTTGCTTGTGAATAAATGAGGTTTTATTTTCAATGTTTCTTTCCACATTGAAGTCAAAAGAAGCATTGTCTATAGCACACCTTTCCACCTTATTTGGTTTTGATTTCATGGAAGCTATTTTACAATTCTGCAAAATAGAGATAGCTAATAGCAAGGCAAAATATCCCTCACATCTACACAGTTACATTCCGCTGTGGCAGCCAGGTTCAGCTAACTTCCTTTCCGTCTGTTGAAGAAGCTTATTTGAGCTCTATCTGTGCTTCTGCTTTGACTTTCCTTTGCTTGATACAAATCTGTGCTTTTTGACCTCTCCTTTGAGTCAGTTATAATCTGCTTAGTCTCCTCATTGATTTAGTGAAAATCCCTAGCAAGTGTTTATTTTTTCTGTTTGAAGGTCATGATCTGACCTTTTAAAAATATATGTTTTCAAACAATGCACAGGGTAAATGTTCATTACAAACAATGCAAACCTTAGGCTTTAGAGTTTAATTCTTGCCTTTAGTCCCAGCAGTTTGGGAGGCTGAGAATTTGTGTTCAAAACTAGCCTCAGCAACTTTGAGACCCTAAGCAACTCAGAGAGACCCTGTCTCTAAATAAAATACAAAATAATACTGGGGATGTGGCTCAGTGTCCAGGTGCCCCTGAGTTCAATCTTGGATACCAAAGATAAAAGAATTGAACACACTTGTGTAACGAGAATCCCCGTCAAAAGACAGAACAATATCAGGGGCTCCCTGGTTTTTCTCACAATCACTACCCTCCCCCAGCCCACAAAAGAACTTGAGACTGAGTTCTCAAACTTAGACTAATCTTGCCTCTTTTTGAATTTCATACAAAGTGAATTACAGCATTTTTGTGAAAGTTCCTTTCATTGATTATTTTTCATCCACATGTGTGAATACAGTGGTAAAATATTCACTACCACATATGATGCCAATTGAAATTTGGGTATTTCCATTTAGCACTATTATGACAGAACATTTATAAACATTCCTATTGGTGTATTTTCACAATAATGCAAATTCTACAGTGGAATTGCTAAGTCACATTTATTTCTCCTTTTGTCTAAAACATGAATTCACTCTGATAATCTTTGATCTAATCTAACACGACAAGGCTCCTTTACCCTCTCCCTTTCTTTATTTGTAGTTCATTTCATCCACAGTGAGAAAACTAGATCCCACTATATACAGCATGTTTATAATTTGCTTAATGCTAGAAACCTGTAAAATAATTTCAGAATTGCTAACATGTATTCCCTAGCTGTGTCTGCTGAGAGGGCCTGGGATCAATGGCACTCCAGTAGCAATGAGCACAAACAGAACCTCAAGAAAGGGAAGCAGAGGCCAGATGCAGTGGTGCACACCTGTAGTCCTAGCAGCTCAGGAGGCAGAGGCAGGAGGATCACAAGTTTGAGGCCAATTTGGGAAACACAGTGAGACCCTGCTCAAAATAAAATTTAAATATGTGAGGGGTACAGCTCAATGGTAGAGGACTTGCCTGGCATGTACAAAGCCATGGGTTCCATCCCAAGCACTACAAAACTAAATGAATAAATATATAAGGAATTGTTGAATGTGTTACTGGTGAGGGCTGCTGGGTTCATTGTCTCTGTTCAGCAAAGAATTGAAGAACAGGACACAGAGACAGCAAGCAAGAAGTAGGCTTATTGTACAAGCAACAGAGTTACAGCCATAGGCTTCTCTGAAGGGAAGGGGCCCCAGAGCTGGGAACTCAATGGATGATTTTTTCTTGTTCTTTTTATAATCTTTGGAATTTCCTCCTTTCCTTATCTCCTCTCCTGTCCATGTGCTCCTCACTATTATTGATTGGTGCCCCACTCTGTCAATGCATCTGTTATAGTTTTTTCTATTGCAACCCGTATTAGAAGCATGAATGTAAAAGTGCTTGTTTAATTGGGTCCTCCACTTGTGTCCTCCATGGGTACTTTCATCATGCAGGAAGTTTTCCTCATCAGAAGACCCTCTTCCTGCTTATTTTTTCTGGCCCCACTCCTGACCTCCTCACTCGCCATCTTGCTCTGACTGCATAAACTCTTCTACATCTAGAAAACCACCCTTTGGAAACACAGTGTTCATGAATAGTGAGGCAGGAATCTGCAATGAATGAAAGGGTTAGTAGGTAAAAATATGATGATAAGATATTTACATAGTATTAAAGTATCTCCCATGAGATATTTATTACAAAAGGAAACTTTTACAGTAGAGAGATCATGCAGCCATCACCTTTATCAAACCTCTTCCTTCCCCCCATTAATGGGCATTGAGCCCAGGGGAGCTGGCCATACCACTGAGTTACATCCCAGCCCTTGATGGGATGGACTGAGAAACACTCTACACAACTTCACAGGAGCTTAACACAAAGTCAGAATGGCTGAACCGTGGCATTTGAGCTGTTGTTACTTTTACAATATTTATTAACACTACACCTTGATGCTCACCCTGCATTTCGCTTCTCCCTGTACCAAGCAGACTCTCCTCTCCTCTCCTCTTATATCTTTTCCCACCTGACAGGAGTCTTGGACTGCATACTAAAAAGATGGTAGAATAAAAACAAAATATAAACAACCAAAAGCTTCCTAAACCTCAACTTTCCAAGTTCTCTCCCTCCTTTCCCCACCCTGCCTAGGATGTCCTGGTTCTCTTCTCTGGCTATAGCTTGCTGTGTCTCAGCTAGCAGCGTCCTAGGCAAAGTGCAGGCTGCCTCATAAGGCATGACTGAGCACTCTGCTGGCTGGGTCTCACTGGTGGATCTGGAAATCCTTCCTGGTGCCAAAATCCAAACACAGGGATGCATCCTGTGTTTCAGGCACTCCCAGCCAGGAGGCTTTCCATTTGGGCAGTCTCTCACCCCATGCCTATGTTCAGAGAGGGCCATGCCCAGCTTCCTGTTTCCCTTGGACCCTGGCTTTGGGCATGAGCAATAGGAGCAAGCCCCAGAGCAGGCTGCAAACCTGAGTACACACCTTGGACACTGGTACAACCTGGCACCATGGGAGCAAATCCCCATACCTCTAAATATTCTCTGTGTACCTTGGGCCACCTCCTCAACCCTCGCAGACTCACCTTGCATTCAGCATGGGTTTCAAAGCAACCTGCAGGGTAAGGGAGCATTAAAGAAAAGAGAGACTGGAGGCTCCTGCACAAGGGTGCCTCATTAGCTTAGGCCAAGTGTGTTCTTTCCTGTCAGCAGGAGGCTTATGGCTAGAGACCCCCAAATATCCCAGTAGCTTCATTCTCACCTGGTTCACCCTTCATATTCCCTCATTATCTATGATTTTCCTCGGACCTGAGAGTTAAGAGTCTCCATAATGCTGAAGATGTGGATTTTGCAGGCAGACAAGAGTGCCTTCCAACCTGGAAGTTGTGATTCTCTGACTTTAGATTAAATATATTCATACATTTTCCTTGAAAAATTGGGATGAAGATACATACCTGGAACAAAGATTAAATGAGATAAGGCATGTAGAGTCCAAAACACCACTGAGATTAGAGAAGGCATCCAGCAAATGACAGAATAATAATAAATGATGGTACTTGCTGGCCACCAGTGTGCTTTGTGGCCTGGCACCTGGTGGGTATATTCTCTTAGTTACTTTCACTGATGCCACTCTTCCCAATTTTGAATTTGATGGCTCATTTTTAGAGAGAGAATGTTGAACTTTAGGGAACTGAGCCCTTACTGACTTCTTGCCCAGAAATACCCCATATACATTTGGCTGGTTTCTTTAAGTGTGAAACACACAGTTGCCATAAATGCAGGCAGTTTATGGAATCATTCAAGTAGTTCTGGTCCTACCATATTTTCTAGGTAAGCAAATCTTCTACTAAGAGCAACAATTTGTCTCCTTCACAATACTGCCTCTTTTGATTTGTCCTTTATTGCATTGAACTGCCCTTGAGTACTTGATTAGTTAATTAATTCAATGTCAGCATCTCTACATTTTCCTGGTGTAAGAAAGAACAAAGGCCATGAAAGGAGGCATATGTCTGTATTCCCATGGCTGGGAGGCTGAGGCAAGAGGATTGAGAGTTCAAAGCCAGGCTCTGCAATTTAGAGAGGTCTTAAACATCTTAGCTAGAACCTGTCTCTAAATATAAAAAAATGCTAGGGATGTTGTTCATGCAGCTCAGCAGTTAAGAGCACCTTGGTTTAATCCTCTGAAAAAAAGATAAAAAAAGGAACACAGCTGTCCTTTATCCTCTATGCATGTGTCAACTGTTTGATTAATAAAGAAGTAATTTTCCATGGATATGTCCCTTAACTTATACCTTAGAATTTATCATTATTGATAAGTCATCAATGGATGTTTAATTTCAATAGTTAAGCATTTATTGAAATAATATCATTATTTAGAATTTTGATTCTTTAACTATGAGACAGTAATGGTGGCACCCTAATGCACTGTTGGTGGGATGGCAAATTGGTGTAGCTATTATGACAAAAAATATGGTTTGTTCTCACAAAAAAAAAAACTATTATCCAGCATTGTTATTTTTATGAGGTATGTAGAATAGTCAAAAGTCATAGAGATAGAAAATGAAAGTCTTCAGGGGCTGGGGAGGGGGCTCTGGGGAGTTCTAATGGTTACAAAGTATTAGTTCTACAAGATGTAAAGAGCTCTGTGGACAGTTGCTGGTAATGTTTACAGGAAAATGTCATATAGGTGATGCCATTGAAGTGTACGTTTAAAAATAGTGGTGAGGGTAAATTTTGCATGATGTTTTATTGAAATTAAAAAAAATTACACAAGGAAATTGTCTCAAAAGAGAAGACCTGAGTCTCTACACTTTAGACAAACCTAGTTCACTTTTACAGCAAAGCCACTTATGTGATAACTAACCCACTCCACATAACAGAGTTAATTCACTCAGGGGGTGGAGCCTCCCTGGCCTTAAAGACCACACCATGAAACGCTGTTCCATTGAGCATAAGTTTTTGACACAGGAACTTCAGGGGGTTCAACGTTGACTCCATTCCAGTTGGACTGAGCCCAGAGCTGTTTTACTTTCAGTCATGGACCAAATAACAATGCTGTGGTCAAGGATGGACTGGATACATGATGGTGATGCCACAGAGGATATCATCAAGTGAAGTCTGACATCAGAGTTATATTAGTTTATGTAAATGCACTCTATGATGTCTACACAACAAAAATCTCCCCATACATTTCTTAGAACCAACCCTCACCATTAAGCAATGCCTGATTGGAGTTGTTTCTTTTTGTTTTTTGACATGTTTTTAATATGAGAAATACAGTTGTCCCTAAATACAGGCATTCTGTGGTCTGTCTTATGGAGCAAAGTACAATTTCCTTAACAACAACAAAAAAAATGAACACAGTATTTAGTCATGACAGTGAACTCTGCAGAGTATATTTGAGGCTTCTGCCTCTCTAGGAGGGGCTGTTGAGTAAAGGAAGCAATGCTTTTAATAATGGTACCTAGGAGAGAGATAGTTTCCCCAACATTTCATATGCAGGACCATTTTTCAACCTCTTATTCTAGAGAGCCATCAAAGATGTGCAGCAGGAGGAACTAGCCATGAGACTGCAAGTTCCCCTTGTTTGGAAACAACACCCAAGTGGGGATTTAAATTTAAAAAATAAAAACAAAACAAAACAAAACAAAACACTCTATTCACAGCAAAATCACAGTTTGGGAGATCAGATTAGCACCATCAAGATTCTAGGAAAGCTTCTGGTCTGTTTTATCCCACTCCCTACCCCAAAACTCACATAAAAAGTCTCAGATTTTCTGAAAAAAAAAGTGCATCTTCAAAATAATTTAAAGACTTGAGGTTTTTCAAATGAAAGCTCAGTAGGAGGAGGAGCAACCAAAGAGACAGTCCTTTGGATCACTCTAGGCCCATGGTCAAAAGCATGGACTCTCCCACCTGCTTACAGGAGATCCATGGCAGATTCACATCCAGAAGTGACTGCTGTTGAGTCATCACTGTTTTGGAGGCCCTTTGATGCACATTTTTCCTTCTAAGACCATGTGGCCAGTGGACTCCTGGGTCTACTATGTACAGCCGGGGGGGACTGTCCTGTTAAATTTGCAAAACAGCCACAGCTGACCCCACGGCCTTCTCCTCTAAACTAGGGCTCATCTAAAAAAAAAAAAAGAAATTAGAGCCTCAAATCAAGACTTGTGTGTGCACTTCCTCAAAAAACTGGTGTGCCAAAATCTTTTCCACTATCCCAGGTTAAAAATGTTCCAATTTATTTCTAAATTTTAAAATTGTCTATTTTGAAAATCAATCCCCAGGACCACTCATAAAATTCTTGCAATATAGTTTCTAACCCCTCCCTGCCTTGGGATTCTGGAGATGGAATCCAGAACCTGCCCCTTGCTAGGCAACACCCCACCATTCAGCTATACCCATGCCTTTCTTTACTTTTTGTTTCTTTGTTAGGGAAGTAGCCATATGGAATCCAGGGCCTCAGACTGCCTGCCTCACACTTGCAGGCCTAAAATGCTGAGCCAGCACTTTACTATTGAGCCTCTCCTCAGCCTATTCTGATGATTTTTATTTATTTATATTTTTTTTTCTCCCAGCCTTTTACTGCCTTCACTCCCATTAACTTTTAAAACACCTGGACTGACCATGAAGCCAGGATCCTCATGCCACAGCCTCTGGGGTATCTGAATCACAGGTGCATATCATGGCAACTGGTAAACATTTTAACTCACAGGAAAGAAGAAAAAGAACAAGAATATAAACTTATCCCTCGACCTTAACACCAAGCAGTTCCTGGCCATTTTATTTTATTTGATTCACCCTATCATTTGCCACATCTCCTTAGCATTTCCCTTCATTGATTTCATGGGAATCCCAGACATATTGTTGCCCTGAAAATACTTCCATATTTCTCTAAAATATACGAAATCTCTTTTAATGTAAGCAGTGTCTAATTTTTAAATATAAGTGTCTTTGGAGTAGCCATGCTCCACAATTCCACTGTGCAGCAGCAACAGACAAATTGGTCAATAACAGGGGCTATCCCTGGCCCCCAAAGCTGCCCATTAAAAAATGGGGCTGAGGATATACCTCAGTTGGTGGAGTGCTTGTCTCACACAAGGCTCTGGGTTCAATTCCCAGCACCACAACAAAATTAAAAAAAGAGAGAGAGAGAAGGAGAAGGAGAAGGAGGAAGCTCAAACACCTCTACACCCCAACATTAGTTCATGCAGTCCACAGCCTGCCACAAAAACACATCTTAATCCTCTAGCAAAGAACCTCACCTTTGGAAGTCATGCTGAACCTCTGCTCCTCATCTTTCTCAGTGCTAAAGTGAGCAACTCTGGAGCAGCATCCATTAATATAGCCCACCCTAGACATGCCCTCAGATGGCCTGGCCCCTGACAGACACAACCAGCCCACCCAATAGAGACATGGGCCAGCAGAATTGGTCCTGCCCTAGCCTGCAGCCCACCCTAGACACATCTGATTATGTTTACCCTAACACCTACCTCAGCAAATCCTAGTTTCCATTCATTGAGCATCCACTGAAACTAATTTTATTTTTTATAGTATTTATTTTTTAGTTACAGGTGGACCCAATATCTTTATTTTTATGTGTTGTTCAGGATCAAACTCTGTGCCTCATCCATGGTAAGCCAGCACTCTACCTCAGAGCCCAATCTCTTGCTCACCACAAAACCCCTCCTCCCTCCACCCCTGATAGAGTACTATTTTTCCCCCACCTGGACTTGAGGATAATGAAACAGAGATGTATAAGCCATAGTATGCCCCTGACCTTGAACCTAAACCCTTGTGCTCCTCTATCACACTCTCATCATTCTTGACTCAATGCTGAGTTACATCCCTTGATAGGGATTTTTTATGGAGTACTGAGTGTAGAAGCAGGAGAGGCCATAGATTGAAATTGAATAAGGACATAGGAACAATAGGAACATTATAAGAGATAAGGTTATGTTTTATGATCTTTAGATCAGTTGTCAAAATTAATAATAGATACATATTTTTTCTTGTCAGTACTGTGGATTGAACTCAGAGGCACTCTACCACTGAGCCACATCCCTTAGGAATGTTTTATTTATTTATTTTTTTTTGAGTCAGAGTTCTGCTGATTTGCTGAAGATGGCATCCAACTTGCAATCCTCCTGGCTCAATCTCAAAATTACATGTATTCACCATAGAGCCCACTTAATTCATCCTGTTCTTCATACAGTCCTGTAATAGAAAAAAACTCTTCATTTCACAAATGGAAAAACTGCAGGCCTTTGAGTTTTCTTCACAGCTCTGGGACTTTGTACTTTCCCACATGTGTGGAGAAGGTAATAATAATTCGAAGGTTTTTTTTTTTTTTTTTTTTTTGTACTTCACGTGTAGAGAATGCAATACATATTTGACAGTTGTTTCTCACTCTTCTGAATCAGAGTGATCTGCCTGCCTCTCTTTCTATGGAAATAAATGGCTTTTTTTTCTTCTCTTTTTTTTTTTTTGGTGCTAGGGGTTGAACCTCCAAATGTTTGAAGTCTAACTCTGCAGCTGGAACTGATTTTTTCCATATTATCTCCTAGCAGCCCTATGGGAATGTACATGATCATACACATGAGTCCTGAAGCTCAAAGTGATTAACTAAATTACCTGATGTCAAACTCTGAGGAGACTGATTACAACAAGAGAAAGCAGAGGAAAATAAGGGTTTCCAGGCATGATGGTGCACACTTGTAATCCCAGGGGCTCTGAGGCAGAAGGATTACAAGTTCAAAGCCACCTCCATAATGCAGTAAAGCCCTAAGCCATGTAGTGACACCCTATCACTAAATAATATATAAAAGAGTGCTGGATTTGTGGCTCAGTGGTTGAATGTCTCTGGGTTCAACACCTCATACCCAAAAATAAATAAATAAATAAATAATAAAATATGTTTGCAACTGGGTAAGTTAATGGCAGCACTACAGAAGATAAATTTTAAAGGGCACGGGAGAGGAACATAATTTTCTAACTTGATCCCAGGATAGATGGTGTCTCTGCATCTAAAATGAAGAAAAGGCACAAGGAACAGATTAATGGGCAAATAAATTCATAGAGGTCATTTTGTGTAGTATGACTGCATATGGGTCCTGTAATTTCTGTTTGGGCACCTCAACCTGTCATTTGAGGCAATAAAGGTGATTTGTGGTATATGGAGGAATATTTTGGGAAAGAGAAGGCTTGAATATGAATAGCGACTGAGAGAGTAGAGTAAACCAAAATTGGGTTGAGACACCAGGGGCTTCAAAATCTATATTTATTATTCCAGGATTCCACTCCTGCTAGCCACAGCCCTCTCTGCTGATGGCCTTTTTCAGCCCTGGACTCTGGCAGGTCTAGCTCCAAAATCCAGATCTCATGTTTTCTTTTTGGACCCTCTGCATGGAATCATGACTTACCCACCATGCAAAATGCCGCCATGTGCACCAGGTCTGAGATCACCACCAAGGACTTTAGTGAGAAAAAGGAAATTGTGGCAGAGTCAGAATGGAAGAGCCCCTGCTAATGGGAATGCTAATGAGGATGATGGGGAATAGGAGACCAGCAGACAATGAGGGAGATGAAGAAGGGCATGAAGCTGATGGTGAGGAAGGGGATGGAGATGTCAAGGAGGAGGCTGCAGTACCTATTGCAAACAGGCAGCTGAAGGTGATGTGGATGGCAATGTTGATACCAATGAGGATGCCAAGACAGCAAGGAAAAAAAATAAGCCAGGCATGGTGGTTCAGGCCTGTAATCTCAGCAACACAGGCAGGCAGCTGAGACAGGAGGATCACAAATTGGAGCCTCAGCCTCAGAATTTTAGCTAGACTAAGCAGCATAGTGAGACACTGTCTCAAAATAGAAAATGAAGAGAACCAGGGATAAAGCTCAGTGGTAAAGCACCACTGGGTTCAGTCCATAGCACCAAAGGAAAAGAAAAAGAAAAGAAAACAAGGAGAGAAAGAATGAAAAGTTAAGATGTTGTTAAATGTCATATGACTTAGTCATTCTTCACCTCCTGTCTTAATCTAAACGTGGTCACTTTCCAGTAGAGAGTCCTACCGGCCCACTTTGGTCAGCACCATTGGCAGATGACCTGAGCTCTCCCTCCACTCAACCAAAACCACAATATGAATTTGCAACACAGAAGGATTCTTTTTTCTTCTTCTTCAAAGTACTTTAAAAATGGAAAATAGTTTTCATGATTTCTTTCTTATCTGGTTTATTATTCAAGAATAGGAAAGCTATTGATTTCAGTATGCTGATCTTGTATCCCACTGCTTTGCTAATTTTGTTTATCAGCTCCAGAGGCTTCTGATGGAGTTTTGGAGTCTTGTGGATATAGGATCATGTCACAAACAGAGATAATTTGACTTGTCTGTTTCCTATTTATATCTCTTTAATTTCCTTCACTTGCCTCAGTGCTATGACTAGAGTTTCAAGAACTCTATTAAATAAGAGTGATGAGCAGACAACCTTGTCTTGTTCCCTATTTAGAGAAAACATTTTCATAATTTTTTCATCCAGCTTGATGTTGTTGCTTTGCATTTGTCATATATAACTTTTATAATGTTGAGGTGAATTCCTTTTATCTCTAGTTCTTCCAGAGTTTTTAATATGTATCAGTGCTATATTTTGTCAAAGGCTTTTTCCTGCCTTAATTCTTGCTCTTAATTCTATTTATGTGATGAATTTCATTCATCCATTTGTGTATGTTGAACCAACTTTGCATTCCTGTGATAAAATTCACTTGATTATGGTGTATTATTTTCTTGATGTGTTTTTGAATATGCTTTGCTAATATTTTATTAAGAATTTTTGTGCTTATGTGATCATGAATATTGGTCTGTAGTTTATTACCTTGATGTATTTTTGTCATATTTTGACATCAGTATGATATTGGCTTTATATAATAAATTTGAAAATGCTTCTTCCCTTCCTATTTCAAGGACTCATTAGAGGAAGTTTGGCATTGTTTCTTTTCTTTTTTGGGTGAGTGTGTGGGTGGCCAGGGATTGAAGCCTTTGTGCTTAACCACTGAGCAAATTCCCAGTCCTTTTTTACCTTTTAATTTGGGGCAAGGTCTTGTTAAGTTGCATGCAGTCTTGTTATACTCCGAGGTTGGCATTGGACTTCTGATCCTCTTGCCTCAGCCTCCCAAGCTGCTGGGATTATACATGTGCAGTATTGCATCCAGTGTGTGTTTTGTTTCTCAGTGGAGGAACACTAGTTCATCTTTAAAAGTTTGAAAGTCTCAGATGAGAATCCATCTGATCTTGAGGTTTCCTCTGTTGGAAAAATTTTACTTGCTGCTTCTATCTCACTGCTTGATATTGGTAGATTTAGGTTTTCTACATCTTCATGGTTCAATTTCAATAGATCATATATGTGTAGAAGTCTGTCAATATCTTCTAGGTTTTCCTGTTTATTGGAGTATATATTTTCAAAATAATTTCTAATGATGCTCTAGATTTCAGAAGTGTTTGTGATGATATCTTCTTCTTCACTTTTAAGTTTGTCAATTTGGGTCTTCTCTCTCTTTTGGTTGGGGATACTCAATCTTATTTATCTTTTGAAAGAACCTACTCTGCACTTCATTGATCTTTGGTATCTTTTTCATTCTCAATTTCATTAATTTTGGCTTTGATCTTAATAATTTTCTGTCTTCTACTGATTTTGGAATTAGTTTGTTCTTCCTTCTCTGGGGCTTTGAGGTGTAACATTATATTATTTATTTAGGATCCTTCCATTTTTTTAATGTAGGCAGCCCATTTCAAAAAATGGCCTGTTAAAAATGCCATCATACTCTCTCAGACAATTTGATATGTTGTACCTCTGTTTTCATTTCCTTCTAAGAATTTGTGTTTCTCCCTTGGTTTCTTCTATGATCCCATTCATCATTCAAAGCTTATAATTTATCTCCAGATATTGAAATGATTTGGTTTTATCTCATTAATAATTTCTATTTTTTCCATTATGAACTGATAGGATGCAAGGAATTACCTCTGTATATTTTTAGTAGCTAAGATTTATTTGGTGCCATAAAATATAGGTTACATATGCAGCTGAGAAGAAAATAAATTTAGATATTAATGATGAAATATTTTATAAACATCTTTTATATTCATTAGATTAATGGTAATTTTTAAGTTCTGAAAAGTCTTTATTAGGTTTGTGTCTCGATTACCTATCTGTTTGTGTAAGAGATGTGTTGAAGTCATCCCTTATTACTGTACTTGAGTCTATTTTATTCTTTATATTGAGTAGGTCTTTTTTATGTATGGAGGTGTACAAATTTTGGGGGCATAGATATTTAAATCAACAACATCTCTTTGTTGAATGATTTCCTTAACTAGTATAAAGTGACCTTCTTTGTCTCTTCTGACTAATTTGGGCTTAAAACCTATTTTGCCAGATGTGAAAGTAGCTTCTCTTGCTTTTTAAAAAATTATTTATTAAAAATATTGAAATTTTCCCATTGAGGTACCTTGAAGTTCTGTATTTACTTTCTAGCAAAAACTATCCTTCTCTCCCTTACTGTGCCTCTTAGGAGTCAGGACTAGGTAAGTTTCAGCCCAACTTTCTTTTGTGAGTTTTGCCACTCTACCTGCTGGAGTCAATTGGAAGTGCAGCCTGTTCAACCTGCTTTCAACTTCTCTGCTTACCCTTCAATCAGTGTAGGGGATATCAACTGGAAGAACCTTTTACTGGGCCTTTGGCCAGACCTCTTCATAGTTGGAAGTGTGCCTTTGGACCTTTGTTAGGGGTAAAGTTCTCTGGAGAGGTTGAATCCTTGCACCCCTAGGGCTGAGTAGAAATTAAGCTCACCTGGGCATCTAGGACTCTATTGTCTTCAGAGATCTACTCAGGGTGGATTGACAGACCTCTGGGTGGATGGTGCAAGGCAAGGTTCCTGTAGCCCATCTACCACCCAAATTTGGGTTTCAAAGTCTTCATCCCCAATGTAATTCCACCCACCTGATCAATCTCCCCTTGCTCTTTGCAGTTGATCATTTGTGCCACAAAGCTCTAAAGGAAAATGGATTGCATTCTTCTGTCGCTATTGTAATCACTCTTATTTTACCTTATGTACTCCTGCCTGCACAAGTTCCCTGATGCTTTTCTGCTGGTCATTCATGTGTCAGTGGCCTTAAAGGGCAAACAGGATACATTTTCTTCTGTATCTCTGTCCCAATCCCCGTGGATCCATATTCATGGGAATGCTTTGGGATTGTGATTTGAAAGCTGTGCTTTTGGTTATACAATAAACACTGGCTGAGACAGATGAAAACATTTGTTAAGGACTCTCAGGTTCCAATAGGAACAAGACTCAGTATAATCCCCTCAAGCTGGGTCTCCTTCTCACTTTCAAAGTGAGAAACACAGAGCACTTTTTGTGTGCCAATTTTTCCACTGTGTTTCTCTCTCTCATTTGGTTTTTTTTTTTTTTTTTTTTTATATGTCTATGTATTTAAAATGGATAGCTTATTTTTTTTTTTTTTTTTTTTTTTTTAATTTTTTATTGTGGGTTGTTCAAAACATTACAAATTTCTTGACATATCATATTCCACACTTTGATTCTAGTGGGTTATGAACTCCCACCTTCACCCCATACACAGATTGCAGATTCACATCAGTTACACATCCATTGATTTACAAATTGCCATACTAGTGTCTGTTGTGAGAGACATAGCACCAGTGTTGCTGCAAGGTCTTAATGTAGTTTCTTATATCTTTTGTTCACTGCACTAGAATCTCCGGGATTCTCCAAATATTGAACATACAAATAATGATTTATAATGGTTTTCTTCATACACTCACCTTAGTATGAAGCCTTATTTCTGTCATTCAAATTACAAACAGCAGAGCACAAGGGAAGCTCCTCCTTCCTCTACTCTGCCATCTTTGGAGGATGGCCTCCTAAAAGTGATTTTTTTAAAAAAGCCATAAAATGTAATCATGGACTCAACAATGTTAAGAATTTAAGGAAGAGGAAAATTCTGTGAAAGGGTGAAGTAGTCACTGAAACCACCAGTGGAATTATTCCTAGGGTGCTGACTGTGGTGGTGTGTGCTTCTCACTCCAGAGACTGAGAAGGCTAAGATGGGGGTATTGCAAGTTTGAAGCCAGCCTAAACTAAGTAAGGCCCTAAGCAACTTAGTGAGATTCTATCTCAAAATAAAATTAAAAATGCCTAGACATTTAACTCAGTGGTAAAGTGTCCCTGGCAGCCAAAATTTAAATATATATATATATATATATATATATATATATATATATATATATATATATATATATATATATATTCCTAAGAATTTCAGAGCTGATTTATTTTTTGGGGGGTCACTTGTGAAGGTACAAACGTCTGCCAGTAATGAGAGAGACTCTCCTTTTTCAAGTTCTCCTGTATCATTGCCTTCATATGAATTCCCTAAAGGCTGGAGAAAAGACTGTTAGTCAAAAGTGCAAATTTCAGAGTTCTTTACCCAGATATAAATTTTGAATTCAATTTATTGTCCAAAGATTTCAGAGCACTGAAAGTATAAAATTAGGTATCTGGGGGTTCTGAATATCTATACATATATAGAACAAAATAAAACCCACAGTTCCTTTTGGAGTTCCTTTACTTGGATGCAGATCTGCAGGATGAAAATGTCTTTCAACATTCCAAGCTTTTAATTTCCAGTAATAAAGACAGAAATACTATTTTTAAATCCCTAAGGTACAATGCTCTAGATCTGTGGCTCACCCTTGCATGCTTCTTTGACCTTCCCAGTCCTTCTCTAGATTGTCATGACCCTATTAGCCTGCTCATGGGCCCTGCACTACTCACTGATCTGTGGATACTTCCAAGCAACAGGCTCCAAGTGGTCACTAAGTTTTCCCAAAATGACAGTGGTACAAGGCCACTGAATCAGGCTCAGGGCCTGGAATCCTGGGAAATTTCCATTCTTCTCAGCCTCACTCCTTGTGATTCCATTAGCAAAATCCTGGGAGCCTCTGAGGAAATTGTCCCCTTTCAGTTACCAATTTTATAACAAAAGAAAATGGGACTACATCTTTGTGTATGCAAAACCAAAAAACCAAATCATGAGAACAAACAATGGAGAAAGATTTACTATGTTCAACAGGTAAGGAGAGCACTAAGCTTATTTGCAAAACAATGCTCTCCCCAACAAAGAAAGTGTGGGATTTTATTTCTATTGCCTACACAGATGCATATGGAAAATCATGTGGTGATCTCTGCTAGTCAGCTTTCCATCAGCTTTCAGGTAACTATGGGTTTCCCATTGTAAAAGGGTGATGGTGGAGAAAAGCTGCTGAGCTCATGACAGCTGGAAGGCAGAGAGAGACAGAAGGGACCAGGGGCAAGGTATACCATGTGAGGACAGGCCTCTACCGACCAACCTCCTCCAATGAGGCCCCAGCTCCCAAAGTTTCCAACACCTCCCAATAGTGCCACCAGTGGGGGAGAAAACCTTCAACCCTTGAAACACTAGGGGACATTCCAGATCCAAACTCTAATAAGGGAGGACACATTTGTGAGCATGTTCAGTTAAGGGTCACAGATAATAGGTTCCATAAGGAAAAGTGATGGACACAAAACACACTTCTGGGCATGCTGAGTTCAATTTTATGAGAGAATTTTTATTCTCATGTGTTTCACATGAGATTCTCCAAAGAGTTTTGGCTGAAATAAATAGAAAGAGGAAAGTAAGTCTCATAAGCCTTTCAAAAGTGCAGAAGCTTTGTCCATCCTAACGATAAAAATTTGCCCCTACAGATGCCTGCCTCACTTGGTGAATAACAATAAGAAGTATCAGCAAGAAAGTGAATATGAAGCTTTGGACCCTGTTTCCCACCTTGGACACAACAATTTCTCCAAACCTGGACAGATTACTTTTGGGAGACACTCAGAGCCTGGCTGAGGAGCTCCTTCCTACACCTCAGGTAAGTGCAAACCCAACCATAATAAAGCCAGTAGAAAAAGATTCACACCCTGAGTTCAAAGCTCTTTTTTTCTCCCTTTCTTCAAAATTGCAGGCAATAATTTGATTTGCCCACACCTTTATTCATATCTTAACCACTCACTATGAAGTTAGATGAAAGCACCAACTTTTCCCTTATATACCTACCACTTCCAGGCTAAGAGAAAGGTATCAATTATTAGGCAGTTATAAAAGTTTAAAGCAGAGACTGGCTGTGGTGGAAACCATGCACAGACCCTCAAATGGCAAACTTCTGAACAGTCACATTTTCTTAGATTCACAGAATGGAAACTCAGTAACCTTAGTACCAAGAAAATATATTCACAACCCTTGTTCCAGAGCTGACCTTCTCAAATGTAATGAAATATCATGGTGCTCACCTACTAGAGAATGATATAATAATCTCTCAAAGTATGTTATAAACCAGGTGTGGCAGCACTTGATTACAATCTCATTTCCTTAAGAAGCTTAGGAAAAATTATCACAAGTTCAAGGCCAGTCAGGGCAACACAGTGACACCATGTCTTAAGACAAAATGGCCCATGTAGGGGTATAGATTAGTGGTTAGAAGCTTGCCTCACAAGCATAATGCTCTTAGGTTTGATCCCCAGAATCATTAAAAAAAAAAAAAGAAACTCTCAAAATGATAAAAATTTAATTAAAAAAAAACATGGAGAAAAGCAGGACAAACTAGGAAAATTTTAGCAGACACTGGCATTTAAGGAGAAAAAGAACTCAATTGAGCAACATAGCAATGCAATTTTATACCTTAAGGCACTATAAAATGATGAACACCTAAAAATAAATTAGCAAATGGAAGAAAATAATGTAGAGCAGAAAGAAAGTCAAAATTTGGAGTACAATACAAAAAAAAACAACAAACAAAAAGAACGAGCTGGATTTTTTTAAGAGATTAAAAAGTTGAAAATCCCTTAGCTACATTAACTAAGAAAAAAGGAGAATGCTCAAATAATTAAAGTCAGAAATGAAGGAGGATACTTTAGAACTTATGCCACAGAAATGAGAAACATTAAGGAAATTTCTACAAGCAATTTTATGTCAATAAAATGGATACCACAGAAGTTAATATGGTCTAAAAAACATAGCATGCAAAAGACTAAACATGTGAAGAAATAAAAATTTGCACAGACCCTTAAATTTTGAAGAGATTTCTATCAATTGCCAATAACCACCAAAGAAAGAAAATCCCTGGGTCCAAGTGTTTCACTGGACCATTCTACCACACATTTTTTTGAAATGCCATATGTACTTTTCAATCTCTTCAAAACATATATAACAGGAAGGAATACTTCCAAACTCACTCTACAAGGTCACAATTACCCAGATCTCAGTGCAGACAAAGACACTACAAGAAAAGAAATGTAAAGACCAACAAATTTTGAAAAATCTGGTGAGAATATCATCACCAATATTCTAAGAAACTCAGCTCAACAACATAATGATAAAATTATAGTTCTGGGAATATAACTTAGTAAAAGGATATTCACCTAACTTTCATGAGGTGCTGGGGTTGATCCTCAACACCACACTTAAAAAAAAGAAAGAAAAAAGAAAAAATAAATAAATAAAACAATTCTATACCATGTTCAAGTAGAACTTACTCTTGAATTAAAAAGTTGGTTCAACATGTGAAAAATCAATGCAATGTTCTACATTCATGGAAGGAACAACAGAAACCACAAGATTATTTCAGATGATGCCAGAGGGAAAAGCACTTGGCAAAATTCAACACTAATTCATGAAAAAAAAAAACAATTAACAGACAAGGAGTATAAGGAAACAATCTGAGCATAATGAAAACCATATAAGAAAAGGCTACAGCTGATGCCAAACTCAACAGTGAAATACTGGAGGCCTCTCCTCTCGGATCACAAAGGAAGTAAAGATGCCCAGTATCGCCCTTTCTATTTAACGTGTACTAGAAGTTCTATGAGCAATTAGGCAAGAGAAATAAATAACAGACAAGGAAATTAGAATAGAAGTAGTAAAATTCTATGTTCATGATGATGTTATGATTGCACAGGATAAAAAATATAAAAACATAAATATTCCACACAAAACTATCAGAACTAATTTAAAAATTCATCAGAATTATAGGATAAAAATCAATTATGATTCTACATATTACCAATATACAGTAAAAAAGAGAAATAAGAAATAAATCTCATTACAAAAGCATCAAGAAGAATAAAATACTTTACAAACTTACAAGAAGATAAAAAGATTCAAATATTCAAAATTTCAGAACATTGTTGAAAGCAATTGAATGAGACACAAATAAGTATAAGGTATCTTGTGCTCAAAGACTGAAAGACATCATATTGATAATATTTCCATATAACACACAGTGCTGTACAAAGTCAGTGCAATCCTCATCAAATCACTGTTTCATTTTTGTATAAATAGGAAAAAAAAATATACGGAATTTCAAGATAGTTATGAATTGCCAAAACAATCTTGAAATGGAAGAACTTAGAGATCTCACAAATTCTAACTCCAACACTTACAATTCCACAGTAATGAAAAGTGTGGTACTGGCATGAATACCAAACAGAGACCAATGAAATAGAACAGTCAGAAAGAAATAAACCCATTTGTATATGGGGAAATGGTCTTCAACAAAGGTGTCAAAGTATACAATGGGGAAAATACAGCATCTTCAACATATAGTATAGGAAAACTTACTGTTCACATTGAAAGAATGAAGTTAGATCCTTACCTCACACCACAGGTAAAAAATAACTTGAAGTAGAGAATAAACATAAACTAAGGCATGAAGCTATAAAAATCCTATAAGAAATGATAACTTCATGCTTTGGTCATGGTCTCTAAGATTGACACTAAAAACACAGGCAACAAAAGAAAGACAAGACAAATACGACTACATCACACATGATAATGTAGGGCTAGGGATTTTGCCCATTGGGAAGTATGAGCATAGCATGTATAAAAGCATGGGTTCAAGCCCAGGTAATTACACAAACAAAAACACACAGAGACACACACATACACACACACACACACACACACACACACACACACACACAATACTCATTCTGTTTCTCTGGTTGGACCATTATTTATACATATTTTGCTGTCTCTTCTGGACAAAAGCTTTTGGGTTTGACACAGGATAGTTATACAAATTTATGTCGAAATATGAATTTTCTATTGTCTTTATTTGAAGAACTTGCACTTATTTGACGTATGGCTTCAGAGGACATATATGGGTGTCAAGTTGCTTTATATGGGTGGCAGTCACACCTTTGTTTTAGTAGATATGCTGCTGAAACAAGCACAAAGAGCATTGTTTTAAAGCAATGTTTGGATTAAAACTTCTACCAAGAAATAATTTTGCTTGTCTATATTTCTAGAAGGAAAACATATCACAACTAATAAGTTTGAGATATTTAAGATGACGGAGAAAATAAGATAAAATATTGGGGTTTGACTAATGTCATCTACAGCTAAACACAATAAGCTACATTAATTAGCTCTTGTTGAATATGTTACATGTGTCTGTGTATGGTCCATGTGGTAGTACCAGAAAAAAAAACAAAACAAAACAAAACAAAACAGGATTGACCTAAAAGAACATATTTTTGGAAAAAGAAATAATAGCCCCTGGACCCACAGAATCTTATCCAGATGACAAAATGCCAAAACATGCATGGCCTCTAGTGCTCCTACAAATGAGACCATGAATGGTAAGGGAAAACCAAGAATCTAGATTTGGTGCCTCACTCATGAGCAGAAATTAACCAGATCAGAGGAAAACACATCTGAAGGTAAAGGATGATGAAAATATCTCTCCAACAATATCCTGGTATTATATTAGTGCTCTATCCTATCCTTTCCTTTTGTCCCATAATAGATCATTTTTATTTTAGTGGCCCAGTTTATGTTCCTACTATATAATGCTAGAGTGTTTTACTGATAATTTTGTTCCTCGATATATAGGAGAAGAGGTTTGTGTGAATTTGCAAGAAGATGAAAGTGTTATAGAAATTTGAGCCCAAACTATTTGGGACAGTCTTTCCTAGTCGTCCAGACAAAGGTGCAGAAGATTATTTTTGTACTTAAGAGACTGCCACAGTCTGGATCTTGAGAGTCCCCCAAAGTCCCATATTTTCCAGGCTTGGTCCCCAGTGTGGTGCTTTTGGAAGGAGATGAAACTTTCAGAGGTGGGGCCTAGAGGAGTGTCTTTGGGTCATTGGGAGTATACTCTCAAAGGTGAATGATTTTGTTCAACACATGCTCTCACCATGAAGTGCTGCCTCTCTACAGGCCCAAAAGTAATGGGGCCAAGTGATCATGGAGTGAAATCTCCAAAAGTATGAGCCAAAGAAACCTTTTCTCTTTATAATTTGATGATTTCAGGTATCTGTTATAGTGACAAGAAGCTGACAGAACATTGATGAATATTAATAATCCCAATGAATAGATGGAGCATGATCTTTTTGATGAGGACAAAATGTTTCTTGTCTATCTTCATAGGGCCAGCCTGGTCAGGCTATGTCTTTCAAGAATTTTAAACTTTACAGCTTTGAATTTAGCTTTTTTTCTGTGACTTTAATCAGCCAGTGAAATATCAGTAGATAACATTATGTATAATAATGGCAAAATTTACCATCTATTTGGGACTTCTTTTTCCTTTTTTTCTTTACAAATAAAAATTGTGTTGGATTTGTGAACTGAAATGTAATGTCTGAAGTTCATTCATTATTATGGTACTATTTAGACAAAAATGATGGATCTACAAATTGCTGTTATATTTTAGAATTCTATAATACAATTGAGTCTTTGAAAGTATTTCTCAAATTTCCAGACATACATTTATTATAATTGCATCTTATAACCCTGTTTTCAACTGAAGTAAGCTTTGAGTGAAACCTGAAAGAAAAAAAAAAAAACTTTTCCTAATGGAAATGTTCCAAGAGGCTTTTCCTCCTCTCAGGCTCAAAAATAAAGATGTCAGACCCAAGATCCACACCACCTCCAGAATCATGGGAAGGCACTGCTCAGGTGCGTACGTGATGTAGAGAAAATGACTTAGGGATTTTGAAATAAAATGTTTGGGAAGCCATTAATTTGGCCTAGACTCCTGCATAGATTCAATAGACCAAATCAACTTGGAGTTCCATCACAGTAGCTGAGTGCTATGGATCTCATATGGCCCTAAAGGCCATGCGATGCAGACCTGTTGCCAGCCTCTGGTACTACTGGGAGGTGATAGAAACTTTATGAGGCAGAACTTCATTGGAGCATGTTAGGTTTTGGGGCACATGTCCTTGAAGGGGATGTTGGGATCCTGACCTTTCTTCTCTGGTCTCTGTTGCTTACTGGCAACCATGATGTGAGAAGATTTGTATAACCACATGCTCCCCACCATGATGTTCAGCCTTAACACAGGCCCAAAGTGATGAGGCCAAGAGATCATAGACTGAAACCCCTGAAACTCCTTTGAAGTTGCTTAAACTCAGGTATTTTGTTACAACAATGGAAAGCTAACACTGAACTTCAATTCATGTGGGAAACTTTTGAACCATTTAAGCTGTAGCTAAATAAATTTCCTCTATACCTCACTTTTATTTTCTACACAAGCTACCTAATTATGTTGTTGACCACAGTTCATAGTACCTCTTCTGATTCTTAGGGCTGTTTGGAGCTACCAATGAATCATTGCTTTAAACTCCATAGACCTTTTGGGTTTCTCTCAGTACAATGGTGCTGAAAGACATGACCAGTTGCAGGTGGCTGCTGTTCATGGTGCAGATTCCATGCATGGTTGGGATGTATGGGCTTGATTATTTTGTATTCAGATGCCTGCTGCTCTGCAGTGAAAGAAATATTGTCACAGCTCAATCGCCTTGAGGTGCCAGCTGTCCAGAGGAAGAAGAATATATCACATAAATGTATAAGTCCCAATTCGCCTGTTGCTGCCCACTTTGTTTACCTTGAAGAATATTTCCTGGCAATATATCCCTTTGATGTGCTTCCCCTTAAAAAACCATGCAGAGCCCTACTCTTTCTTAGAGATTGGACTCATCAGATCTCCTCCACTTGCCAGGCACCCACTGTGAAACTGTTTCCCTTGTATTTTGTCATTGTTTCTAAATATTATTTCAGACTTTTAATTTCCCAGCCAGCTTACTCCTCCATGTGATTATCTGATCCCTCATTTTTTAGGCCACAGTGACAGTTTGGTGCCTGAACAAAGATCTATCCATGAGCTATTCAGAATGAGAAATTTCAGGTGAGCTTGGACACTCCTCATAAAAGGGATGCCACATCATTTTTGAAACACAGAGAGGGGTGGAGTAAATTGTTTAGTCAGCCCTGTAAAATTTGCAATATTCTCTGAAACTATAAGTAAGAAAAGAAATCTGTTTTATGCTTAGGATAAGGAAGGCACAGTTGTCACAGCTTTTAGAATTTTCTTTTCAATTTTTTTTGTTTGTTTCTTTAAGAAAAGAGTAGTAAATGCAGATTCTTGGGAGGCATTTGGTACCACTGGCCAAGAAACTGGGCAAAATCCACATGGGAGAGTTTATGTTATGGTCATTTATCTTGTGGTATAGAAACCGTCTTCACTCACCTTGTAATAGCATACAATGTTTGGTTTCTAAGTTTCTGATTTTAAAGACTACAAAATGTTAGCTAAGACTCTTCAGCCTCTGGCATTTTTTCTAGCCCCTCTCCTTCTCAGCAACAGTCTTTATCTTCTAAGAGTGAACAGGAGAAAGAGGAAGAAAAAGTAAAATTCTGGCAATGTTTTTTTAGAAAAGAAGTTTTCAACCTTTCTTGAGATAAAACTCCAGAAGGAAATATTTTAGTGGTGATTTGGCCAGAAACTGCTGGGTGATGCCTGGTTGTAAAAACAAACCAGAGAGCTGGGGTTGTACCTAGTGGTAGAGCACTTGCCTGGCATGTGTGAGGCCCTGGGTTTGATTATCAGCACTACATACAAATAAATAAAATAAAGTTCCATCATTATCATCATAAACAACAACAACAACAACAAAAAGCAACCAGAGCTTCTGCCTTGATTCTGCAGAATTGACAACCATGCTGGTTTGTTAATAAGCCCCTCTCTAATTCTACAGCTTCAGGAGAGAGAAACAGCACTGACAGAAAACTGACCTCCATTTGTGGAGGAGATGTAAACTGCATCTCAGAGATCAGGGTCTCTCCATTCCTTTGACAACTTGTATCCTGCTGTTGTAGAGGGAGGGCACCTGATGCCCTAAGTTCCCATGCTCCTGGGACATTAGAAGTGGGTCCTGAAGTGAAAGCAAAATACTGCAAAGTTGAAGCAGGATGACTATATGTGGCTGGAGTGAAGCTGCGAGAAGGTCCACTTCCTCTGGACCCTTGACACAGCAAAACACAACTTGGCTCCTTCCTCATGCCAGGGAACACGCAGACACATGAGCCATGCTCTTCCCTGGGAAGTCCCCATGTCTCCATAGGAAAGTAGCCAGTTTCTTCCAGTGGAGCCTGCTGGGGGTGGAGGGGGCTGTGCAGTGGTGCTGTTGTCAGATTGCATATGGGCATCCTGGTGACCTAAAACAGGATGACCTTGATCATGGAACTCATGTTGTCTCCTGGCAACAACATTCTCTGTTTTGTTCTATGTTGTAGTGTGGATTTTTTTTTTTTTTTTGGAACCCATTTTAAAAAGGAAGAGAAATTATTTTTAATAAAATATTTTATACTTAAGCTTAATTTCAGCATTATCATTGATGTGGTTCTTGACCTTGAGTAGACACAAAAAAGGCAATCCTTCTGGGGTTCTCCATATAATTGAGGTTGTGAATGGTGCCCAATTCCATATTCCAAACTGTCCCCACAGTCTGCAGCAGCCTTCTGTCCATGAGAACCCAGGCTTTTCAAAGTCTCCCAGCCACCTCCCTGTAACTTCTGTTTTAGAATGAACAGATCCGAGCTGCCCTCCACATATTCCCACCACTTCTGTATTTTTTTAAGTTGCCCCAACAAGGTACAGTCATGACTCATTTTATTGTAAGAACATTTTTAAATTTGTTGTATTTGAAAACCACATAGAACAAACAAGAATTTGTCACAACTGGGCAGGGCATTGTACATGTGATTGTAACAACTGCACTGAACAACTCGAGTCTTCATGTTGTTCTCCTGCATCAAATGAGGATAACTGCAATGCTGGCCATAGTCCCCAAGGCTTTGAAGTGGGTATATGGAAATGAGAAAATGCTTTTTAGACTACACAACCCAATTAGCTAGGGTTGTAGAGGAGAACAGGCGAGAGTGTCTGGAAGCCTTTTGATATTTATCTTTAGGTTTAGATATAGATTTATGTTTAGAGCTGGAAGGATCTTCTATACATACTTAGGATTGTTAAAATTGTCAAGGTACATAACAAAACTGGTACCTCTAAAAACACACTCTCATTTTCTCTTTTCAATATAATTATACACAGAAAGATGTGGTGCAAGAGACCATAATTTGTCAGCAGTTACAGAGCTTTGAGCAGGTAGGTGAAAAAAAAATTAAACCAAAATGCAGGTGCTCCTTTTCTCACAACCAAACCTCTTAGGATCCTCTATGATCAAGCTGGCTTCTGATCACATGAGCATTCTCTAAGCACATGTAACTCACTTCAATCCAAATTTCTTTCCAAGTCATTACCTTGTTCAGTTATTTTTTACTTATTTGCAAAACATCATTGATTTGCAAGACATTTGAAATGCTTCCACTTCACAGAATTTTTATAATACGATAACTTCATTGATTTTGTGATTCTTGTATCTTTCAAACCTGTTCCTATATTCCCTTTCTTATTTTCTCCAAAATGTCCTCCTACTGTCAAACAACCAACATATTTACTGACCCACGGATAATGACAGAATAGAAATATAGAGAAACCCTCTTCGGTATATATTAGGGAAATCCTAATATAGTAAAATTTGGGGGCAGCTTTAAAAATAATTTATGAAAATAACTACACCAGAAATTTCTAAGACAAAATATTAGCTTATGTAACAAATGGCTAAAATGTACCTACTAATGTCATATATGGGACATAATCGAACCTAGCCCTTTCCTCTGCATTTAGGCCATCATCTCTTGGAGTTTGACTGGCATATCAAACTTCATATATCTAAAGTAAAAACTGCTAATGTCTCTGGCATACATCTGATCAGAAAAAAATTGTATAGCCATGCCGCAGTCTGGCTGGGCACAATTCAGGAGCCACTTGTCAAAAGAAACAAACTTTATTTTTAGAACCACACACGCCAAACAAAACAGTTCCTCAGGAAAACCTTCAGAGCCCAGCTGCCACCACAGGCTTCCCACAAGCCTCTCAACATCCTCCACTCCTCCTGTTCTTGAGGCCGATTGGCTGAGTCGCATGGGTGGAGCCAAAAAAAGTCCCCCAATGAGCAGCTCCATGGTCTGAAAAGGCGGGGAAACAGCCCAATGAGCATCACTGCAGAGGAGCCAATCAGTTGGCAGCTAGAAGTTGCTGGGGCCGCTGTGAGTCAATTATCATCTGGCAACTGGAAGTTTGCTGGCAGCTGGAAGTTTGCTGGGGCCCCTTCAGCTGTGGCTCTCAACACAGCCATCTTTAACTTTCCTCACTGAATACCCAACACCTCGGCAAACTATCAGGTCCACCTTCAAAATATTCAGTCTTTCTAGTTCTGTAGAATTCAATAGCTGATCAAAGACTGCAAAATTTCTAACCTGAATAATTACAAGAGCATCTTAATTGGTGTCTATTCCCACACTTGCCTCACAATAGTTGATTTTTCCATCAAAAAAATCATATGATACATTCACACACACACACACACTAAAATGAATACATGACAATATCAAAATTGTTCTATGTGAAGAAATGGCATAAACCTTTTTCAAAAAATATTTGTATTTCTTGTATCATGTACAAAGAGATATGTTAAACAATGGATTAAAGGACAATCTTAAAAGTATGAGATTATGATCTACAGGGTAGAAAAAAGTTTAGTTAGTCTCACTAAACTCTTGTGACTTTCCTTGAGCCAGTGGCAGCCTCCCATGTCACTGGGATTTTGGGTAAAATTTGTAGATTTTTAACCAGGAAAATAACCACTGCTGCCCCCTTTGCCCCACAAAGTCTCCACACTGTACTGATTATCCCTGCTTCCTTTGTTCTTTACTTAACCCTGTGTCCTGAGGATATTCGTGGTCACAATCCCTGAATACAGGATCAATGCAAAAATAGACACTGTGTCTAGTTAATTCCTATTATTGATTTTCCTGTCAGCTGCCCTACTTGTACCCAACCTGAGAGCCCCAGGCTGCATTTGTCTTCTTTACTTTGTATCTCTGGAATGAAGCATTACCCATGCATTAAATGGGCCCACAGAAATATTTCCTCCAGATTTAAGGGAATGATGAAATCTTTCCTCCAGTCCCATCATATAGAGCTTTGTTAATCTTTCCTTTTCCCTGCGTCCAACTTTACTTGCATCCAATGTACAACAGATATTTTCAATTCCCTGATGTAAAATAATCAAACAAAATCCTTCCCTAACTTGCCTCATCTGTAGGATCATAACAGGCTGATATCCAGTGTCATTCATGATCAGGACCCTTTCTGCTTTACCATGCTCATCTTCCTTCACTCAATTTCACATTTGTTTCTACAAGACAAAAAACCCCACAAAAAACAAAAATACTTCTCCTGATTGTCTGGTAATACAATGCTTTTTATTGCAAAAAACTTATTCACATTGCTTCCCCATTATGATCCTGAATAACTGTGGAAGAAGGAGTCTGTTACATCTTTGCACATGCCCATTCTACTCTCTAGCCACCTCATCAGAACACCCCTGCAGGTACTATGTATCTCTATACCCTGTGATACTGTACTGAGAATTTGTGTTTGGGGATGGGAGTGAAATGTCAAATACTTTTCCCCAAAAAGATAACTAGGTCAGACATGGTGGGTGCATGCTTATAATCCCTGACCTCAGGGAGCTGAGGCAGAAGGACCATAAGTTCAAGGTCCACCTCAGAAAATCAGTGAGACCCAAATAGTTAAGTAATTCCCCACAATAATTTAGCTGTTTGCCTATTTTTCCTCCTTAATTTAAAATGTTACCTTCATCATAAAATAAGTGCTTGGATGTATGAGCTCTGTTAGTGGGTATTATTTCCCATTGATCTATTTATTGGGTTTTGCATGTCAAATACCAATGGTTTTTATTATTACAGTCAGTAATAGTGTGTCTTCATACCTCATAGGCCATCTTATGGGGGAAAGAAAACAACTCTTGTTTTCCATGTTTAGTCATCAAACCATCCTGAAAAGAGAAGGTCCTGGGGTAAGAAATTCTTCTTCCAGCCCAGAGGGGACAACAGCCAGGAAGTCTTGAGGTTACACAATTCAAGTTCCCTGTTCCATGTGAAAGTCAAGTTGAGATGAAATTTACAAATTAAATCTACATAATTTTTAAACAAGACAAACAGAAAAAAATTTAAAAAACCCTGGTATAACCAATTATGGTAGCACATTTGGATGCCTCCAAAAAGTAACTTTAATTTGAGTTGCATTCAATCACACTGGATATGAGATGAAATCATGTTTGCCATCCACTTCTAATCAGAATGCTGGCAAGAACTGCAAAACACTCCCATAACCACACACACACACACACACACACACCTTGTTTTACACTGAGAGATACTAAGGAAAATAAACAACAACATCCCATAGCCAATTGGGTGGCAGACCTGGGTCCCTCATGTCTTGCTATTCTGCCAAAGTGCCTGCCAGCAGTTTTGGATGAAGCTTTCAAAGTAACATTCAACAGCATGCCTCACCTCCCAAATATTTTGTAAATCTCTTCCAAGAATGATGCATTAAGGGAGAATAGTCTCTGTCACTGTTAGTGGTCTTAACTCCCTGTGTCCCATTTATATTATTTGTGGTTGAAGTTGATATGGTATCCATGGCAATGCTCAAATATTGTGAATGTCCCGCAGACCTAGAGTTCTTCTTGCCCTCAGTTAAAGGCAGCAATGATATTTTGCACATATACAAAGGATGGGGGTATTTACAACATTTTTGAAATTTTGTCATCTGCACAGCCAGAGCTTCTGGGTTTATGTTCTGGGTATTAGAGTATTTTCTAGAAAACTGAAAATAAATACATTATAATATTCCAAAGCTCAATGTGTCACTACTGTTATCCTGGATCCTGTCATGCCTGCAGCAAAAACTTGACCAGAGGAGGGATTTTTTTTTTCTTTTGAAGTGAAAGGTTCCTTTACATCATCCCATGGTGTCCTTTGCATCTGCAGGAATCCCACAGAACAGATTTAATGTTAATTATAATAGAAGAAAACATCAACTGAATGCTCACTCTGGGCCAGGCATTGTGCTAAGAGGCTAACTTGTATTCTTTCATCTCATCCTCACTTTGACCCCTAGGAGACAGATTCTGCTAGCCATTATTCTCAGTAGGTCTGAGGAATTAGTAGATTGTTTGCAATCAGAACCGTGAGTGGTAGAACCAGGAATCAAACCTAAATCCCTGTAGCTCCAAAGCCTATGTTGGTAACCAGTTCAGAGACAACCAGTTGTAAATTACTGAGGTAGCCAGTAATTTAGGCCCTACTGGTAGCACTATATTCACAGTGAAATATGGATGCATATTGATTCCACCGTCTAATTTGTTATACAGAAGTTACCCCATTTCGGCTTTAAGCAATGGGTCCAATTGAAACGATGTTAAACTGCATCCAGGAGGAGAAGAGTCAACAAGAATCTGAGCAAGAACTGACCAGAGGAGCATCCTCTGAGGCCCCAGAGAAGATGCATGGCAGCAGCTGGACATTGTAAAAGACCCCAGTGGTAATTCTGTTTTGGCATCATAAGTTATTAATTCAAGAGGAGGAATAGGAGAGGCCTGCTCAGGAGCACAAGATTACATGGCAGGGTTCACATGGTCACGGGGCATCCATCCAAGTTCTGGGCAGTGGCACTGAGGGCTTTGGTGGGTGTGGCCAGGCTCCTTCTCTGAGCAGGTGCACAAGCTGTTCTCCCATGGTTGCTATGGGTGTGATGGCCCCCATGCAGCTCCTCTGAACTGGTTCCACCAGGTAACACTTCCAGTGTGAGGACACACCCAGACTAGATGGAGCAGATCAGTAAATGGACATTGACCTGAAGCAGTTGTAAACTAGAAATGGAACTTCTTCAAAGAAGACCAAGTTGGATGTTAAGTGGCTTTTTGGATTGGAGGGGGTGGGACAATCAAAGGAATTTGGCCAAGAACTTCACAAAGCTCAATCATCCAGTGATTGCAGGATTAAGGGCAGGATTCCCTTGCAGAACCTAGCCTTCATCAGTGAAATTGACCTTCACTATGTATAAGTCTTAAAACAGAGGATTTAATCTTGGGTCCATAAACAGTCAGCAAACATTTATATTGTGTTTTGTTGAAATGCTTTACACTTTTCAATCATATTGAGGATATGAAGGAGAATATTTAGATTAGCAATAGCTACGTTTACTATATTAGAAATAGAAACTAAAATTGTTTGAATGATTTTTCTCACAATTCACTTCAAAATAGGAACATTGAGTGAATTGTGATGAATACACTCCACCGAAATTAGTTTCAACCTCGTGCGCCCTTGAAATTAGTCTTAGGGCTGGGCATGGTGGAGCCCACCTGTATTACCTGTAGCACCAGAGGCTGAGGCAGGAGTTCAAAAATTCGAAGCCAGCTTCAGCAACCTGGAAGAGGCATAGGTCATTAAATAAAATATTTTTAAAAAACTGCTGGGAATGTAGTAAGCACACCTGGGTTCAATTCTAGTACCAAAAAAAGAAAATGTAAAAAGAATGAAAGTAGTCCTAAGGAAAGAATCATTTTGTTATAGAATATGAAAAGGCATAATGAAGAATTTAAAATGAGTTTTAGGGCCAGAAATATGGCTCAGTAGGAGAGCACTTACCCAGCAATAGCAAGGCCAAGGGTTCAATCACCAGCCCAGGAAAAAATTAATAAAATAAATTGTATTTTCTTTGTTTATATTACTTGAGTCTGAAATGGGTTAAATATGGTGACAAAGGTTAAAAATATTACAAAAAGTTGCTTTTATTACACTATGAATTGTATCATACAAAATTAACACAGTGTATAATAATATTTATAACATATAACATGCAGTGCTTATAAAATGCATCATACAAAAAACCACTCCAGGTGGTACATGTCTATAATCCTTGCTACTGGAGAGGCTGAGGCCAGAAGTTCACAAGTTGGAGGCCACCCTCAGCAACTCAGTGAGGCCTTGTATCAAAATAAAAAAATTAAAAAAGAATGGGGTTTAGGTCAGTGGTAAAGTGCCCCTGGGTTCAATCCCTAGTAGCAAATAAATAAATAAAATGTATAATACAGGCCTTGGGTTGTGACTCAAAGGTAGAGCTGCTGTCTCACATGCAGGGGCACTGGGTTTTATCGTCAGCACCACATACATAAATAAAATAAAGGTATTGTGCTCATCTACAACTAGAAATAAAAAAAAGCCTTTAAAAATGTATCATACACTTTTTTACATTACAAAATACTTTAGAAATCTTAGAAAAGTTTGTGTCATTTTGATGGCCTCATTTCCTTGATTTGCTGTTTGCCATCTTCAGCTATGATACAAAGGGTTTTTCTTTTTTTCTATGTAACTTATCTATGTTGAAAGCTTCTGGGTTTGTTTAACCAGAATAATTTTCTAACTTTTACATTGACTTTATTATGTCCTTGATTATTTAATAAAATAATATTTCTCACTGAGGAGAGAGCTAAACTTCTTTGCAGTTCCTGTCAGTTTCTAGGTTTATTCTTAAATGTCCCCTTCAAAGAGGAAAAAAAAGTGTTATTTCTCATGCACCCGTGGCTCTAAATTAAGGGTTCACATTGAACAGGTTTGGATTTTCACCTTCCTCAAATCAGTCCTACAGGTGGAATGAAAGGCTTCATGTGGTAGTGCATGCCTGTAATCCCAGCAGCTCCGGAAACTAAGGCCGAGGAGAATAGCAAATTCAAAGCCATTCTCAGCAATTTAGAAAAGCTGTAAGCAATTTAGTGATACCCTGTATCTAAGTAAAGTATATATATATATATATATATATATATATATATATATATATATATATATATATATATATATGACTGAGGATGTAGATTAGTTGGTTAAGTATTCCTGGGTTCAATCCCCAGTACCAACAAACAAACAAATTTTGTGGATTAAAACTATTGATAGCAGGGCTCCTCAAGAAAGTTGAAAATCTCAAAAACTTTGTGACTCTACCTTATAAAAACAGGTGTCAGAAACATTAGGTCTCTTTGATATGATTACTTGATGAATTGCTTGAGCATAAATGAGGTTTTTTTTTTTTAATGTTTCTTTCCACATTGAAGTCAAAAGAAGCATTGTCTTTAGCATACCTTTCCACCTTATTTGGTTTTGATTTCATGGAAGCTATTTTACAATTCTGCAAAATATAGATAGGTAATAGCAAGGCAAAATATCCCTCACATCTACAGAGTTACATTCCACTGTGGCAGCCAGGTTCAGATAACTCCCTTTCCATCTGTTGAAGAAGCTTATTTGAGCTCTATGTGTGCTTCTGCTTTGACTTTTCCTTTCCTTGATATAAGTCTGTGCTTTCTGACTTCTCCTTTGAGTCAGTTATTATCTGCCTAGTCTCCTCATTGCTTTAGTGAAAATCCCTAGCAAGTGTTCATTTTATTCTGTTTGAAGGTCATGATCTGACCTTTTAAAAATATATGTTTTCAAACAATGCACAGGGTAAATGTTCATTACAAACAATGCAAACTTTAGGCTTCAGAGTTTAATTCTTGCCTTTAGTCCCAGCAGTTTGGGAGGCTGAGAATTTGTGTTCAAATCTAGCCTCAGCAACTTTGAGACCCTAAGCAACTCAGAGAGACCCTGTCTCTAAATAAAATACAAAATAAGACTGGGGATGTGGCTCAGCGGCCAGGTACCCCTGAGTTCAATCTTGGATATCAAAAATAAAAGAATTGAACACACTTGTGTAACCAGAATCCAGGTCAAAAGCAGACTCCCTGTTTTTTCTCACAATCACTACCCTCCCCCAGCCCACAAAAGAACTTGAGACTGAGTTCTCAAACTTGGATTAATCTTGCCTCTTTTTGAATTTCATACAAAGTGAATTACAGCATTTTTGTGAAAGTTCCTCTCACTGATTATATTTTCATCCGCATGTTTTCATACAGTGGTAAAATATTCACTACCACATCTGATGTCAATTGATATTTGGGTATTTCCATTTAGCACTATTATGATAGAGCATTTATAAACATTCCTATTGGTATATTTTCACAATAATGCAATTTCTACAGTGGAATTGCTAAGTCACATTTATTTCTCCTTTTGTCTAAAACATGAATTCACTCTGATAATCTTTGATCTAATCTAACACAACAAGGTTCCTTTACCCTCTCCCTTTCTTTATTTGTAGTTCATTTCATCCACAGTGAGAAAACTAGATCCCACTATATATAGCATGTTTATTATTTGCTCAATACTAGAAACTTGTAAAATAATTTCAGAATTGATAACCTGTATTCCCTAGCTGTGTCTGCTGAGAGGGCCTGGGATCAATGGCACTCCAGTAGCAATGAACACAAACAGAACCTCAAGAAAGGGAAGCAGAGGCCAGATGCAGTGGTGCACACCTGTAATCATAGCATCTCAGGAGGCAGAGGCAGGAGGATCACAAGTTTGAAGCCAATTTGGGAAACACAGTGAGACCCTGCTCAAAATAAAATTTAAATATCTGAGGGGTAAAGCTCAATGGTAGAGGACTTGCCTGGCATGTACAAAGCCATGGGTTCCATCCCAAGCACTACAAAACTAAATGAATAAATATATAAGGAATTGTTGAATGTGTTACTGGTGAGGGCTGCTGGGTTCATTGTCTCTGTTCAGCAAAGAATTGAAAAACAGGACACAGAGACAGCAAGCAAGAAGTAGGCTTATTGTACAAGCAACAGAGTTACAGCCATAGGCTTCTCTGAAGGGAAGGGGCCCCAGAGCTGGGAACTCAATGGATGATTTTTTCTTGTTCTTTTTATAATCTTTGGAATTTCCTCCTTTCCTTATCTCCTCCCTGTCCATGTGCTCCTCACTATTATTGATTGGTGCCCCACTCTGTCAATGCATCTGTTATAGTTTTTTCTATTGCAACCCGTATTAGGAGCATGAATGTAAAAGTGCTTGTTTGATTGGGTCCTCCACTTGTGTCCTCCATGGGTACTTTCATCATGCAGGAAGTTTTCCTCATCAGAAGACCCTCTTCCTGCTTATTTTTTCTGGCCCCACTCCTGACCTCCTCACTCGCCATCTTGCCCTGACTGCATAAACTCTTCTACATCTAGAAAACCACCCTTTGGAAACACAGTGTTCATGAATAGTGAGGCAGGAATCTGCAATGAATGAAAGGGTTAGTAGGTAAAAATATGATGATAAGATATTTACATAGTATTAAAGTATCTCCCATGAGATATTTATTACAAAAGGAAACTTTTACAGTAGAGAGATCATGCAGCCATCACCTTTATCAAACCTCTCCCTTCCCCCCATTAATGGGCATTGAGCCCAGGGGAGCTGGCCATACCACTGAGTTACATCCCAGCCCTTGATGGGATGGACTGAGAAACACTCTACACAACTTCACAGGAGCTTAACACAAAGTCAGAATGGCTGAACCGTGGCATTTGAGCTGTTGTTACTTTTACAATATTTATTAACACTACACCTTGATGCTCACCCTGCATTTCGCTTCTCCCTGTACCAAGCAGACTCTCCTCTCCTCTCCTCTTATATCTTTTCCCACCTGACAGGAGTCTTGGACTGCATACTAAAAAGATGGTAGAATAAAAACAAAATATAAACAACCAAAAAGCTTCCTAAACCTCAACTTTCCAAGTTCTCTCCCTCCTTTCCCCACCCTGCCCAGGATGTCCTGGTTCTCTTCTCTGGCTATAGCTTGTTGTGTCTTGGCTAGCTGCCTCCTAGGCAAACTGCAGGCTGCCTTGTAGGGCATGACTGAGCACTCTCCTGGATGGGTGTCACTGGTGGATCTGCAAATCCTTCCTGGTGCCAAAAGCAAAACACAAGGACGCATTGTGTGGTTCAGGCACTCCCAGCCAGGAGGCTTTCCATTTGGGCAGTCTCTCACCCCATGCCTGTGTTCAGAGAGGGCAACCACCAGCTTCCCGTTTCCCTTGCACCTTGGCTTTGGGCATGAGCAATGGGAGCAAGCCCCAAAGAGGGCTGCAAACCTGAGTACACTCCATGGGCACTGGTACAACCTAGCACCATGGGGGCAAATCCCCATACCTCTAAATAGTCTCTGTGTACCTTGGTCCACCTCCTCGACCCTCCCAGACTCACCTTGCATTCAGCATGGGTATCACAGCAAACTGCAGGGTAAGGGAACATTAAAGAAAAGAGAGACTGGAGGCTCCTGCACAAGGGTGTCTCATTAGCTCAGGCCAAGAGTGTTCTTTCCTGTCAGCAGGAGGCTTATGGCTAGAGACCCCCAAATACCCCAGTAGCTTCATTCTCACCTGGTTCACCCTCCACATTCCCTCATTATCTAAGATTTTCCTGGGACCTGAGAGTTAAAAGGCTCCATAATGCTGAAGATGTGAATTTTGCAGGCAGACCTAAGTGCCCTCCAACCTGGAAGCTGTGACTCTCTGTCTTTAGATTAAATATATTCATACATTTTCCTTGAAAAATGGGGATGAAAATACTTCCTTGGTACAAAATTAATTGAGATAAGGCATGTAGAGTCCAAAACACAACTGAGATTAGAGAAGACATCCAGCAAATGACAGAACAATAATAAATTATGGTACTTGATGTCCACCAGTGTGCTTTGTGGCCTGGCACCTGGTGGGTATATTCATTTAGTTACTTTCACTGATGCCATTCTTCCCAATTTTGAATTTTATTGCTCATTTTTAGAGAGAGAATGTTGAACTTTAGTAAACTGGGCCCTTACTGTCTTCTTGCCAAGAAATATCCCATATACATTGGGCTGGTTTCTTTAAGTGTGAAACACACAGTTGCCATAAATGCAGGCAGTTTATGGAATCATTCAAGTAGTTCTAGTCCTACCATATTTTCTAGGTAAGCAAATCTTCTACTAAGAGCAATAATTTGTCTCCTTCACAATACTGCCTCTTTTGATTTGTCCTTTATTGCATTGAACTGCCCTTGAGTACTTGATTAATTAATTAATTCAATGTCAGCATCTCTACATTTTCCTGGTGTAAGAAAGAACAAAGGCCATGAAAGGAGGCATATGTCTGTATTCCCATGGCTGGGAGGCTGAGGCAAGAGGATTGAGAGTTCAAAGCCAGGCTCAGCAATTTAGAGAGGTCCTAAACAACTTACAAGACCCTGTCTCTAAATATAAAAAAAAGGCTAGGGATGTTGTTCATGCAGCTCAGGGGTTAAGAGCACCTGGGTTCTATTCTCTGAAAAAAGATTAAAAAAAGGAACACAGCTGTCCTTTATCCTCTATGCCATGTGTCAAGTGTTTGATTAATAAAGAAGTAATTTTCCATGTATATGTCCCTTAACTTATACCTCAGAGTTTATCATTATTGATAAGTCATCAATGGCTGTTTAATTTCAATAGTTAAGTATTTATTGAAATGATATCATTATTTTTATTTTTGATTCTTTAAGTATGAGACAGGAATGGAGTCCTGAAAATTTTTCAGAATTCCATTTGAAAATGAATAGTTAGAAACAATTTAATTTATTTTCAATTACCAGTTAAATGACTTGGCTGACTTGGGAGGCTGAGACAGGAGGATCACAAGTTCAAGGTCAGCCTGGAAACTTAACCAGGCTCAAAGCAATATAGTGAGACACTAAAAATAAAAAAAATAGAAGTCCAGGGATGTGGTGATGTGGCTCATTGGTAAATTACCCCTGTGTTAAATCCCTAATACAAAAAGAAAGAAGGAAACAAAATTAGCAGCTAAAGGATAGCCTATAAATTAGAGCAGGAGGATATTTAGATATTTATTTCAGGAAAAAACTTTAAGTTAGAAATATTTTAAATACATTTCAAAAACCACAGAAATATTATAAATGAAAAAGAGATTATATCTTTAATAACCCTTAAAACTACTTGAAGAAAATAATGGAAATCATTTTTTATAATTTTGAAGTGTGGAATCATACGCAAATTGTAAAATCTAGAAATCACAAAAAAAAAATTGAGAAATTTGGCTACCTAATATCTAAACTTCCTGAGCAAACACACCAAAAAGATAGTTAAAGGGAGGTCTGGGGAAAACATTGCCAGCACCAATAAAAGGTATTTACATTAATAATCAGAATATACAAAGAAAAGGGGAAAATAGAAGGGAAAATTATTTGAGTAGCAAATGCAACCCAATCTCACTTCAAAACAGCAGAAACTAAATAAAACCGACAAGAAGATACCATTTTGAAGCATAGGATGGTTTTATTTAAAAAAATTAGGTGTTGGGGATCAGCGCTGGACACCTGGGTCTGTGACCTCAGTTCCTGCCACTCCAGAGGAATTTTATGTAAAGGATACCTCCTCCTCACTATTCCAACCAGACAGTGATGTCAGAGTTGGGTGCACACTGGCTCATCTGTGGTTTGGTGAGATTTGGGGGCAGTGTTTGCCTTTTGGATGAAACATAAATGTTCTCTCATTCTGTGATTGCCAGGCCAGGAATCTAGTCTTTCCAGAATACACGATAATGGGATAATGGGGACTAGGAATGTGGTTCAGTGGTTGAGCACTTACCTAGCACATGCAGGCCCAGGTTTCAATCCCCAGCATAGGGGGAGAGAGAGAGAGAGAGAGAGAGAGAGAGAGAGAGAGAGAGAGAGAGAGAGAGAGAGAGAGAGAGGGAAAAAAAGAAAAGAAATGTGGTATTTACAGATGCCCTCCCTCTCTAACGCCTGCACTACCTCTAGTGCGCTGACCTCCAGTGGAACGGAGCAAGAAGGTCTCAAAACGAGTCCTCCATGAAAGCCCACTACCTCCCAAACCACAAGTGGTAAAACCCCCAAGAAGCACTTAGCTAAAAAAATCGCTTGAAATGAGCGCCCTCTAGTGTAGTTACAGGGCCAGTGTTGTGGTGCTCTGACATCTAGTTTGTCCACTAAATTTCAGATTTATTAACTCTTCTTCTAGCGTCTGGTGTGAGAAACTGCTCCGATTTAAAAACAGATTTGTGCTTCCAGAGGGCAGCTATTCCGCTTGGTGGGAGGCTTTTTAGAAGACACAAATAAGATCTGTGCTATCCATGCCAAATGTGCAGTAGTTATGCCAAATGACCTCAAAATAACACTCTGACACCTTGAGAACTTATGTAAGAACCTACTCTGGGGCAGGATATATGGGTAGCTGTGTGAAAGCCTCCCATGCATGAGACCCTGGGTTTGATTCACAGCAACTCAAAAACAACAAACAAAACCAGTATTTTTTAGGTCTGAAGTTAAACATCCCCTCTGTCCCCAAGGTGTCAAAACGTGCCTCAGGGGATTATTATAAGCAGAAAACTAGGGGAGAGGAATCAGGTATTGGCAGCTTTTCCATTTTTATTTGTGTGTGATTTTTTATATAAATGTTAAATATGCAAAGCATTAATGCAGATCAAAATTTTAAATGAACAAATTCTGGCAATTCAGCTGTATGATGATTATAAAGGTCTGCTATTATTTTTCTTTTTTTGGACCCTGGCAGTATTTTGATTGTTTACAAACTAAGTTAACTTCTTACTGACAGCCACTAAATGTCATTTGTAGAATTGTGATCATGCAGTGGATTTCACTCACTATGTCTTTCTGAATTGTGCCACATGTAGTGCAGGTTTTTAATACTGTCCATCTTCTGTGCTGTTTTTATAAATTTGCTATTAAAATATAGGAAGCCAGGCACTGTGACACATGCTGGTAATCTCAAGCATTCCAGAGGTTGGGGCAAGGGATTACAAGTTCAGGGGCAGACAACTCTGCAACTTAGTGAGCCCCTGTCTCAAAATAAAAACTTAAAAATGCCTGGGGATATAGCTCAGTGGTAGAATTTCTCTGGGTTTAGTCCCCAGTACTTAATAAATGAATATATGCAACTGTTAAAAAGATGTATGTTCATGAAGCAGGTTTTATATTGGGGGGATAAAAAGAAGCATGAATAGGGCACTGTCTGCATAAATAATGGTATGTCCATCCACAGGATCCTTTGTAGCTCCTACATGGAATAAAGTAGATTTATGTGTACTCACTTTCATAAACTTTTTTCAAATTTTTGATGATCTTCCAAGAATTGATGCTAGGACACAGGTAGACATGAAAGTGAAAGCAAACTATTATTAGTTGATACCCTGTTTCTATATTTTTTTCTCCATATATACTGGAAACAAGGCAATATGTAGAGAAGAAATAGGAGGATCAACCACGTTATGGGAACAGAAGTGGAATTATTTGGCAGAGGAAATTAGTGACAGGGAGGAGTTGGATGTTTTCGATTTTATACTTTATTACTTTGTGCTCTAACATAACAAGAAATTAAAGTGTGTGTGTGTGTGTGTGTGTGTGTGTGTGTGCATGTGTTTGTGTGTGTTTTGAATCTTAAATTCACAATATTAGGCAACCAATCCCTAACTTTGAGCTATAACAATTTTTGTGGATTTAAGTGTTCTTTGATAATTTCCCACTGAGCTAAACTACTGTGGAATGTCCAACCAAGTATGAGAAATGCATGGCAACTGACTAGGGACTGAAACCTCCAAAAACATAAACTAATCCTGGTAAGGTGGACAACACCTATTATTCCAACAACTCTGGAGGCTTAGGAAGGAGGGTCACAAATTCAAAACCACCTAAGCAACTCTATGTCTCCAAAAATAAAGAGGGTCAGCAAACTAGCTAAGTGGAGAAGACCCCTGGATTCAACTCTTAGGCCATCAAAAAAAAAAAAATAGAATAAGCATTATCACAGCTATTAGCAGTTGTATGGGGAAAATTAACACAGCTAACTTGATAACTTTATGTGGCTAACTTGATAAGTTTATGTGAACATTCTTATCTGGGGATTCAGTGTTCTGTTAGAAAAGATAGCATTTTCCTATGGAAACATCTAGAAGCAGAATTGCTAGGCATCTTCCACTTCAATCAACATTCCGACTGACTGTCCAAATAAGACATTCCCTATGAAACTCTTCACAATGATTCCAAGAGGGTGGGCAAAGGACAACCATAAATGCAAGATTTCTTCACTACTCCTGGTGTTGTTTAAATGACAAGAATGAGTATAGCCTCTTTAGTAATCAAACATAATGATAGCAAAATGAAAAGGACTGACAAAAAATACTCTATCCTTGGCCTGCTTCTACACAAAACACCCCAGGAGTCAACAGGATATTCAGGAAGAGCATCTCCAGCAGCATGTGTGAATCATGCCCCCTAGTGCTCTGAGGGATGTAGCCTGCAGAGTTGGGTCCATAGGAGCTGTTGGAGACAGGAAACTCTCTGGTGGAAGACTTCAAGGTGTTGTATGTCCTAGAGTCCCAAATTGCGAACCTGGTTCCAAGTGAAAAGTTCCGTGATACCGCTGTCTTCGAAGTTTCTCTCAAAAACTCAGATCAACAATATCCAAAGTCTCCCTGGTCCACCCTCAGATATCATTGACCTGCATGCCCAGGTGACTGTCAGAACACTCTGGATTCACAAACAGGGTCTCCCATCTCAGTGCAGGAGCCTCCAGGAGTTCTTGAAGTTGCAGTAGCTGAAACTATGGCTTCAATACAAGTTCTGCTTTCAGTGGGGACCTGGGCTGCTCTCTAGCAACTTGCTGTCCATGTAACACAAAAGGTAGCCCATGTAGGAGGATGGAGGTATTCAACTCAATTATGGTCCCAGAAAGATTCTGCCAAGAATGTGAATTGAAAATTGAATGACACAGCAACAGGCACATGTCTGCCACAGTACACACCAGGCACATTCACTGTGAGCACAGTGGGAGAGTTGAGGGCTGGGGGAGATTTTTAAAGGCAAAGGTAAAAAGAACTACAACACATATTTCCAAATAATAAGTCTTGTCAACTGTAGTATAGAACAAGATAGATGTAAGTTGAAAGTTAAGCAGACAGTTTCTGGACACACATCGCTGCAGAAGTCTGTTGTAAAAGGCTGAACTCCTGCAGACTCTTGTAAATTTTTGTCAAGCAATCCTGGCTGAGATGTCTTCCTTCATAATGTCCTGGCTTGGTTTTTGTGGGTTTGTTGGTGATGGTGAACACACATGAAAATCCATTGTGATACCAATGACACTGTCAAATTTCAGAGAATCCAGGCTGTCCTGGCAGACTATAATATCCTGAAGATGCTGCTCTACATCAGGGAGGAGAGCAGCAGCCTTCAGACCCTGCCATACAAAGGCACTGTAGAGGACCTTATATCCAAGGTGGAGATAATTTGTGAGACAGGCTGTGCAAGGGGGATCTAACTAAGCACACATTGGTTTGAATCTGGCAAGTGCTGTCTTTGTGCCTGTTGCTGTGGCAGTGGCTGCCTGAGTCCAGCTTTCTCCAAAGCATTAGGAGAGGCACAGTCAGGGATCTATGACTGGTGGGTACTGCTACCCCTCCAGAAGACACTGAGAGTTCAGGAAGCTGTGAGGAAGGGCAGTTAGGTGGGATTAAGGGGGATGTATGAAGGACTTGGGGGAGTTGTTTTTCTTATTTTTATTTTTTTAAATTTTCTAGGGCATTTGTGATTTTTTGAGGATTTGTTTGTTTGTTTATGTTGTTGTTTTCAAGAAAATTTCCTACACTGAGAATCTTTATGTGCACATTCAAGAGACTCTTAGCTCTGACCCTGAGAACATGACTACAGGATGACTTCTGACTATAGGTCCCTAAAACTCAATGCCAAGGACTTCAGTTAAAATTTCAGCCAAGTCATCAAATGTTTCATACCTCTGCTCAGTTGGGGACATTAGAATTGGGTCTTGTACTGGCAGTTTCTCTTGGTAACTCTGTGGCTGTTGAAGCTGTGGATTATAAGAAACCCAGGCACTCTCTGGCAGTCCTCCAAACAGATCCAAGAGGTCCATGTCCTGCTGCTGCTGCTGCATCATTGCCTGCACACTATTGTCACAGGGCAAAGGCAAGCCATCAAATAGTTCATACCCTTCACCCCAGAACTGCTGGTTTGGGGACCTGGGCTGCTCTCTAGCAACTTGCTGTCCATCTATTGCAATAGGCTCTGGAAGAACACTCAACTCCATTTGTGGAGTAGATTTGCACTCAATCTGAGACCTTGAGTCCTCTCCATTCTTTTGAGAATCCACATCCTGCTCTTGTGGAAAGGAGAGCAACTGCTGCCCCAAGACATTGTGCTTCTCAGACAATAGAAGTGGGTCCTGAACAGGCAGCTTCTCTTGATAACTCTGGGGCTGTTGCAGCTGTAGATTATAATATCCCCAGTCACTCTGCTGCTGTGGTCCCCACAGATCAAAGAAGTCCATGTCCTGCTGCTGCTGCATCTTTCTCTGTGCAACTGACACAGGGCAAAGGCAAGCCATCACATAGTTCATAGCCCTCACCCCAGACCTACTGCTTTGGGGAACTGGGCTGCTCTCTAGCAACTTGCTGTCCATCTATAACAAAAGAGTCACAGGAGCCATTCTCTTCCCTGGGGAGTCCCCATGTCTCCACAGGAAAGGAGCCAGCTTTTCCCTGTGGAGCCTGCTGGAGGCAAGAAGGTTGTGCAGTGGTGCTGTTGTCATATAGCATCTGGGCCTCCTGGTGACCTACAACAGGATGATGCCCTTGGACAGGGAAATCATGTCTTCTCCTGGCGACAACTGCTTTCTGTTTCTCTTTTAGTCGTAGTCTGGATCTTTTATTTTGAAACCAAATCTAAAAAGAAATAAATTATTTTCAATAAAATATTTTATAGTAAAGCTTAGCTTCAGCATTATCACTGATCTGCTCATTGGCCTGGGGTAGACACAAAAAAGGCAATCCATCCTGGGATGAACCATGGAGGTTATTGTGGAGGTTATGAACAGTGCACAATTCCAAACTCCCAACTCTTCCCAAAATCTACCAAAGTTCTTCAGTGCATGTGAACATAGCTTTTCAAAGTCTCCCAACTACCTCTCTGCAACCTAGGAGAGCCCCAGTTCCCCTGCATACTTTCACACAGCCTCTTGATTTTTCTCAAGCTGCCCCATCAACACCCATTTATGACTCCATATCCTGTAAGGTTATTCATAAATTTGTTGCATTTAAAAGTCATAAACTGAACAAACAAAAGTTTTTCAAAATTGGACAGTGTATTATAGATGTGATCCTAACACCTGAATAGAACAACTCTAATCTATATTTTTTTTCTCCTGCATCAATTCAGGATTATTGCAATGTCAGCCAGAGTCCACAAAGCTTTGAGGTATGTGTTTAAAAATGACAAAATGCTTTTTAGACTAGGTAACGTAATTAGCTAGGGTTGCTAGAGGCTCACAGTCAAGAGTGTCTGGAAGCATTTTGGTATTTGATCACTCCTGAAACCCATCTCCCAATCAGGATGAATTTAGGTTAACATCTAGGTAAATCTTTGATCCCCACAAAGAAGGTTTAAAATTTTAACTCTACATAACAAAACTGGTTCTTGTAAATACATGCTCTCATTTTCCCTTCCAACATAATGAAACACAAAGAAAATAAGATGTGAGCATCCATCATTTGTCAACAGTTAGCAGGGGGGGTTCAAAATGATGAGACCAAAAGGCAGGTGCTCTGCTGATAGTAGGCCCGCCCTGGCCCCTGGGGACTCAACCCCCAGTTCTTTGTTATGCATGTCAATGTGGCCAGCTCACAAGGCCATGATGCAGGCTTGCAGTTCCCTGTTTATCTGCCTCACACATATGTGTCTAGGGAACATCTTGACCTGTTCGAGCCTCCTGATAGGGGACGGTTACGTGATGGTAACCCAAGGACTCAGTTATTACTCTTCCCTCCTCACTTTTGAGTAATTTCCCGCAGCTGTTAAAAAGATATATAAAGGGGACAAATCTGGCAATAAAGGGCACACACGCTCCCTCCTGGATGAAGAACCTTGGTGTCCTGTGTATTTTTAACCCCGCCGTCCCTCGCTGGACTCGGCTCCGTTAGCCGGACGCGGCATCTGGAGGTTCCCACAGAAATCCAGAAAGTAGGGGTAAGCGGACGGGGCTCACCTTCTAAAGGTAGAAGGGGGAGGATTGGTTTAAAGGTAATTTAAAGAGACAGGGTACGTACCATGGGTAACTCAACAGCAAAGGTTCGTCTGGCCAACGAACTAAAAGAGCTGTTAAATACACAAGGAACAGGAATAAAAACTAAGACTGCAACCGAATTCTTTGAAGTTATAGCCCAGGCTTGTCCTTGGTTTCTGACAGGAGGTTTTCTCAATAACAATGATTGGGCTTTGGTTTGGCAACAGCTTCGCAGGGCTGTGTTATCTGGAGGGGATTTCTTGTTGTGGAAAAGTGAATATCATGAAAGGTGCCGCGAGCTGGCTCAGATTAACCTGAATGCGGGCCATCAACAGCAAAATGCTGAAATGTTAACAGGAACTGGGCAGTATGCCACCATAGGCCAACAAATTAGTTACGACCCAGGTGTTTATGCTCAGATAGCCTCAGCTGCGGTCCATGCCTGGAAAGCCCTGCCCGTTTCTAAGACTGAAGCAAGAATTTCCAAGAACTCTCAAGGGCCCTCTGAACTTTATTCGGACTTTATAGCCCACCTAATGCAGGCGGCTGGAAAAATATTCCCTAATCTGGAACAGGCTATGCCACTTATTAGACAACTGGCATATGAAAACGCTAACACTTACTGCCAAAATGCTATTAAGTCCTCCCGGGCCAAAAGTATAGATGACATGATTCGAGCATGCAAAGATATAGATGGGCCTCATACTACTGGTCAGGTTTTGGCTGCTGCCCTTAAGACTGGAATGCAAAAATCTGATAACAGGGGAACCCGCTCTAAGGGGTGTTTTAAGTGTGGGAAAGAGGGACATATAAGGAGAAACTGCCCGGAAAGGAGCGACGGTGCTGGCAGAGGGATGCTTGGAATTTGTCCTCGATGTCATAAAGGAAATCATTGGAGTAGTGAGTGCAGGTCAAAATTTGACATCCAGGGTAACCCAATACTGTAGGGAAACGGGAGCAGGGGCCCACCCCGGGCCCCGGAAGCCAAAGTGTAATGGGCAGTGCAGGGACGAAACAGTGCCCCGGGGAGTGGGCGTCTCCGCCACCTCCCCCTGACCAACCCCTTTCTATCTGGGAACTCCCCAGGGGAACACCGGGAAGTGCAGGATTGGACCTCAGTTCCACCTCCCGAGCAGTACTGACTCCGCAGATGGGTCCCCAGACCCTGCCAACTGGAGTCTTTGGCCCTTTGCCGGAGGGAATTGTGGGACTGATACTGGGAAGAGGCAGCACTCTGCATAAAGGGCTCAGAATTCTTACAGGTGTGGTTGATGCTGATTACCACAGGGAGTTAAAAATTGTTGCCGAGGCTACCCAAGGGATAGTTATTATTCCTCCCGGAGAACGCATAGCACAATTATTGCTGCTGTCGGTGGCATCTCTACCCAGCCGCGCCCTACAGGCAGCCCGGGGTAATGGCAGTTTTGGTTCCACCAGCTCCCCTCAAACCTTTTGGGTAGCACACTTGGACTCCCGACCACAGTTAACCATTAAAATACAGGATAAAATCTTCAAGGGGATATTAGATTCAGGAGATGATGTCTCTGTTATCTCTAAGAAACAATGGCCATCTGCTTGGCCTCTCCAAGATCCCTCAGCTGTATTGCAGGGGATTGGGCAGACGAGACCAGAAAAAAAGTGCCTCCTTTCTAAAATGGAGAGATGAGGAAGGACACAGTGGTTATTTTCAGCCTTACGTAGTGGCTGGACTCCCCACAAACCTTTGGGGAAGGGACCTACTTCAACAAATGGGAGCTATCCTCACCACTCAGACCCTAAAAGGGAGTAGTAAATTTGTTAATGACATGATGTTAGATATGGGATGGCTTCCCGGAAAAGGACTGGGGAAAAGAGATGAGGGAAGGGCAACACCTGTGGACCCTACAGAAGAAATTACCAGAAGTGGAGGAGATCGGAGGGGGCTAGGAAATTTATCCTAGGGGCCACTGAAATGCGGCCACGTCCTCTATCTATTACTTCATTATCAGAAGACCCTGTGTGGATAGAACAGTGGCCCCTAACTAAGGACAAATTGCAGGCTGCGACCCTTCTGGTTCAGGAACAGCTTAGGGTGGGGCATATAGTGCCTTCCACTTCCCCCTGGAATACTCCTATTTTTGTCATAAGAAAGGGGTCTAGAAAATGGAGGCTTCTCCAAGACCTATGGGCTATTAATAATACCATGCAGCCCATGGGACCTTTACAGCCAGGACTACCCTTCCCCACGGCTATCCCTAAAGATTGGCATCTTTTTATTTTGGACCAAAAAGATTGCTTCTATTCTATTCCCCTGGCACCCCAGGAGTGTAAACGTTTTGCTTTCTCTTTACCTTCAATAAATTTTAGGGAACCCTATCAGCGGTTTGAATGGACTGTCTTACCTTAAGGAATGGCCAATAGCCCTACTATGTGTCAGTACTTTATAGCAAAATTTCTGCAACCCTTTAGGCAACAATTCCCAAACTTTTACCTTGTCCATTATATGGATGATATATTGTTGGCAGGCCCTGATAGGAAAGCACTTTTCCAGTCTTATGAAGTCCTCCAGTCCCTGTTAAAGGGGGCCGGACTGATTATAGCCCCAGAGAAGGTGCAGATTCAGTATCCTTATAACTACCTAGGATATACTATTAACAAGGTAGGGATCACTCCCCAGAGGCCTCAATTTCAGGTGAACCAGCTCAAAACTCTGCACCAATGGCAGACATTTCTGGGGGAAATCCAATGGCTGCGGCCTTCCCTCCATGTCCCTACTGGTGAACTTAAACCCCTGTATGACCTTTTGAGAGGAGACCCCTCACCCACCTCCCCGTGAAAACCTACTCCAGAAGCCTTGAAGGCGCTAAGATTGATAGAGACAGCCTTACAAGAGATGCAGGTGATGCAGGTGGACTACTCCCAGTCCTTGTTATTCATTGTTCTGCCATCAAAACTCACCCCGACTGGAGTCTTTTGGCAGACTGGTCCTATTTATTGGGTTCAATTACCTGCATCCCCCTCCCGGGTCTTGATACCTTTCCATGATCTGGTAATACAATTAGTTTGGAAAGCAAAATATCTAGGAGATGCCCTGTTTGGGAAAACCTTTGATGTTCTCATATTACCATATAATCAAGACATTCTTTCTAAATTAAGACAGGAACATGATCTCTGGTGTCTTTTCTTCTGTAGTTTCATGGGACAGGTTGACAATCACTACCCTAAAAGCAGGCTCCTTGAAAGTCTAAAGACATGTCCAATAATTTTCCCAAAGATCCTAAAAAGGATCCTCTCCCGGGGGCACAAACCGTCTTCACTGACGGGGCCAAAATGGGTTTGCTGTCGTTTCAGATGGGACCCAAGTCATCCGCAAGAAAGTGGCCGATTGTTTGGCCCAAAAAGCGGAGGTTGCAGCCTTAATATTGGCCTTACAGACCTATAGCTCGGAGCCCCTTAATGTTTTTACAGACAGTCTCTATATCGCCAGGCTCGCCTCCGTGATTGAGACGGCACCTTATATTGGAAAACAATCCACTATCATGGATCAACTACAAACAGTGCAGCTTCTTATATGGGCTAGGGCAGACCCCATCTTCATAGGTCACATTAGAAGTCATTCCGGACTTCCAGGTCCTCTGGCAGCGGGCAACGCCATGGCAGACGCTGCCACACATGCCACTAATTTTATATATACAATAACTGAGTATGATAAGGCCCTACAACTTCATAATAAATTTCACCTAAACGCACAAACTTTGCCCTTCCGCTCAGGATGTTCCCAGAATCAAGCTTTAAAAATTGTCTCCCTATGTCCTACTTGTGCACCTTTTATCCATTCCCCTTCTCTGGGAGTCAACCCAAGGGGCCTTCAGCCAAACGACATCTGGCAAACTGATGTAACTCATATTCCTAGTTTTGGAAAGCTGTCTTTTGTGCATGTCAGTATATACACGTTCTCTGGTTTTATCTCCGCTACTTTACATTCAGGAGAAAAGGCTAAGGACGTGATACAGCACTATGTTAAAACCTTTTCCTTTATGGGAACCCCTCGATGTATAAAAACAGATAATGGCCCAGCTTATATTAGTCAAACCTTCCAAAAATTTTGCTCACAGTGGGATATTATACACAAAACAGGAATCCCATATAACCCCCAAGGACAGGCCATTGTTGAATGGGCCCATCAACATCTTAAAACCTATTTGCAAAAAACAAAAGAGGGGGAGATATACCAGAATTGTCAGGGACCACAAGCACTCCTAAGCATAACTCTATTCACTTTAAATTTTTTGCTCACTGATGCTGAAGACCGTACAGCGGTGCGGCGTCACTTTTCCCCTCCCACCATACAAAAAGCACAGATAAGATGGAAGGATCTGGCTACAGGGAAGTGGCAACCCCCTGCTCCACTCTTGGCTAGAGTGAGAGGAGCTGTATGTGTCTTCCCTCCAGGGACGGAAAAATCCATTTGGTTCCCGGAACGCTGCATGAGACCGGTAGACGCAGACTCGGGAAGGAGAAAGACCCTGGGACTTCAGGGGGAAATTGACTCCTATCTTCAGTTGGCTGGGTGCCAGGGTCAAGTCGGTAAGCCCTCCTGTTGGCCCACTGAAGCCCCCACAGGGATTTCTGACGGGGGGGGGCACGGATTCTGTTAAACATCTTCAAATCATCAGGCTTTTGAAACCACAGGTCCCTGACCTCATATACCACCCCTTGGTGCTGCCTAAGTCTCAGCTCCCAGATCTGGATGCCAATACATTAGATATCCTAGAAACTACCTTTTCTTTACTTAACAGTTCCAATCCTACCCTTGCTGGTGATTGCTGGCTCTGCATGACGGCAGGTGCAGTCATGCCATTGGCAGTCCCCATTAATTATACCATTGATGATGACAACACATGTCAATCTGGGCTACCCTTTAAGGTGCAGCCTCTAGGTGGTTTTATGTCTTGCCTTCTGGGCATGATGCAAAATAATACCTATGATGTTGATGTTGGAGTCTCTTCCTTTGGGAACTGCTCATTAGTAAAGAATTATTCTTCACCTACTCCGCCCATTTGTCCCCCTAATGGTACAGTTTTTATGTGTGGTGGAAATTTAGCTTTTCCCAGGCTCCCAGCAAATTGGACTGGCGGTTGCGTTCTGGCATTACTGCTTCCTGATATCACGATTATTTCAGGAGATGAACCCCTACCCATTCCTAGCCTAGACACCCTAGTTAGAAGACACAAGAGAGCTGTTCAGGCCTTACCACTCCTTGTTGGCCTTGGAATAACCGCTGCTGTGGGCACAGGCACAGCTGGACTAGGTATGGCTATACATTCTTATCGCCGTCTATCTCAGCAGCTTATAGATGATGTGCAGACCCTATCTGGCACTATTAGGGACCTACAAGACCAAATTGACTCTTTGGCAGAAGTGGTCCTCCAAAATAGTCGAGGCCTAGACTTACTGACTGCCAATCAGGGGGGAATCTGTTTAGCCTTAGGAGAAAGGTGCTGCTTCTATGCCAATAAATCAGGCATAGTTCACACTAAAATCAAGGAGATTCAAGAAGACCTAGAGAAAAGGAGAAAAGAATTATTCGAGAACCCTCTTTGGACTGGGATGAATGGGTTCCTGCCCTACCTTCTTCCCCTTCTGAGGCCCTTATTGGGTCTTCTTTTGATTGCAACCTTGGGACCTTGTGTTGCAAATAGGATAACTCAATTCATTAAGGACCAGATTAACATTTTAACCTCCAAGCCAATACAGGTTCACTACCAACGCCTGGAGATGGATGACTCTGCCCATGAGGTGAACTTATGACCCATCAGGAGATGAGATGTAACTGGACAGGAGCCAATACCCAAGCCCTCCTATGTATGCCTGCTTTTGCCCAGGTCCCTAATTACCCTGCCGACTTGGTGCCGTCATCCCAGACCCTTACATTCAGAAAGCTCCCTAGTCATAGCTATCCCACTGGCAAAGATGATGACTGGGATCCGCAGTTGTGTCCTGCTGGCCATGACATCCTAACTGAAAAGTGTCCGTTTACATAGGACAAGAGCTGATCTTGTAGTACCCAGTGACAGGCAACTTCCACGCTTGCACTGCAACCTAAGCCAGGGGAATGGGGCCTCCCCACAGATGGGTAAGCAGTGCTGGGGCGGTGGAGGACCTAAGACAGGGGCTACTTGATTCCCATTGACATGCAAAAAACAAAAAATGGGGACTTGCTGATAGTAGGCCCACCCTGGCCCCTGGGGACTCAACCCCCAGTACTTTGTTATGCATGTCAATGTGGCCAGCTCACAAGGCCATGATGCATGGGCTTGCGGTTCCCTGTTTATCTGCCTCGAACATATGTGTCTCGGAACATCTTGACCTGTTCAAGCCTCTTGAGAGGCGACGGTGACGTGACAGTAACCCAAAGACGCAGTTATTACTCTTCCCTCCTCACTTTTGAGTAATTTCCAGCAGCTGTTTAAAAAAATATATAAAGGGAACAAATCTGGCAATAAAGCGCACACGCTCCCTCCTGGATGAAGAACCTTGGTGTCCTGTGTATTTTTAACCCCGCCATCCCTCGCTGGACTCGGCTCCGTTAGCCGGACACGGCAGTGCTCCCTTTCTCATTTCCAGACTCCCTAGGATCATCTCCCTGACCATGCTTGCTTCCGCATCACATGGGCTTATTCTAAACTGTTTCACTGCTTTTCAAACCAGTTCCTCTCCCTGATATTATCTGGTTATGATTTTATACTTCTCAGTATACCATCATTCATTTGCAGGATGTTTGAAGAATTTCCACTTCATGGAACATTTGAAATACAATAACTTCACAGCTGACAGAGAATTTGCTATTCTTTTATTTGGCAACACTGTTATTACATTCCCTTTCTTATTTTCTCTAAGAAAATGTTCTCCTAGTCCCAGGCAACACATATTTTCAATAAGCATTGGATATTGATAGAAGAGAGATATTGCAAACCCAATTCACTATACATTAGGGCAATCCCAATGCAGTAAATCTTTGGGCAGCATAAACAATAATTCACAAAAATCATCATATCAGAATTTCCCAAAGCAAAATATTGACTCATGTCCCAAATGGCTACAAAGTGCCTACTAATGCTATGAGGTGCCACATGTGGGACATAATTGAACCAAGTCTTTCTCCTGCACCTTGGGTGATCACCTCTTGGGAGTTAGATTGGCATACAATAATGAGCAGTTTGCAAATAAAATCCCCCAATGTCTCTGCCAAAAAAACAAATCAGGACAAATTGAAGTGCCATCTTAAATCTTATCACTGAATACTAAACATCTCTGCAAACTCTTTGTCCCAACTTTAAAATACCCAATCTTCCCAATTTTCCATAATTCCATAGCCAGCACCATGATCAAAAACTGGCATAGTTACTATTCTGAATAATTCCTGAGCATGTTAATAGGTGCCAACTCCCAAAGTGGCCTCACAGTTGTTGATTTTTTCATAAAAGTAACATAATAAATTCACACCCACACTGAAATGAAACTGTGACAAAGATCAACAATATCCTATGTGAAGAAATGACATGAGACATTTTCAAACAATCATTGTATTTACTGTATTATATGTAAAAGATATGATCATGCAAATTTTCCAAATTTTGACTTACATTGATTGAGCTTATAAGGCAATGCATTTGCTTGGCCAGCTCTTGCCGGGTCCCAAATCTGGGTAGGAATTCTGTTCAAATGATTGATTAAGAATCTCCAACTCATGTTTTGTAAATTTGTGCCGTGGTTTTCCTAACACTTTTTCCTTTTTTGTTTCTTCTACTTCCATAGGACTATCTTCAACTGAAGATGCTAAAAGTGCAGAAAGAGAAAGAAAAAGATTGAGGATTGCCTGTAGAATTCAGAGGAAAAAAATATTATTTGTTCACCAAGATTTTAACAATGCAGAGCTCTGCTTAACAACTTATTCCTATTAATAACACCAAAAATGGATTAACTGCTGATCCTTAAAAATATGAGGAAAACATGAGATTATCATATGCATGGTAGAGAAGAATTTTAGTCTAGCCAAAATTCAAAATATATAAAAAGAGACAAATAAAAAATGTTCAGTCAAAACAATAATTGAGGATATATGGATAAGCCAGCTCATATAAATCTGATAACCAATACTTTAAATGGTTGGTGGAAGAGTAGGGGATGAATAAGATTATATAAAATAGAAAGGAACCATTGGGTTGGGACAAGTATTTATCATAATGTCCACTTTGATTTTTTGCTCATACGATGACATTCAAAATAAGCTTAGCCTTCAACATAACAATTAAGTAAAGGATACTTGAGGTTTGGGGAGCATGTTTACATGACTTACATGATCCTTTTTGAAACCCTCTTCAATAGGATAGCAGCCTTAAAATAATGGACACAGCGTGTCATGTCAGATCAGGTATACAGAGTATATTTGTTTCATGATAGTTAGAATTGAAGCCAAGGCCTCAGGCATGCTAGGCTAACACTCTACCACTGGGTCATACTCAAAGCAAAAATAGAAAGAAAGGCTAGGGATGTAGCTCAGTGCTGCAGCATCCTGAGATCTTTCACAGCACAACACCAAAATAAAGGAAGAAAAATGAGAACATACAGTGAGATATAGAAGTCTAAAGGTACAGTATCTTTATGAGATTGAAGTTAAGTTAGTATTAACAGGAAAATAAAATATTTTGACTTTAATTTTTTTCTGTTAAAAAAAGAGCTACAGAATTGATACAAAAGAAATTGACAAGAAAGTGAATCAAGCCAATATCAATAATAAAAGAAAAAAAAACATCAAAGCAGTAGAACATAGGTGGGAGAAACACACACACACACACACACACAAACACACACACTTTAGTAAAATACACCAAACAAGAAAAATGGCAGTATTAACCCTACTCGCTCCTCCTAGGGCCTTCAATCCCTCCAGTGGATTGGTTTTCCATTATTTTTCAAATGGGAAGGGGAATAAACCCACCTGCTGTCACGCTAGTTGTACTTCATTCCAGCCCTTTTTATTTTTTTTTTTTTTAATTTTGAGACAAGGTCCTACAAAGTGACCTCAAACTTGAGATCCTCCTACCTCAGGCTCCAGGAGTCACTGCCATGGCAAACATGCACCCCATGCCCTGCTACTAGTTAATTGTACAGAATATTGGGATTCTGGGTGACACATTCAACCATTCATAAAAATGTGTTTGATTGATACACCCTCCCTGTTTCCACACATTCATCTCTGGGTGACCTAATCCAATTGAAAGGCATCCATTCTTCCATACAACACAAAAATGATACCTTCATTTCTGATTCAAAAAAAATTAAATTTAACAAGTGGTCCTGAGAAAACTGGATATCCACATGGAAAGGATAGAGTTGGACCTTTTACCCAATAGGGAAATATTAACTCAAAATCAAAGAATTATAAATAAAGCTAGAAATATTCATAAAACTTGCTGCAAAAAAAAAAAACTTGGGAGAAGGTTTAATGATATTGAATTTGGCCATGATTTTATAGATATATCATCAAAACCACAAACAAAAAAAAATATTAGACTATAACTAAATAAGAACTGTGCATGAAAGGGCACAAGGAAGAAAATGAAAGGACAATCTGTGAAATAGGTGAATCCCTTTGAAAACCACACCTGATAGAGTGTTGATATCAAGACATAAAGAACCATATCTCTAAAGAGGGCATAAGATTGGAATAGATATTTCTCCAACTAAGATAATCAAATTGTCTTTAATCCTATGAAAAGATAGTCAACATTACAAATCATTAAGTAAGCCAAATTCAAATGTACAGGAAAATTAAACCTCACTTCCATCACCAACGCTATTATCCACAAACCAAATAAGCAAAACAAAACAACTGCAGAGGGGGAGCAGAGGAACTGTCACCCATGATGCCCTGTGGGTGGGAAGACAAAATGGTGTAGGTACAATGGAAAAAATATGGTCATTGCTCAAAAATAATTAAAAATTACTATTTTATCCAGCAATATCATTTGTATGAGGTACCTAGAGTAGTAAAAGTCATCAGGACAAAAGTACAATGATAGTCCTCAGGGAATGGAGAGGCGGCTGGGGGTGGTGCTTTAATTGTCACAAAGTATCAGTTCTATAAGATGAAAAGAGCTCTGTGGAGAGTTGCTGGTAATGGTTACAGGACAATGACATGTAGGTGATGCCACTGAAGTGTACATTTAAAAATGGTGGTGAGGGTAACATTTACCTGTTTCATTAAAATTAAAAAAAAAAAAATTCAAGAAAAGAGACCCAAAAGAGAAAATCTGAATCTGTACACTTCACACAAACATAGGTTACTTGGCAGTAAAGTCACTTATAAAATAACTAACCTGTGCCTGAAAACTGATTTAATTCACTCTCAAAGTGGAACCTCTTTGGCTTTAATTGCCCAACCTACAAATAAAGTTGCGGGGCACATGCGTTTTTCACACAGGAACTTCAGAGTCTTCGACATTGACTCCATTCCAGTCAGACTGAGCCCAGAGCTATTCCCTCTCAGTCATGCACCAAATAAAAATGTTGTGGCAAGGGATGGACTGGATATATGATGGTGATGCCTCATGGCATATCATTGGGTTACTATTGACATCAGAGTTTTATTAAATTTTATAAGTGCACTCCATGATGTCCACAAAAAAAAAATCCTCATATGTTTCTCAGAAACCATCCTCTCACCATTAAGCAATGCCTGATTGGAAACGTTTTTTTTTTTTTTTTTTTTTTTGATTTTAATATGAGAAATTCAATTCATCTTAAAATACAGGCACTTTCAGTTCTGTCTTATGGAGCAAAAAACAATTTTATATAGAAAAAAAAATTTGAACATAGTATTTAATCATCATGATGAGCTAAGGAGAGTGCATTTGAGGCTTCTCCCTGGCTAGAAGAGGCTGCTGAGAAGAGTAAAGGAAGCAATGCTTTTATTTTTTTTTTTTTTTTTTTATTTTTTTTTTTTTTTTTTTTAATTTTTTATTGTGGGTTGTTCAAAACATTACAAATTTCTTGACATATCATATTCCACACTTTGATTCTAGTGGGTTATGAACTCCCACCTTCACCCCATACACAGATTGCAGATTCACATCAGTTACACATCCATTGATTTACAAATTGCCATACTAGTGTCTGTTGTGCTCCGCTGCCTTTCCCATCATCCACCCTCCCCCCTCCCCACCTCTCCCCTCCCCTCCCCTCCTCTCTCTCTACCCCCTCCACTGTATAACCCTGAGGGTCTCCTTCCATTACCATGCAATTTACCTTCTCTCTCCCTTTCCCTCCCACCTCTCATCCCTGTTAAATGTTAATCTTCTTCTCCTGTTCTTCGTCCCTACTCTGTTCTTAGTTACTTTCCTTATATCAAAGAAGACATTTGGCATTTGTTTTTTAGGGATTGGCTAGCTTCACTTAGCATAATCTGCTCTAATGCCATCCATTTCCCTGTAAATTCTATGATTTTGTCATTTTTTAATGCAGAGTAATACTCCATTGTGTATAAATGCCACATTTTTTTTATCCATTCGTCTATTGAACGGCATCTAGGTTGGTTCCACAGTCTTGCTATTGTGAACTGTGCTGCTATGAACATCGATGTAGCAGTGTCCCTGTAGCATGCTCTTTTTAGGTCTTTAGGGAATAGACCAAGAAGGGGAATAGCTGGGTCAAATGGTGGCTCCATTCCCAGCTTTCCAAGAAATCTCCATACTGCTTTCCAAATTGGCTGCACCAATCTGCAGTCCCACCAGCAATGTACAAGTGTACCCTTTTCCCCACATCCTCGCCAGCACTTGTTGTTGTTTGACTTCCTAATGGCTGCCAATCTTACTGGAGTGAGATGGTATCTTAGGGTGGTTTTGATTTGCATTTCTCTGACAGCTAGAGATGTTGAGCATTTTTTCATGTACTTGTTGATTGACTGTATGTCCTCCTCTGTGAAGTGTCTGTTCAGGTCCTTGGCCCATTTGTTGATTGGGTTGTTTGTTCTCTTATTGTCTAATTTTTTGAGTTCTTTGTATACTCTGGATATTAGGGCTCTATCTGAAGTGTGAGGAGTAAAGATTTGTTCCCAGGATGTAGGCTCCCTATTTACCTCTCTTATTGTTTCTTTTGCTGAGAAAAAACTTCTTAGTTTGAGTAAGTCCCATTTGTTGATTCTAGTTATTAACTTTTGTGCTATGGGTGTCCTATTGAGGAATTTGGAGCCCGACCCCACCGACTGTAGATCGTAGCCAAATTTTTCTTCTATCAGACGGCGCGTCTCTGATTTGATATCAAGTTCCTTGATCCATTTTGAATTCACTTTTGTGCATGGCGAGAGAATAATAACCCTAAATGTTAATGGCTTAAACTCACCAATTAAGAGACACAGGCTAGTAGAATGGATCACAAAACAAGACCCAACAATATGCTGCCTACAGGAGACGCATTTGATAGGAAAAGACATACATAGGCTGAAGGTGAAAGGTTGGGAAAAATCATATCACTCATATGGACTTCGGAAACAAGCAGGCGTGTCCATACTCATATCAAATAAAATAGATTTCAAGCCAAAGTTAATCAAAAGAGATAAAGAGGGACACTACATACTGCTTAAGGGAACCATACACCAACAAGACATAACAATCATAAATATTTATGCCCCAAACAATGGTGCAGCTATGTTCGTCAAACAAACTCTTCTCAAGTTCAAGAGTCTAATAGACCACCACACCATAATCATGGGAGACTTCAACACACCTCTCTCTCCACTGGACAGATCTTCCAAACAAAAGTTGAATAAGGAAACTATAGAACTCAATAACACTATTAATAACCTAGACCTAATTGACATATATAGAGTATACCACCCAACATCAAGCAGTTACACTTTTTTCTCAGCAGCACATGGATCCTTCTCAAAAATAGATCATATATTATGTCACAGGGCAACTCTTAGACAATATAAAGGAGTAGAGATATTACCATGCATCTTATCTGATCATAATGGAATGAAACTGAAAATCAACGATAAAAGAAGGAAGGAAAAAGCATACATCAATTGGAGAATGAACAATAGGTTACTGAATGATCAATGGGTTATAGAAGACATCAAGGAGGAAATTAAAAAATTCTTAGAGATAAATGAAAACACAGACACAACATATCGGAATCTATGGGACACATTGAAAGCAGTTCTAAGAGGAAAATTCATTGCTTGGAGTTCATTCCTTAAAAAAAGAAAAAACCAACAAATAAATGATCTCATACTTCATCTCAAAATCCTTGAAAAAGAAGAGCAAAACAACAGCAAAAGAAGTAGAAGGCAAGAAATAATGAAAATCAGAGCTGAAATTAATGAAATCGAAACAAAAGAAACAATTGAAAAAATTGACAAAACTAAAAGTTGGTTCTTTGAAAAAATAAACAAAATCGACAGACCCTTAGCGATGCTAGTGAAGAGAAGAAGAGAGAGAACTCAAATTACTAGCATACGGGATGAAAAAGGCAATATCACAACAGACACTTCAGAAATACAGAAGATAATCAAAAACTATTTTGAATCCTTATACTCCAATAAATTAGAAGATAGTGAAGGCATAGATAAATTTCTTAAGTCATATGATCTGCCCAGATTGAGTCAGGAGGATATAGAAAACCTAAACAGACCAATATCAATTGAGGAGATAGAAGAAACCATCAAAAGCAATGCTTTTAATAATGGGACCTAGGAGACAGAAAGTTTCTTCAGCTTTTCATAAGCAGTACCACTTTTCAACCACTTATTCTAGAGAACCATCAAAGATGTGCAGCATGAGGTACTGGACATGAGAATGCAAATTACCCAATGTTTTGAAACAACACCTAAATGGGAATTTAAAATTTAAAAACAACAACAACAAAATCATCTATTCACACTTGGGGAGCCCAGATGAGCACAGCTAAGTTTTCAGAAAAGCTTCTGGTCTAGTTCATCCCACTCCTCACCCAAAAACTCATATACAAAGGTTTCAGATTTTCTGTAAAGCAAATGTTCATCCTTCAAATGTTTGAAAAACGTGAGGTTTTTGGAAGTCAAAGCTCAGTAGTAAAAACAGCAACCAAAGATATCATCCTGTGAACTGCAATACCCCCATGGGTAGAAGCAGGGCCTCTGGTGCCTGCTTCCCTGAGATCCATGATGGCTTTGTGGAGAAATTCACATCCCATACAGACTGCAGTAATTCAACACTGTTGTTGTTTTTGGGGGAGGGGGAGTTTCCTGAACATTTTTGCCTCTGAGACCATGTGCCCATTGGAGTCCTGAGTCCACTATGTACACTAGGGAGGAGGGTCATGTAAGTTGCAAGACAGCTACACCTGAACCCACAGCCTTCACCTTTCAGCAAGGGCTCATCTACAAAAAGAAATCAGAACTACAACAAAGATTTTTCAATGTCCACTATGCACACAAATGATTGTGCCAAAAACTCTTCCACTATCCAATTTATTTCTTTTTTTAGAGAGAGAGAGAGAGAGAGAGAGAGAGAGAGAGAGAGAGAGAGAGAGAAGTAGTGAGAGAGAATTTTTTAATATTTATTTTTTAGTTTTCGGCGGGCACAACATCTTTGTTTGTATGTGGTGCTGAGGATTGAACCCGGGCCGCACACATGCCAGGCGAGCGCGCTAACGCCTGAGTCACATCCCCAGCCCCTATCCAATTTATTTCTAAATTTATTTCTAAATTTCACAGAATATTAAAAAAAACTGAACTGGATAAACAATCCCCAGGATCACTCATTAAATTCTTCTAGTATATTTTCTCGCCCCTCCCCCATCCTTGGGTTCTGGAGATCTAACTCAGGACCTGGGACATGCTAGGCAAGTACCCTACCTTTCAGCTATGCCCATGTCTTTGTTTGCTTTTGATTTCTTTGTTTTGTGCTGGAGGAAGCCAGAAAGAACCAAGGCTTCATGCATATGGGCTCCTGCCTGTTTGGCAAGCACTCTGCTACAGAGCCACACCCCAGCCTATCCTGTTGATTTGATTTTATTTTTCTCTTCACTCTGGGCCCTTTGCCACCTCTGTCCCCATTAATATGTAAAAACTCCTAGACTGGCCATGAAGTCAGGATCCTCCCACCTCAGCTACCCACATAGCTGGGATGATAGGCACACACACACCATGCCTGGATAACTCTTCATCTCACAGGAAAGGAGAAAGACAATGAGAACCCAAAGAACTTATCCCTGGATCTCAACCCAGAGCAGTACCTGGCCAATCTAACTAGATCCACTCACCCATGCTGCACATCTTCTAGGCATGCCGCTTAATGTGTGTGTGTGTGTGTGTGTGTGTGTGTGTGTGTGTGTGTGTTTTAAGTGGGACTACCAGATACATGGTTTGGTTGGCTTGGAAATATTTCCAAATATCTCTAAATTTTCTAAGAAATCTCTTGCATGCAGTCCACACCCTGCCACGAAATATCATAACTAAACCCTCCACTAAAGAACCTCACCTTTGGAAGCCATGTTGCACTTCTACTCCTCACGCTTTCTCCCTGGTAAACTGAGGAACTCTGGAGCAGCATCCTCTAATATACCCCACGCTAGACATGCCCACAGATGGCTCCACCCCTGAGTGATGATGCCAATACCCATACCACGCCCCTTGCCCCAGGCCCAGATAGGCTCCCTGGGGCTGCAGACTCAGCCCCGCCCTAGCCCACACTACAGCCTAGACTCCTCTGATGACATTTAACCTACCTCTTCCAATCTTGGCTTCCCTTCACTGAGCACCCACTGAAACTAAACTTTGTTAATCTCTACAACACCCATAAAATGTCTGTACTACTTTAGGCCCACTTGGACTTGAGAGTACCAGGAATGGAGTTGTTTAGGTTTTCCAGAGCCACTGACCTCAAACCTCCTCTCACCACACTCTCACAGCCCACACACACTATGTGTTCTGACAGTCTTGACTCAAGGACGAGACACATCACTGGATTTAGTATTGCTTAAAGAGTATTGAGCTTAGAATTAGGAGAGACTATACTGGAATTGAATAATAATATTATAAGACATAGACTAATATTTTATGAAACTTAGATCATTGTTAAAAAAAAAAAAACAACACCTTTTATTCTTGTTTTCAGTAAGGCAGCATGAACATACAGGCACTCTACACTGAACTCCACCCATAGCCATTTTTTATTGTTTTATTTTATGTTTTCATCTGGGCAATTTAATGGCAATAGTGCAGAAATGAAAATTTTAAAACCAAAACAGCTGAAGGAATCCAGGTTTCTAACTTAACTCCACGATAGACAGTTTCTCTGTAACCAAAAATCAAGAAGAGGCCCAACAAAAAGATTGATAGGCAGTTAAATTGATGGAGGGCCTTTCACAGGCTATGATAGCAGATGGGCCCCAGGCTGTATGCTTAGGATAATCTGCCATTTAAAGGACTGCATGTGCTTTGGGGCACATGGGGGAATATTTTAGGAACCAGAAGGTTTGGAGGAGATTGGAGACTGAGACAGTAGAGCAACCAAAATTGGGTTGAGCCACCAGTTGTCCCCAAAGTCATCTGCATTGTTCTGGGAGCCACTCCCCCTAGACACAGCCCCCACTGCTGATGGCCTTCTTTGCCTCCATGGGCTCTGGCACATCTGCCTCCAAATTCCAGGTCTCATGCTTTCTTTTGGAACCCTCTGCCTGGGATCACAACTTATCTGTGAAAGGCGGCCATGTTTACCAGCTCTGAGGTCCCCAACAAGGATTTCATAAGAAACGGGAAATTGTGAAGGAGTCAAATGGGAAGAGGCCTGACTAATGAGAAAGCTAAAGAGGATGGCAGTTTCAGGATGTCAGGCCAACAATGAGGGAGATGAAGAGAGGCAGGAAGCTGATTGTGAGGCAGGGATGGAGAGGTCAAGGAGGTGGATGGGGTGGTGGTGATAAAATGGGCAGCTTAAGATGATATGGATGGAAAAGTTGATACCAATGAGGATGCCAAGACAACAAGGAGGAAAAAAAAAAAGCCAGTCTTCCTGGTGCAGGCCTCTAATCCCAGCAACATGGAAGGCTAGAGCAGGAGGATCACAAATTCAAGCCTCAGTCTCAGCATTTGAGCAAGACTCAGCAGTATAGTGAGACCCTGTCTCAAAATCAGAAAATGGAAAGAAGCAGAGATGAAGTTCAGTGTTACAGTACCACTTGGTTCTGTCACCAGCACCAAAAAGAGAGAGAGAGAGAGAAAATGTTAAATAAATAAATAAAAGTCCCATGACCTGGTCTTTCCTTTTTATTTCTTCAAAGTACTTTAGAAAGAAAAAAATTGCAGTTTTTATTTTCATTTTATATTTTTGTACATTTTCATAGGTTTCAGGCACTTTTTATAGCAAAACCAGCCTTCAGAGCCTTTATTGTACTTTGACCATGTTAAATATAAATTCAAAAAAGAAAAAAATATATATTTTAAATGAAAATATAAATATGGCTGCAGTGGCACAAACTGTAACTCCAGTACTTCAGGTGACTGAGGCAGAAGATCAAAATCTGCCTGGCAATGGAGCCAGGCCCTGGCCAATAAATAAATAAATAAATAATCAAAGTCTCACTATAAAAGTCAGTGTTAGTGGCCACTGGTTCACTCCTAGAAGCAAAGTAGAAGTGAGTATCTTATTCTCATTCCAGAAATTTTTGTGTCTATGCACTTAGCTCAACTATAATTTTATGGTTTGTATGAGATCATCTTAAAGGTCAGAGATTAAACATCCTTTTTTTTTCTTTTCCGTTATTATTTACAAATTTGATTTTTTTTAATTTGTTGGTGTTTTAGTATGAAATCATGTTGTCTAATATTATACCAAAATTTTGGTGGTCAGTACCACCAACAGCTAACATGTTCTCTCCTGCCACATATGGATGGAAATGTTGATAACAATGACAAGCAAGGAGAGAAAAAAAAATCCAGGCTTATTTTTTTAGAGTTCCTCTAACAGTCAAATAAAAAGTTTGGCCTTAGATTGATTTCTCTGGATTTTTCTTTTTTTAACCCCAATAACTCAATGTTTCCATCACCTTTGTTTCATTCCTTTCTGAGTACCCTAAATTCAAGCCAGGTACTGACCTCCTTTCCTCCCCTCCTCCATCCAATCCACCTGGAAAGACACCCTCAATGCCTTGTTCTCATTCTCTTCTCAACTCCAGTCAGGCTCTCCTCAGAGCTCACTCCATGATTTACACCAAGGAATCAGCTCCAAATGGCCCAATCTCATGGCTAATTTTTCTAAGTCATCAAAAATTTTAGCCAATCATTTTTGTTTGTTTTCCTAGTACACACTCTGTATGTGAAGCTTAGCTTCAGAGCATGTGACCTAAGTCCTTCATCTTTGTTACAAATGCCTGTGAAGTTAATAACCCAGCACACACCAGGTCATCCAGAAGGAGCCATGCAATAATGGAGTTTTGAACAGCAAAACGCAGGCTCAGAAACAACAACATTGTGCTGAACTCTGATTTTGTTGTTGTTGTTGATGCTGTTTTTGTTTTCTGTTTTTTTTCTTTTAATTAGTTGTAGATAAACATAATATGTTAATTTATTTATTTATTTTTATGTGGTACTGAGGATCAAACCCAGTGCCTCACAACCATAAAGCAAGCACTCTGCCATCAAGCCAAAATCCCAAACACTCAGGTCAACTTTTAAGAGTACATAATCCCTGTATGGTATGGGGCTGCACACCTGGAATTCCAAATACTCAGGAGACTGAAGCAGCAGGATTTAAAGTTCAAGGCCAGTCTGAATCTTAGTGAGAACCTCAGTAACTAAATTAGATCATGTCTAAACTTTTTACAATAGAATAAAAAGGACTGGGGAGAAGGCTCAGTGGCAAAGTGCCCTAGGTTCAATATTAAAAGCAACAACAACACAATAACAATTCTTTGTTACATGATGGAAAATAAACGTGTTCAATAAGGCTATTTAAGATTCCTGTGGAAGTATCAAAACCACACTCCATGATCTGGTGCATTTGGAAAACTGATGACTCAACAGTTGGCTTGTAGATCATTGAATTTTGTGCAGATGATTTGATATCACTTGACCATTCACTGAATTTTGATTTTGTCCACCTAAATTTTAGTTGCTTGCCTCATTCTTCCACATCACACCATTTAGTTCACTGAACCATAATAATCCTAAGAAAAATAGCTAATATTTATTAGTAGATTCTCTGTTCCACCTCTAATCTCTTAAAGGATACATAAAAACCAGTATTCTTTAGGACAAGATGGAGTAGAAACTTAAATTATCAACATACTTAATCATCATTACTTGAAGTTTTGTTAAAGTCCTTTCTTTATTTAGTACTTGTACTTGAACCAAAGTTAGCTTTGCCACTAAGCTACATTCCCAATCATTTTTATTGTTTTGTCCTAAACTGCTGTGACTAGCCTAGAGCTAGCAACCCTGTGATAGCCACCCATGTCCCTGAAATTCTAGGTAAAATTTGAAAATTTTAGTCAGAAAATTATCCTCTGGTGTCCCCTTTGCCCCACAAAGTATCCACACAGATTATCCCTTCCTCTTTGTTCATTAGTGAGTCAATGACCTGAGGACATTCCTGGTCACAATCCCTGAAGGCAGAATCTCACAGGATCAATGCAAAATAGACACTTGTCCCTATTAAATCCCTATGATTGATTTTCCTGAGAGGTGATTTACACTGTACCAACCTGAGAGCTCCAGACTGCATTGACCTTCATCATACTTCTGGGACAAGGTATTTCCCCTGGCACTAAACAGGCCCTCAGAAATATTTTTTCTATTGGGGCAGTAATTATTGTGGTACATTTTAATTAAATCACTGGTCAGGCTTGAAGCAGGACATGAAACTTTATCTGCCATGGCATGTGAGAAGTGCAGCAAGCAAGTCCCCTCTGCAACCTCTGACACTGTGCAGCAGGTAGGGTACTTTTACACCTAATTGACCACAACAATGGGAATGACCAAGAGATCTTTATTGTAGCAGTGCAAAAGAGGAGAATGGAGAGAGAGAGAGAGAGAGAGAGAGAGAGAGAGAGAGAGAGAGAAACAGAGAGAGAGAGAGAGAGAGAACTGAGAGAAGAAAGAGAGCAAGAGCAAGAGAGGGAGACAGAGAGAGAAAGAGCAAGAGCCCAGCAGGAGAGAGTATTTATACCCCAAATCTAATGGGGTCTCTGGGGCTGCAAGCTGCCTTGGTAGTATACAGTGATTGGATCATACAGTAGTGTCATTTGCTGCCTTCAGTCAGAAGGGGCAGGGGCTAGATGTGGGTTTACATTGCACCAGACAGGTGGGGGTCCAGTATTCAGCCTTGAGTGGGGTTCAGTGTTCAGACTTGATGCAAACAGGTGATAAAGGACCCAACAGAGCAGGGTTTGAGTGAATGGGTTATCCTGCAGCTAACATTTGTTCAGCCTGACCTGAAGACAACTTAGTTGAGCCTGCCCTGCATGTAACAATGGCCATGTAAATACATTAATGTGACTGGTGAAATGTGGTTTTTCTACCATCTTGGTCCTTCTAACATAGTCCTAGAAAGAGAAAAAAAACATGATGAACTTTTTTTTCAGTCTTACCTTTAGAGGGTGGCCAGGGCCATGAGAGCTTTCATTCTTTTTTAGGACACACATTTTCTCTTTTGACTCAGGTGTGATGAATAGTCTGTGAGCTGGAATGGGTGTTGGAAGTCAGCAGTCTCTCAGGACTGGTTATCTTCAAAGAAATTAATGAGCTTTAAGTTGGACCTCTTGGAGAGACTTAGCAACAGTTTGAAATAGAAGCAGTTTATTTTGGTAAGGGTGGATGTAGGGCCCTGGAGGAATTAACATTTTAATCTACCACAGGTGGTCTTCCAATTTCTGGCTCCAAGCTGGCTTCCATTTCTGTGATCTGACCGAATCTGATACTAAACCTGTTTCTCTGATCTCTTAGATAGTGCTACCAATATTTTCACCAGGCAACTACACTGACTGTCTTTTATTGTTGTTTCATTTTCCACCTCTAATTTTAGGTATGCCTACTGCTGTAAGAAAAGTGGAATTGAAACCACATGGCTGGAGCAAACACATTGGAGTCACCTTTTAGAAATTTAAATATACATGTTGACTTTTAACTCTTAGTACAATTCTTCTTAGTAAGGACAGACAGCAATTTTAAACCTGTATTATTTACCAAACACATACAGACATGCAAACACATGGTGTACATACATACACAAAACAAAACAATAAACAAAGGCTTTGTAGATTTTTAAAAACATTTTACATTGAGGGCTAACCCTTGTAAATTTGTCTCTGAACAAATCAGTGTGTAAAAATGAATCCTCCATAGTTGGATTAAATAGGATTGATCAGAAGAACACATTATCCTCTGCAGGCCAGATCAAAATTATAAGCTCAAAATAAAATGTACAATTATAAAAGCCTTCCTGGCGTCTGGCCTGATGTAGCTGTCAAATGTAAAAAGCATTTAATAAAAAAAGTGAGGGCTTGTGGATATTCAGAGAAAGAAGGATTTTGATTTTTTTAATTGTAAGGGAATATAGACAAAGGCTGTGTCCACACCCTCCCTGAAGGGATTTCCCAAAGAAGCTGCAAGGGAGCCTGCTTCCATCAGTCTAACAGTTAAACTTTTGAGGGAGAATTTTCTCCTTTAAAATTGGGTTCTGTTGTGCCTTGTGTGGTGCCATTTTCCCTGGAGTTTGTGGGACCTATTAGAGAGTTCAGGACAGAGTATTCTGCTTGGGTATCCACTGCAAGATTGACACATTGACCCCATATCTTGGCAATTATTATAGATTGATGGGGGCTGAGAAGTATCTGATTTTTTTGATCTGGTTCTAAGCCAGCTTTTCCTGGTCTCTTTGATAGTAGTAACAATATTTTAGCCTGGCATTGTGTAGCTTTATCAGCTGGGTTGCTAAGGTTCTTAAAAACCTCCTTGACCAACACCAATAGTTGGGACATATTTATGGTGGCAAATTTTAGTAAAGCAACATGAGAGTGCAACAAAGAGAGAGTTAGAGACTCCTAAAATCATTTTGACTTTTTCTAAGTCTCAGCCTGGAAGAGGTTAAATAGACTTTTTTTAATCTATATTTTCACATGAGTTCTCTACTGAGCCTTTTTGCAGCCATGTATATTCCAGTGCAAGCCTTAGTGAGGAGCCTAGGGCTTCTTAACCATTTTCCCACACCATCCAGTGGGTGGTTATCAGGCCAGGTTAGGATTTGGGTTTTCTATGACAAAGCTAACAATTAAAACAATAAGTAGAAACAAAAGGAAGGTGAAAGTCAACAATTTGACAGGGTGCTGAGCATGACTCAAGTCAGAGGATGGTGGTTTATTGGGTCCCTGATGAGTCCAATCTGCCAAAATAAAAAGAAAGAAATTTACTGGGGTGAACAGTCAGAGGACATTGTCAGGAACAGAGACAGACATGAACAAACAAGACACAAACATGGAAAAGACACTCTCTCCTCCAATACTCTGGCATCAGACCATCCCCAAGTTCTATTTACTACCTCAATGTGTTAAACACCCTGTCAAAAAGAGCTAGGGTTCCTGAGCTGTACCAGATACTCTTTCACAGGTGGGCTTGAATCCATGAACACAAGGTGTCCAGACCATGCAACCCAGAGAGCTCCCACAACTTTAGAGATATTGCAACCCTCTCTGTGAAGCAAGGATCAAGAATACCTCATGCCCCAGAGCCACTTCCTGACTCCTGAAATTTCAATGGTGCCTCCAAATGTTGTGGCACATTGGAAATAAATGACTGGGTCAGTCTTGAAGCAGGACATAAAACTTTATTCACTATGGCAGGGTTGGAAGGGCAGCAAACAATCTTTGACCCTTTGTAGAAGGTAGGATAAATTTTAATAGCTAAAAACTGGAAGCAACCAGTAACTCAAACCATGACCAACATAAGAACTTGGTCAAAGTGACCTAGCTAAGGGAGTAGTACATGTTCCTCCACCACCACCAAAAAAAAAAAAAAAAAAAAAAAAAAAAAAAAAAGAATAAGGAGGGGATGACTAAAAGAAGAACATCTTCCATTGTATAAGAATAAAAAGAACACTTTTTCAGCTGATATGCATTGCTTAACAGTGTCTGCTAAGAAGGATGGGTGAAGTGGGTTTTCTTTTGTGAGAGCTATTTTTTATATGAAATGGAGTCCCACTGTAAAAGGGAGTTTTTCTGCTCAAGGCACATATAGTTTAACCCATAACATAATGAAATCTTAACTCCATTCCCATCATAGAGAGCTTTCTCAATCATTCATTTTCCCTGCTTCCAACTTCACCTTCATGCAATATACACCAGACATTTTCAATTCCTTAATGGAAAACAAACAAATGAAAAAAACCTTCACTAACTTGCCTTAGCTGAATGATCACAACAGATTGATACCCAGTGACAGTTAGGATCAGGACCCTTCCTGTTTTCCAGCCTCACATTCCTCCACTCACTTGCACAATCATTTATGCATGCCAAAATAAAAAGTTAAAAAATAAATAAGTAAAAGCAACTGCTCCTGATTCTCTGTGTGCACAATGCTTGATGTATATTTTTGAAAATTTGATCATATTGCCTTTTCTCCATTATGGCCTTGAAAAAGTGTGGAACAAGGGGCTTGCTCCATCTTGGCACATGCCCATTCTACTCTGTAGTCATCACACTAGAACACCCCTATGGGTACTCTTTATCTCTGTACCCTGTGATACAGCATTGAGAATTTCTGTTGAGGGATGGGAGCAAAGTTTAAATTATTTTCTCCCAGAAGATTACTAGGTCAGCTATGGAGGGTGAATGCCTGTAATACCTGCAACTCTGGAAGCTGAGGGAGAAGGGTCACAATTTCTAGACCATCATATGTAACTTAGTGACACCCTGTGTCAAGATAAAAAGTATGGGTTAGAAATGTAGGTCAGCAAAAGAGAGCTTGCCTACCAAGTACAATGCCCTAAGTTTAACACCCAGATTCATGAAGAAGAAGAAGAAGAAGAAGAAGAAGAAGAAGAAGAAGAAGAAGAAGAAAACAATTTCTCAAAACATAAAATTTAACAAACACATGAGGAAAAGCTATATAAACCAGGACACTATTAGCAGAAACACTGACATTTAAAAAGAAAACAGAACCTAACAGAGCAATATGTAATAATGAGGAATTCTAAACTCATTTTCTGAGGTCAGAATTACACAGATTTCAGAGGCCAAGACAGTATAAGAAAACTATAGATAAACAAATTCTGACAAATGTTGTGAAAAAAATATTTAACAAATTCTAACAAAGTGAATTCAATAATGCATTTTAAAAATGATAGGAATAAGAATAAAACCAGAGAAGAGTGTATTTATGTAATGTCCACAAGGTCTTGGTTTTGATCCACAATAGCACACATACACACACACACACACACATGAAAAACAAATAAAAACATCCTACATCATGATCAAATTGGTTTTATTCCTGAAATACAAGATAATTCAACATGTGGAAAGTCAATGCAATCTACTACATTCATGGAAGGAAGAACAGAAACCACATGATCATTTCAGTTGATGTGGGGGGGAAACACTTGACAAAGTTCAACACTTACTCATGATAGAAACAATTAAGAAACCAAGAATAGAAGGCATCAGTCTCAACATCATAAAAACTATATAAGAAAAGCCCACAGCTGACACCAAGCTTAAGAGCAAAAGAATGGAAGCCTCTTCTCTAAGATCAGGAAGGAACCAAGGATGCCCAGTCTTGCCACTTCTATTCAACAGAGTACTAGGAGCTCTATGAGCAAGTAGGCCAGAAAAAGAATTAACAAACCTCCAAATTAGAAAGAATAGGTAATGGTCACAGATGACAGAAAAAACAGCTTAAATGTTCCTCACAAAACTTTCAGAGATGACTTCAAAATTCATCAAATTATAGGATAAGAATAACTTATGTTCCTATGTGCTACAAATGAACAGTCCAAAAAAGAATTGAAGAAATAAATCTTATTACATAAGCAACAAAAAGAATGACATAGTGGGTGGGGTTGTGGCTCAGAGGTAGAGCACTTGCCTAACACATGCAAGGCCCAGGTTTGATGCTCAGCACCACATAAAAATAAATAAATATATCAAAGGTATTGTGGACAGCCACAACTAACAAATAAATATTACAAAAGAATAAAATAAGTGAAAAACTTACCAGAGAAGCAAAAGACTCAATTTTTCAAAACCTCAGAACATAATGGAAAGAACTGGAATGAAAAACAAATAAGTAAAAGGTGTTGTGGGGTGCCACATTGAATGACCACACCTTCCAGTCCTGATGCACCACAGGGATGTGAAAGATCACTGTAGTCTTGCACAATGGTGCCATGACTTGTGTCTCAGTCTTTTCCCCTGCTCAGAGAGCAAGGAGGTCCCCTTTGTGAGGTGTGCCCCTAGGTGGGAACTAACCTGTTCCCTTGTAGTCCTGCCCCTTCTGGCCTTTTTTGAATAGAAGTTTCTAAGAACAAGAGCCCCACCCCCCCAATAAAAGCTCACTTCTGTACATGTTCCCTCTCTCTTGTCACCCTCTTGTGGCTTTCTCATGCTGTGCCTTTTGGAAGCCTCAGGAAAAGCCAGGGAAGCTGTCCTGAAGCTTGTGTAAAGGTAAATTGTGTCTGTGTTTTATTTTGTGTCCCTGCAAATTCACAAGAGTGATCTTAGTTCAGCTGCCCACACTGGTCAGGGGCAGCAATGTATCTAATGTTCAAGAGCTGAAAGACTTCATATTGATAATATTTCCATATAACCCACACTTCTGTACAGATTCAATGCATTCTTATTAAAATCTCAATGATATATTTATATATAGGAAAAAAACAACTTAAAATTCATATGAATTCTTAAGAGATTCTGAATTGCCCAAGCATTCCAACGATGGAAGAATTAAGAGATCTCACAAATTCTAAATTCAACACTTCACAATTCTACAGTAAAAACTATGGTACTGACATGAAGAGCAACATACAGAACATTGAAACACAAAAGTCAGCCAGGGAGAAACCCATGTGTATATGGAAAGATGGTCTTCAACAAGGGTGTCCAACTCCACAGTGGGGAAAGCACAGGATCTTAAATATTTAGTATAAATAAAATTGATGTTCATATTCAAAGAATGAAGTGAGATTCTTATTTCACACCATATGTATAAAACAACATGAAGTACACAAAGACTTAAATGAAGGCCTGAAGCTATAAAAATCCTAAAAGAAATGATACAAGTGACATGAAATGTGTTTATGGCCTCTTGGATTGACATTAAAACCATAGGCAACAAAGGAAAAGAAGAAAAATATGACCACATGATACATGAAAAAGTAGGGCTAAGGATGTTGCCCAGTGGTAAGTATGTGCTTAGCATGTATAAGGCCTGGGTTTAAGCTCCCATAAATACACACACACAAACACATACATAAACGCACACACTACTGATTCTGTTTCCCTGGTTGAACTGTCATTTATACATATTTTGTTCCCACTTTGAGGAAAAAGTTTTTGGGTTAGACACAGGATAATTATACAACATTAGGTGGAAGTATCACTTTGCTACTGTTCTTATTTGAAGAATTTGTACTCATTGTAAGTATGGCTTCAGAAAATTTGTATGGGTGCCAGGTTGGCATGCCTATCACTCCTTTGGTTTAAAACAATGATTATTCTGAATTCTACTGAGAAATAATTTCAGTTGCCTATGCTGCCACAAGGTAAACAATGTGTAATTTTTATACAACTGCTAAGTTTAAGATATTTAAGATAACAGAGAATATTAGACAATTTGTTGGGGGATGACTAATGTAATCTAGGAGCTAAACACAATTAGCTACATTAGCCCTTAATGAGTGTGTCACACTTGTCTGTAAATGGACCATGTCTGTTAGTTCCAGGAGGAATAAAAAGATTAAACTAAAAGAAACCACATTTTTGAATAAAGAAATGATACTTTATCTGTACTCACAGAATTTTAACCAGATGACAAAATACTAAGAGAGCCATGACCTCTACCATCCCTACAAATGAGACCATAAAACGTAAAGGGAAAATGAGGACCTAGACTGGGTGCCTCATTCAGGGAGCAGGAATTAACCTAATAAGGGATAAACATATCTGAAGCAAAAGGATGCTCAAACTTCTGCCCAGGAATATCTTGGTATTACATTGGCTGTATATTACATTTCCTCTGGTGTCGTAAACTATAATTTTTATTTTAGTGGCCTAGATCCTGTTTCTTCTACATAATGCTAGTGTGTTTTACTGATTTTGATTTTTGATATCTACTAGGAAGGGAAATTTATGTGAATCTGCCATAAGCTTAAAAGTGTTCTAGAAATTTGAGCCCAAACTATTTATAAAGTCTTTTCTATTCTTCCAGAAAAAGAAGTAGAAGATTATTTTTGTACTTAAGAGACTGCCATGGTTTGGAAGTGAGAGTCCCCCAAAGGCTGAGATGCTTAAGGATTTGTCCCCAGCATGCTGCTCATGGGAAATTATGAATGTTCAGAAGTAGGGCCTAGAGGAAAGTTGTTGGGTCATTGGGGGTATGCTCTCAAAGTCAAGTGATTTTTGGTTTTATTTTATTCATTTATTTATATGTGGTACTGAGAATCCAACTAGTGCCTCTTGCACACGTGCTAGGCAAGCACTACCACTGATCCACAACCCAGGACTATGGTGAGCAGATTTTTTTCAACACATGCTCTCACCATGAAGTGCAGCCTTCCTCCAGGCCCAAAAGCAGTGTGCTAAATTGACATTGGAGTGAAATATCCAAAATGGAGCCAAAGGAACCACTCATCTTTACAACTTGATTATATCAGTTATTTGCTATACTGACAGAAAGCTGACAGACACAAGAATGAAAACTAATAACCCTGATTGAATAGTTGAACCATGTTCTCTCTTATAAGGGTAAAATGTTCTTTGCATATCTTCATTGGACCAGCCTGGCCAGGATATGTCTTTTAAGAATAGTTGACTTTAGAGCTTTGAATTCAATTTAGTCTTGTGACTTTCATCAAACAATGAAATATAAGTAGATTGAAATGTGTGTAATAATGAGAAAGATTTATCACTTCTTAGACATATTTCTTTTCTTTTTTAATTTACAAAAGAAAATTTTATTTTATGTATGAATCTAATGTAATGTTTGGAGTTATTTATTACCATGACACTATTTAGACAAAGATGTCTCATCTACAAAACTTCTGTTGTATTTTAAAACCATATCATACAATTGAGTCTTTGAAAATATTTATTGAATTTTCAGAAATACATGTATTATAATTGCATCTGAAAATCCTTTTGTCAATCAAAATATATTTTTTGTAAAACTTAGAGAAAAACCAATTTCCTAATTGAAAAGTTTCAAGGGGCTTCTTCTCTTTTCAGTCAAAAAATGAAGAGGTTAGAACCTAAGATCCACACCACATCCAGGATCATGGAAAGACATTTGCTCTGGTGCTTACATGAAATGCAAAAACTGAATTAGGGTTGTGAAATAAAACATGTGGAAGCCATTGGTTTTGCTTAGGCTCCAAAATAGAATAAACAGACCAAATCAACATGGAGTACCATCCCAGTAGCTGAGTGCTATGGATCTCAAATGGTTCTAAAGGCCATGTGCTGCAGGTTGGGTTCCCAGGCTGTGGTACCACTGGGAGGTGGGAGAAACATCAGGAGACAACTTCAGATAGAAACACATTGGAGGGCACTAGGTCTTTGGGATCATGTACTTGAAGAGGATGTTGGGATCCTGACCTTTCTTCTATGGTCTCTTTTTGCTTCCTGGCTACCATGATGTGAGAAGTTTTGCTCAACCACATGCTTCCCACCATGATGTTCAGCTTTACCACAGGGCCAAAGGGACAAGACCCAGGGATCATGGACTGAAACCTCTGGAACTCCTTTGAAGTTGCTTAACTCAGGTATTTTGTCACAACAATGGGAAGCTAACATTGAGTTTTGGTTCATGTGGAAACTTTTAAATCACTTAAAATTAGCTGTAAACAACTAAATTGTCTCTATATATCACTTCTGTTTTCCATCAATGCTGCATAATTATGTTATTGCCCACAGTTCTTCAAATCTGTTCTGATTCTGAAGGCTACCTGATTTACAAGTCATTTTGTTAGTTTCTTAAATAAACTCATTTTGAATTAATCTCATCTAAGATGTTCTTCCAGCTTATTCAGGCATCCATTTAGGGACAGGGCAATGACACTTGGAATTTTAATTCATGAAGAAGAGGAGGGCAGGGACTCACAATCCACAAGTCAACAATAATGAACTAGAGTGCTCCTGCACACACACCACGTGAGGAGTGGCAGACCCTGCTTATTAGTGAGGCTTCAATAAAGCCAACTCAAAGACACTGTGCAGCACCTGTGTCTTTTCTGAAAACCAGTCTTTGAGAGCAACCCATCACTTTCAATGAAGCTTTAACAGCAGATTTTACAGTCCAACTAAGGGAGTTAACCACAATTCCATGGTGCTCAGTCACCATCATGGGCATAATGGCACACTGCATAACACCAAGGCCATTTTGCTTTCTCATTCTCAGCTTCCCCTTTGCAATTTGTACAGTAGTCACACATCCTCCAAATCATTTTTGTGTCAATTACTTTTTATTGAGAGCAGATGTGGTGTGAGTCCATTTATTATGAATAAAACAACATTCCAAGAATGTCAGGTGTGGTCCTATTGGGCAGCCCCATCTACCATGCATATGGTCTTTGAAGAATAATAGATAAAGAAAATAGATGAAAGATACATTGATCTTGCATGTGTCTGAAGAAATGAATGAATGTCTGCTCAAACCGCATTTGTTTGTATCCTTTGTTCTCTCATTCCATGAATCTGTCAAGATTTATAAAAATCAGATTGAACTTTTCACAACTTCATAATGGACCAGTAAATGCACAGACTCTCTCATCACAAACCTTGTTATGATATGCCTTTGAAATGTGGAGCTGGCTTTTCCTATGACTGCATTTCAATCTCTGTTGTGGTAAACTACATACCATGAACTGAAGGAAGATTTAAAATATGTAGGAATCTATAGGCACAGTGGTGCACAAATGTAATACCAGCAACTCTGGAGAACTGCAAGTTCAAAGTCTGCTTCCTCAACTTAACAAGGCTCCCAGAAATATTGCAAGAATCTGTCTCAAAAAAATTTAAAAAATAAAAAAAGATCAAACAACAACAAAAATACTTTTCTGGAAAAAAAAAAAATTCTGGAAATGTTGCTCAGTCATTAGGTAATTAAAACATCTCTCATGTTCTAAGACAGAAAAAATTCATATCATCAAAATGGCCTTAATATTAAATAGAGGATGCCATCAGAAGCTTACCAACCAAGAAAAGACCAGGACCAAATTGATACACAGCTGAGTCTGTAAGACCTTTAAAGAAGGACTAACACTAATAATTCTCAAACTATTCAATGAAATAGAAACAGGGAACACATCTGAACATATTCTATAAGGTCAATATCACCCTGATTTCAAAACCAGACAAAGACACATCAGAAAAAGAAAACTTCAGATGAATATCTCTAATAAATACAGATGCAAAAATTCTCAATGAAATTCTGGCAAATCAAGTACAAAAACATATCCAAAAGATAATACATGGTCAAGTAGGGTTCATCCCAGTGATGCAAGGTTGATTCAACATATGGAAAACAATAAATGTAATTCATCACATCAATAGACTTAGAGACAAAAATCATATGATCATCTCAATAGATGCAGAGAAGGCATTTGACAAAATACAGCATTCTTTCATGTTCAAAACATTACAAAAATAGGGATATCAGGAACATACCTCAAACTTGTAAAGGCTATCTATGCTCAGCCCCATGCCAACATCATTCAAAATGCTGAAAAATTGCAAGCATTCCCTCTAGAAACTGGAGCAAGACAGGGATGCCCTGTTTCACCACTTCAATTTAACATAGGTTTTGAAAATCAAGTCTCAGCAATCAGACAGACAAAGAAATTAAAGAGATATGGATAAGAAAAGAAGAACTCAAATTATCACTAATTGCAGATGATATGACTCTACACCTAGAAGGCCCAAAACATTCCACCAGAAATCTTCTAGACCTAAGAAATGAATTGAGTAAAATAGCTGGATATAATATGAACACCTATATCAAAGGCATTTCTCTACATCAGTGACAAATCCTCAGAGAGAGAAACTGGGAAAACCACCCCATTTACAATAGCCTCCAAAAACAATAAAATACTTTGGAATAAACTTAATGAAATAAGTGAAAGACCTACAATACAAACTAGAGCACACTGAAATAAATAAATAAAAATAAAAAATTAAAGAACACCATAGAAGAGGGAAAGATCTACCTTGTTCTTGGGTAGGCAGAATTAATATTGTCAAAATGACCATACTACCAAAAGCACTGTACAGATTCAATGCAATCTCAATCAAAATCCCAATGATATTTCTCATAGAAATAAAAAAAAGCAATTGTGAAATTTATCTGGAAACAAAAAGAGACCCAGAATGTCAAAGTAATCCTTAGCAAGAACAGTGAAGCAGGTAGCTTTACTATTCAAGACTTTAAGCAATACTACAGAGCAATAGTAACAAAAGAAGCATGTTATTGGCACCAAAACAGACCTCTAGACCTTGGTACAGAATACAGGAAGCAGAGACTAACCCAGTTAACTGCAGTTATCTAGTATTAGACAAAGGTACCAAAAACGTACATTGGAGAAAAGATAGCCTCTTCAACGAACGGTGCTGGGAAAAGTGGAAATCCTCATGTAACAAAATGAAATTAAACCTCTATCTCTCACCATGTACAAAAATCAACTCAAAGTAGATCAAGGACCTAAGAATTAAACCTGAGACCTTGCACCCAAATCTCCATCATGTCAGATTAGCCCCAACTTCACTAACAAGACTCCTATAGTGCAAGAATTAAAGCAAAAATCAACAAATGGGATGGATTCAAAATAAAATGTTCTCCCTGATAAGTGGATGCTGATCCATAATGTGAGTGGGATGAGAAGAATGGAAGAACTTTGATTAGCTGAAAAGGAGAGAGGTAAGGGGAAGGGGCTTCGGGGCAGGAAAGATGATGAAATGAGAAGCACATCATTACCCTAGGTACATGTATGACTGCACATATGGTGCAAAGCTACATAGAGTACCACCAGGAAATGAAAATTGTGTTCCATTTCTGTACAGTAAATCAAAATGCATTCTGCTGGCATATGTATCTAATGGGGATAAATAAATAATTTTAAAAAAAATTTAAAAGAACCCCATTTACCAAAAATAAATAAATAAAATAAAATAAACCAAAATGTACATGGGGCAACTGCAAATTGATGGGAATACCTGTGAACTTTTATATGGGAATTTGTTTTGAACACACCTTATAGGACCCAAACAATGACACACTTCAAAGACTGAAGCCTTTATTCACCTGAAAATTCTACATACACCCATTACACAGGGGTGATCTTAGAATGGTTGCTGCCACCTGGAGCACACAAAGACCTTTAAGAAGAGTTCTGGGGTGACCAGGAAATAGCAGAGTGCCCTTGTCAGGATCCTGATGTATCAGGTCTGCCTGGTCTTATGGCTTCCTTATCCCTGTGAACGTTTTTCCCCTGGTAGAGCTGGAAGGAGCCCCTCAGAGACACCAGACAGTGTAAGCATCTTTTGTTTGTGACAAGACACAAACTCCTGACTCCTGTCCTGAGCAGAGTGTCAACTGCCCTGCTAGGGATTCATTCAGTCCCCAGCTCCAGCCAGAAACCCTGCTTGGTCTTTGCTTGGCAGTGGGGGAATCCCACCTGAGAGCTGTCAAGAGATACCTCATTGCGCCTCTCAGGGCTGAAGCCTGATTTCTCTTCCAGAAGCAGAACTGTGCCAGCTTCTTCCAAGTAAGGCTTCCTCCCTGCTTTAGAGGAGGTGACCAGACAGAGCCTGGCATACAAAAAAAAAAAAAAAAAAAAAAAACAGGACTTGACAGGCAAGAAATGTGAACTGGTCCTGGGCACTTCAGCATCTCAGTTTTCAGGCTCAAGAAGTGGCAGGGAACCCTCCCTCATGGGGTCAACAAGCTAATCCCCATTGTAGGCATATGACTTTGCAGAGGCCCTGAAACCCAACTTTTCACCCCTGGCATCACACCCAGCAACCTCTTCCAGCTTGGACACCAAAGGCTGAGTCCAGAGTGGGCCTCCTGTGAGCTTGCAGATGCCTTTTGACTAAACCCCACCTGGACTCACAGAGATCTGCTGATGGAAAAAAGCCCTTAGCTTAGCACCACCCCCAACACATGGACCCCCACCCCAGCAGACCCCAGAGCCTGTCACAGATGCTGGCCTGCGAAAACAACCTGTGCAATAGAACATAGATGCTATAAACTTATACAATGAAAAGAACACACCACTACACTTGCTCTAGCCTTGAAAGTTACCAGGCTATTTGGAACAACTCTATGAGAGTACATTTGATACCTTTCACAAATATATCCTTGGAAAAATTCAACTTCTCAATAAGGACTCAAAGAGAACCACTGGGAATCATTGAAAAATACAAAATCAGTCATAAAATATCTTCCTGTAAAGGAAAGGTCAGACTCAGACACTGAAAAATCCAAGCATTTCATAAACTTATACATGTAAATTAGCACAAGATTTTAGAGAATAGTAAGAGAGATGACATACCTAATTCATACTAAAGATATCTTATGACTCAAACTCTTGAAGATAGTGCTGGCAAAAACCTGAGTATCAGGACATTCCTGAAAATAGGTGCAAACATATTAATTGAAGTATTAGGGACCTTAATGTAGAAACACATAAATAGGATACATATATGATGATCTACTAGGCTTTCTCAAAGAAAAACATTTTTCTTTAAGAAAAATCTAGGCAGATCACTATATGACTGAGTTATAATCTTCCTGTCAATGAAAACAACATTTGAAAATTCAAAATCTAAAGAAAGGGAAGGCATAAATAAATTCAGTTAATGACTGGGGTTGAAGTTCAGTGGGAGAGTGCTTGCCTAGCATGGAAGCGGCACTGTGTTTGATTCTCAGCACTGCATATAAATCACTAAAATAAAGGTCCATTGACAATCAAAAACCATTTAAGAATGAATAAGTTAATTAATTAGCTAGTTAGTTAAAAACAAACCCAGTGGAACTTTCTCATAATATTGGTGAAAAAAAATGCTTTTGCCCAAGTCAAAATGCAACTTTCAAAATTTTAGGGCAGGGGCTGGTGTTGCAGCTCAGAGGTAGAGCACCCATGTACCACATGTGAGGCACTGGGTTCTATCTTCAGCGCCACATATAAATAAAATAAATAGATTGCATCCAACTATAACTAAAAATATTAATATTTTAAAAATTTAGGGCTTATAAATCTAGTCCATGTGTTTTTACTGGATGAATGCCTATGTGTAAATTCAAGAATAATCATTACACTTTCAGCTCTTCTTTTATTTTCAGAATTATCATATTATAAAGCTGATTTTGAAACTTGATATTTCACTGGTCATAATATCCTAGAACATTCTCAAAATAAGTGCATTACTCTGTTATTTTTAACTGTGCTGTGCTAACCTTACATTTTAAACATCCCTTAAAGCTACAAGTGGTAAAGTTTAGTGATGCTACTGGGATATATTGGGACCTTTAAGAGGTGGGGCTTATGGGGAGAATTTTAGGTCATTGGTGGCAGATCTTCAAGGGCATTATGGGGCCCTCGCCCCTCCCTCTTTTTCCCTATGTCTTCCTGGTTGTAGACAGTTTTACTCTACCTGATGCACTATCTCGCTTCAGGCCCAACTGACCATGAACTGAAACCTCCAAAACCATGAACAAGCCTGGCCTGGTCAACCACAGACTAATCCCAGCAACTCACTAGGCATAGACAGGAATACCACTAGTTCAAGGCCTGCCTGAGAAACTTATTGAGAATATGTCTCAAAGAATAAAAACACCCTGGAAAGTAGCTCAATATCAAAAAGCCCTGGATTTAATCCCCAGACAACTTAAAAAAATGTCAAATAATCCTCGTCACAGATATGAATTATAGTGGTGGAGAACTAACACAGCTAGCTGGATTACTTTATCTGAAACTTCTTATCTGGGGGTTCTGTGTTCTCTAAGAAAGGACCATCATTTTCTTATGGAAACATCTAGTAGCAGACTTGATAGACATCTGCAATTTCAATAAACATGCCAAGTGACTACATAACGTGATTGTGTAAGTAACAGATTTCCCTGTTGGAGAGTTGCTATTTCCCCATCTGTTCTCAATCTCATTATAGGAAGGAAAATATTTTCAAAATGGAGGTTTTTATGTTACACAACTTGGAAATTCATACAAAATGTGCTTTTTTGTGTAATTTAATAAATATAGTATTTTGTACTTCCACAATCTAAATAAATATGAGACACATGACAAACATAGCATATCAGATTATAATGGGGGGGGGCTTATGGGGAGAATTTTAGGTCATTGGTGGCAGATCTTCAAGGGGATTATAGGGCCCTGGCCCCTCCCTCTTTCTCCCTGTGTCTTTTCACAATGTTGTGAACTTTTCAAAATGGCTGTGAGGAGGTGGGCAAAGTACAATAAACACAAGAGCAAGGTTTCTCTAAAAGTCCTAGTGTTACTAAATGATCATAAACAGTATACATCATTTTTAATTAAATATTGTTAGAGTAAAATGGGAAGTGCTACCAAACAAAGCTCTGGCCTTGGTCTGCTTCTACACAAAACACCCCAGGAGTCAACTGGAAATTCAAAAGATGTTGGTTCCTCTTTTTCACTGGCACTGTGTGAATGGTGCCCCCTAGTGGTTTGAGAGATATAGCCTGCAGAGATGTTTTTGCAGGAGCTGTGGAAGGAACAGGAAACTCTGGAATACTTCAAAGTGTTCTGAGTCCTAAAGACCAAAATTATGAAAATGGTTCAAAGTGGGATGTTCCCAGGTACCCCCCACTTTGAAGATTGTCTAAAAAACTCATATTGACAATATTTGAATGCTCACCTGGGCATGCTGAGACCAACATGCCCAGTTGATGGTCAAATTGCAATGGAATCCCAACAAGGACTCTTGTCCCAGTGCAGGAGGTTTGAGGGGTACTTGAGATTTCAGTAGTTGGAGCTGCAGCTTCAATGGAAGCCATGTCTTTGGTGGGGAAAACTCAGGTAGTGCTGTGCCTTTTAGGTGGATGGAGGTGTCTATTTAAATAACAGAGAAAAAGTGCTTTCAAGAATATAAATTGGAAATGGAATGGCACTGTAATAGTCATATGCCTGCCACAGTATAGTAGGCAGGCATATAGTAGGCAGGCATATACCTGCCACATATGCTTGAGTATATTCACTATGAGCACAGTGGGAGAGCTTAGGGCTGGGGAAGATTTTTAAAGGCAATATTAAAAAGAAGTACAAAAGAAATTTCAAAACAACAATTCTAGGCAACAATGGTTAATCACAAGGATTATGTGAGATCAAAGATAAATATACAGTTGATGGAAAGACCTCCTTGCAGAATTCTGTTCCTAGAAGGCTGCATTATGGCAAAATGTTGTGAACTTTTCTCAGGCAATCCTGGGTGAGATGGCTTCCTTCACAATGTCCTAGCTTCTCTATTTGTTGGTCTTTGTTGTTGTTAGATTTGACACAGAAGGAAATATATTTTGATATCAATGATGCTGACAGCTATTTGAGAGTCCAGGCTATCCTGGAAAGCTATTCTGTGTCCTGAAGATACTGTGCTGGTCCATGGAGGACAGCAGCAGTCTGCAGATCCCTCCATACACTGGAACCTTAGAGGATCTTACCTCCAAGTGGAAGAAAATGTCTGAGGCAGGGCTGGGCAAGAAGTGTTTTGCACAGGTTTGTTTAAATTTGGCAAGTGCTCTCTTTGTGTCTGTTCCTGTGGAGGGCCTGCATAAGTCCAACCTTCTCCAGGGAACTCTCTAATGCTTGGAAATACCCATTCACATGAGCCATCCTCTTCACTAGGACCTCCATATGTCTTCATAGCAGAGTAGCCAGGTCTTTCTAGTGGAGCCTGCTGGGGACTACAGGGTCATGAAGTGGTGCTGTTGTCAGATTGCCTCTGGGCATCCTGGTGGTGGAAAACCTGATAACCTTGGACAGGGGACTTCTGTTGTTTCCTGGCAGCAAATATCCTCTGTTTCTCTCCAGTTGGTAGTCTGAATCTTTTGTTTTGATACCAATTCTAAAAATAAAGACAATTTATTTTCAATCAAATATTTTATAGGTAACCTTAGTTTCAGCATTACCACTGACTTGCTTCTTGACCTGGAGTAGACACAAAAAAGAAAATTCTTCCTGGGTTCTCCATATAATGGAGGTTGTAAATGGTGCCCAATTCCAAATTCCAAACTGTCCCCACAGTCTACAGCAGCCCTTCTGTCCATGACAACCCAGGCTTTTCAAAGTCTCCCAGCAACCTCTCTGCAACTTATGTATTTAGAATGAACAGATCCCGAGCTGCCCTACACACATCCCCACAACTTCTTAAGTTTTCTCAACCTGCCCCATCAAGGTACAGTCATGACTCAGTGTATTGTGAGACTATTCTTAAATGTGTTGTATTTAAAATACACATACAGAACAAGCAATCTTTTGTCACAACTGGGCAGGGCATTGTACACGTGATTTGAACAACTGCACTGAACAACTCCAGTCTTCATATTTTTCTCCTGCATCAGTTGAGGATACCTGCAATGCCAGCTGTAATCCCCAGAGTTTACAGGTGAGTGTGTGGAGATGAGAAAAATTTGGTGGCCGTGAATCAAGTCAAGTTGGCACCTGGCAGTTTGCCAGGAGGAGTGGTTTGTGAGGCAACACCACCGAGTCATTAAGATGGTGGGGATTTCTTATTGGCTGATTGCTGTATCTGAATGATGCTAATTGAGTCAACCTGTGTGTAATCAGTTAGGTATATATATACCACTGTTGTTCTGTAATAAAGCAGTTCCTGCTTCAATCTTCAAGTTGCTTGTCACCTCCCGGTTATTTTGCCCTGCCGGACTGTGGCAAGAAAATGCTTTTTCGACTATGCAACCCAATGAGCTAGGGTTGTAGAGGGGCACAGACAAGAGTGTCTGTAAGCCTTTTGATATTTGATCATTCCTGGAACCCATCCCCAAGTTCACAATAGCTTTAGGTTAAGAGCTGGAAATGATCTTCCATACATGCTTAAGATTGTTAAAATTGTCACTATACATAACAACTGGGACTTCAAAAACACTTTTTCATTTTCTCTTTCCAACATAATTATAACAGAAAGATGAGGTGCAAGACTCCATAATATGTCAGTGGTGACAGAGAAGTTTGCAAGTAAGGTACAAAAATTAAACCAAAATGCAAGTGGATTTTGTTCAAATGATGAATTAAGCATCTCTAAATCATGTTTTGTGAATTTGTGCCATGGTTTTCCTTTTCCTCTTTCTTGATTTGTTTCTCCTTCTTCCTCAAAACTATCTTCAAGTGAAGATGCTGAAAAAGATGGAAACAAAAAAGAACAGAATTTAGGAATACTAGAGGCATCCAGAGAAAGGAAAGATTATTTGTTGACTAAGATTTTTTAAAGGTGGAGCTCTGCCTCACACCTTATTCATAATAATAAAAAAAAGGATTAAGGGCCTATCTTTAAAATATGAGGATACCATGATATTATGATCTGCAGGGTGGGAAAGAATTTTGGTCTAACAAAAATTCAAAAATATAATGAAGGAGACTAATGCAAAATTCTCAGCCATAATAGTAACTGAGAAAGTACAAATAAATCAGCTCACATCAATCTCACACCAAAAACTTTAAGTGGTTGGCAGCAGAGTATAGTTGGAATAAGATTAAATAAACTAGGGAGTAAGCATTGAGATGATACAAGTATTGATGTTTTTATGACCATCTTCTTTTTTTGGTCTATAATGTAAAGTACAAACTGAGCTTACTGTTCAACATTTCAATCAAACAAAGGATACTGAAGTTTTTGCAGGATGTTTACATGACCTTTTCCTAAACCCTCTCCAACAGGATGGTGCCAAGGGCTTGCCAAGTATTTGTTTGGGGGCTTTGATTGTTTGGTGGTACTGATAATTGAGCCAGGGCCTCAGGCATGCTAGGCAAGCACTCTTCCACTGGATCACACTCAAAATAGAAAAAGCTAAAAGACTGGGCATGTAGCTCAGTGGTAGAGCACCTGTGGGTTCAATTCCCAGCATGAAAGAAAGAAAGAAAGAAAGAAAGAAAGAAAGAAAGAAAGAAAGAAAGAAAGAAAAGATGAGAGCCTAAAGTGAGGGATTGAACTGTAAACAAATAGAGATGTATGAGACTGCAGTTATTATTAAGATGAAAATAAAATATTGCAAAATTAATTTTTTTACTGTAAGAAAAATATACACAGAATTGACATAAGAGGAAATGAGAAGAGAGTCAAAACATGCCCCTATCAAAAGGAAAGAAAAAACCCAAGTTAAAGCAGTAAGAACAAACTAGGGACACACACACACACACACACACACAAAAAAAAAAAAAAAAAAAAAAAAAAAAATGGCATACCAAACCAAAAAAAAAAAAAAAAAAAAAATGGCAGTAGTAGCCCTCATTTTTCCTCCTTCAACTTCTATCTCCCTCCAGTGGCTTTGTTTTTCCAGAATTTTTCAGAAGGGTAAAAGATGAACCCAGTAGCTGTTCCACTGGCTTTACAATAGAGCTTCATCCAAACTCTTTCTTATTTTTCATTTTGAGACAGGGTTCAACTAAGTGTCCTCAAACTTGAGATCCTCCTGCTTCAGGCTCCAGGAGTCACCGAAATGACAGCCATGCACCTCATGCCCCACTACTAGTGCATTGATAATTGTACAGAATAATGGAATTCTGGGTGACACTCTCAACACCCTCATAGACAACTCCCTCTTTCTGTCCTCTCCTTTTCTCTGGGTGACCTAATCCACTTGCAAGGCATCCATTCTTCCATAGAAAACAAATATGGAACATTTATTTCTGAGTCCAAAGAAACACTAGGCAGGATTTAACAAATGCTGCTGGAAAAACTGGATATCCACATGCAAAGGATCAAGTTGGGCCTTTTACCCCACAGGGAAAAAATTAACTCAATGGAAAAAAATAAACTAGAAAAATGCATAAAATCTGCTGCAACAAAACTTGAGGATAAAGTTTCATGACATTGAATTTGGCAATGATTTCTTAGCTACATCACCAAAAGCACACACACAAGAACATTAGACTACATCTAAATAAAGAACTGAAGCATACAATGAAGTAAAGAAAAGGACAGTCTACAGATTAGGACAATCCCTTTGCAAATCATATCTGACAAAGTGTTGATATCAAGACAAAGAACCACAACTTACACAGAACTGTAAATTGAAATGGGAAAAGGATTTGAAAAGACATTTCTCCAAAGAAGAAAAACCCATTGTCATTAAGCATGTGAAAACATGGTCAACATCACAAATCATTAGGGAAGCCAAACTCAAATCTACAGGGAGATAACACCTCACTCTCATTAGGGTGGCTACAATCCACAAACCAAATAACCAGAGTAAACAGGAGCAGAGGAACTGGAACCCCTGATGCACTGTTGGTGAGAAGGCAAAATGGTGTAGCTACTGTGAAAAACGACATGGCGGTTTCTCAAAAAAATAATTAAAAATGATGCTATTATCCAGGAAATTCACTTGTATGAGGTACCTCTAGCATCAAAAGCATAGAAACCAAAAGTACTATATGATAGTGTCCAGGGGCTAAGGAGCAGGGTAGGGAATGGGGAATTGTCATTTAATGATTACAAAGTACAGGTTTTCTTTCTTTTTTTTTTAATTTCGTTACTTGTAAATGACAGTAGTAGCCCTCCTTTCTCCCCCTCCCACTTTTTAAAATATTTTTTTTACTTGTAAATGGATCTTTTATTTTATTTATTTATTTATATGTTTTGCTGAGGATCCAACCCAGGGTCTCACACATGCCAGTCAAACGCTGTACCACTGAGCCACAACCACAGCCCACAAAAATATCTGTTTTACAAAATTAAAAGATCTCTGTGGACAGTTGGTGGTAAGGTTTACAGGATAATATGGTGTTGCCCCTTAACTTCACATTTAAAAATGGTAGTGAGGGTAAGTTATACATTGACTATGCATCCCAAAGGAAGGTTCTTGGAATGTTTGAAAAGGTCTGAGAACCCAGGACTTGCACAGAGGAACAGCTTAGTAAATATGTAATAAAAAAGTAATTCAAGGAAATCATCCCAAGAGAGAACACCTGAATTTATTCACCTTAGACAAACATAGTTCACTTATAGCAAAGCCACATCAGGATAATTAACCCACTCCATAGAACAGATTTAACTCACTCTGGGAGTGGAGCCTACCTGGCCTTAAAGACCACACCTCACAATGCTGTTCCATCAGGATTAAGTTTTTCACACAGAAACTTCAAGGGGTTCAACATTGGCTCCATTTCAGTTGAACTGAGCCCAGAGTTGTTTTACTCTCAGTCATGCACTGAATAATGATGCTGTGCTCAAGAACAGACTGGATATATGCTGGCAATGACACAGAGCATGTCATCAAGTTATGACTGACATCAGAGATATATTAGTTTATGTAAGTGCACCTGATGGTGTCCACACAACAAATGTCTCCTCATACATTTCTCTGAATTAGTCCAAATCATTAAGCAATGCCCAAATGGAATCATTTTTGGTGCTTTTGGATGTTTCTTAGTAGGAGAAATACAGTTCTCCCTAAAATACAGGCATAGTAATTTCTCTCTTAAGAAACAAAGGATGATAATCTCCTTTTTGAACAAATTCAACATACTATGTAGTCTTAATAATGAGCTGTGGAGAGTACATAGGAGGCTTATCCCTGTCTAGGAGGGGCTGGTGAGAATGGTAAAGGAGGCAGTGCTTTCAACCATGCCACTTAGCAGAAATCTCTTCAACAATTCATATGCAGTTCCACTTTTCTACCTCTCATCCTAGAGAACCATCAATGAGCTGCAGCATGACATACTAGGCATGAGATGCAAGTTCCCCAAATGTTCAGAAACAACACCTAAAATGGGATTAAAAGAATAAAAATAAAGCACTCTATTCACAGCAAATGTCACATGTGGGGAAGCCAGCTCATCACAACCAAGATTCCAGGGGAGCTTCTGGTCTAGATTCATCCCACTCCCTACTCCATAACTCAATATGAAATGTTCCCAGCATTTCTGAAATGCAAATGTGCACACAGAAAATGTTTGAAAGACATGAGTTTTTTTCCAAATAAAGCTCAGTAGTAACAAGCAGTAACCAAAGAGACAAGTCCTTTAGATTGCTCTAGCCCATGGTTAGAAGCAAGAATTCTGGCACCTGCTTAGCTGAGATCCATGGTGGCTTTGTGAAAGACTTCACATCCCAAAGGGACTACAGTTGAGTCATCACTGTTTGAAGGCCCTTTGATGCACATTTTTGCCTCTGAGAACCTCTGCCCAGTTGACTCCTGAGTCACTATGTACAGTTTGGGAGGAGGGTCATGTATAAGTTGCAAGACAGCTGACTCCTAAACCTTGTCCTCTGAACTAGAGCTCCTCTAGAAAAAGAAATCAGAGACAGAACTTTTGCAAGTTCACCTCATTATAAACCTTGCAGGTAAAATCTCTTCCACTATCCTAGGCTTGGAAAGTTCCACAATTTAATTCTGAATTGCACAGAATAAAAAAAAAATCATTTTTGACCTGGGAAAAACAATTCCCAGGACCACTCATTAAATTTTCCAGTGTACTTTCTCACTCCTCTCCAACTCCTAAGATTCTAGAGAATCTGAGGCATGATAGGCAAGTACCCTACAATTAAGCTATACCCATGCTCTTTGCGTGTTCTGTGGGGGAGGAAGCCACATGGAAACCAGGGCCTCCTGCATGCAGGCCTTGTGCATGCAGGCCTCTGGAAAGCTAGGCAAGGACTCTACTCTTTAGCCACACCCTAGCCTACCCTGTGGTTCTAAGGAACTAACCCAGTGAGTGCCCCACCAATGCCTCACAGTGTTAGAGCAAGTGCTCAAACACTGATCCAACAGTGCTCTAACACTGATCCACAAGCCCATTCCCCCCACCCATAAACTTTCAAAACACCTAGACTGCCCATGAACTCAGCATCCTCTTGCCTCAGCCTCTCTCCCAAGTAGCTGGGATTACAGGCACATACTACCATACTAGCTAACTCTTTAACTCACAGGAAAGAAGAAAGAATACAAGAACCTAAAGAATTTATCCCTCCACCTTTACACAGAGCATACCTAGCCAATTTTAGTTGTTCTACCCAATCATTCTCTCATCTCTTTGGCATGTCCCTCCATTTTTTTGATAGGAATTCCAGATATATCTCTTGACCTGAAAATACTCCTATATATCTCTAAAATATAAGGAATCATTTTAATATAACCACGAGATTATTTTTACATATAAGAGCCTTTGGAAAAGCCCTGTTCCCCAATTCCAGTGTGCACCAGCCATAGACAGTTTCGTTGGTGACAGAAGCTGTCCCTGGAACACAAGTCTACACTTGAAAGGTGAAGGCTCAAACACACCCACTCCCCAAAACTAGTGCACGAGATCACAGCCTGCCCCAAAAACACACATCTCAGTCCTCCTGCAAAGAGCCTCACCTTTGGAAGTCATGTTGACTCTATGGTCCTCAGGCATTCTCAGTAGTAAATTGAGGAACTCTGGAGCCACATTCATTACTATAGCCAACCCTAGACACTCCCACAGGCGGTCTCTCCTCAGACACAGACAGCCAACACCTCCCAAACCCTGCCCCACCCCCAACAAGGGTCCTGGGCAGGACTCTCTGCTCCACCCTAATCCACACAAAACCCTAAATGCCTCTGTTTACCTGAACCTAACCTATCTCTTCAAATCCTATTTTCTGTTTAGCACTCCCTGAAACTAATCTTGGTTGGTACTATTTAATCCCCAATAGAACTTGAGGACAACGGGAACAGACATGTTTAGGTCATAGTGAGCCCCTGACCTCGCATCTCAAACCTTGCGCTCATCTCCATCATACTATCACAACCCACACTATGAGGCAGAGCAGTCTCGGCTCAAAGATGAGCCACATCACTTGTTATAGTATTGATTAAGGAGAACTGAGCTTGGAAGCAGGAGAGACCACAGATTGGAATTGCATAAAGATATTATACCACAACAGATTAAACTTTTAAGAGCCTTAGATAGTGTTAGACCAGGATTCAAAGAAAAGACCACATACTTCAAATAATATCAAATTAAAGCAAGCTTATTATTTCAACCGACCGGGCTGGGCTGCCTCTCCCAACACAAACCACAGGAAAAAGACAGCACTGCATGTTTCTTGCAGCCCCACTTTATAGCCCAGAAAGTTATCCAAAGGGGGAGTTACAGATGACAAAACTCTGATGAGCATAACACAAGTGCTAGTTTATATTTTTGCTGACCTGAACATCAGAATTTATGAAGGTCATTAGAGCCTCAGAGAGGGTGTTTATATGGCCAGGGAAGGCCAAGATTTATGAGGTGTCACTAAAGTTTCAGAGACAGCTGCTATCTAGTGAGGGAAAGCCAGGCATGGGTGAGTTCAAGACATGGGCAGGCATTCCAACCAAGATAGAATTGCAGTCATTTGTAGTAAAGGTGAAATTAGCTTTTTATGTCTTTGTGGTGAGATGGCTCCCAATTTTTAAGAGGGAATCAGGCTGGGTTTATCAATAGTCTGCCAATGAAAAAAAAAAATCCTTCTCGGTACTAGAGATTGAACCCAGAGACACTCTACCACTTAGCTACATCTCCCACACCTTTCTTTTGGGATAGGGGTGGAGGCTAAGGGTCTTGCTGATTTGGTGATGTGGGCATCCAAATTGCAAGTCTCCTGCTTCAGCCTCTGGAGTAGCTGAAATTACAGGTATGCACCACAGTGCCTGCTTAATTTATCTTGTTCTTCATACAGTCTTCTGATAGAACAAAAATCTCCATTTCACAAAGAAACTGCATGCCTTTGCATTTTCTTCACAACTCTGGGAACTTGTACTTTCCCAAATGTGTGGGAGAGGTAATAATTCTTGAAAGTCTTTTTTGAACTTCTTGTGTAGAAAATCAACCAATGCTTAATAGTTTATCTCCTTCCTGAATCAGAGAATCTACATGTCCCTCTATCTATTGAAGCAATTTAACAATTTTCTTTTATTTTCCTTTTTTTTTTTTTTTGGTACTGGGACTGAACCTACAAATGTGTGAAGGCTGACTCTGCAGCTGAAACAGATTTTTTTCTGCCTTATCTCCTAGCAGCCCTATGGGGATATACATAATTATACAGATGAGTTCTGAAACATAGAGAGATTAACTAATTTACCTGAATTCAAACCTTGGGGAGACTGACTACAACATAAAGCAGATGAAAATAAGGTTTGCAGTGTGTGGGTGGATACATATAATCCCAGAGGATTTGGAGGATGAGGCAGGAACATCAAGAGTTGAAAGCTAAACTTAGTAACTCAGTGAGGCCATACATAACTCAGGAAGACTCTGTGTCTAAATTGTTATAAGCCACTCTATACGGACAATGACCAAACAGTCTCTGTATTACTCTGAGACTTCATATCATGTAAGAAATGCTTCTCCAGTGGGAAAGTCCCACATCTGTACCCGGTAATAGTTACCTAGCATAATATACTTGGCAACACAAAATAGCAATTCTTATACAATGTGAAATTGTTCTCTTTACTTTCCCTTTTGTGTGTGTGTGGGGGCAATATATCTTGTCAGAAATTAATTGCCTAAACATAAGTAATCATTATCTAACTTGTACTCAACTAGGGTAACTTTGACTCACTTCCCTTCTTTTTGCTTGCTGCTATGCCAACCTGGAAAGTGCTTAAGAAAATACCAATGTACCCATTGCATTGTCTCACTAACATCCCAATTCAACTTCTGAACTTGCTTGCTTACAGAACCCAGATGTAGTTTTTGCTTTAAATATCTTAAAACACTCAGCCTTGGGGCTACTCTTTGCAGAGACAGTTTGGCTCTTGTAGGGAGAAGATATAAAAATATAAATAAGTATATTTATTTTTTAGCCAATATAAATATAGTCATTTATATTGGCTAAATAAAGTCTCTTCAATTTGACAAAATGGATTTGGTGTGTTTTTTGAGTGACCTACCCCACAATAAAATAAAATATACAAAATGGCTGGGGATGTGGAAGAGTTGTTGTGTGGCCTGAGTTTAACCCCCAGTACTCAAAAATAAATATAAAGTTTCAACAGGGCAACTAAATGGCAGCAAGTAGTGCAAAACTTATATTAAAAAAAAAAAAAAGCTAGATGGACATGGTGGCAAACACCTGTATTCCCAGCAGCTTAGGATGTTGAGACAGGAGAATCACAAGTTCAAAGCCAGCCTTAGCAATAGCAAACAACTCAGTGAGACTCTGTCTCTAAATAAAACAAAAATTAGGCCTGGGAGTGGGGCTCAGTGGCTGAGTGCCCCTGAGTTCATTCCCTGGTCTAAGGGGAAAAAAAAGCTGAAGGAAACCAGTTTTCTAACTTGATTCCAGGATATATATATATATATAGTGTCTTTGTAACCAAAAATTTAAAAAAAGCACAAGGATCAGATTGATGGGCAGTTAAATTCATGGAGGTCCAAGCAGATTGGTCCTATGCTGTCTGCTTAGGACAACCTGTCATTGGAGGCAATCATTTGTGTGCTTTGGAGTACAGGGGGAATTATTTTGGGAGCCAGAAGTATAGGAGGACATTGGAACTGAGAGAGTAGAGGAAACCAAAATTGGATTGAGCCACCAACTGCTCCAAAAGCCATTTGCATTGTTCCAGGATCCTGCTCTCCCATAGCCACTGCCCCCTCTGCTGATGCCTTCATTGCCCCATGGACTCTGGCAGGTCTACCTCCAAAGTCCAGATATCATGCTTCCTTTTGTAACCCTCTGCATGGGATCACAACTTATCCACCATGTGATAGGTGACCATGTATACCAGCTCTGAGGTCCCCACAAAGGACTTCATGAGAAAGAAAAATTGTGGGGAGTCAGATTGGAAGAGTCCCTGTTAATGGGAGTGCTAAAGAGGATGATGGTTTAAGAAGGCCAAGCAGACAAATATGGAGATAAACAAGGGTAGAAGGTGATGGTGAGGAGGGGTATGGAAATGCAAGGAGGCTGCTGGGGTATCTATGGCAAAGGGTAGCAAAAATGATATGGCAACATTGATACCAATGGGGATGCCAAGAAAGCAAGGAAAGAAAAAATAAGACAGGCATGGTGGTACAGGCCTGTAATGCCAGATACATGGGAGGCCAAGGCAGGAGGATCACAATTTGGAGCCTCAGCCTCAGCATTTTAGTAAGACTCAGCAGTATGTTCAGACCATGTCTCATAATCAGAAAATGAAAAGGAGCAGGGATGCAGCTCAGTGGTAAAGCACCACTGAGTCAGGTCACAAGCACCAAAAGAGAGAGAGAGAGAGAGAGAGAGAGAGAGAGAGAGAGAGAGAGAGAGAGAGAGAGAAAAGTTTTTTAAATATCTTAAAAATCCCATACATGGTCCTTCTTCACATGTTGTCTTAACCTAAGGGGTCACTTCCCTGTAGAGAGGCCCACCCACCCACTTTAGTCAGCACCACCAGCAGATGTAATGTGCTCTGCTGCCATCCAAACAAAACCACAATGCAAATTTGCAATGCAGAAGTCTTACATTTTTTTATCCTTCAAAATACCTAAAAAAGGAAAATTTGCATTTAGTATTTACATTTTATATTTTTTATACTTCCATAGGGTCAGGAATTTTTAATGATCAGAAATAACCAAATCAGCCCTCAGACAGTTCTGATTTTATTGTGGTCTACCATGCTCATTATAATCTCAAAGGAGGGAAAAAATGAAAACAGGGGTTGCAGTAGCCCAAACCTGCATCCCAGCAATTCAGGTGGCTGAGTCAGAGCATCCAAAGTACTCCTGGGCAATATGGCCAGACCCTGTCTCAGAATAAAAATAAAAATCAAAGTCTTAGAATGTTATTCAATGTTAGTGTCCCCTGGTTCACTCCTCAGGAGCAAAGGGACAGGAAGTATCTTATTCAGCACTCCATTAACTATAGTGTGTCTGTTCTGAGCTGGACTATAATTAGATAGTTTCTATGAGGTATTCTTAAAGGTCAAAGATAAAAAAAAAATATTTTTTAAAATTCTCTATAATATTGCTAGTTTTTTTAAAATTTGTTGCTGCATTGGTGTGGAAACTTGTTGTCCAATATTATACCAGAATTTTATATTGGTGAGTTCTTCTAACAGCCAAATAAAAAGGTTGAACTTAGATTGATTTCTCTGGCTTTAACTTTTTCCCCAATAATTCAACATTCCCATCAGCTTTGTTTCCTTATTTTCTCAGTAGCCTGAATTCACACCAGGAAGTGACCTTTAGTCCCCTCCTCCATTAAGCTGCTTCCAAAACCACCTGGACACACATCCCCACACCCCACCCCACTGCACCCCACCACACTGCCTTGTTCTCATTCTTTCCTCCCCTCCAGTCAGGATCTCTTCAGAGCTCACTCCATGAATTATACCAAGGAATTAGCTCTAAATGGCCCAATCTCATGGGTAATTTTCCTAAGTCATCAAACATATTAGCCAATCACTTGTTTGTTTTCCAAGTTCACATTCTTTATATAAAGCTTGGCTTCAGAACATGTGATCTGAGTCCTCATCCTCCCTACAGATGACCATGACTGAAAGAGCCCAGTGCACACCAGGTCCTATGGATGGAGCTATGTGATGATGGGGCTGTGAACAGCCCAGCACAGGCTCAGAAACATCAACATTCAGGTGAACTTTCAAAAATACATAATCCCTGCATGGCAGGGTGGTGCACACCTGGAATCACAACTACTCAGGAGGCTTAAGTGTCAGATCAGGTGAGGTGAGCAATGACCAAAGGAGGCAGATTTAAAAAGGCCGCTGAAGGAGGCTTTATTGAGATATCACTCCCACGCACGTGGATGAGACCCACAGAGTGGAAAGGAGAAGGGTCTAAGGAGAAACCGCATGGGAGCTCGACCAGACTGGGATTTTATAGGGCTCACGGCAGGAAGGGAAGGGTTTGAGACAGGAAAGGGGATTTTTAGGGTCCCTTGACCTGCAGGAGTTGGTCAGGGGAGTTGACTGAACTCAAGGATTTGCCAGGGGGTCCTGTTGATGGACAGGAGTTAGTCAGGAGATCCCACTGATTGACAGGCATTTCCACCTGCACCTGATTTATGTTCCTTTCCTGCTTGGGATGCTTTGTTCTAAGTCACCACCAGGTCGCCACCACCAACTTAACTTCAAACAGGAGGACTTCAAACTTCAAGGCCAGTCTGGAACATAGAGAGACCCTCAGCAACTAAGCAAGACCCTGTCTCAAATTTAAAATTAAAATAAAATGGGCTAGGGATGTGGCTCAGTGGTAAATTGCACTTGGGTTCAATATTCAATTAAAAAAGAAAAGTAAAAATTAAAAAAGAAAAGTAACAGTTCTATGACAAAAAGAGAACATATTCAATAAGGATATTTAATATGCCTTTTGAAGTCTCAAAACCACACCCCATAAATTGGGTGAATTTGGCAAACTGATGACTCAGCAAATTGGCTTCTAGGACATGAGTTTTGTGAAGATGGTTTGATATCAATTACCCATTCACTGAGTTTGTATTTTCTCCACTAAAATTTTAGCAGTTTGCCTCATTCTCCCATATCACAGCTTTTATAGTTCACTAAACTGTAACAATGCTAAGAAAAATTGCTAAGATATATTAGTTTTACATTGTTCTACGTCTAATTTTCTTTCAAGGATATATGTAAACCAGTATTCATTAGGCCAAAATCATGCACAAAATTTAATTTTCAACATCATTAATCATCATTATTTGAAGAGTTTTTTTTTTTTTTTTTTTTTTTTTTTTTTTTTTTTTTTTTCTTATTTACTTATATAGTACTTGGGATTGAACCCAAGGGCACTTTGCCACTAAGCTACATTCCCAGTCTTTTTTTTTTTTTATTGTGATTCAGGGTCTCACTAAGCTGTGTGACTGGCCTAGAGCTAGCAACCATGCTGCAGCCTCCCAAGCCCCTTGGATTCATGGTGAAATTTGAAGATTTTTAGTCAGGAAAAATATTCTGGTGCCCCCTTTGCCCCACAAATTCTCCACACCTTCCTGATTATCCCTGATTCCTTTGTCTTTAGTTAATACAATGTCCTGAGGACATTCCTGGTCACAATCCCTGAATACAGGATCAATGCAACATAGACACCTGACTCTAGTTAATCCCTATTACTGATTTTCCTGTCAGCTGACCTAGATTGTACCCAACCTGAGAGTCCCCAGGTTGCATTTGTCTTCTTCACTGTTGTATCCCTGGGATGAAGCATTATCCCTGTCCTAAATGGGCCTGCAGAAATATTTCCTCCATATTTGAGGAAATGATGAAATCTGTCTTCCAGTCCCATCATATAGAGCTTTGTTAATCTTTCTTTTTCCCTGCTTCCAACTTCACCTTCATCCAATGTACAACAGACATTTCCAATTCCCTGATGTAAAACAATCAATCAAAAAACCTCCCCTAACTTGCCTCGGCTGTAGGATCATAACAGGCTGATACCCAGTGGTTTTCATGATCAGGACCCTTCCTGCTTTTCCATTCTCATCTTCCTTCACTCAATTTCACATTTGTTTCTTCAAGTCAAAACAGAAAACAAAGCACAAAATACTTCTCCTGATTGTCTGAAAAGAAAGTGCTTTTTATTTTAAAAAATTGTTTAGATTGCCCGCCCATTATGATCCTGAATAAATGTGAAGGAAGGAATTTCCTACATCTTCACACATGCCTATTCTACTCTCTACCCATCTCATCAGGACACCCCTGTGGGTAGTATTTATCTCTGTACCCTGTGATACTGCACTGAAAATTTGTGTTTGGAGATGGGAGCAAAATTTAAAATATTTTTACCTAAAAGATAACTAGGTTAGACATGGTGAGTGTGTGCCTATAATCCCTACAACCCAGGAACCTGAGGCAGAAGGATCACAACTTCAAGATCCACCTCAGCAAATTAGTGAGACCCAAATAGTTAACTAATTGCCCCTCAATAATTTAGCTGATTGCCTATTTTTTCCTCCTTAATTGGAAGTGTTACCTTCATCATACAATAAGTGCTTGTATATATGAGCTCTATTAGTGGGTATTATTTCACATTGATCTATTTATTGGGTTTTGCATGTTGAATAACAAAGTTTTTTATTATTATAGTTAATAATACTGTGTCTTCATACCTCATAGGCCTATCTTACTGGGAAAAGAAAATAATTTTTGTTTTCCATGTTTAGGTCATCAAACCATCCTGAAAGAAGAAGTGACCAGAGTTAAGAAAGTCCTCTGCCAGCTAGGAGGGGACACAGCACAGGATGACTTGAGATTACACAATTCAAGTTCCCTGTTCCACGTGAAAGTAAAATTTAAATGAAATTTATGAATAAAATTTACATAATTTTTGAACAAGATGAATAGAAAACAAAATCCTGGTCTAACCAATTATGGTAGCTCATTTGGATGCCTCCAAAAAGTCACTTTATTTTGGTTAATTTAGCTAGAGTTGCATTCAATCACACTGGATACGAGATGAAATCATGTTTGCCATCCACTTCTAATCAGAATGCTGGCAAGAAATGCAAAACACTCCCCTCACCACACACACACCTTGTTTTATTCTGGGAGAAACTAGGGAAAATAAACAACAATATCCCACAGCCATTTGGGTGGCAGATCTGGGTCCCTCATGTCTTGCTGTTCTGCCGCACTGCCTGTCAGCAGTATTGGATGAAGCATCCAAAGGGATGTTCTCAGCAGCATACCTCACCTCCCAAATATTTTGTAAATCTCATCCAAGAATGATGCATTAAGAGAGAATAGTCTCTGTCACTGTTAGCTGCCTTAACCAGCTGAGGCCCATTTACATTACTTGTGGTTGACATTGATACTGTATCCATGGCAAAGCTCAAATAATGCAAACACACTGCAGACCTAGAGTTCTTCTTGCCCTCAGTTAAAGATGCAGCAATAATATTTTGCACATGTACACAGGATGGGGGTATTTATAACATTTGTGAAGTTTTGCCATCTGCACAACCAGAGTTTATGGGTTTATGTTCTGGGATTTAGAGTATTTCCTAGAAAACTGAAAATAAATATGTTTAAAAATTCCAAAGCTCAGTGTGTCACTACTGGTATACTGGATCCTATCATGCCTGTAGCAAACATAGTTTGACCAGAGGAGGGATTTTTTTTCTTTTGAAGAGGAAGGATTCTTTATATCATCCCATGGTGTCCACAGAACAGTTTTAATGTTAATAATAATAATAGGAGAAACATCAACTGAATGCTCACTGTGGGCCAGGCATTGTGCTAAGAGCCTAACTTGCATTCTTTCATCTAATCCTCACTTTCACCCTTAGGAGACAGATTCTGCTAGCCATTATTCCCAGTGGGTCTGAGGAATTAGTAGCTTGTTTGCAATCAGAACAGTGAGTGATAGAACCAGGAATCAAACCTAAATCCCTGTAGTTCCAAAGCCTATGTTGGTAACCTGTTCAGAGACAAGCAGTTGTAAATTACTAAGGTAGCCAGTAATTTAGTTCCACCTAGTACCAATATATTCACTGTGAAATACGGATGTATATTGATTCCACCATCTAATTTGTTATACAGAAATTACTCCATTTCTTCTTCAAGCAAGGGGTCCAATTGAAATGATGTTAAATAGCATCCAGGAGGAGAAGACTTAACATGAGTCTGAGCAAGAACTGACCAGAGGAGAATCCTCTGAGGCCACACAGAAGCTGCATAACAGATCTGGACATTGTAAAAGACCCCAGTGGTAATTCTGATTTGGCACCATAAGTTATTAATTCAAGAGAAGGAATAGGAGAGGCTCATTCAGGAGAGAAAGACTACATGGCAGGATTCACATGGGGCATTCATACAAGTTCTGGGCAGTGACACTGAGGGCTTTGGGTAGGCGTGGCCAGTTCCTTCCCTAAGCAGGTGCACAAGGTGTTCTCCCATGGTAGCTGTGGGAGTGATGCCCCTATGCAGCTCCTCTGAACTGGCCACCAGGTTCCATTTCTAGTGTGAGGACACAACCAGACCAGATGGAGCAGATCAGTAAATGCACATTGACCTCTAGGGGCTGTGAACTAGAGATGAAGCTTCTTCAAGCAGGACCAAGGTGGATATTTAGAGGCTTTTGGGATTGGAGGGGGTGGGACAATCAAAGGAATGTGGCCAAGAACTTGGCAAAGCTCAATCATCCTGTGACATTGCAAGATTGAGAGCAGGGTTGCCTTGCAGAACCTAGCCTTCATTAGTGAACTTGGCCTTCACCACTTATAAGTCTTAAAACTGATGAATTAATCCTGGGTTTCATAAAAGGTCAGCAAACATTTATATTGGTTTGTTTGTTGAAATGCTTTACACTTTTCAAACATATAGAGGATATGAAGGAGAATTTATACATTATCAATAGTTATGTTCACTATATTAGAAATAGAAACTTAAATTTTTTGAATGATTTTTTTCTGATGATTCACTTCAAAATAGCAACAATGAGTGAATTGCAATGGATACACTTCACAGAAATTAGTCTCAAACATATGGGCCCTTGAAAGTAGTCCTGGGGCTGGACATGGTGGGGCCCACGTGTAATCCCCATGGATCCAGAGGCTGAGGCAGGAGGATCATGAATTTAAAGCCAGCTTCAGAAGAGGCCCTGTTTACTAAATAAGATATAAAAAAACAACAAACAAACAAACAAAAAAAAAAAAAAAAAAACGTCTGGGATTGTAGTTAAGCACCCCTGGGTTCAATTCCAGTACCAAAAAAAGAAATTGTAAAAAGAAAGAAATTAGTCCTAAGAATCATTTTGTTATAGAATATAAAAAAGCATAATGAAGAATTTCAAATGAGTTTTAAATGTGGCTCAATAGGAGAACACTTACCCAGCATGAACAAGGACTAGTGTTCAATCACCAGCACAGGAAAAACAATAAAATAAATTGTATTGCTGTGTTTCTTAAACTTGAGTCTGAAATGGGTTAAATATGATGACAAACGTTAAAAAATATTATGAAAGGTTGCTTTTATCACAATATGAATTTTATCATACAAAATTATCACACTATATAATAATATTTATAACACATAACATGCAATGCTTATAAAATGCACCATAGGCAAAACACTCCAGGTGGTACATGCCTATAATCTCCACTACTGGAGAGGCTGAGGCAAGAAGTTCACATGTTGGTGGCCAGCTTCAGAAATTTAGTGAAGCCTTGTCTCAAAATAAAAACAAATTGAGTTTAGCTCAGTGGTAAAGTGCCCCTGGATTCAGTCCCTAGTACCAAATAAATAAACAAAATGTATCATACAGACCTGGGGTTGTGACTCAGTGGTAGAGCTCTTGTCTCACATTCAGGGCGAACTGGGTTCAATCCTCAGCACCACATAAATAAATAAAATAAAGGTATTGTGCTCCTCTACAACTAGAAACAAAACAAAAGTCTTTTAAAATCTATCATTCACTTTTTTACACTACAAGATACTTTAGAAATCTTAGAAAAGTTTGTGAAATTTTGATGGCCTCATTTCCTTGATTTGCTATTTGCCATCTTCAGCTATGATACAAAGGGTTTTTCTTTTTTCTCTGTAACTTATCTATGTTGAAAGATTCCTGGCTTTACTAGAATAATTTTCTAAGTTTTACACTGATTTTATTATACCCTTGATTATTTAATAAAATAAAATTTCTCACTGAGGAGAGAGCTAAACTTCTTTAAAGATCCTATTAGTTTCTAGGTTTATTCTTCAATGTTCCCTTCAAAGAGGAAAATAAGTATTATTTCTCAAGTACCCATGGCTCTAAATTAAGGATTCACATTGAACAGTTTTGGATATTCACCTTCCTCAAATCAGTCCTAAAGGTGGAATAAAAGGCTTGGTGTGGTGGTGCATGCTTGTAATTCGAGCAGCTCTAGAAACTAAGGCAGGAGGATAGCAATTTCAAAGCCAATCTCAGCAATTTAGAGTATAAAAAAAGGGATGAGGATGTAGATTAGTTGGTTAAGTGTCCCTGGGTTCAATCCCCAGTACTAACAAACAAATCAAGGGTGTGGAATAACACTAATGATAGCTGAGCTCATCAAGAAAGTCTATTGAAAATCACAAAAATTTTGGGACTGTATCATATAAAAACAGGTGCCAGAAACATTAGACCTCTTTGATAGAATTACTGCGAATAAATGAGTTTTATTTTCAATGTTTCTTTTCACATTGAAGACAAAAGAAGCTTTGTCTATAGCACATCTTTCCACCTTATCTGGTTTTGATTTCATGGAAGCTATTTTGCAATTCTGCAAAATATAGATAGCAAATAGCAGTGCAAATTAACCCTCATCTCTACACAGGTACATTCTGCTATAGCAGATGGCTTCAGCTAAATTCCCTTTCCGTCCCTTGAAGAAGCTCATCTGTGATGCTTCTTTAACTTTCCTTTGCTTTATATAAGTCTGTGCTTTTTGACTTCTCCTTTGAGTCAGTTATAATCTGCCTAGTTTTCTCATAGATTCAGTGAAAATCCCTAGCAAGTGCTCATTTTATATCTGTTTGAAGGTCACGATTTGACCTTTAAAAATATGGTATCAAACAATTCATAGGGTAAAGATTAATTACAAACAAGGCAAACCTTAGGATTTAGAGTTTAATTCTCACACTTAAAGTTGGTGGGAAATCCCTAGAAGGCATTAATTAGGTGGAGAATTCTAGAAGAAAAGATGGCTAGCTGGATTAACCCCCAACAGCTCTGCATTCCTACTCTATCTCTGCAGGGGGTAACCCTTGGGCAGGTCCCTTTCCCTCCTTACACTGTATTCCTAGGTAGGTGGGGTGACAATAATCCCTTCACCACCTGGATTAGAGACAGTATCAATCATGAAAGCATTATCACCATACTTATGTAATATGGTCAGGAAGAAGAAGCATGGTGGGCTTGTTCAGAATTGTTCTTTTTTTTTTTTTTTTTTTTTTTCCAATGAGCCTTTTGTAACACCTGAGTTGAAATGAAGGTAACATGAGATTTAGACCAAGAGATGAAGATTTTGCCAAAACTTTATATTGAAGTAACAAAGACATTTTCAGAATTGAACATAATTGCCAGTGGTGGTGGCACATGCCTTTAATCCTAGCAGTTTTGGAGGCTGAGGCAGGAAAATTTGAGTTCAAAGCCAGCCTCAGGACCTGTGAGGCCCTAAGCAACTCAGTGAGACCTTGTCTCTAAATAAAATACAAAATAGGACTGGGTATGTGGCTCAGTGGCCAATCTTGGATACCAAAAATAAAAGAATTGATCACACTTCTGTAACCAGCATCCAGGTCAAAGAACAGAACAATATCAGAGACTTCCCTGTTTTTCTCACAATCACTACTGTCTCCGAGCCCACAAAAGAACTTGACACTGAGTTCTCAAAGCTTGGATTAATCTTGCCTCTTTTTGAATTTCATACAAAGTGAATCACAGCATTTTTGTGAAAGTTCCTCTCACTGATTATATTTTCATTCACATGTTTGCATACAGTGGTAGAATATTCATTACCACATCTAATGTAAATTGGACTTTGGGTAATTCCATTTAGGACTATTATGATAGTACATTTATGAACATTTGTATTGGTATATTTTCACAATAATGCAATTTCTACTGAGGAGTAGAATTGCTAAGTCACATTTACTTATCCATCTTTCTAAAACATGAATTCACCTTGAGAATCTTTGATCTAATCAAAGACAACAAGGTTCCTTTTACACTCTCCCTTTCTTTATTATTAGTTCATTTCATCAATAGTGAGAAAAGTAGCTCCTACTAAATATATCATGCTTATTATTTGCTCAATCGTAGAAACCTATCAAATAATTTCAGAATAGCTAAACTGTATTCCCTAGCTGTGTCTGCTGAGAGGGCCTGGGATCAATGGCACTCCAGTAGCAATGAGCACAAACAGAACCTCAAGAAAGGGAAGCAGAAGCCAGATGCAGTGGCACACACCTGTAATCCCAGCAGCTCAGGAGGCAGAGGCAGGAGGATCACAAGTTTGAGGCCAACCTGGGAAACACAGTGAGACCATGCTCAAAATAAAATCTAAAAATCTGAGGGGTATAGCTCAATGGTAGAGGACTTGCCTGCCATGTGCAAAGCCATGGGTTCCATCCCAAGCACTACAAAACTAAATGCATGAATATATAAGGAATTGTTGAATGTGTTACTGATGAGGGCTGCTGGGTTCATTGTCTCTGTTCAGCAAAGAATTCAAGAAAAGGACACAGAGACAGCAAGCAAGAAATAGGCTTATTGGAAAAGCAACAGAGTTACAGAGATAGGCTTCTCTGAAAAGAAGGGCCCCAGAGTTGAAAAAGTGTTGGGGGAGTTTTTGCTTGTTCTTTTTGTGATCTCTGGAATTTCCTTTTTTCCTTATCTCCTCTCCTGTCCACGTACTCCTCAGTATTATTGATGGGTGTCCCCCTCTGTCCATGTGTCTGTTTTAGTTTTTCTATTGAATTCCCCACTTAGGATCATAGAATCAGAAGTGTTTGTCTGATTGGGTCCCTCACTTGGGTCCTCCATGAGTACTTTCATCAAGGAGGAAGTTGACCTCATCAGAAGACCCTCTCCCTGCTTCTTTGTTCTGGCCCCAATCTCAGCCTCCTCACTTGCCATCTTGCCCTGACTGTTTACTCCCTTCTATATCTAGAAAACCTCCTTTGGAAACACAGTGTTCATGAATAGTGAACCGGGACTCAGCAATGAATGAAAGGGTTAGTAGGTAAAAACACGGTGATCAGATATTTGCATAGTATTAAAGTATCTCCAATGAGATATTTATTACAAAAGAAAAATTTTAAAAATATTTTTAGTTGTAGATGGACATAATACTTTCAGTTTTATTTATTTATTCTTATGTGGTGCTCAGGATCGAACCTGGTACCTCACAAGCGCTAGGCAAGTGCTCTACCAATGAGCCACACCCCAGCCCCAAAAGGAAATTTGTACAGTAGAGAGATCATGGAGCCATCACCTTTATCACACCCTCTCCTTCCCCCCATTAATGGGCATTGAGCCCAGGGGAGCTGGCCATACCACTGAGCTACATCCCAACCCTTGATGAGATGGACTGAGAAACACGCTATGCCACTTCACAGGAGTGGAGTGGCATTTGGACTTAACACAATGTCAGAATGGATGAATCATGGCATTTGAGCTGTTGTTACTGTGATAATAATTATTGACACTAAATCTGACCCGCACTCTGCATTTCACTTCTCTCTGTAACAAGCAGACCCTCCTCTCCTCTATATATCTTTTCCCAACTGGCAAGAGGATGGGAATGCATATTAAAAAGATGGTACCTTAAAAACAAAATATAAACAACCAAAAAGCTTTCTAAATCTCAACTTTCCAAGTTCTCTCCCTCCTTTCCCCACCCTGCCCCAGATGTCCTGGTTCTCTTCTCTGGCTATACCTTGCTGTGGTCTTGGGCTAGCAGCCTCCTAGGCAAAGCCCACACTGCCTTATTGGGCAATGCTGAGGGCTCTCTTGGCTGAATCTCGCTGGTGGTTCTGGAAAAACTTCTTGGTGCCAAAAGCCAAAGAAAAGGACGCATTGTGCTGCCAGCGCGAATGGGCGGCCTGAGATCACCCGCCCGCCGGTGAAAGCCCACCCACTGCCTGCGCTACTGGGTGGCTGGAGACTGCCCACCCACTGGCGACCAACCGCGTGACTGGGCGGCTAGAGATCGCGTGCCCACCAGCAACAGCGAGCCCGCTACCCATGCGACTGGGTGGCTGAAGACAGCAAGCCCGCCGACTACTGATCACCCGCCCGCTGACTGCGTTACTGGGCGGCTATAGATCGCCCGCCTGCTGGCGACAGCCCACCCGCTGCCCTTGCGACTGGGCGGCTGGAGACCAACCACCTGCCGGTGACCGGGAGCTGAAAGTACCAGAGACGGTCCAGTCCCACCCCCCCATTCGGACGCCCCGGCAAGGAGCCTGGGGCCCGCCATAGCAGAAAGGTGATGTCACTGGAGCTCGGCCCTCGGAATTCCTTCCCAGCAGAATCCACTTTAGCAGGCATAGTATACCAACACAAAGGAGAGACAACAGAGATATACAAAACCAAAATAAATCTATAGAAGAGAGCAGAAACACAGCAATTAAATAGAGCTTGAATGTAATGTGAACATCATGAAAAAACAAGGGAAAAAAGGGAGTACAAACAATGCAGGACAACTTAAATCTACAGGAGGACCTAGAAGCATCAGAAACATGGATAGGGAAAGAACTCAAGGCATACCTAACTCAGATGGAAAGGAATATTAGAAAAAACATGAGACAGCAAGTCCAAGCAATAAAAGTGTATTTTGAAAATTAATTAAACAAACAAATTCAAATGGCAAAGAATGAGCTTTACCAGGAGATAGAGATCTTAAAAAAAAATCAAACAGTAATCCTAGAAATGCAGGAAACTATAAACCAAATTAAAAACTCAAATGAGAATATTACAAATAGACTAGATCAAGTAGAAGTCAGAACATCAGATAATGAAGACAAAGTTTATCAACTTGAAAAGAATATAGTCAACACAGAAAAGATGCTTAAATCACACGAGCAATCTATTCAAGAGATATGGGATGTCATAAAAAAAAAACAAATTTGAGAGTCATCGGGATAGAAGAAGGCATAGAGATTCAAACCAAAGGATTGGACAACATATTAAATGAAACAATTCTAGAAAACTTCCCAGAGATGAAAGATGGAATGGATTGCCAAATCCTGGAAGCCTATACGACCCCAAACATTCAAAACCGTAATAGACCAACTCCAAGACATATAATTATGAAGATAGCCAACATACAGAACAAGGAGAGAATATTAAAAGCTACAAGAGAAAGGAGGCAGATTACATTCAGGGGTAAACCAATTAGGTTAATGACTGACTTTTCATCACAGATTTAGAAAGCTAGAAGATCCTGGAACAATGTATTTCAAATGCTGAAAAATAATGGATTCCAACCAAGAATACTGTATCGAGCAAAATTAAGCTTCAGATTTGACAATGAAATTAAAATCTTTCACAATAAACAAAAGCTAAAAGAATTTGCAGCCAGAAAAGCAGCACTGCAAAGCATTTTGAGCAAAATACTAAAGAAGAGGAATTGAAAAATAGTGCCCAAAACTAACAGTGGGAGGTATCTCAGTAAAGGGGGAGGAAAATAACCAAAAAGGAAAAACCAGCCAAACTAAAATAAATAAATAAATAAACATGACTGGAAGTACAAATCATATTTCAATTGTAACCTTAAATGTTAATGGCCTAAACTCACTAATCAAGAGACATAGGCTAGTAACCTGGATCAAAAAAAAAAATCCAACAATATGCTCCCTTCAGGAGACTCATATGATAGGAAAAGACATACAAAGGCTGAAGGTAAAAGGTTGGGAAAAATCATACCACTCACATGGCCCTCGGAAGCAAGCAGGAGTGGCCATACTTATATCGAATAAAATCAACTTCAAACCTAAGTTAATCAAAAGGGATAAAGAAGGACACTATATACTGTTAAAAGGAACCATCCACCAACAAGACATTACAATTATCAATTTGTATGCACCAAACAATGGAGCTGCAACACTCATAAAACAAACTCTCCTCATGTTCAAGAGTCAAATAGACTACAACACAATAATTATGGGTGACTTCAACACACAGCTCTAGCCATTACACAGATCCTCTATACAAAAGCTGAATAAAGAAACTATAGAACTAAACAGCACAATCAATAACCTAGACTTAACAGACATATATAGAATATATCAACCATCATCAAGTGGATACACGTTCTTCTCAGCAGCACATGGATCCTACTCAAAGATAGGCCATATATTATGCCATAGGGCAAATCTTAGTAAATATAAAGGCATGGAGATAATACCATGCACCATATCTGATCATAATGGAATGAAAGAGGAAATCAATGATAAAAGAAGGAAGGAAAAATCCTACATCACATGGAAAATGAACAATATGTTACTTAATGATCAATGGGTTACAGAAGACATAAAGGAGGAGATAAAAAAAATTCTTAGAGACAAATGACAATACAGACACAACATACCAGAATCTATGGGACACAATGAAAGCAGTTTTAAGAGGGAAATTCATTTCTTGGAGTTCTTTCCTCAAAAAAAAAGAAAAAAAACAACAAATAAATGAACTCACACTACACCTCAAAAACCTAGAAAAGGAAAAGCAAAACAACAGCAAATGTAGTAGAAGACAAGAAATAATTAAAATTAGAGCAGAAATCAACAAAATTGAAACAAAAAATAACATTGAAAATATTGATAAAACTAAAAGCTGGTTCTTTGAAAAAATAAATAAGATCGACAGGCCCTTAGCCATGCTAATGAAGAGAAGAAGAGAGAGAACTCAAATTACTAACATATGGGATGAAAAAGGCAATATAACAACAGACACTACAGAAATACAGAAGATAATTAGAAAGTATTTTGAAACGCTATATTCCAATAAAATAGAAGATAGTGAAGATATCGATAAATTTCTTAAGTCATACGATCTGCCCAGATTGAGTCAGGAAGACACACACAATTTAAACAGACCAATAGCAAAGGAAGAAATAGAAGAAGCCATCAAAAGACTACCAACCAAAAAAAAAGCCCTGTACCGGATGGGTATACAGCAGAGTTTTACAAAACCTTCAAAGAAGAATTAATACCAATACTTGTCAAGCTATTTCAAGAAATAGAAAAAGAAGGAGCTCTTCCAAATTCATTCTATGAGGCCAGCATCACCCTGATCCTGAAACCAGACAAAGACACTTCAAAGAAGGAAAACTACAGACCAACATCTCTAATGAACTTGGATGCAAAAATTCTCAATAAACTCCTGGCAAATCGAATACAAAAGCACATCAAAAAAATTGTGCACCATGAGAAGGAGGATTCATCCCTGGGATGCAAGGCTGGCTCAATATATGGAAATCAATAAATGGTATTCACCACATCAATAGACTTAAAGACAAGAACCATATGATCATCTCGATAGATGCAGAAAAAGCATTCGACAAAGTACAGCATCCCTTTATGTTCAAAACACTAGAAAAACTAGGGATAACAGGAACTTACCACAACATTGTAAAAGATATATATGCAAAACCTCAGGCTAGCATCATCCTAAATGGAGAAAAACTGAAGGTATTCCCTCTAAAATCTGGAACAAGACAGGGATATCTTCTATCACCACTTCTATTCAATTTAGTTCTTGAAATACTAGCCAGAGCAATTAGACAGACAAAAGAAATTAAAGGCATAAAAATAGGAAAAGAAGAACTTAAATTTTCGCTATTTGCGGTTGACATGATAATATATTTAACAGACCCAAAATGTACTACAAAGAAACTGCTAGAGTTAATAAATGAATTCAGCAAAATTGCAGGATATAAAATCAACACGCATAAATCAAAGGCATTCCTGTATATCAGCAACAAAACTTCTGAAATGGAAATGAGGAAAACCATTCCATTCACAATATCCTCAAAGAAAATAAGATACTTAGAAATCAAACTAACAAAAGAGGTGAAAAATTTATACAATGAAAACTACATAACCCTAAAGAGAGAGATAGAAGAAGATCTTAGAAGATGGAAAAATGTACCCTGCTCATGCATAGGCAGAACTAACATCATAAAAATGGCGATATTACCCAAAGTTCTCTACAGGTTTAATGCGATGCCAATCAAAATCCCAACAGCATTTCTTGTAGAAATAGATAAAGCAATCATGAAATTCATATGGAAAAACAAAAGACTCAGAATAGCAAAGGCAATTCTAAGCAGGAAGTGTGAATCTGGAGGTATAGCGATACCAGAATTCAAAATGTACTACAAAGCATTAGTAACAAAAACAGCGTGGTACTGGTACCAAAACAGGCGGGTGGACCAATGGTACAGAATAGAGGACACAGAAACCAATCCACAAAAGTACAACTTTCTTATATTTGATAAAGGGGCTAAAAGCATGCAATGGAGGAAAGATAGCATCTTCAACAAATGGTGCTGGGAAAATTGGAAATCCATATGCAACAAAATGAAATTGAATCCCTTTCTCTAGCCATGCACAAAAGTTAACTCAAAATCGATCAAGGAGCTAGATATCAAATCAGAGACACTGCGTCTGATAGAAGAAAAAGTTGGCTCCGATCTACATACTGTGGGGTCGGGCTCCAAATTCCTTAATAGGATGCCTATAACCCAAGAGTTAATAACAAGAATAAACAAATGGGACTTACTTAAACTAATTTTTTTTTTCTCAGCATGAGAAACAATAAGAGAGGTAAATAGAGAGCCTACATCCTGGGAACAAATCTTTACCCATCCCACTTCAGATAGAGCCCTAATATCCAGAATATACAAAGAACTCAAAAAATTAAACAATAAGATAACAAATAACCCAATCAACAAATGGGCCAAGGACCTGAACAGACACTTCACAGAGGAGGACATACAATCAATCAAAAAGTACATGAAAAAATGCTCACCATCTCTATCAGTCAGAGAAATGCAAATCAAAACCATTCTAAGATACCATCTCACTCCAGTAAGATTGGCAGCCATTATGAAGTCAAACTGCAACAAGTGCTGGCAAGGATGTGGGCAAAAGGGTACACTTGTACATTGCTGGTGGGACTGCAAATTGGTGCTGCCAATTTGGAAAGCAGTATGGAGATTCCTGGGAAAGATGGGAATGGATCCACCATTTGACCCAGGTATCGCCCTTCTCGGACTATTCCCTGAGGATCTTAAAAGAGCTCACTATAGGGATACTGCCACATCAATGATCATAGTGGCACAATTCACAATAGCTATACTGTGGAACCAACCTAGATGTCCTCCAATAGATGAATGAATAAACAAAAATGTGGCATCTATACACAATGGAGTATTACACAGCACTAAAAAATGACAAAATCATAGAATTTGCAGGGAAATGGATGGCATTAGAGCAGATTATGCTAAGCGAAGCTAGCCAATCCTTAAAAAACAAATGCCAAATGTCTTCTTTGATATAAAGAGAGCAACTAAGAACAGAACAGGGAGGAAGAGCATGAGGAAAAGATTAACATTAAACAAAAATGAGTGGGGGGAGAAAAAGGGAGAGAGAAGGGAAAGCATATGGAAATTGTAGGAGACCCTCAATGTTACACAAAATTACATATAAGAGGTTGTGAGGGGAAAGGGGGGAAAACAAGGGAGAGAATTGAACAACAGTAGATGAGGTAGAGAGGGAAGATGGGAGGGGAGGGGAGGGGGTATAGTAGGGGATAGGAAAGGTAGCAGAATACAATTGTCACTAATATGCCATTATGTAAAAATGTGAGTGTGTAACTGATGTGATTCTGCAATTTGTATTTGGGGTAAAAATGGGAGTTCATAACCCAATTGAGTCAAATGTATGAAAGATGATATATCATGAGCTTTGTAATGTTTTGAACAACCAATAAAAAAAAAGGACACATTGTGTGGTTCAGGCACTCCCAACCAGGATGCTTTCCATTTGGGCAGTCTCTCACCCCATGCCTGTGCTCAGAGAGAGGGCTACCTCCCAGCTTTCTGTATCCCTTGGACCCTTGCTTTGGGCAGGAGTGAGGAGAGCAAGCCCCAGAGTAGGCTGCAAACCTGAGTACACACTTTGGGCACTGGTACAACCTGGGCACCTTGGGGGAAAATCTCCACACCTCTAAATAGCCTCTATGTACCTTGGGCCACCTCCTTGATCCTCCCAGACTCACCTTGCATTCAGTGTGGTATCAATGCAACTTGCAGGGTAAAGGAGTATTAAAGAAAAGAGAGACTAGAGGCTCCTGCATCAAGGGTGCCTCATTAGCTCAGGCCAAGAGTGTTTTTTTCTGGCAGCAAGATGCTCATGGCAGAGACCCACATATACCCCAGTAGCTTCATTCTCACCTGGTTCACCCTCCACATTCCTTCTTTATCCACGATTTTCCTGGGACCTGAGAGTTAAGAGGCTCCATAATGCTGAAGATGTGGATTTTGCAGGCAGACCTAAGTGCCTTCCAACCTGGAAGCTGCAACTCTCTGACTTTAGATTAAATATATTCATACATTTTCCTTGAAAAAGGATGGATATATTTAATGAGGATGAAGATACTTACCTGGTACAAAAATTAAATTAGATAAGGCATGTAGAGTCCAAAACACCACAGAGATTAGAGAAGGCATCCAGCAAATGACAGAACAATAATAAATGATGGTACTTACTGGTCACCAGTATGCTTTGTGGCCTGGCACCTGGTGGGTATATTCCCTTAGTTACTTTAACTGATGCCATTCTTCCCAATTCTGAATTTGATGACTCATTTTTAGAGAGAGAATGTTGAACTTCAGTAAACTGGGCCCTTACTGTCTTCTTGCCAAGAAATATCCCATATACATTGGGCTGGTTTCTTTAAGTGTGAAACACACAGTTGCCATAAATTCAGGCAGTTTATGGAATCATTCAAGTAGTTCTGGTCCTACCATATTTTCTAGGTAAGCAAATTTTCTACTAAGAGCAATAATTTGTCTCCTTCCCAATACTGCCTCTTTTGATTTGTCCTTTATTGCATTGAACTGCCCATGAGTACTTCATTAATTATTTAATTCAATGTCAGCATCTCTACATTTTCCTGGGGTAAGAAAGCACAAAGGCCATGAGAGGAGGCATAGGTCTGTATTCTCACGGCTGGGGAGGCTGAGGCAAGAGGATTGAGAGTTCAAAGCCAGGCTCAGCAATTGAGAGAGGTCCTAAACAACTTAGACTGACCCTGTCTCTAAATATAAAAAAAGGCTAGGGATGTTGTTCATGCAGCTCAGGGCTTAAGAGCACCTGGGTTCAATCCTCTAAAAAAAGATAAAAAAAGGACACAGCTGTCCTTTATCTTCTATGCATGTGTCAACTGTTTGATTAATAAAGAAGTAATTTTCCATAAATATGTCCCTTAACTTATACTTTAGAGTTTATCATTATTGATAAGTCATCAATGGCTGTTTAATTTCAATAGTTAAGTATTTATTGAAATGATACCATTATTTTTATTTTTGATTCTTTAACTATGAGACAGGAATGGCGGCCTAGAAATTTTTCAGAATATCATTTGGAATGAATAGTCAGCAACAATTTAATTTATTTTCAATTATGAGTTAAATGACTTGGCTGACTTGGGAGGCTGAGACAGAAGGATCACAAATTCAAGGTCAGCCTGGAAAGTTAACCAGGCTCAAAGCAACATAGTGAGACACTAAAAATAAAAAAAAATAAATAAAAGTCCAGGGATGTGGGGATGTGGCTCATTGGTAAATTACCCCTGTGTTAAATCCCTAATACAAAAAGAAAGAAGGAAAGAAAATTTGCAGCTAAAGGATAGCTTATAAATTAGGGCAAGAGGATATTTAGATGTCCATTTCAGTAAAAAACTTTAAGTTAGAAATATTTTTCAAATACATTTCAAAAACCACAGAAATATTATAAATTGAAAAGAGATTACATTAATAATCTTTAAAACTACTTGAAGAAAATAATGGAAATCATTTTTATAATTTCAAAGTGTGGAATCATAAGCAAATTGTAAACTCTAGAAATCACAAAAACAAATTTGAGAAATTTGGCTACCTAATATCTAAACTTTCTGAGCAAAGACACCAAAAAGATAGTTAAAGGGAGGTCTGGGGAAAACATTGCCAGCACCAATAAAAGGCATTTACATTAATAATCAGAATATACAAAGAAAAGGGGAAAAATAGAAGGGAAAATTATTTGAGTAGGCAAATGCAACCCAATCTCACTTCTAAATAGCAGCAACTAAATAAAACCAACAAGAAGATACCATTTTGAAGCATAGGATGGTTTTATTAAAAAAAAAAAAATAGGTGTTGGGATCAGCCCTGGACACCTGGGTCTGTGACCTCAGGTTCTGACACGCCAGAAGTATTTTATGTAAAGGACACCTCCTCCACACTATTCCAACCAGACAGTGATGTCAGAGTTGGGTGCACATTGGCTCATCTGTGGTTTAGTGAGAGTTGGGGGCAGTGTTTGCCTTTTGGACGAAACATAAAGGTTCTCTCATTCTGTGATTGCCAGGCCAGGAATCTAGTCTATCCAGAATACACGAAAATAGGGACTAGGAATGTGGTTCAGTGGTTGAGCACTTACCTAGCACATTCAGGCCCAGAGAGAGAGAGAGAGAGAGAGAGAGAGAGAGGAAGAGAGGGAGAAAGGGAGGGAGAAAAAAGGAAAGAAACGTGGTATTTACAGCTGCCCTCTCTCTCTAATACCGGCACTACTTCAAGTGCGCCGACCTCCAGTAGAAGGAAGCAAAAAGATCTCAAAACGAGTCCTCCATCAAAGCCCACTACCTCCCAAACCACAAGTGGTAAAACCCCCAAGAAGCACTTGGCTACAAAAATCACTTGAAATGAGCGCCCTCTAGTGTAGAGACAAAGAAAACTCAGAGTTACAGGCCCAGTGTTGTGGTGCTCTGACATCTAGTTTGTCCACTAAGTTTCAGATTTATTAACTCTTCTTCCAGCGTCTGGTGTGAGAAACTTCTCTGCTTTAAAAACAGATTTGTACTTCCAGAGGGCAGCTATTCCGCTTGGTGGGAGGCAAATGAAGACTGTCTGGTTGGCTTTTTAGAAGACACAATTAAGATCTGTGCTATCCATGCCAAACGTGCAGTAGTTATGCCAAATGACCTCCAAATAGCACTCTGACACATTGAGAACTTATGTAAGAACCTACTACGGGGCAGGATATATGCATAGCTGTGTGAAAGCCTCCCATGTATGAGACCCTGGGTTTGATCCACAGCATCTCAAAAACAACAAACCAAACCACTATTGGTAGGTCCGATGTTAAACATCCCTTCTGTCCCCAAGGTGTCAAAAGGTGCCTCAGTGGATGATTATAAGTAGAAAACTAGGGGAGAGGAATCAGGTATCGACATCTTTTCCATTTTTATTTGTGTGTGATTTTTTATGTAAATGTTAAATATGCAAAGCATTAATGCAGATCAAAATGTTTCAATGAACAAATTCTGGCAATTCAACTGTATGATGATTATAGATGTCTGATATTATTTTCTTTTTTTGGACTGTGGCAGCATTTTGATTGTTTACAAACTAAGTTAACTTCTTACTGACAGCCACTATATGTAGTTCGTAGAATTGCGATCATACAGTGGATTTCACTCACTATGCCTTTCTGAGTTGTCCCACATGCTAGTTAAGGTTTTTAATACTGTCCATCTTCTGTGCTGTTTTTATAAATTTGCTTAATAGCAAATATAGGAATCCAGGCACTGTGACACATGCTGGTAATCTCAAGTATTCCAGAGGTTGGGGCAAGGGATTGCAAGTTCAGGGGCATACAATGCTGCAACTTAGTGAGCCCCTGTCTCAAAATAAAAACTTAAAAATGCCTGGGGATATAGCTCAATGGTGGAATGTCTCTGGGTTTAATCCCCAGTACCTAAATAAATAAATACATGAAACTGTTAAAAAGATGTATGTTCATGAAGCATGTTTTATACTGGGGGGGGGGGGAAAGAAATATGAATAGGGCACTGTCTGCATAAATAATGGTATGTCCCTCCACAGGACCCTTTGTAGCTCCTACATGGAATAAAGTGATTTATGTGTACTCACTTTCATAAACTTTTTTCAAATTTTTGATGATCTCCCAAGAATTGATGCTAGGACCCAGGTAGACATGAATGTGAAAGCAACCTATTTTTTTCTCCATATATACTGGAAACACAGGCAATATGTAGAGAAGAAATAGGAGAGTCCAGCACATTATGGGAACAGAACTAGAATTATTTGGCAGAGGAAATTAGTGACAGGGAGGAGTTTGATGTTTTGCATTTTATACTTTATTACTTTGTGCTCTAACATAACAAGTAATTAAAGTGTGTATGTGTGTGGGTGTGTTTGTGTGTGTGTGTGTGTGTGTGTTTTGAATCTTAAATTCACAATATTAGGCAACCAATCCCTAACTTTCAGCTATAAGAATTTTTGTGGATTTAAGTGTTGTTTGATAATTTCCCACTGAGCTAAACTACTTTGGAATGTCCAACCAAGTATGAGAAATGCATGGCAACTGACTAGGGACTGAAACCTCCAAAAACATGAACTAATTCTGGTAAGGTGGACAACACCTATTATTCCAACAACTCTGGAGGCTTAGGAAGGAGGGTCACAAATTCAAAACCACCTAAGCAACTCTGTGCAACCAAAAATAAAGAGGGTCTGCAAACTAGCTAAGTGGAGAAGACCCCTGGATTCAACACTTAGGCCATTAAAAAAATAAACAACTTAGAAAAAGCCTTATCAAAGCTATTAGCTGTTGTAGGGGGAAAATTAACACAGCTAACTTCATAACTTTATGTGGCTAACTTGATAACTTTATGTGAGCCTTCTTATCTGGGGATTCAGTGTTCTGTCAGAAAAGATAGCATTTTCCTGTGGAAACACCTAGAAGCATAATTGCTAGGCATCTACCACTTCAATCAACATTCCAAGTGACTGTCCAAATTAAACATTCCCCCTGTTAGAGTTGCTATTTATCCACCTATTCTCAGTCTCATTATATGAAGGAAAATATTTACAAAATAAAGGTTTCTATGCTACACGCCTTTGAAATGCATGCAAAACACGTTTTATTTTGTCATTTAATATCATTTCAGAATTTCACACTTAAATAAATGTGACATACATGACAAACATAGCATCTGAAACTCTTCACAATGGTTCCAAGAGGGTGGGCAAAGGACAACCATAAATGCAAGATTTCTTCACTACTCCTGGTGTTGCATAAATGACAAGAATGAGTATAGCCCCTTTAGTAATCAAACATAATGATAGCAAAATAAAAAGGACTGACAAAAAATTCTCTATCCTTGGCCTGCTTCTACACAAAACACGCCAGGAGTCAACAGGATATTCAGGAAGAGCATCTCCAGATGCATGTGTGAATGGTGACTCCTAGTGGTCTGAGGGTTGTAGCCTGAAGATATGGGTCCACAGGAGCTGTTGGAGAGACAGGAAACTCTCTGGTAGAAGACTTCAAGGTGTTCTATGTCCTAGAGACCCAGATTGCAAAACTGGTTCCAAGTGAAAAGTTCAGTGATACCGCTGTCTTCGAAGTTTCTCTCAATAACTCAGATCAACAATATCCAAAGTCTCCCCTAGGCACCCTCAGATATCATTGACCTGCATGCCCAGGTGACTGTCAGAACACTCTGGATTCACAAACAGGGGCTGTCATGTCAGTGGAGGAACCTCCAGGAGTTCTTGAAGTTGCTGTAGCTGAACCTGTGGTTTCAATACAAGTTCTGCTTTCAGTGGGCACCTGGGCTGCTCTCTAGCAAATTGCTGTCCATGTAACACAAAAGGTAGCCCATGTAGGAGGATGGAGGTATCCAACTCAATTTTGGCCCAAGAAAGATTCTGCCAAGATTGTGAATTGGAAATCGAATGACACAGCAACAGGCACATGCCTGCCCAGTACACCGCAGGCACATTCACTGTGAGTATAGTGGGAGAGTTGAGGGCTGGGGGAGATTTTTAAAGGCAAAAGTAAAAAGAACTACAACACATATTTCCAAATAATAAGTCTTGGCAAATGCAGTAAAGAACAAGAGAGATGTAAGTTAAAAGTTAAACAGACAGTTTCTGGACACACATCGCTGCAGATGTCTGTTCTAAAAGGCTGAATTCCATCAGACTCTTGTAAATCCTTGTCAAGCAATCCTGGCTGAGATGTCTTCCTTCATAATGTCCTGGCTTGGTTTTTGTGGGTTTGTTGGTGATGGTGGACACACATGAAAATCCATTGTGATACCAATGACACTGTCAAATTTCAGAGAGTCCAGGATGTCCTGGCAGACAATAATATCCCAAAGATGCTGCTCTGCTTCAGGGAGGAGAGCAGCAACCTTTGGACTCTGCCATCCAAAGTCACTGTAGAGGACCTTATCTCCAAGGTGGAGATAATTTGTGAGACAGGCTGTGCAAGATGGATCTACCTAAGTACACATTGGTTTGAATCTGGCAAGTGCTGTCTTTGTGCCTGTTGCTATGGCAGTGGCTGCCTGAGTCCAGTTTTCTCCAGAGCACTAGGAGAGGCACAGTCAGGGATCTATGACTGGTGGGTACTGTTACCCCTCCAGAAGTCACTGAGAGTTCAGGAAGCTGTGAGGAAAAGCTGTTAACTGGGATAAAGGGGGATGTATTAAGGATTGGGGGAGTTGGTTTTTTTTTTTTATTTTCTAGGGCATTTGTGATTTTTTTGAGTTTTTTGTTTATTTGTTTTTATTGTTTTTTAAAGAAAATTTCCTACACTGAGCATCTTTATGTGCACATACAAGAGACTCTTAGCTCTGACCCTGAGAGCATGACTACAGGATGACTTCTGAATATAGGTCCCTAAAACTCAATGCCAAGGACTTCAGTTAAAATTTCAGCCAAGTCATCAAATGTTTCATACCTCTGCTCAGTTGGGGACATTAGAATTTGGTCCTGAACTGGCAGTTTCTCTTGATAACTCTGTGGCTGTTGAAGCTGTGGATTATAAGAAACCCAGGCACTCTCTGGCAGTCCTCCACACAGATCAAAGAGGTCCATGTCCTGCTGCTGCTGCATCATTGCCTGCACACTATTGTCACAGGGCAAAGGCAAGCCATCAAATAGTTCATACCCTTCACCCCAGAACTGCTGGTTTGGGGACCTGGGCTGCTCTCTAGCAACTTGCTGTCCATCTATTGCAATAGGCTCTGGAAGAACACTCAACTCCATTTGTGGAGTAGATTTGCACTCAGTCTGAGACCTTGAGTCCTCTCCATTCTTTTGAGAATCGAATCCTGCACTTGTGGAAAGGAGAGCAACTGCTGCCCCAAGACATCGTGTTTCTCAGACAATAGAAGTGGGTCCTGAACAGGCAGCTTCTCTTGATAACTCTGCGGCTGTTGCAGCTGTACATAATAATATCCCCAGTCACTCTGCTGCTGTGGTCCCCACAGATCAAAGAAGTCCATGTCCTGCTGCTGCTGCATCTTTCCCTGTGCACTATTGACACTGGGAAAAGGCAAGCCATCAAATAGTTCATAGCCCTCACCACAGACCTGCTGCTTTGGGGAACTGGGCTGCTCTCTAGCAACTTGCTGTCCATCTAACACAAAAGAGTCACAGGAGGCATTCTCTTCACTGGGGAGTCCCCATGTCTCCACAGGAAAGGAGCCAGCATTTCCCTGTGGAGCCTGCTGGAGGCAAGAAGGCTGTGCAGTGGCACTGTTGTCATATAGCATCTGGGCCTCCTGGTGACCTAAAACAGGATGATGCCCTTAGACAGGGAACTCATGTCTTCTCCTGGCGACAACTGCTTTCTGTTCCTCTTTTAGTCATACTCTGGATCTTTTATTTTGAAACCAAATCTAAAAAGAAAGAAATTATTTTCAATAAAATATTTTATAGTAAATCTTTATTTCAGCATTATCACTGACTTGCTCATTGGCCTGGGGTAGACACACTAAAGGCAATCCATCCTGGGCTAAACCATGGAGGTTATTGTGGAAGTTATGAACAGTGCACAATTCCAAACCCCCAACTCTTCCCAAAATCTACCAAAATTCTTCAGTACATGTGAATATAGCATTTCAAAATCTCCCAAATACCTCTCTGCAATCTAGGAGAGCCCCAGGTGCCCTGCACACTTTCATAGCCTCTTGATTTTTCTCAAGCTGCCCCATCAACACCCATTTATGACTCCATATCCTGTAAGGTTATTCATAAATTTGTTGCATTTAAAAGCCATAAACCGAACAAACAAAAGTTTTTCAAAACTGGACAATGTATTACAAATGTGATCCTAACAACTGAATAGAACAACTCTAATCTACATTTTTTTTTCTCCTGCATCAATTCAGGATAATCGCAATGCCAGCCAGAGTCCACAAAGCTTTGAAGTTTGTGTTTAAAAATGACAAAATGCTTTTTAGAATAGGTAATATAATTAGCTAGGGTTGTAGAGGCTCACAGTCAAGAGTGTCTAAAAGCATTTTGATATTTGATCAATCCTGAAACCTATCTCCCAATCAGGATGAATTTAGGTTAACATCTAGGAAAATCTTTGATCCCTACTTAGGAGGTTTAAAATTATAACTCTACATAACAAAACTGGTTCTTCTAAATACATGCTCTCATTTTCCATTCCAACATAATTAAACACAAAGAAAATAAGATGTGAGCATCCATCATTGGTCAACAGTTAGCAGGTGGGTTCAAAATGATAAGACCAAAAGGAAGGTGCTCCCTTTCTCATTTCCATACTCCCTAGAATCCTCTCCCTGACCATGCTTGCTTCCGCATCACATGGGCTTATTCTAAACTGTTGCACTGCTTTTCAAACCAGTTCCTCTCCCTGACATTATTGGTTATGATTTTCTACTTCTTTTTATAGCATGATTGATTTGCAGGATGTTTGAAATGTTTCCAGTTCATGGAACATTTGAAATACAATAACTTCATAGCTGACAGAGAATTTGCTATTCTTTTATTTTGCAACACTGTTATTATATTCCCTTTCTTATTTTCTCTAAGAAAATGTTCTCCTAGTCTCAGGCAACAAATATTTTCAATAAGCATTGGATATTGATAGAAGAGAGATATTGCTAACCCAATTCACTATACATTAGGGCAATCCCAATACAGTAAAACTTTGTGCAGCATAAACAATAATTCACAAAAAATCATCATATCAGAAATTCCCAAAACAAAATATTGATTCATGTCCCAAATGGCTACAAAGTGCCTACTAATGCTATGAGGTGCCACATGTGGGACATAATTGAACCAAGTCTTTCTCCTGCATCTTGGATGATCACCTCTTGGAAGTTAGATTGGCATACAATAGTGAGCAGTTTGCAAATAAAATCCTCCAATGTCTCTGCCAAAAAAACAAATCAGGACAATTTGAAGTGCCATCCTTAAATCTTACCACTGAATACTCAACATCTCTGCAAACTCTTTGTCCCAACTTTAAAATACCCAATCTTCCCAGTTTTCCATAATTCCATAGCCAGCACCATGATCAAAAACTGGCGCAGTTCCTATTCTGAATAATTCCTGAGCATGTTAATGGGTGCCTACTCCCAAAGTTGCCTCACGGTTGTTGATTTTTTCATAAAAGTAACATAATAAATTTACACCCACACTGAAATGAAACTGTGACAAAGATCAACAATATCCTATGTGAAGAAATTACATGAGACATTTTCAAACAATTGTTGTATTTACTGTATTATATAAAAAAGATATGTTCATGCAAATGTTCCAAATTTTGACTTACATTGATTGAGCTTATAGGGCAATGCATTTGCTTGGCCAGCTCTTGCCGGGTCCCAAAATCTGGGTAGGAATTCTGTTCAAATGATCGATTAAGAATCTCCAACTCATGTTTTGTAAATTTGTGCCATGGTTTTCCTAACCCTTTTTCCTGTTTTGTTTCTTCTACTTCCATAGAACTATCTTCAACTGAAGATGCTAAAAGTGCAGAAACAGAGAGAAAAAGATTGAGGATTGCCGGTAGAATCCAGAGGAAAAAAATATTATTTGTTCACCAAGATTTTAACAATGAAGAGCAAAGCTTCACAACTTAATCATATTAATAACACCAAAAATGGATTAACTGCTGATCCTTAAAAATATGAGGAAAATATGAGATTATAATCTGCATGATAGAGAAGAATCCTAGTCTAGCCAAAATTCAAAATATATAAAAAGAGACAAATAAAAAATGTTCAGTCCAAACAGTAATTGAGGAAATACAGATAAACCAACTCATATCAATCTGATAACCAATACTTTAAATGGTTGGTGGAAGAATAGGGGATGAATAAGATTATATAAAATAGAAAGGAAGCATTGGGTTGGGACAAGTATTTATCATAATGTCCACTTTGATTTTTTGCTCATACAATGACATTCAAAATAAGCTAACCTTTAACATAACAATTAAGTAAAGTATACTTGAGGTTTGGGGAGCATGTTTACATTACTTACATGATCCTTTTTGAAACTCTCTTCAATAGGATAGCAGCCTTAAAATAATGGACACAGTGTGTCAGATCAGGTACACAGAGTATATTTGTTTCATGATAGTTAGAATTGAAGCCAAGGCCTCAGGCATGCTAAGCTAACACTCTACCACTGGGTCATACTCAAAGCAAAAATAGAAAGAAAGGCTAGGGATGTAGCTCAGTGCTGCAGCATCCTGAGTTCTATCCCAGCACAACATCAAAATAAAGGAAGAAAAATGAGAACATAGATTCAGAGAAAGAAGTCTAAAGGTACAGTATCTTTATGAGATTGAAGTTAAGTTAGTATTAACAGGAAAATAAAATATTTTGACTTTAATTTTTTTCTGTAAAAAAAGAGCTACAGAATTGATACAAAAGAAATTGACAAGAAAGTGAATCAAGCCAATATCAATAATAAAAAAAAACATGTCAAAGCAGTAGAACATAGGTGGGAGAAACACACACACACACACACACACACACACACACACAAACACACACACTTTAGTAAAATACACCAAACAAGAAAAATGGCAGTATTAACCCTACTCCCTCCTCCTAGGGCCTTCAATCCCTCCAGTGGATTGGTTTTCCATTATTTTTCAAATGGGAAGGGGATGAACCCACCTGCTGTCACACTAGTTGTACTTCATTCCAGCCCTTTTTTTTTATTTTTTATTTTTTTTTTTATGTTGAGACAAGGTCCTACAAAGTGACCTCAAACTTGAGATCCTCCTACCTCAGGCTCAAGGAGTCACTGCCATGGCAGACATGCACCCCATACCCTGCTAATAGTTAATTGTACAGAATATTGGGATTCTGGGTGACACATTCAACCATTTATAAAAACGTGTTTGATTGATACACCCTCCCTGTTTCTACACTTTCCTCTCTGGGTGACCTAATCCAATTGGAAGACATACATTTTTCCATAGAACAAAAAAATGAGACATTCATTTCTGATTCAAAAGAAACTAAATTTAACAACTGGTCCTGAGAAAACTGGATATCCACATGGAAATGATAGCGTTGGACCTTTTACCCAATAGGGAAATATTAACTCAAAATTCAAAGAATTACAGATAAAACTAGAAAAATGCAAAAACTTGGTGGAAAAAAAAAACTAGGGAGAGGGTTTCATGATATTGAATTTGGCCATGATTTCATAGATATATCATCAAAACCAAAAACAAAAAAAAAATATTAGACTATAACTAAATAAGAACTGTGCATGAAAGGACACAAGGAAGAAAATGAAAGGACAATCTGTGGAACAGGTGAATCCCTTTGAAAATCACATCTGATACAGTGCTGATATCAAGACATAAAGAACCATATCTCTAAAGTGGGCATAGGATTGGAATAGATATTTCTCCAACTAAGATAATCAAATTGTCTTTAAGCCTGTGAAAAGATGGTCAATATTACAAATCATTAAGTAAGACAAATTCAAATGCACAGGAAAATCAAACCTCACTCCCATCACCAATGCTACTATCCACAAACCAAATAAGCAAAACAAAACAACTGTAGAGGAGGAGCAGAGGAACTGGAACCCGTGATGCCCTGTGGGAGGGAAGACAAAATGGTGTAGCTACAATGGAAAAAATATGGTCATTGCTCAAAAATAATTAAAAATTACTATATTATCCAGCAATGTCACTTATATGAGGTACCTAGAGTAGTAAAAGTCATAGGGACAAAAGTACAATGAAGGTCTTCAGGGAATGGAGAGGGGGCTCTTGGGGGGGGTTGCTTTAATTGTCACAACGTATCAGTTCAATAAGGTGAAAAGAGCTCTGTGGAGGGTTGCTGGTAATGGTTACAAGACAATGACATGTAGGTGATGTCACTGAAGTGTACATTTAAAAATGGTGGTGAGGGTAAATTTTACCTGATTCATTAAAATTAAAAAAAAAATAATAATAACTCAAGAAAATAGACCCAAAAGAGAAAATCTGAATCTGTACACTTTACACAAACATAGGTTACTTGGCAGTAAAGTCACTTATAAAATAATTAACCTGTGCCTGAAAACAGATTTAATTCACTCTCAAAGTGGAACCTCTTTGGCTTTAATGGTGCAACCTACAAATAAAGTTGCGAGGCACATGCGTTTTTCACACAGGAACTTCAGAGGCTTCAACATAGACTCCATTCCAGTCAGACTGAGCCCAGAGCTATTCCCTCTCAGTCATGCACCAAATAAAAATGTTGTGGCCAAGGATGGACTGGATATATGATGGTGATGCCTCATGGCATATCATTGGGTTACTATTGACATCAGAGTTTTATTAGATTTTATAAGTGCACTCCATGATGTCCACACAAGAAAAAACTCCTCATATGTTTCTCAGAAACCATCCTCTCACCATTAAGCAATGCCTGATTGGAAACGTTTGTTTTTTTTATGATTTTAATATGAGAAATTCAATTCGTCTTAAAGTATAGGCACTTTCAGTTCTGTCTTATGGAGCAAAAAACAATTTTATATAGAAAAAAAATTTTGAACATAGTATTTATTCATCATGGTGAGCTAAGGAGAGTACATTTGAGGCTTCTCCCTGGCTGGAAGTGGCTGCTGAGAAGAGTAAAGGAAGCAATGCTTTTAATAATGGGACCTAGGAGACAGAAAGTTTCTTCAGATTTCCCTAAGCAGTACCACTTTTCAACCACTTATTCTAGAGAACCATCAAAGATGTGCAGCATGAGGTACTGGACATGAGAATGCAAATTACCCAATGTTTTGAAACAACTCCTAAATGGGAATTTAAAATTTAAAAACACCAACAACTAAATCATCTATTCACACTTGGGGAGCCCAGATGAGCACAGCCAAGTTTTCAGAAAAGCTTCTGGTCTGGTTCATCCCACTCCTCACCCAAAAACTCATATACAAAAGTGTCAGATTTTCTGTAAAGCAAATGTTCATCCTTCAAATGTTTGAAAAACGTGAGGATTTTGGAAGTCAAAGCTCAGTAGTAAAAACAGCAACCAAAGATATCATCCTGTGAACTGCAGTAGCCCCATGGGTAGACGCAGGGCCTCTGGTGCCTACTTCCCTGAGATCCATGATGGCTTTGTGGAGAAATTCACATCCCATACAGACTGCAGTAATTCAACACTGTTGTTGTTTTTTTTTTTTTTTTTTGGGGGGGGGGAGTTTCCTGAACATTTTTGCCTCTGAGACCATGTGCCTAGTGGGGTCCTGAGTCCACTATGTACACTAGGGAGGAGGGACATATAAGTTGCAAGACAGCTACACCTGAACCCACAGCCTTCAACTTTTAGCAAGGGCTCATCTACAAAAAGAAATCAGAACTACAACAAAGACTTTTGAATGTCCACTATGCACACAAAAGATTGTGCCAATATCTCTTCCACTATCCAATTTATTTCTTTTTTAAAAGAGACAGAGAGAGAGAGAGAGAGAGAGAGAGAGAGAGAGAGAGAGAGAGAGAGAGAGAGATGGAGTGAGAGAGCATTTTTCATATTTATTTTTTTAGTTTTCGGCGGACACAACATCTTTGTTTGTATGTGGAGCTGAGGATTGAACCCGGACCGCACAAATGCCAGACGAGCACACTAACGCCTGAGCCACATCCCCAGCCCCTGTCCAATTTATTTCTAAATTTATTTCTAAATTCCACAGAATATTTAAAAAAAAAACTGAACTCGATATACAGTCCCCAGGATCACTCATTAAATTCTTCTAGTATATTTTCTCACCCCTCCCCCATCCTTGGGTTCTGGAGATCTAACTCAGGACCTGGGACATGCTAGGCAAGTACCCTACCTTTCAGCTATGCCCATGTCTTTGTTTGCTTTTGATTTCTTTGTTTTGTGCTAGAGGAAGCCAGAAAGAATCAAGGCTTCATGCATATGGGCTCCTGCCTGCTTGGCAAGCACTCTGCTACAGAGCCACACCCCAGCCTATCCTGTTGATATGATTTTATTTTTCTCTTCACTCTGGGCCCTTTACCACCTCTGTCCCCATTAATATCTAAAATCTCCTAGACTGGCCATGATGTCAGGATCCTCCCACCTCAGCTATCCACATAGCTGGGATGATAGGCACACACATACCATGCCTGGCTAACTCTTCATCTCACAGGAAAGGAGAAAGAGAATGAGAACCCAAATAACTTATCCCTGGATCTCAACCCAGAGCAGTACCTGGCCAATCTAAATAGATCCACTCACCCATGCTGCACATCTTCTAAGCATGCCGCTTAATGTGTGTGTGAGTGTGTGTGTGTGTGTGTGTGTGTGTGTGTGTGTTTTAAGTGTGACTATCATATATATGGTTTGGCTTGGAAATATTTCCAAATATCTCTAAGTTTTAGAAGAAATCTCTTGCACGCAGTCCACAACCTGCCACGAAATATCATAACTCAAACCTCCACCAAAGAACCTCACCTTTGGAAGCCATGTTGCACTTCTACTCCTCACGCTTTCTCCCTGGTAAACTGAGGAACTCTGGAGCAGCATCCTCTAATATACCCCACGCTAGACATGCCCACAGATGGCTCCACCCCTGAGTGATGATGCCAATACCCATACCACGCCCCTTGCCCCAGGCCCAGATAGGCTCCCTGGGGCTGCAGACTCAGCCCCGCCCTAGCCCACACTACAGCCTAGACTCCTCTGATGACATTTAACCTACCTCTTCCAATCTTGGCTTCCCTTCATTGAGCACCCACTAAAACTAAACTTATTTAATATCTACAACACCCATAAAATGTCTGCACTACTTTATGCCCACGTGGACTTGAGGGTAACAGGAATGAAGTTGTTTAGGCTTTTCAGAGCCACTGACCTGAAACCTCCTCTCACCACTCTCTCACAGCCGACACACACTATGTGTTCTGACAGTCTTGACTCAAGGACGAGACACATCACTGGATATAGTATTGCTTAAACAGTATTGAGCTTAGAATTAGGAGAGACTCTACACTGGAATTCAATACTAATATTATAAGACATAGACTAATATTTTATGAAACTTAGATCATTGTTAAAAAAAACACCTTTTATTCTTGTTTTCAGTAAGTCAGCATGAAGATACAGGCATTCTACACTGAACTACACCCACACCCATTTTAATTGTTTTATTTTATGTTTTCATCTCAGAAAATTAATGGCAATAGTGCAGAAATTAAAAATTTAAAACCAAAAAAGCTGAAGGAATCCAGGTTTCTAACTTAACTCATGATAGACAGTTTCTCTGTAACCAAAAATCAAGAAGGGGCGCAACAAACAGATTGATGGGCAGTTAAATTCATGGAGGGCCTTTCACAGGCTATGATAGCAGATGGGCCCCAGGCTGTCTGCTTAGGACAATCTGCCATTTGAGGCACTGCATGTGCTTTGGGGCACATGGGGGAATATTTTAGGATCCAGAAGGGTTGGAGGAGATTGGAGACTGAGACAGTAGAGCAACCAAAATTGGGTTGATCCACCAGTTGTCCCCAAAGCCATCTGAATTGTTCTGGGATCCCACTCCCCCTAGACACAGCCCCCTCTGCTGATGGCCTTCTTTGCCCCCATGGGCTCTGGCAGGTCTGCCTCCAAATTCCAGGTCTCATGCTTTCTTTTGGAACCTCTGCATGGGGTCACAACTTATCTGTGATAGGCGGCCATGTATACCAGCTCTGAGGTGCCCAACAATGACTTCATAAGAAATGGGAATATGTGAAGGAATCAGATGGGAAGACACCTGACTAATGAGAAAGCTAAAGAGGATGGCAGTTTCAGGATGTCAGGCCAACAATGAGGGAGATGAAGAGAGGCAGGAAGCTGATTGTGAGGCAGGGATGGAGAGGTCAAGGAGGTGGATGGGGTGGTGGTGATAAAATGGGCAGCTTAAGATGATATGGATGGAAATGTTGATACAAATGAGGATGCCAAGAAAATAAGGAGAAAAAAAAAGCCAGTCTTCCTGGTGCATGCCTCTAATCCCAGCAACATGGAAGGCTAGAGCAGGAGGATCACAAATTCAAGCCTCAGTCTCAGCATTTGAGCAAGACTCAGCAGTATAGTGAGACCTTGTCTCAAAATCAGAAAATGGAAAGAGGCAGAGATGAAGTTCAGTGTTACAGTACCACTTGGTTCTGTCACCAGCACCAAAAAGAGAGAGAGAGAGAAAATGTTAAATAAATAAATAAATATCCCATGACCTGGTATTTCCTTTTTATTTCTTCAAAGTACTTTAGAAAGAAAGAGAAAGTTGCAGTTTTTATTTTCATTTTATATTTTTGTACATTTTCATAGGTGTCAGGCATTTTTAATAGCCAAGCCAGCCTTCAGAGCCTTTATTGTACTTTGAGCATATTCAATATAAACTCAAAAAAGAAAAAAAAAATTTATATATATATATATATATATATATATATATATATATATATATTAAATCAAAATAGAAATATGTCTGCAGTGTCACAATCTGTAACTTCAGTACTTCAGGTGACTGAGGCAGAAGATCAAAATCTGCCTGGCAATGGAGCCAGGCCCTGGCCAAAAAATAAATAAATAAATAATGAATGTCTCACTATAAAAGTCAGTGTTAGTGTCCACTGATTCACTCCTAGAAGCAAAGTAGAAGTGGGTATCTTATTCTCATTCCAGAAATTTTTGTGTCTATGCACTTAGCTGGACTATAAGTTTGTGGTTTGTATGAGATCATCTTAAAGGTCAGAGATTAAACATCCCTTTTTTTCTTTTCCTTTATTATTTACAAATTTGATGTTTTTTAAATTTGTTGGTGTTTTAGTATGAAATCATGTTGTCCAATATTACACCAAAATTTTGGTGGCCACTACCACCAACTGCTGACATGTTCTCTCCTGCCACATATGGATGGAAATGTTGATACCAATGACAAGCAAGGAGAGAAAAAAATAAGCCAGGCTTCTTTTTTTAGAGTATCTCTAACAGTCAAATAAAAAGGTTGGCCTTAGATTGATTTCTCTGGATTTTTCTTTTTTTAACCCCAATAACTCAAAGTTTCCATCACCTTTGTTTCATTCCTTTCTGAGTACCCTGAATTCAAGCCAGGTACTGACCTCCTTTCCTCCCCTCCTCCATCCAATCCACCTGGACAGACACCCTCAATGCCTTGTTCTCATTCTCTTCTCAACCCCAGTCAGGCTCTCCTCAGAGCTCACTCCATGATTTACACCAAGGAATCAGCTCCAAATGGCCCAATCTCATGGCTAATTTTTCTAAGTCATCAAAAATTTTAGCCAATCATTTTTGTTTGTTTTCCTAGTACACAATCTGTATGTAAAGCTTGGCTTCAGAGCATGTGACCTAAGTCCTTCATCCTTGTTCCAAATGCCTGTGAAGGTAGGAATCCAGCACACACCAGGTCCTCCAGATGGAGCCATGCAATAATGGAGTTTTGAACAGCAAAGTGCAGGCTCAGAAACAAAAACATTCTGCTGAACTCTGATTTTTTTGTTGTTGTTGATGCTGTTTTTTTTTTCTTTTAATTGGTTGTAGATAAACATAATATGTTAATTTATTTATTTATTTTTATGTGGTAGTGAGGATCAAACCCAGTGCCTCACAACCATGAGGCAAGCACTCTGCCATCAAGCCAAAATCCCAAACACTCAGGTCAACTTTTAAGAGTACATAATCCCTGCATGGGTTCGGGCTGCACACCTGGAATTCCAAATACTCAGGAGACTGAAGCAGCAGGATTTAAAGTTCAAGGCCAGTCTGAATTTTTTTTTTGGATGTCTAATTATTTAATGGTTTTAAGAACGAGGTTCCTGGATATTACTTTTATCTCTACAGTGGTAATTTAAACTGATAAGCATTTTTATTGAACATTAATAATAAAAGCAGGTTATCTTCCTTCATCCTATTTGCAGTTTTGTACATGCATATAGATTGCACTGCTAACAAAATCACTAATGTAAAACATATAAGTATGATGAAAGTCAGTTTTTCTATCATGGCAAATAACTAACAAAAGTATATATAGAGAAAAACGCCATCACAGGAAAGCTCAGCAAAATGATTATTCCTGGTGATTTAGGGATATGAGCTAAGTTTCATTGAGCACCTTTCTTTCTTTATTTCTAAATAAATTTACATACGACATTACCTTGCTAACCCTATTAGCTAGGTTTACCAATTTACAATCTGCTCATGAATAAAAGCCATTTGTTCCCTGGGAAAGCCCTCTCAGATCCTTCACTGGGCAATTTTTCTTGGCAATCAGTGTATTTGACTTTTGTCACTCTGCTTGCCCTCAGTCATGGCTCCTCATCCCCAAAACACACAGCTAGTGGTGAGAGTCATTCCTCTGATTTGCTGCAGGATTGAAGAGTGACAGAGGATGCCATCCCAGGGTCTCATTTTTTTTAAGAGTGTTTTATTTCTTTTTATTGTGAAATATGTATATATAAAATACATGTTACATTTTGTTTATACATTTGTCAATTGACATTTCCACTTCGGAGCTGTTATGAATCATGCTGCTCTCAACATTCATGTGTAGGTTTACATGTGGATGTATGTTTCACTTTCTCTTGGAGACATATCTAGGAGTGGAATTGCTGACACACGACAGCTCTTTGACCCTTTAGAGAATAGCCGTAGTGTTTTCCAAAGTGATCGTGCCATTTTACATTCCCAGGAATCGAGTACAAAGCTTCCAGTTTCTTGCCAATATCTGTTATTAACTGTCTTCCTGATTATAGCCATCCTAGTGGATGGAAGCGGTTTCTCATTCTGGTTTTGCTTTGTATTTCACTGATGGCTAATAGGATTTGACATCTTTTTACATGTTTATTGGTCATTAATATAATTAATATAATTTATTTGAAGAACTGTCTCTTTACATCCTTGCATTTTAACTAAAGATTTTTATTGGTGTTTTATAATTATACATAATAATGGGATTCATTGTGACATATTCAAACATAATTTGGTCATTTAAATTCTTTGTGCATTTTAAATAGGATTATTAATCTTTTACAAAGTTGTAAGCGTTCTTTATATATTCTGGGTGCAAGTCATATAAGTATATAATTTATAAAAATTTTCTTCCTTTTGTTTTCATTTTCCTGATGATGTCATTTGCACTATGAAATTTTTAATTTCAATGTAGTCCAATTTATTTGTTCTTTTGCTGCTTGTGCTTTTGGTACTATGTCTAAGGAACCATTGACCAATCCGAAGTCATAGAGATTTACTCCTATATTTTCTTTTTTTCTGTATTTTTTTTAATTTTTTTATTGTTGGCTGTTCAAAACATTACATAGTTCTTGATATATCATATTTCACACTTTGATTCAAGTGGGTAATGAGCTCCCATTTTTACCCCATATACAGATTGCAGAATCACATCAGTTACACATCCAATGATTTACATATTGCCATACTAGTGTCTGTTGTGTTCTGCTGCCTTTCCTATCCTCTACTATCCCCCCTCCCCTCCCCTCCCCTCCCCTCTTCTCTCTCTGCCCCCTCTACTGACATTCATTTGTCCCCCTTGTATTATTTTCCCTTTCCCCTCACTTCCTCTTGTATGTACTTTTGTATAACTCTGAGGGTCTTCTTCCATTTCCATGCAATTTCCCTTATCTCTCCCTTTCCCTCCCACCTCTCATCCCTGTTTAATGTTAATATTTTTCTCATGCTCTTCGACCCTACTCTGTTCTTAGTTACTCTCCTTATATCAAAGAAGACATTTGGCATTTGTTTTTTAGGGATTGGCTAGCTTCACTTAGCATAATCTGCTCTAATGCCATCCATTTCCCTGTAAATTCTATGATTTTGTCATTTTTTAATGCAGACTAATACTCCATTGTGTATAAATGCCACATTTTTTTAATCCATTCGTCTATTGAAGGGCATCTGGGTTGGTTCCACAGTCTTGCTATTGTGAATTGTGCTGCTATGAACATCGATGTAGTATGCTCTTTTTAGGTATTTAGGGAATAGACCGAGAAGGGGGATAGCTGGGTCAAATGGTGGCTCCATTCCCAGCTTTCCAAGAAATCTCCATACTGCTTTCCAAATTGGCTGCACCAATTTGCAGTCCCACCAGCAATGTACAAGTGTACCCTTTTCCCCACATCCTCGCCAGCACTTATTGTTGTTTGACTTCATAATGGCTGCCAATCTAACTGGAGTGAGATGGTATCTTAGGGTGGTTTTGATTTCCATTTCTCTGACTGCTAGAGATGGTGAGCATTTTTTCATGTGCTTGCTGATTGATTGTATGTCCTCCTCTGAGAAGTGTCTGTTCAGGTGCTTGGCCCATTTGTTGATTGGGTTGTTTGTTGTCTTATTGTCTAATTTTTTGAGTTCTTTGTATACTCTGGATATTAGGGCTCTATCTGAAGTGTGAGGAGTAAAGATTTGTTCCCAGGATGTAGGCTCTCTATTTACCTCTCTTATTGTTTCTCATGCTGAGAAAAAACTTTTTAGTTTGAGTAAGTCCCATTTGTTGATTCTAGTTATTAACTTTTGTGCTATGGGTGTCCTATTGAGGAATTTGGAGCCCGACCCCACAGTATGTAGATCGTAGCCAACTTTTTCTTCCATCAGACGGCATGTCTCTGATTTGATATCAAGCTCCTTGATCCATTTTGAATTAACTTTTGTGCATGGCGAGAGAAAGGGATTCAGTTTCATTTTGTTGCATATGGATTTCCAGTTTTCCCAGCACCATTTGTTGAAGATGCTATCCTTCCTCCATTGCATGCTTTTAGCCCCTTTATCAAATATATGATAGTTGTAGTTTTGTGGACTGGTTTCTGTGTCCTCTATTCTGTACCATTGGTCCACCCGCCTGTTTTGGTACCAGTACCATGCTGTTTTTGTTACTATTGCTCTGTAGTATAGTTTGAAGTCTGGTATCGATAGACCGCCTGATTCACACTTCCTGCTTAGCATTGTTTTTGCTATTCTGGGTCGTTTATTTTTCCATATGAATTTCATGATTGCTTTCTCTATTTCTACAAGAAATGTCGTTGGGATTTTGATTGGCATTGCATTAAACCTATAAAGAACTTTTGGTAATATCGCCATTTTGATGATGTTAGTTCTGCCTATCCATGAACAGGGTATATTTTTCCATCTTCTAAGATCTTCTTCTATTTCTCTCTTTAGGGTTCTGTAGTTTTCATTGTATAAGTCTTTCACCTCTTTTGTTAGGTTGATTCCCAAGTATTTTATTTTTTTTTTGAAGATATTGTGAATGGAGTGGTTGTCCTCATTTCCATTTCAGAGGATTTGTCGCTGAAATACAGGGATGCCTTTGATTTATGCGTGTTGATTTTATATCCTGCCCCTTTGCTGAATTTGTTTATTAACTCTAGCAGTTTCTTTGTATACCCTTTTGGGTCTGCTATGTATAGAATCATGTCACCTGAAAATAGTGATAATTTAAGTTCTTCTTTTCCTATTTTTATGCCTTTCATTTCTTTCGGCTGTCTAATTGCTCTGGCCAGTGTTTCGAGAACTATGTTGAACAGAAGTGGAGAAAGAGGGCATCCCTGTCTTGTTCCAGATTTTAGAGGGAATGCCTTCAATTTTTCTCCATTCAGAATGATGCTAGCCTGAGGCTTAGCATAGATTGCTTTTAAAATATTGAGATATGTTCCTGTTATCCCTAGTTTTTCTAGAGTTTTGAACATAAAGTGATGCTGTATTTTGTCAAATGCTTTTTCCGCATCTATCGAGATGATCATATGGTTCTTATTTTTAAGTCGATTGATGTGGTGAATAACATTTATTGATTTCCGTATATTGAACCAGCCTTGCATCCCAGGTATGAATCCTACTTGATCATGGTGCACAATTTTTTTGATACGTTTTTGTATCCGATTCGCCAGAATTTTATTGAGGATTTTTGCATCTAGGTTCAATAGAGATATTGGTCTGTAGTTTTCTTTCTTTGAAGTGTCTTTGTCTGGTTTAGGTATCAGGGTGATGTTGGCCTCGTAGAATGAATTTGGAAGTTCTGCCTCTTTTTCTATTTCCTGAAGTAGCTTGAAAAGTATTGGGATTAGTTCCTCTTTAAAGGTTTTGTAAAATTCTGCTGTATACCCATCCGGTCCTGGGCTTTTCTTAGTTGGTAGTCTTTTGATGGTTTCTTCTATTTCCTCAATTGATATTGGTCTGTTTAGGTTGTCTATATCCTCCTGACTCAATCTGGGCAGATCATATGACTTAAGAAATTTATCGATGCCTTCACTATCTTCTAATTTATTGGAGTATAAGGATTCAAAATAATTTTTGATTATCTTCTGTATATCTGAAGTGTCTGTTGTGATAATGCCTTTTTCATCCCGTATGCTAGTAATTTGAGTTCTCTCTCTTTTTCTCTTCCCTAGCATGGCTAAGGGTCTGTTGATTCTGTTTATTTTTTCAAAGAACAAACTTTTAGTTTTGTCAATTTTTTCAATTGTTTCTTTTGTTTCAATTTCATTAATTTCAGCTCTGATTTTCATTATTTCTTGCCTTCTACTTCTTTTGCTGTTGTTTTGCTCTTCTTTTTCTAGGATTTTGAGATGAAGTATGAGATCATTTATTTGTTGGTTTTTTCTTTTTTTAAGGAATGAACTCCAAGCAATTAATTTTCCTCTTAGAACTGCTTTCAATGTGTCCCATAGACTCCAATATGTTGTGTCTGTGTTTTCATTAATCTCTAAGAATTTTTTAATTTCCTCCTTGATGTCTTCTATAACCCATTGATCATTCAGTAACCTATTGTTCATTCTCCAAGTGATGTATGCTTTTTCCTTCCTTCTTTTATCGTTGATTTTCAGTTCCATTCCATTATGATCAGATAGGATGCATGGTATTATCTCTACTCCTTTATATTGTCTAAGAGTTACCCTGTGACATAATATATGATCTACTTTTGAGAAGGATCCATGTGCTGCTGAGAAAAAAGTGTAACTGCTTGATGTTGGGTGGTATATTCTATATATGTCAATTAAGTCTAGGTTGTTAATTGTGTTATTGAGTTCTATAGTTTCCTTATCCAACTTTTGTTTGGAAGATCTGTCCAGTGGCGAGAGAGGTGTGTTGAAGTCTCCCATGATTATTGTATGGTGGTCTATTAGACTCTTGAACTTGAGAAGAGTTTGTTTGATGAACATAGCTGCACCATTGTTTGGGGCATATATATTTATGATTGTTATGTCTTGTTGGTGTATGGTTCCCTTAAGCAGTATGTAGTGTCCCTCTTTATCCCTTTTGATTAACTTGGGCTTGAAATCTATTTTATTTGATACGAGTATGGACACTCCTGCTTGTTTCCGAAGTCCATATGATTGATATGATTTTTCCCAACCTTTCACCTTCTGCCTATGTATGTCTTTTCCTATCAAATGAGTCTCCTGTAGGCAGCATATTGTTGGTTCTTGTTTTGTGATCCATTCTACTAGCCTGTGTCTCTTGATTGGTGAGTTTAAGCCATTAACATTTAGGGCTATTATTGAGATATGCGTTGTTCTTCCAGCCATATTTGTTTATTTATGTTACTAAACATGGATTGTTTTCCTCTTTGATTATTTCCCCCCCTTTACTGTCCTACCTCCCACTGTTGGTTTTCATTGTTATTTTCCATTTCCTCTTCCTGTAATGTTTTGCCAAAGATGTTTTGAAGAGATGGTTTTCTAGCTGCAAATTCTTTTAACTTTTGTTTATCGTGGAAGGTTTTAATTTCATCTTCCATCCTGAAGCTTAATTTCGCTGGAAACACAATTCTTGGTTGGAACCCATTTTCTTTCAGTGTTTGAAATATGTTATTCCAGGATCTTCTGGCTTTCAGAGTCTGTGTTGAAAGATCAGCTGTTATCCTGATTGGCTTACCCCTAAATGTGATCTGCTTCCTTTCTCTTGTAGCTTTTAAAATTCTCTCCTTATTCTGTATGTTGGGCATCTTCATTATAATGTGTCTAGGTGTGGGTCTCTTATGATTTTGCACATTTGGCATCCTGTAGGCTTCTAGGATTTGGGATTCTGTCTCATTCTTCAAGTCTGGGAAGTTTTCTCGTATTATTTCATTGAATAGATTGCTCATTCCTTTCTTTTAAAACTCTGTCCCTTCCTGTATCCAAATGACTCTTAAATTTGGTCTCTTGAGGTTATCCCAAATTTCTTGGATGTTCTGCTCATGGTTTCTTAACAGTCTTGCTGAGCTGTCTACGTTCTTTTCAAGTTGAAATACTTTATCTTCATTGTCTGATGTTCTATATTCTAAGTGTTCTACTCTGCTGGTAGTATTCTCAATTGAGTTTTTAAGTTGGTTTATTGCTTCCTGCATTTCTAGGATTTCTGTTTGTTTGTTTTTTATAACCTCTATCTCCCTGTATCGTTGATCTTTTGCTTCTTGGATTTGTTTATGTAATTCATTGTTGAAGTGATCTTTCATTGTCTGATTTTGCTGTCTGATGTCTTCCTTGAGACTCCAGATCATCTGAAGCATGTATATCCTGAATTCTTTATCTGACATTCCATCTGCTGCAGCTATTACCTCTTCTAATGTTGAGTTGACCTGCATTGCTTGTGGTCCTTTCTTTCCTTGTCTCTTCATACTGTTCGCGTTCCTTTCTACTTGGTGAAACTGTTGTGCTATTGAATTTTCCCCCTATATATTTATATTGGTCTTGTATAGTTGCAAAGTCTCCCTCGCAGGCACGGGCGGTGGCTCTGCCCCTCCTCCAATTGGGGCAATGTGCCTACCATGCCGGCAGGCCGCTGGGCCTGCTCTGCCGGTCGGTAGCAAGTCTGCCTACCTTGCAGGTTTGGGCGGCGGCTCTGTCCCTCTGCATGCCGCTAGGCTTGTTCTGTCGGTGGTCGCAGTTCTGCCTACTTTGCAGGCGTGGGTGGGGGGCGGCTCTACCCTTTCTCAGGCCACTGGGCCTGTTCTGTCTATAGGTTGCAGGTCTGGCCTGTTCTGTTGGTAGTCACAGTTCCATCTACCTTGCCGGTGCAGGGAGAGGGAGCAGCTCTGCCTCTCAGCAGGCCGCTGCTCCTCTTCTGCCGTTGGGTCGCAGGCCCGCCAACCTTGCAGGAGTGATTGGAAGTTCTGCCCCTCCGCGGGGAACTGGGCCTTTTCTATTGGTGGTCACAGTTCCGCCTACCTGGCAGGTGCGGGGGGTGGGGGGCGGCTCTGCCCCTCAGCAGGCCGCTGGGCCTGCTCTGTGGGTAGTCACAGTTCCGTCTACCATGCCGGCGCAGTGGGAGGGGGCGGCTCTGCCTCTCAGCAGGCCACTGCTCCTCTTCTGCCGGTGGGTCGCAGGCCCACCTACCTTGCAGGAGTGATTGGAAGCTCTCTCCCTCCGCGGGCCACTGGGCCATTTCTCCCAGTCTGAATCTTAGTGAGAACCTCAGTAACTAAATTAGATCATGTCTAAAAATTTTACAATATAATAAAAAGGACTGGGGAGAAGGCTCAGTGGCAAAGTGCCCTAGGTTCAATATTAAAAACAACAACAACAACAACAACAACAACAGCAACACAATAACAATTCTTTGTTTCATGATGGAAAATAAACCTGTTCAATAAGGCCATTTAACATTCCTGTGGAAGTATCAAAACCACACTCCATGAACTGGTGCATTTGGAAAACTGATGACTCAACAGTTGGCTTGTAGAACATTGAATTTTGTGGAGATGATTTGATATCCCTTGACCATTCACTGAATTTTTATTTTGTCCACTTAAATTTTACCTGCTTGCCTCATTCTCCCACATCACACTATTTAGTTCACTTAACCATAATAATACTAAGAAAAATACCTAATATTTATTAGTAGATTCTCTGTTCCACCTCTAATTTCTTAAAGGATATATGGAAACAAGTATTCTTTATGAAAAGATGGAGTAGAAACTTAAATTATCAACATACTTAATCATCATTACTTGAAGTTTTGTTAAAGTCCTTTCTTTATTTAGTACTTGTACTTGAACCAAAGGTCGCTTTGCAACTAAGCTACATTCCCAATCCCTTTTATTGTTTTGCCCTGAGGCAGGGTACCCCTAAACTGCTGTGACTAGCCTAGAGCTAGCAACCCTGGTACAGCCTCCCATGTCCCTGAAATGCTAGGTAAAATTTGAAGATTTTAGTCAGAAAATTATCCTCTGGTGTCCCCTTTGCCCCACAAAGTCTCCACACTGATTATCCCTTTCCCTTTGTTCATTAGTGAGTCAATGACCTGAGGACATTCCTGGTCACAATCCCTGAATGCAGAATCTCACAGTATCAATGCAAAATAGACACTTGTCCCTATTAAATCCCTATGATTGATTTTCCTGAGAGGTGATTTACACTGTACCAACCTGAGAGCTCCAGACTGCATTGACCTTCATCATACTTCTGGGACAAGGTATTTCCCCTGGCACTAAACAGGCCCTCAGAAATATTTTTCTAGTGGGGCAGTAATTATTGTGGTACATTTTAATTAAATCACTGGTCACGCTTGAAGCAGGACATGAAACTTTATTTGTCATGGCATGTGAGAAGTGCAGCAAGCAAGTCCCCTCTGCAACCTCTGACACTGTGCAGCAGGTAGGGTACTTTTACACCTAATTGACCACAACAGTGGGAATGACCAAGAGATCTTTATTGTAGCAGTGCAAAAGAGGAGAATGGAGAGAGAGAGAGAGAGAGAGAGAGAGAGAGAGAGAGAGAGAGAGAGAGAAACAAAGAGAGAGAGAGAGAGAGAGAGAGAGAGAGAGAGAGAGAGAGAGAGAGAGAGAGAGAGAGAGAGAGACAGCAGAGAGAAGAAAGAGAGCAAGAGCAAGAGAGGGAGACAGATAGAGAAAGAGCAAGAGAGAGGAGCCCAGCAGGAGAGAGTATTTATAGCCCAAATCTAATGCGGTCTCTGGGGCTGCAAGCTGCCTTGGTGGTATAGTGTGATTGTATCATACAGTAGTGGCATTTTCTGCCTTCAGACAGAAGGGGCAGGGGCTAGATGTGGGTTTTCATTGCACCAGACCAGTGGGGGTGACTGGTGAAATGTGGTTTTTCTACCAGCTTGGGCCTTCTAACATAGTCCTAGAAAGAGAAAAAAACATGATGAACTTTTATTTTCAGTCTTTTCTTTAGAGGGTGGCTGGGACCATGAGTGCTTTAATTCTTTTTTTTTTTGGACACACAATTTCGCTTTTGACTCAGGTGTGATGAATAGTCTGTGGGCTGGAATGGGTGTTGGAAGTCAGCAGTCTCTCAGGACTGGTTATCTTCAAAGAAATTAATGAGCTTTAAATTGAACCTCTTGGAGAGACTTAGCAACAGTTTGAAGTAGAAGCAGTTTATTTTGGTAAGGGTGGATGTAGGGCCCTGGAGGAATTAACATTTTAATCTACCACAGGAGGTCTTCCAATTTCTGGCTCCAAGCTGGCTTCCATTTCTGTAATCTGACCAAATCTGATACTAAACCTGTTTTTCTGATCTCTTAGATAGTGCTACCAATATTTTCGCCAGACAACTACACTGACTGTCTTTAATTGTTTTTTTCTTCATTTTCACCCTCTAATTTTAGGTATGCCTACTGCTGTAAGAAATGGGGAATTGAAATGACATGGCTGGGGCAAACACTTTGGAGTCACCTTTTAGAAATTTAAATATACCTGTTGGGACTTTTAACTCTTAGTACAATACTTTTCAGTAAGGGCAGACAGCAATTTTAAACCTGTATCATTTACCAAACACATACAGACATGCAAACACATGATGTACATACATACACAAAACAAAACAATAAACAAAGTCTTTGTAGATTTTTAACAACATTTTACATTGAGGGCTAGCCCTTGTAAATTGGTCTCTGAACAAAACAATGTGTAAAAACGAAACCTCCATAGTTGGATAAAATAGTTTTGATCAGAAAAACACATTATCCTCTGCATGCGAGATCAAAATTATAAGCTCAAAAAAATGTACAATTATAAAAGCCTTCCTGGTGTCTGGCCTGATGTAGCCCTCAAATGTAAAAAAGCATTTAATAAAAGAAGTGAGGGCTTGTGGATATTCAGAGAAAGAAGGATTTTGATTTTTTTTAATTGTAAGGCAATTTAGACAAAGGCTGTGTCCACACCCTCCCTGAAGGGATTTCCCAAAGAAGATGCAAGGGAGCCTGCTTCCATCAGTCTAACAGTTAAACTTTTGAGGGAGAATTTTCTCCTTTAAAATTGGGTTCTGTTGTGCCTTGGTGGTGGCATTTTCCCTGGAGTTTGTGGGACTTATTAGAGAGTTCAGGACAGAGTATTCTGCTTGGGTATCCACTGCAAGATTGACACATTGGCCCCATATCTTGGCAATTATTATAGATTGATGGGGGCTGAGAGGTATCTGAGTTTTTTTGATCTGGTTCTAAGCCAGCTTTTCCTGGTCTCTTGGATAGTAGTAACAATATTTTAGCCTGGCATTGTGTAGCTTTATCAGCTGTGCTGCCATAGTTCTTAAAAACCTCCTTGACCAACTCCAATAGTTGGGACATATTTATGGTGGCCAATTTTAGTAAAGCAACATGAGAGTGCAATAAAGAGCAATGGCGAGACTCCTAAAATCATTTTGACTTTTTCTAAGTCTCAGCCTGGAAGACGTTAAATAGACTTTTTAAATCTATATTTTCACATAAGTTCTCTACTGAGCCTTTTTGCAGCCATGTATATTCCAGTGCAAGCCTTAGTGAGGAGCCTAGGGCTTTTTTCCATTTTCCCACACCACCCAGTGGGTGGTTATCAGACCAGGTTAGGATTTCGGTTTCCCATGACAAAGCTAACAATCAAAACAATAAGTAGAAAAAAAGAAGGTGAAAGTCAACAATTTGACAGGGTGCTGAGCATGACTCAAGTCAGAGGATGGTGGTTTATTGGGTCCCTGATGAGTCCAATCTGCCAAAATAAAAAGGAATTGCTGGGGTGAACAGTCAGAGGACTTTGTCAGCAACAGAGACAGACATGAACAAGCAAGAGACAGACATGGACAAGGCACTCTTTCCTGAAGTACCCTGGCATCATACCATCCCCAAGGTCTATTTACTGGCTCAATGTGTTAAACACCCTGTCAAAAAGTGCTAGGGTTCCAGGTCTGAGCTGCACCAGATACTCTTTCACAGGTGGACTTGAATACATGAACACAGGGTGTCCAGACCACGCAACACAGAGAGCTCCCACAACTTTAGAGGAATGCACCCATCTCTGTGAAGCAAGGTTCAAGAATCCCTCATGCCCCAGAGCCATATTCCTGACTACTGAAATCTGGCTGGAGCCTCCACATGTTGTGGCACATTGGAAATAAATGACTGGGTCAGTCTTGAAGCAGGACATAAAACTTTATTCACCATGGTAGGGGTGCAAGGGCAACAAGCAATCTTTGACCCTTTGCAGAAAGTAGGGTACATTTTAATAACTAAAAACTGCAAGCAACCAGTAACTCAAACCATTACCAACACAAGAACTTGGTCAAAGTGACCTAGCTAAGGGAGTAGTACATGCTCCCAACCCACCAAAAAATGGGGACTAAAAGAAAAACATCTTCCATTGTATAAGAATAAAAGAAACACTTTTTCAGCTGCTATGCATTGCTTAAAAGTGTCTGCTAAGAAGGATGGGAGAGGTGGGTTTTCTTTTGTGAGAGCTATTTTTTATATTAAATCGAGTCTCACTGTAAAATGGAGTTTGTGTGCTCAAGGCACATATAGTTTAACCCATAACATGATGAAATCTTAACTCCATTCCCATCATAGAAAGCTTTCTCAATCATTCATTTTCCCTGCTTCCAACTTCACCTTCATGCAATATACACCAGACATTTTCAATTCCATAATGGAAAACAAATGAAAAAACCTTCACTAACTTGCCCTGGCTGAAGGATCACAACAGATTGATACCCAATGTCCTTCAGGATCAGGACCTTCCCATTTTCCAGCCTCACCTTCCTCCACTCACTTGCACAAACATTTATGCATGCCAAAATGAAAAGTTAAAAAATAAATAAGTAAAAGCAATTGCTCCTGATTCTCTGGATGCACAATGCATGATGTATATTTTTAAAAAATTGATCATATTGCCCTTTTCCATTATGGTCTTGAAAAATTGTGGAACACGGGGCTTACTCCATCTTGGCATATGCCCATTCTACTCTGTAGTCATCACACTGGAACACCCCTGTAGGTACTCATTTTCTCTGTACTCTGTGATACAGCATTGAGAATTTCTGTTGATCAATGGGAGCAAAGTTTAAAATTATTTTCTCCCAGAAGATTACTAGGTCAGCCATGGAGGGTGAATTCCTGTAATACCTCCAACTCAGGAAGCTGAGGCAGAAGGATCACAAGTTCTAGGCCATCATAGGTAACTTAGTGACAACCAGTGTCAAGATATAAAGTATGGGTTAGAAATAGGTCAGGAACAGAGAGCTTGCCTACCAAGTACAATACCCTAAGTTTAATACTCAGAATCATTTAAAGGAGAAGAAGAAGAAGAAGAAGAAGAAGAAGAAGAAGAAGAAGAAGAAGAAGAAGAAGAAGAAGAAGAAGAAGAAGAAAATAATGCATTTAAAAAATTATGGGACTAAGATATAACTATGGGAGGGAGTATTTATCTAATGCTCACAAGGTCCTGGGTTGGATAATCAATAACACACACACACACACACACACACACACACACACACACACACCTTAGGTAGAACCTAAGGTAGACATCACATCCAGGATCATGGAAAGGCATTTGCTCCGGTGCTTACATCATGTGCAGAAACTGATTTAGGGTTGTGAAATAAAACATGTGGGAAGCCATTTGTTTTTCCTAGGCTCCAAAATAGAATAAACAGACCAAATCAACATGGAGTTCCATCCCAGTAGCTGAGTGCTATGCATCTCAAATGGTGCTACAGGTTGGGTTGCCAGGCTGTGGTACCACTGGGAGGTGGTAGAAACTTTAGGAGGCAACTTCAGGTAGAAACACTTTGGAAGGCATCAGGTCTTTGGGATCATGTACTTGAAGGGAATGTGGGGATACTGACCTTTCTTGTCTGGTCTCTTTTTGCTTCCTGACTACCATGATGTGAGAAGTTTTGTTCAACCACATGCTTCCCACCATGATGTTCAGGTTTACCACAGGGCCAAAGGAATGAGACCCAGAGATCATGGACTGAAACCTCTGGAACTCCTTTGAAGTTGCTTAACTCAGGTATTTTGTCACAGCAATAAGAAGCTAACATTGAGTTTTAGTACATGTGGAAACTTTTAAATCACTTCAGCTGTAACAACTAAATTGTCTCTACACATCACTTCTGTTTTCTATCAATGATGCATAATTATGTTATTGCCCACAGGTCTTCAAATCTGTTCTGATTCTGAAGGCTACCTGATTTACAAGTCATTTTTGTTAGTTTCTTAAATAAACTCATTTTGAATTAATCCCATCAAAGACATTCTTCCAGCTTATTCAGGTATCCATTTAGGGAAAGGGCAAAGACACTTGGAATTTTACTTCATGAAGAAGAGGAGGCCAGGGACTCACAATCCAGAAGTCAAAAATAATGAACTATAAGTGGAGGAGAAGATGGCCGCTGGGCACGGGGGTTGCTGAAGTGCTGAGTGTGGTGCTCAGATCAGCGGCTTTAATCAAGATTTCGCGCAGCGTGTAAGAGCTCCTTTCACCGTTAATCTGTAGCGGACCACTTTGCCAAGCAGCAGGAAGAACAAAGAGATCGAAAAACAGATGCTTGGCTCCCGGATGCTTTGCCGCTCAGAGCTGTGGGCTCTTTGCTCCCATCTGCTTCCTCTTTCGCTTCGCTACGGGCAGAGAAGCTGAATCTGTAATCAGCAGTGCATTGTAAGTACCCTAGGCAAAGAAAGCTCAGTGCACCCCGCCTTTTTTTTTTTGAATATTTTTTATACAGGGAGAGTTTGTGGATTGGGATTGTTGGCTGGGCTGCGGTTTCTGTGCCGAAAATCCACTCCGCGGGAGCCGCCATTTGCTCTCTGCTTGCTGTCTTGATGGCTATGTCTACATTGTCCAGCAGCCGCACCTAGAGGTTGGAACTGGGCTGCGTGCCAAGCCCTGTCCTCCAAAGGCTGGACCGCGGCCTTGAGCACCTGGGTCGCCTGTTCCCAGCTGCACCTTTGGGCAGAGCCTGCTCTGGGGTCGTTCTGCATCCCCCTGTGAGGGGACCTGTGCTCCAGAGGAGGGGGCGTGAGAGCCGCGGCGGCAGCCGCTTGGGCCCCGGGGCTGGGCACCAGGCAGCGGCGCAGCTTCGGTCACAGACTAGCGCGGCGCCCCTGAGCGTGGCCCTGGGAAAGAGGCAAAGGCGGCAGCATTTAATTTCTTGAAATCTGGACTGGAAACAGAAGCAGCAGTTTGTATAATCCCAAGAACTTGCTTATGCCAGGAAGCTGTAAGGGCAACATGAATATCATTGAGGAGATCTAACATGGCAGCGGGTGGGGAGAGATCAAGTCTCTGACCTCTTCAACTGCATGGGCATAGGGAGCTGTAAATTGTATAAATGCTGTTTGCTCAGGATCACTATGCATTGCTGAGCTGACGTGGATCTGGGGTGTACAGTCTGGGCCCCTCAGAACACGCACACTGAGCCCGGATCGGCTGCATTCAAGCTCCAGTTCACCTGCTTCTCGTGACTCAGCACTAACGATCCCGCTGAAATAACTGGTTGGCCCTTATGAACTTTCAGAGGTAAAATCCAACCGAGCCTTCATAGGCAGTGGCCACAGGATTGAAACGGGGATTGGGAGAGACAGTCAGGACCCACCCATTGCATTGGTCACCCGGCAAAGGGAACAAACCGTCACCATTTGCATGGGATACCACCTTGGCAGAGAACTGATGTCACGGGCAGAGGAGATAACTGCATTGAAACCAGCGCGACAGGGCTCCCAGGAGCAGCAGATCTGGCATGTAGCCAGTATTGTGGTGAGCGTCACAGGTGAGCACAGCCTGGCTTGAGGAAACACAAGAGAAGGCCCTAGGCAATCAGGATTGGAGACCCGCCCAGTCTGTGAGGAAGAGCTGCTGCACAGTGATTGGTTCCCACCTATTGAGAGGAGAAGCTTGACCCAGTGGGCACAGCTCCACCTACTGGAAGAGAAATTAATCGAACTCTATGACTGCATTTATTATTATTATTATTATTATTATTATTATCATTTTTTCTTTTCCTTTTTATTTCTTTCATTTTCAATTTTTTTGGTTGTTGTTCTTTAACTTTCTTTTAATGTTTTTAATTTTTTTTATTTTATTATTATTATTATTATTTTTAATTTTAATTTTCATTATTTTTATTATCATTATTATTTTTGTAATTTTTTTTCTTTTATTTCTTTATTTTCTAACTTTTTTGTGTGTTTTGTTTTTGTTTCTTTTGTCTTTTCATTTCTTTTCAATTTTCTTATTCCCCCTTCCTTGAATTCTACCTGCCTACTATCATTCTCTTTAGTGATTTCTTCCCTTCCCTTCTAATATCTTTCCTCCCAAGCATCAAATAAATTTATAAGAGTAAACAATAACTCAGCAGTCAAACAGAACAAGAAGTAACATGAGCAGCATAAAAAAGCAAGGAAGAAAAGTAGTTCAAACAGTGAAGGACAGCCTAAATATTCAGGAGGACCTAGAGTCAGCAGAAAAATGGTCATATAAAGAACTCAAGGAATACCTTAGACAGATGGAATGGAACCTTAAAGGGGATACGAGACAGCGAATACAAACAGTGAAATAACACTTTGAAAATGAATTACATAAACAGATAAAAGAAGAAGTTAAGCATCTTAATCAGGAGATAGAGTTTATTAAAAAAATCAAACAATAATTCTAGAAATTAAGGAAATGATAAACCAAATTAAAAACTCAATTGATAGTATCACTAACAGAGTGGAGCAAGTAGAAGCCAGAACGTCAGATAATGAAGACAAAATATATCATCTTGAAAAGAGTCTAGACAACTCAGAAAGGCTGGTTAAAAATCACAAGAGAAACATCCAAGAGATATGGGATAACATAAAAAAAACCAAACCTACGAGTCATTGGGATAGAAGAAGGTACAGAGATTCAAACAAAGGGAATGAGTAGCATGCTGAATGAAATAATTACAGAAAACTTTCCAGAAATAAAAAAGGAAATGGATATAAAAATTGTAGATGCATACAGGACACCAAGCACACAAAATCACAGTAGACCAACGCCAAGACACATTGTTATGAAGATATCCAATATACAGAACAAAGAGAAAATATTAAAAGCTACAAGAGAAAGGAGGCAGATTACATTCAGGGGTAAACCAATAAGGTTAACACCGGATTTTTCATCACAGACGCTGAAAGCGAGAAGATCCTGGAACAACGTATTTCAAACACTGAAAGACAATGGATGCCAACCAAGAATTCTGTATCCAGCAAAATTAAGCTTCAGGTACGACAACGAAATAAAAATCTTTCATGATAAACAAAAGCTAAAAGAATTTGCAGCCAGAAAACCAGCATTGCAAAGCATCTTGAGCAAAACACTACACGAGGAAGAAATGAAAAACAATAACCAAAACCATCAGTGGGAAGTGCCTCTATAAAGACAGAGGGCGGGGGGAAAACTACAGACCAATATCTCTGATGAACCTAGATGCAAAAATCCTCAATAAAATTCTGGCGAATCGGATACAAAGGCACATCAAAAAAATTGTGCACCATGATCAAGTAGGATTCATCCCTGGGATGCAAGGATGGTTCAATATACGGAAATCAATAAATGTTATTCACCACATCAATAGACTTAAAGATAAGAACCATATGATCATCTCAATAGATGCAGAAAAAGCATTCGACAAAGTACAGCATCCCTTTATGTTCAAAACATTAGAAAAACTAGGGATAACAGGAACTTACCTCGACATTGTAAAAGCTATCTATGCTAAGCCTCAGGCTAGCATCATTCTCAATGGAGAAAAATTGAAGGCATTCCCCCTAAAATCTGGAACAAGACATGGATGCCCTCTATCACCACTTCTATTCAATATAGTTCTTGAAACACTGGCCAGAGCAATTAGACGAAAGAAATTAAAGGCATAAAAATAGGAAAGGAAGAACTTAAATTATCACTATTTGGGGTTGACATGATTCTATACCTAGAAGACCCAAAAGGGTCTACAAAAAAAACTACTAGAACTAATAAATAAATTCAGCAAAGTGGCAGGATATAAAATCAACACGCATAAATCAAAGGCACTTCTGTATATCAGCGACAAAACTTCTGAAATGGAAATGAGGAAAAACACTCCATTCACAATATCCTAAAAAAAATAAAATACTTGGGAATCAACCTAACAAAAGAGGTGAAGGATTTATACAATGAAAACTACAAAACCCTAAAAAGAGAAGTAGAAGAAGATCTTAGAAGATGAAAAAATATACCCTGTTCATGGATAGGCAGAACTAACATCATCAAAATGGCGATATTACCAAAAGTTCTTTATAGGTTTAATGCAATGCCAATCAAAATCCCAATGGCATTTCTTGTAGAAATAGGTAAAGCAATCATGAAATTCATATGGAAAAATAAAAGACCCAGAATAGCAAAAGCAATTCTTAGCAGGAAGTGTGAATCAGGTGGTATAGCGATACCAGACTTCAAACTATACTACAGAGCAATAGTAACAAAAACAGCATGGTACTGGTACCAAAACAGGCTGGTGGACAAATGGTACAGAATAGAGGACACAGAGACTAATCCACAAAGCTACAACTATCTTATATTTGATAAAGGAGCTAAAAGCATGCAATGGAGGAAGGATAGCATCTTCAACAAATGGTGCTGGGAAAACTGGAAATCCATATGCAACAAAATGAAATTGAGTCCCTTTCTCTCGCCATGCACAAAAGTCAACTCAAAGTGAATCAAGGAGCTGGATATCAAATCAGAGACTCTGTGTCTGATAGAAGAAAAAGTTGGCTCCGATCTACATATTGTGGGGTCGGGCTCCAAATTCCTTAATAGGACACCTGTAGCACAAAAGTTAATAACAAGAACCAACAAATGGGACTTACTTAAACTGAAAAGTTTTTTTTTTCTCAGCAAGAGAAACAATAAGAGAGGTAAATAGGGAGCCTAAATCATAGGAACAAATTTTTACTCCTCACACTTCAGATAGAGCCCTAATATTCAGAGTATACAAAGAACTCAAAAAATTAAACAATAAGAAAACAAATAACAAATAATGTGGAGCTGGCTTTTCCAATGACTGCATTTCAACCACTGTGTGGTAACCTACCTACCATGAACTGAAGGAAGATTTAAAATTTTTATGAAGCTGGGCAAAATGGTGCACGAATGTAATACCAGCAACTCTGGAGAACTGCAGGTTCAAAGTCTGCTTCATCATATTAACAAGGCTTCCAGAAATATTGCAAGAATCAGTTTCAAAAAAAATCATACAATAACAAAAATAATTTTCTGGAATTGTGGCTCAGTCATTAGATAATTGAAAGATCTCTCAGGTTCTAAGACAGTAAAAATTCATATCATCAAAATGGCCTTAATATTAAATAGAGGATGCCATCAGAAGCCTACCAACCAAGAAAAGACCAGGACCAAACTGATACAAAGCTGAGTTCTGTAGGACCTTTAAAGAAGGACTAACACTAATAATTTTCAAACTATTTCATGAAATAGACACAGGAAACACTTCTGAACACATTCTATAAGGTCAATATCACCCTGACATCAAAACCAGACAAAGACACATCAAAGAAAGAAAACTTCAGATGAATATCTCTAATAAACACAGATGCAAAAATTCTCAATAAAATTCTGGCAAATCAAATTCAAAAACATATCCAAAAGATAGTACATGATCAAGTAGGGTTCATCCCAGGGATGCAAGGTTGATTCAGCATATGGAAAACAATAAATGTAATTCATCACATCAATAGACTCAGAGAGAAAAATCATATGATCATCTCAATAGATGTAGAGAAGGCATTTGACAAAATACAGCATTCTTTCATGTTCAAAACATTAGAAAAATAGGGATATCAGCAACATACCTCAAACTTTTAAAGGCTATCTATGCTAAGCCCCAGGCCACCATCATTCTAAATGCTGAAAAATTGCAAGCATTCCCTCTAAAAACTGGAACAAGACAGGGATTCCCTGTTTCACCAGTTCAATTTAACATAGTTTATCAAACTCTAGCCTCAGCAATCAGACAGACAAAAGAAATTAAAGGGATATGGATAAGAAAAGCAGAACTCAAATTATCACTATTTGCAGAAAATATGACTCTATACCTAAAAGGCCCAAAACATTCCACCAGAAATCTTCTAGACCTAACAAATGAATTCAGTAAAGTAGCTGGATATAAAATGAACACCTATATCAAAGGCATTTCTCTACATGAGTGACAAATCCTCAGAGAGAGAAACTAGGGAAACCACCCCATTTACAATAGCCTCCAAAATAATAAAATACTTTGGAATAAACTTAATGAAAGATCTACAATACAAACTAGAGCACGCTAAAATAAATAAATCAATCAAAATAAAAAATTAAAGAAGACCTTAGAAGATGAAAGATCTACCTTGTTCTTGGATAGGCAGATTTAATATTGTCAAAATGACCATACTACAAAAATCACTGTACAGATTCAATGCAATCCCATTCAAAATCCCAATGATATTTCTCATAGAAATAGAAAAAGCAATTGTGAAATTTATCTGGAAAAAAAAAAGAGACCCAGGATGTCAAAGCAATTCTTAGGAAGAAGAGTGAAGCTTGTAGCTTTACTACTCAAGACTTTAAACAATACTACAGAATAGTAACAAAAGAAGCATGTTATTGGCACCAAAACAGACCTGTAGACCTTGGTACAGAATACAGGAAGGAGAGACTAACCCAGGTAACTGCAGTTATCTAGTATTAGACAAAGGTGCCAAAAACGTACATTGGAGAAAAGATAGCCTCTTCAACAAATAAGCTAGGAAAAGTGGAAATCTCATATAACAAAATGAAATTAAAAGTCTATCTCTCACCATGCACAAAAATCAACTCAAAGTCGATCAATGACCTATGAATTAAGGCTGAGACCTTGTACCCAAATCTCCATCATGTCAGATTAGGCCCCTACTTCATTAATAAGACTCCTATAGTGCAAGAAATAAACTGAAGAATCTATAAATGGGATGGATTCAAACTAAAATATTCTCCCTGATAAGTGGAAACTGATCCATAATGGGGGGGGGGGGTGGATGAGAAGAATGGAAGAACTTTGATTAGGCAAAAGGGAGGGAGGGAGGGAAAGGGGGTTGGGGGCAGGAAAGATGATGAAATGAGAAGCACAGCATTACCCTAGGTACATGTATGACTTCACATATGGTGCGAAGCTGCATAGAGTATGACCAGGAAATGAAAAATTGTGTTCCATTTCTATACAGTAAATCAAAATGCATTCTGCTGGCATATGTACCTAATGGGAATAAATAAATAAATAATTTTAAAAATTTTTACAATAACCCCACTGACCAAAAATAAATAAATAATATAAAATAAACCAAAATGTACATGGAGCAACTGCAAATTGATGGGAATACCTGTGAAATTTTATATGGGAATTTGTTTTGAACACTCCTTATAGGACCCAAACAATGACATACTTCAAAGACTGAAGCCTTTATTCACCTGAAAATTCTACATACACCCACCTGGGTTCCTCTTACACAGGGGCAATCTTAGAATGGTTGCTGCCACCTGGAGCACACAAAGACCTTTAAGGAGAGGTCTGGGATGACCAGGAAATAGCAGAGTGCCCTTGTCAGGATCCTGATATATCAGGTCTGCCTGGTCTTATGGCTTCCTTATATCTGTGAACCTTGGTCCCCTGGTAGAGCTGGATGGAGCCCCTCAGAGACACCAGGCAGTGTAAGCATCTTTAGTTTGTGACCAGACACAAACTCCTGACTCCTGTCCTGTGCAGAGTGTCAACTGCCCTGCTAGGGATTCAGTCCCCAGCTCCAGCCAGAAACCATGCTTGGCCTTTGCTTGGCAGTGGGGGAATCCCACCTGAAAGCTGTCAAGAGATACCTCATTGTGCCTCGCAGGGCTGAAGCCTCATTTCTCCTCCAGAAGCAGAACAGTGCCAGCTTCTTCCAATTATGGCTTCCGTCCTGCTTTAGAGGAGATGACCAGGCAGTGCCTAGCATCCAAAAAAAAAACGGGACTTGACAGGCAAGAAATGTGACCTGGCATTGGGCACTTCAGCATCTCAGTTTTTAGGCTCAAGAAGTGGCAGGGGCTCACCAAGCTAATCTCGACTGTAGCCAGATGACTTTGCAGAGGCCCTGAAACCCAACTTTCCACCACGGCCTCTCAACCAGCAACCTCTTCCAGCTTGGACACCAAAGGCTGAGTCCAGAGTGGGTCTCTTGAGAGCTTGCAGACGCCTTTTGATGAAACCCCACCTGGACCCACAGCAGTCTGCTGATGGAAACCAGCCCTTAGCTTAGCACCGCCCCCAACACATGGACCCCCACCCCAGCAGACCCCAGAGCCTGTCACAGACGCTGGCCTGCTAAAACAACCTGTGCAATAGAACATAGACGTTATTAACATATACAATGAATGTAACACACGGCTACACTTGCTCTAGCCTTGAAAGTTACCAGGCTACTTTGAACAGCTCTATGTCAGTACATTAGATAGGTTTCAAAAATATATTCTTGGAAAAATACAACTTTCCAAAAATGACTCAAGGAGAACCACTGGGAATCATTGAAAAATACAGAATCAGTCATAAAAAATCTTCCTGTAAAGGAAAGGTCAGACTCAGTCATTAAAAAAATCCAAACATTTCATAAAGTTATACATTTAAATTAGCACAAGATTTTAGGGAATAACAAGAGAGATGACATATCTGATTCATACTAAAGCTACAGATACTTCAAGATAGTGCTGGCAAAAACCTGAGTATCAGGAAATTCCTGAAAATAGGTGAAAAAATGTTAATTGAAATATTAGGTACCTTAATGTAGAAACACATAAATAGGATACATGTATGATGATCTACTAGGCTTTCTCAAAGAAAAACATTTTTCTTTAAGAAAAATCTATGCAGATCACTATGACTGGGTGATAATCTTGTGATCAATGAAAACAGCATTTGAAAATTCAAAATCTACAGAAAGGGAAAGCATAAATAAATTCAGTTAATGACTGGGGTTGAGGTTCAGTGGGAGAGTGCTTGCCTAGCATGGAAGAGGCACTGTGTTTGATTCTCAGCACTGCATATAAATCACTAAAAAAAGGTCCATTGACAACCAAAAAACATTTAAAAATAAATAAATGAATTAGTTATCTAATTACTTAAAAAAAAACAGTTGAGTTTTCTTATAATATTGATGTATTATTATTATTATTAGTTAGCTAGTTAGTTAAAAACAAACCCAGTTGAGTTTTCTCATAATATTGGTGTAAAAAAAAAAGCTTTTGCCCAAGTCCAAATGCAACTTTCAAAAGTTCAGGGCAGGGGCTGGTGTTGTGGCTCAGAGGTAGAGCACTCATGTACCACACGTGAGGCACTGGGTTCTATCTTCAGCACCACATATAAATAAAATAAATAGATTGCATCCAACTATAACTAAAAAAATAAATATTATAAAAATTTAGAGTATATAAATCTAGTCCATGTGTTTTTACTGGGTGAATGCCTATGTGTAAATTCAAGAATAATCATTACTCTTTCAGCTCTTCCTTCATTTTCAGAATTATCATATTATAAAGCTAATTTTGAAACTTGATATTTCACTGGTCATTATATCCTAGAATATTCTCAAAATAACTGCTTTAGTCTGTTATTTTTAACTGTGCTGTGCTAACCTTAGATTTTAAACATCCCTTAAAGCTACAAGTGGTAAAGTTTAGTGATGCTACTGGGACATATTGGGACATTTAAGAGGTGGGGCTTATGGGGAGAATTTTAGGTCATTGGAGGCAGATCTCCAAGGGGATTATGTGGCCCTTGTCCCTCCCTCTTTCTCCCTAAGTCTTCCTGGTGTTCCACAGTTTTACTCTACCCTGAAGCACTATCTCCCTTCAGGCCCAACTGAACATGAACTGAAACCTCCAAAACCATGAACCAAGCCTGGCCTGGTCAACCACACCCATAATCCCAGTAACTCAGGAGGCAGAGGCAGGAATACCACAAGTTCAAGGCCAGCCTGAGCAACTTAGTGAAAATAGGTCTCAAAGAATAAAAGCATCCGGGAAAGTAGCTCAGTGTCAAAAAGCCCTGGATTTAATCCCCAGACAACTTAAAAAAAAGTCAAATAATCCTACTTACAGATATGAATTATAGTGGTGGAGAGCTAACACAGCTGGCTGGATTTCTTTATATGAAACTTCTTATCTGGGGGTTCTGTGTTCTCTAAGAAAGGACCACCATTTTCCTATGGAAACATCTAGTAGCAGACTTGATAGACATCTGCAATTTCAATAAACATTCCAAGTGACTACCTAAAGGGATTGTGTAAATAACAGATTTCCCTGTTGGAGAGTTGCTATTTCCTCATCTGTTTTAAATCTCATTATAGGAAGGAAAATATTTTCAAAATGAAGGTTTTTATGTTACACAACTTGGAAATTCATACAAAACGTGCTTTATTGTGTAATTTAATACTTATAGTATATTTTACTTGCACAATCTAATAAATATGAGACACATGACAAACATAGCATATCAGATTATTCACATTGGCTATGAGGAGGTGGGCAAAGTACAATAAACACAAGAGCAAAGATTCTCTAAAAGTCCTAGTATTACTAAATGATCATAACCAGTATACACCATTTTGTAATTAAATATTGTTATAGTAAAATTGGAAGTGCTACCAAAGAGGGATCAAGCCTTGGTCGACTTCTACACAAAACACACCAGGAGTCAACTGGAAATTCAAAGTTATTGTTCCTCTCTTCCACTAGCATTGTGTGAATGGTGCCCCCTAGTGGTTTGAGGGATGTAGCCTGCAGAGCTGTTTTTGCAGGAGCTGTGGAAGAAACAGGAAACTCTGGAATACTTCAAAGTGTTCTGAGTCCTAAAGACCAAAATTATGAAAATGGTTCCAAGTGGGAGGTTCCCAGGTACCCCCCACTTTGAAGATTGCCTGAAAAACTCATATTGACAATATCTGAATGCTCACCTGGTCACCTCAGAACAACATGCCCAGGTGACTGTCAAAATACAATGGAATCTCATCAGGGACTTTTGTCCCAGTGCAAGAGGCTCCAGGGGTTCTTGAGATTTCAGTAGTTGGAGCTTCTACTTCAATGGAAGCCATGTCTTTGGTGGGGAAAACTAAGGTAGTGCTGTGCCTTTTATGTGGATGGAGGTGTCTATTTAAATAACAGAGAAAGATGCTTCCAAGAATGTAAATTGGAAATGGAATGACACTCTAATAGGCATATGCCTGCTACAGAAGTAGTAGGCAGGCATATACCTGCCACATATGCTTGAGTATATTCACTATGAGCACAGTGGGAGAGCTTAGGGCTGGGGAAGACTTTTAAAGGCAAAATTAAAAAGAAGTACAAAAGAAATTTCAAAAAAAACAACAATTCTAGGGTACAATGTTAATCACAAGGATTATGTGAGTTCAAAGATAAATAGACAGTTGATGGACAGACCTCCTTGCAGAAGTCTGTTCCTAGAAGGCTGCATTCTGGAAGAATGTTGTGAACTTTTCTTGGGCAATCTTGGGTGATATGGCTTCCTTCATAATGTCCTATCTTGTCTATTTGTAGGTCTTTGTTGTTGTGTTGTTGTTAGATTTGACACTGAAGGAAATCTATTTTGATATCAATGATGCTGACAGCTTTTTGAGAGTCCAGGCTGTCCTAGAAAGCTCTTCTGTGTCCTGAAGATACTGTGCTGGTCCATGGAGGACAGCAGCAGCCTGCAGAACCCTGCATACACTGGAAACTTAGAGGATCTTACCTCCAAGTGGAAGAAAATTTCTGAGGCAGGGCTGTGCAAGAAGTGTCTTGCACATTTTTGTTTAAATTTGGCAAGTGCTCTCTTTGTGTATCTTGCTGTGTAGGGCCTGGATAAATCCAACCTTCTCCAGGGCACTCTCTAATGCTTGGGAATATCCAGTCACATGATCTATCCTGTTCACTAGGATGTCCCTGTGTCTTCATAGCAGAGTAGCCAGGTCTTTACAGTGGAGCCTGCTGGGGGCAAGAGGGCTGTGCAGTGGTGCCCTTGTCAGATTGCCTCTGGGCATCTTGCTGGTGGAAAACCTGATAACCTTGGACAGGGACTCCTGTTGTTTCCTGGCAGCAAATATCCTCTTTTTCTCTCTAGCTGGTAGTCTGCATCTTTGTTTTGATACCAATTCTAAAAAGAAAGACAAATTATTTTCAACAAATATTGTATAGGTAACCTTAGTTTCAGCATTACCACTGACTTGCTTCTTGACCTGGAGTAGACACAAAAAAGAAAATTCTTCCTGGGTTCTTCATATAATGGAGGTTGTGAATGGTGCCCAATTCCAAATTCCGAACTGTCCCCACAGTCTACAGCAGCCCTTCTGTCCATGACAACCCAGGCTTTTCAAAGTCTCCCAGAAAATTCTCTGCAACTTCTGAATTTAGAATGAACAGATCCCGAGCTGCCCTGCACACATTCCCACAACTTCTTAATTTTTCTCAAGCTGCACCATCAAGATACAGTCATGACTCAGTGTATTGTAAGAATATTCTTAAATTTATTGCATTTAAAATGCACATACAGTACAAGCAAGCTTTTGTCACAACTTGGCAGGGCATTGTACACGTGATTTGAACAACTGCACTGAACAACTCTAGTTTTCATGTTTTTTTCTCCTGCATCAATTGAGGATACCTGCAATGCCAGCTGTAGTCCCCAGAGTTTAGAGGTGAGAGTATGGAGATTAGAAAATGCTTTTTTGACTATGCAACTCAATGAGCTAGGGTTGTAGAGGGGCACAGACAAGAGTGTCTGTAAGCCTTTTGATATTTGATCATTCCTGGAACCCATCCCCAAGTTCCAAATAGCTTTAGGTTAAGAGCTGGAAATGATATTCCAAACATGCTTAAGATTTTTAAAATTGTCACTACAATTAAAAACTGGGACCTATAAAAACACATTCTCATTTTCTCTTTCCAACATAATTATAACAGAAAGATGAGGTGCAAGATTCCATAATTTGTCAATGGTGACTGAGAAGTTAGCAAGTAGGATACAAAAATTAAACCAAAAGGCGGGTGCTCCTTTTCTCACATCCAGACCACATGAAATGAAACTTTATAAAAATTCTATTATCTGTGTCATCTACAAAAAGATATCTTAATGTAATTTTTGGACTTTGGACTTACATTGATTTCACATATGTGGCAATGCATTTGCTTGGCCAGCTCCTCCCAGATCCTAAAATTTGGGTATGGATTTTGTTCAAATGATCTATTAAGAATCTCCACATCATGTTTTGTAAATTTGTGCCATGGTTTTCCTTTTCCTCTTTCTTGATTTGTTTCTCCTGCTTCCTCATGACTATCTTCAACTGAAGATGCTGAGAAAGATGGTAACATAAAGAATAAAATTTAAGAATACTAGAGGCATCCATAGAAAGAAAAAATTATTTGTTGACTAAGATTATTTAAAGGTGGAGCTCTGCCTCACACTTAATTCATAGTTAAAAAAATTATTAAGGGCCTATCTTTAAAAATATGAGGATACCATTATATGATGATCTGCAGGGTGGGAAAGGATTTTGGTCTAACAAAAATTCAAAAATATAATGAAGGAGACTAATGCAATGCTCAGCCATATTAGTAACTGAGAAAGTACAAATGAATCAACTCACATCAATCTCACACCCAACACTTTAAGTGGTTTCAGTAGAGTAGGGAAGGAATAAGATTAAATGAACTAGGGAGTAGGCCTTCAGATGATACAAGTATTGATGTTTTATGACTACCTTCATTTTTTGCTCTATAATATGAAGTTCAAAGTGAGCTTGCTGTTCAACACAACAATCAAATAAAGGATACTGATGTTTTTGCAGGATGTTTACATGACCTTTTCCTAATGCTATTCAACAGGATGGCAGTCTTAAAACACCTGTGCCAAGGGCTCTCTAAGTGTTTGTTAGGGGCTTTGTTTGTTTGGTGGTACTGAGAATTGAAGCCAGGGCCTCAGGCATGCTAGGCAAGGACTCTTCCACTGGATCACACTCAAAATAGAAAAAGCTAAAAGGCTGGGCATGTAGCTCAGTGGTAGAGCACCTGTGGGTTCAATCCCCAGCACATAAACAAACAAAAAAAATAGAAAGAAAGAAAAATGACAGTCTAAAATGGGGGATAGAACTGTAAGGGAATAGAGATTTTATGAGACTGGAGTTATTAATAAGATGAAAATAAATTATTGTAACAATTTTTCTTTCCCATTAAAAAAAATATACACAGAATTGACATGAAAGCAAATGGAAGAGAGTCAAAACATGCCAGTATCAAAAGGAAAAAAAAAAAAAAAACAAGTTAAAGCTGTAAGAACAAAGTAAGGACACACAAACACACACATACACACACACACACACACACACACACAGGTGTGAGGCATACCAAAGAAAAAAAATGGCAGTAGTAGACCCCCCACACATTTTTTTATCACACATCTCTCTCCCTCCAGTGGCTTGGGTTTTCAGTATTTTTCAGAAAGTTAACAGATATACCCAGTAGTTGTTCCACAGGCTTTGCCATAGAGCTTCATTCCAACCCTTTCTTTCTTTCTTTCTTTCTTTCTTTCCTTTCTTTCTTTCTTTTTTTGAGACAAAGTCCAACAAAATTGGCCTCAAACTTGAGATCCTCCTGCTTCTCAAATCACACAATGCATTGCTGGGGATCTCCACATTCTCTGGAATCTACAAACCCTGTATCATCCCACCTCTTCAGGCAAGGTAGAATGCATTAACCTCACCCTAAAGGAGACAAACACCAAGCTCTCCCTCAAAATACATATTGATTGGTTAATTCTAGTACCATAAAAAGAAATTGTAAAAAGAATGAAATTAGTCCTAAGGAAAGAGTCATTTTGTTATAGAATATGAAAAAGCATAATGAAGAATTTAAAATAAGTTGTAGGGCCAGAAATATGGCTCAGTAGGAGAGCACTTACCCAGCAAGAACAAGGCCAAGGGTTCAATCACCAGCCCAGGAAAATTTTAATTTAATAAAATAAATTTAATTTGATTTGTTTATACTACTTGAGTCTGAAATGGGTTAAATATGATGAGAAATGTTAAAAATATTATGAAAAGTTGTTTTTATCACACTATGAATTTTATCATACAAAATTAACACAGAGTATAATAATATTTATAACAGATAACATGCAATGCTTACAAAATGCATCATATGCAAAACCACTCCAGGTGGTACATGCCTATAATCCTTGCTACTGGAGAGCCTGAGGCAAGAAGTTCACAAGTTGGAGGCCAGCCTCAGCAATTTAGTGAGGCCTGTCTCAAAATTAAAAAAAAAAAAAAATTAAGAAAGGATGGGATTTAGCTCAGTGGTAAAGTGCCCCTGGGTTCAGTCCCTAGTACCAAATAAATAAACAAAATATAATATACAGGCCTGGGTTTGTGACTCAGTGGTAGAGCTCTTGTCTCACATACACATGGGTTCAATCCTCAGCACCACATAAATAAATAAAATAAAGGTATTGTGCTCATCTACAAATAAAAACAAAAAAAGTCTTTAAAAACGTATCATACACTTTTTTACACTACACAATACTTTAGAAATCTTAGAAAACTTTGTGTAATTTTGATGGCCTCATTTCCTTGATTTGCTATTTGCCATCTTCAGCTATGATACAAAGGGTTTTGTTTTTTCAATGTAACTTATCTATGTTGAAAGATTCTGGGTGTGTTTCACCAGAATAATTTTCTAACTTTCACATTGACTTTATTATGTCCTTGATTGTTTAATAAAATAATATCTCTCACTGAGGAGAGAGCTAAACTTCTTTGCAGTTCCTGTCAGTTTCTAGGTTTATTCTTAAATGTCCCCTTCAAAGAGGAAAAAAAGTGTTATTTCTCATGCACCCGTGGCTCTAAATTAAGGGTTCACACTGAACAGGTTTGGATTTTCACCTTCCTCAAATCAGTCCTACAGGTGGAATGAAAGGCTTCATATGGTAGTGCATGCCTGTAATCCCAGCAGCTCCGGAGACTAAGGCCGAGGAGAATAGCAAATTCAAAGCCATTCTCAGCAATTTAGAAAAGCTGTAAGCAATTTAGGGAGACCCTGTCTCTAAGTAAACTATAAAAAAGGGATGAGGATGTAGATTTATTTGTTAAGTGTCCCTGTGTTCAATCTCCAGTACCACCAAACAAATAAGGTTGTGGAATAAAACTAATGATAGCTGAGCTCATCAAGAAAAGCCCATTGAAAATCACAAAAACTTTATGAGTCTACCTTATAAACACAGGTGCCAGAAACATTAGACCTCTTTGATAGGATTACTGATGAATTGCTTGTGAATAAATGCGTTTTTTTTCAATATTTCTTTCCACATTGATGTCGAAAGAAGCATTGTCTATAGCATATCTTTCCACCTTATCTGGTTTTGATTTCATGGAAGCTATTTTGCAATTCTGCAAAATATAGATATCTAATAGCAAGGCAAAATAACCCTCATCTCCACACAGGTATATTCTGCTGTAGCAGACAGGTTCAGCTAAGTTTCCTTTCTGACCATTGAAGAAGATTATTTGAGCTCTATCTGGGATTCTGCTTTAACTTTCCTTTGCTTTATATAGGTCTGTGCTTTTTGACTTCTCCTTTGAGTCAATTATAATCTGCCTTGTTTTCTCATTGATTCAGTGAAAATCCCTAGAAAGTGTTCATTTTATATCTGTTTGAAGGACATGATTTGATCTTTATAAAATATGTTTTCAAACAATGCATAGGGTAAATGTTAATTACAAACAAGGCAAGCCTTAGGCTTTAGAGATTAATTCTTGCCCTTAACCTTGATGGGAAATCCCTAGAGGATATTAACTAGGTGGAGAATTCTAAAAGGAAATATGGCTAGTTGGATTAACCCCCAACAGCTCTGCAGTCCTACTCTCTCTCTCTCTGCAGGGGGTAACCCTTGGGCAGGTCACTTCACTCCTTTCCACTGTGCTCCTAGGTAGGTGGGGTGACAATAATCCCTTCACCTCCTGGATTAGAGATGTTTTCAGTCATGAAAGGGTTATCATCATGCTTATGCAATATGGTCTGGAAGAAGAAGTGGGTGGGCTTGTTCAGAGTTGTTCTATTTTTTTTTAATGAGGCTTTTTAACACCTGAGTTGAAATGAGGGTTGCATGAGATTTAGACCAAGAGATGAAGATTTTGCAAAAACTTTATATTGAAGTAACAAAGATATTTTCTGAATTGAACACACTTGCCAGAGGTGATGGCACATGCCTGTAATCCAACAGTTTGGAAGGCTGAGACAGGAGAAATTGAGTTCAAAGCCAGCCTCACCAACTTTGAGGAAATTGTTAGACCAGGATGCAAGAAAATACCCCTGACTCCAGTTAAAATCAAACTAAAGCAAGCTTATTATTTTGACCAGCTGGGCTGCCTCTCCCAGAAAAAAACACAGGAACAAGACAGCAGTCACAGGTTTCTTGCAGCCCAGCTTTATAGCCCAGAAAGTTATACAAAGTGGGGGTTGCAGATGACAAAACTCTGAGGAGCATAACACAAATGTTAGTTTACATTTTTGCTGGCCCTGACATCAGAATTTATGAAAGTCATTAGAGCCTCAGAGAGGGTCATTATCTGGCCAGAAAAGGACAGGATTTGTGAGGCATCATTAAAGTTTCAGAGAGGGCTGCTATCTGCTCAGAGAGAGCCAGGCATGGGTGAGTTCAAGGCAGGGCAGGCATTCCAAGCAGGTTCAGAATTTCCAGTAATTTATAGTAAATCGGAAAATAGCTTTTTATGGCTTTGTGGCAAGATGGCTCCCAATTTTAGGAGAAAATCAGGCTGAGTCTATCATTCCCCTCTTTTCTTTTTCTTTTTTTTCTCTATTATATACTTTTATAGAATAAGATCACTTAATATATGTTTATTATTGCCCTTAAGATAAAATCTAAGGGTAATTTATAGCAAGGATTGAGTCTCTGCTTTTCTTTCTGATTTGATTTCTGCCTTCTTATTGCTGTGTGTACTAAAAGCAAACCGGACTTCTTTCAATTCCTCAAGCACTCCATAACTTCAGCCTTTTTCTATGTCCTCTGTCTAGAAAGTTCTTGCCATATCCCATTCTCCACAGCAAAGTCTCAGGGATGTAGGGACGTGGCTCATTGGTAAATTACCCTTGTCTTAAATCCCTAATACAAAAAGAAAGAAGGAAAGAAAATTAGGAGCTAAAGGATAGATTATACAATAGAGCAGAAGGATATTTAGATGTCCATTTGCAAAAAAAAAAAAATTAAGTTAGAAATATTTTTGTTTCTTCAAAACCACAGAAAAATTGAAAACAGAATAGAGATTAAATGTTTAATAACATTTAAAAGTACTTGGAGAAAATAATGGAAAAAAATATAATTTTGAAGTGTGGTATCATAAGCAAATTGTAAACTCTAGAGTCATAAAGGATAATCTTGAGAAATTTGGCTACCTAATATCTGAACTTCCCGTGCAAAGACACCAAAGAAGATAGTCAAAGGGAGGTCTAGGGAAAACATTGCCAGCACCAATAAAAGGAATTTACATTAATAATCAGAATATACAAAGAAAAGGGGGAAAATAGAAAAGTATTTGAGTAGGCAAATGCAACCCAGTCTCACTTCTAAATAACAACTAAATAAAACCAACAAGAATATACCATTTTGTAGCAAAGGATGGTTTTATTTAAAAAAAAAATAGGTGTTGGGGAACATCCCTGGACACTTGGGTCTGTGACCTCAGGTCCTGCCACTCCAGAAGTATTTCACATAAATGACACCTCCTCCAGCACTATTCTGAAGCAGACAGTGATGTGATAGTTGGGAGCGCACTGGCTCATCTGTGGTTTAGTGAGATTTGGGGGAAGTGTTTGCCTTATGGACAAAAAATAAAAGTACCCTCATTCTGTGATTGCCCTGAGAGGAATCTAGCCTTTCCAGAATATATGAATATGGAGACTGGGAATGTGGTTCAGTGGTTGAACACTTGCCTAGCACATGCAGGCCCTGGGTTCAATCCCCAGCACAGGGGAAAAACAAAGAAAGAAAGAGAGAGAGAGAAGGAAGGAAGGAAGGAAGGAAGGAAGGAAGGAAGGAAGGAAGAAAGGAAGGAAGGAAGGAAGGAAGAGAGGGAGAAAGAGGGAGAAGAAAAGAAAAGAAACATGGTATTTACAGCCACCCTCACCCTCTAAAGCCTGCACTTCCTCAAGTGCACTGACCTCCAGTAGGAGGGAGAAAGAAAGTCTCAAAAGGAGTCCTCCACCAAAGACCACTACCCCAAAATCCACAAGTGGCAAAACGCCCTAGTCATTGGCTACAAAAATCGCTTGTAAGGAGCGCCCTCTAGTGTACACACTATGAAAACTCAGAGTTACATGCCCTGTGTTGTGGTGCTCCGACATCTAGTTTGGCCACTAAATTTCAGATTCATTAACTCCTCTTCGAGCATCTGGTGTGAGAAAGTGCTCCGATGTAAAAACAGATTTGTGCTTCTAGAGGTCAGGTATCCCGCTTTGTGGGAAGCCATTGAAGACTCTCTGGGTGTCTTTTTAGAAGACACATGTACGATCTGTGCGATCCATGGCAAACATACAGTAGTTATGCCAAATGACCTCCAAATAGCACTCTGATACATGGAGAACTTTCATAAGAACCTACTCTGGGGCTGGGTGTGAGTGTATAGCTGTGTGAAAGCCACCCATGCACGAGGCCCTGGGTTTGATCCACAGCATCTCAAAAACAAACCAAACCACTCTTGGTAGGTCTGATGTTAAACATCCCCTCTGTCCCCATGGTGTCAAAAGGTGCCTCAGTGGATGATTATAAGTAGAAAAGTAGGGGAGAGGAATCAGGTATTGGCAGCTTTTCCATTTTTATTTGCGTGTGAATTTTTTACATAAATGTTAAGTAAGATCAAAATGTTTCAGTGAACAACCTTTGGCGATTCAACTATATAATGATTATAAAGGTCTGCTTTTTTTTTTTTTTTTTTTTTTTTTTTTTTTTTTTTTTGGACCATGGCAGCTTTTAGATTTTTAAAAAATCTAAGTTAACTTCTTCCTGACAGCCACTAAATGTTGTTTATTGAATATTGATGGTACAGTGGATTTCACTCACTATGCCTTTCAGAGTTGACCTACATGCTAGTGCAGATTTTTAATACTGTCCATCTTCTGTGCTGTTTTTATAAATTTGCTACTAAAATACAGGAGGCCAGGCACTGTGACACATGCTGGTAATCTCACTTATTCCAGAGATTGTGGCAAGGGATTGCAAGATCAGGGGCAGACAACTCTGCAACTTAGTGAGACCCTGTCTCAAAATAAAAACTTAAAAAGGACTGTGGATATAGCTCAGTGATGGAAGGTCTCTGGGTTTAATCCCCAGTACCTAAATAAATACATGAAACTGTTAAAATGAAATATACACAAGTATGTTCTTGAAGCATGTTTTATATTGGGGAAAAAAGAAAAAGTCCCTTTGTCCATAAATAGGGCACTGTCTGAATAAACAATGGTATACCCATCCACAGGATACTTTGCAGCTCATACACGGAATAAAGTAGATTTATGTGTACTCATTTTCCTAAACTTTTTCCAAAGTTTTAGTGATCTCCCAAGGTTTGATGCTAGGACTCATGTAGACATGAATTTAAAACCAAAATACTTATTATTTGATACCATGTTTATATTTTTTCTCCATACATACTAAAAATACAGGGAATATGTAGAGAGGAAATAGGAAGTGTCCACCATGATGAGGGAACTGAACTGGAATTATTGAGCAGAGGAAATTAGTGACAGGGAGGGTTTGATGTTTTGCATTTTATACTTTATTACTTTGTGCTCTAACATACAAGAAATCAAAGTGTGTGTGTGTGTGTGTGTGTGTGTGTGTGTGTTTCTAATCCTAAATTCATAATAATAGGCAACCAAATCCTAACTTTGAGCTATAAGTATTCTTGTGGATTTAAGTATTCTTTGATAATTTCCCACTGAGCTAAACTACTGTGGAATGTCCAACCAAGTATGAGAAATTCATGGTCACTGACTTGGTACTGAAACTCCAAAACCAAGAAATAATTCTGGTAAAGTGGACAACACCTATAATTCCAACAACTCTGGAGGCTTATGAAGGAGGGTCACAAATTCAAAACCACATAAGCAACTCTGTGTCTCCAAAAATAAAGAGGGTTGGCAAACTAGCTACGTGGAGAAGACCCCTGATTCAACACTTAGGCCATCAAAAAAAAAAAAAAAAAAAACTTAAATAAGCCTCATCACAGCTATTAGATGGAGCAGGGAGAAAATTAACACAGCTAACTTGATAACTTTATGTGGCTAACTTGATAACTTTATGTGAGCCTTCTTATCTGGGAATTCAGTGTTCTGTAAGAAAAGATAGCATTTTCCTGTGGAAACATATAGAAGCAGAATTGCTAGGCATCTGCCACTTTAATCAACATTCCAAGTGACTGTCCAAATAAGACATTCCCCCTGTTAGAGTTGCCATTTATCCACCTATTCTCAGTCTCATTATATGAAGGAAAATATTTACAAAATAAAGGTTTGTATGCTACACGCCTTTTAAATGCATGCAAAACACGTTTTATTTTGTCATTTAATATCATTTCAGAATTTCACACTTAAATAAATGTGAGATACATGACAAACATAGCATCTGAAACTCTTCACAATGGTTCCAAGAGGGTGGGCAAAGGAAAACCATAAATGCAAGATTTCATCACTACTGGTGTTGCTTAAATGACAAGAACAAGTATAGCCTCTTTAGTAATCAAACATAATGATAGCAAAATGAAAAGGACTGACAAAAAATACTCTATCCTTGGCCTGCTTCTAGACAAAACACGCCAGGAGTCAACAGGATATTCAGGAAGAGCATCTCCAGCAGCATGTGTGAATCGTGCCCTCTAGTGGTCTGAACGATGTATCCTGCAGAGCGGGGTTCACAGGAGCTGTGGGAGACAGGAAACTCTCTGGTGGAAGACTTCAAGGTGTTCTATGTCCTAGAGACCCAAATTGCAAAACTAGTTCCAAGTGAAAAGTTCATTGATACCGCTGTCTTCAAAGTTTCTCTCAAAAACCCAGATCAACAATATCCAAAGTCCTCCCTGGGCACCCTCAGATATCATTGAGTTCTTTAAGTTGCAGTAGCTGAACCTGTGGCTTCAGTATAAGTTCTGCTTTCAGTGGGGACCTGGGCTGCTCTCTAGCAACATGCTGTCCATGTAACACAAAAGGTAGCCCATGTAGGAGGATGGAGGTATCCAAGTCAATTATGGTCTGAGAAAGATTCTGCCAAGAATGTGAATTGGAAATAGAATGACACAGCAACAGGCACATGCCTGCCACAGTACACCGCAGGCACATTCACTGTGAGCACAGTGGGACAGTTGAGGGCTGGGGGAGATTTTTAAAGGCAAAAGTAAAAAGAACTACAACACATATTTCCAAATAATAAGTCTTGGCAACTGTAGTAAAGAACAAGAGAGATGTAAGTTCAAAGTTAAACAGACAGTTTCTGGACACCAATCACTGCAGAAGTCTGTTCTAAAAGGCTAAATCCCAGCAGACTCTTGTAAATTCTTGTCAAGCAATTCTGGATGAGATGTCTTCCTTCATAATGTCCTGGTTTGGTTTTGGTTGGTTTGTTGGTGACGGTGGACACACATGAAAATCCATTGTGATACCAATGACACTGTCAAATTTCAGAGAGTCCAGGCTGTCCTGGAAGACTATAATATCCTGAAGATGCTGCTCTGCTTCAGGGAGGAGAGCAGCAGCCTGCAGACCTTGCCATACAAAGGCACTGTAGAGGACCTTATCTCCTAGGTGGAGATAATTTGTGAGACAGGCTGTGCAAGATGGATCTACCTAAGCACACATTTGTTTGAATCTGGCAAGTGCTGTCTTTGTGCCTGTTGCTGTGGCAGTGGCTGCCTGAGTCCAGCTTTCTCCAGAGCACTAGGAGAGGCACAGTCAGGGATCTATGACTAGTGGGTACTGCTACCCCTCCAGAAGACACTGAGAGTTCAGGAAGCTGTGAGGAAGGGCTGTTAGCTGGGATTAAGGGGGATGTATGAAGGATTGGGGGAGTTGTTTTTATTTTATTTTTGTTTTTATTATTTTTTTTTTATTTTCTAGGGCATTTGTAAATTTTTTTGAGTTTTTTTGTTTGTTTGTTTTTGTTGTTGTTTTCAAGAAAATTTCCTACACTGAGCATCTTTATGTGCACATTCAAGAGACTCTTTGCTCTGACCCTGAGAGCATGACTACAGGATGACTTCTGACTCTAGGTCCCTAAAATTCAATGCCAAGGACTTCAGTTAAAATTTCAGCCAAGTCATCACATGTTTCATACCTCTGCTCAGTTGGGGACATTAGAATTGGGTCCTGAACTGGCAGTTTTTCTTGGTAACTCCTTGGCTGTTCCAGCTGTGGATTATAATATCCCCAGTCACTCTGCTGCTGTGGTCCCCACAGATCAAAGAGGTCCATGTCCTGCTGCTGCAGCATCTTTCCCTGCACAGTACTGACACAGGGCAAAGGCAAGCCATCAAATAGTTCATACCCTTCACCCCAGACCTGATGGTTTGGGGACCTGGGCTGCTCTCTAGCACTTGCTGTCCATCGAATGCAAAAGGCTCTGGAAGAACACTCAACTCCATTTGTGGAGTAGATGTGCACTCAATCTGAGACCTTGAGTCCTCTCCATTTTTTGAGAATCCACATCCTGCTCTTGTAGAAGAGAGGCAACTGCTGCCCCAATACATCATGCTTCTCAGTCATTAGCAGTGGGTCCTGAACAGGCAGATTTTCATGATAACTCTGGGGCTGTTGCAGCTGTAGATTATAATATCCCCAGTGACTCTGCTGCTGTGGTCCCCACAGATCAAAGAAGTCCATGTCCTGCTGCTGCTGCATCTTTCCCTGTGCACTATTGACACAGGGCAAAGGCAAGCCATCAAATAGTTCATAGCCCTCACCCCAGACCTGCTGCTTTGGGGAACTGGGCTGCTCTAGCAACTTGCTGTCCATCTAACACAAAAGTGTCACAGGAGCCATTCTCTTCACGGGGGAGTCCCTGTGTCTCCACAGGAAAGGAGCCAGCGTTTCCCTGTGGAGCCTGCTGGAGGCAAGAAGGCTGTGCAGTGGTGCTGTTGTCATATTGCATCTGGGACTCCTGGTGACCTAAAACAGGGAACTCATGTCTCCTCCTGGTGACAACCGCTCTCTGTTTCTCTTTGAGTCAGAGTCTGCATCTTTTATTTTGAAACCAAATCTAGAAAGAAAGAAATTATTTTCAATAAAATATTTTATACTAAATCTTAGCTTCAGCATTATTACTGACTTGCTCATTGGCCTGGGGTAGACACACTAAAGGCAATCCATCCTGGGCTGAACCATGGAGGTTATTGTGGAGGTTATGAACAGTGCACAATTCCAAACTCCCAACTCTTACCAGTATCTAACCAAACCATTCTGTCCATGTGAACACAGGCTTCTCAAAGTCTCCCCACAACCTCTCTGCAACCTAGGAGAGCCCAAGGTGCCCTGCACACTTTCACACAGTCTCTTGATTTATCCCAAGCTGCCCCATCAACACCCATTCATTACTCCATATCCTGTAAGGTCATTCATGAATTTGTTGCATTTAAAAGTCATAAACAGAACAAACAAAATTTTGTCAAAACTGGACAGTGTATTATAGATGTGATCCTAACAATCGAATAGAACAACTCTAGTTTACATTTTTTTCTCTCCTGCATCAATTCACAATAATTGCAATGCCAGCCAGAGTCCACAAAGCTTTGAGGTATGTGTTTAAAAATGACAAAATGCTTTCTAGAATAGGTAACTTAATTAGCTAGGGTTGCAGAGGCTCACAGTCAAGAGTGTCTGGAAGCATTTTGATATTTGATCACTCCTGAAACCCATCTCCCAATCAGGATGAATTTAGGTTAACATCTAGGAAAATCTTTGATCCCCACTTAGGAGGTTTAAAATTATAACTCTACATAACAAAACTGGTTCTTCTAAATGCATGTTCTCATTTTCCCTTCCAACGCAATTAAACACAAAGAAAATAAGATGTGAGCACCCATCATTTGTCAACAGTTAGCAGGTGGGTTCAAAATGATGAGACCAAAGGGCAGGTGCTCCCTTTCTCATTTCCAGACTCCCTTGGATCCTCTCCCTGACCATACTTGCTTCCACATCACATGGGCTTATTCTAAACTGCTGCACTGCTTTTCAAACCAGTTCCTCTCCCTGACATTATCGGTTATGATTTTCTACTTCTTAGTATAGCATCATTGATTTACAGGATGTTTGAAATGTTTCCAGTTCATGGAATATTTGAAATACAATAAATTCATAGCTGACAGAGAATTTGCTATTCCTTTATTTTGCAACACTGTTATTATATTCCCTTTCTTATTTTCTCTAAGAAAATGTTCTCCTAGTCCCAGGCAACACATATTTTCAATAAGCATTGGATATTGATAGAAGAGAGATATTGCAAACCCAATTCACTATACATTAGGGCAATCCCAATGCAGTAAATCTTTGTGCAGCATAAACAATAATTCACAAAAATCATCATATCAGAATTTCCCAAAGCAAAATATTAACTCATGTCCCAAATGGATACAAAGTGAATACTAATGCTATGAGGTGCCACATGTGGGACATAATTGAACCAAGTCTTTCTCCTGCACCTTGGGTGATCACCTCTTGGGAGTTAGATTGGCATACAATAGTGAGCAGTTTGGAAATAAAATCCTCCAATGTCTCTTCCAAAAAACAAATCAGGACAAATTGAAGTGCCATCCTTAAATCTTATCACTTAATACTCAACATCTCTGCAAACTCTTTGTCCCAACTTTAAAATATCCAATCTTCCCAGTTTTCCATAATTCCATAGCCAGCACCATGATCAAAAACTGGCACAGTTCCTATTCTGAATAATTCCTGAGCATGTTAATGGGTGCCTACTCCCAAAGTTGCCTCACGGTTGTTGATTTTTTCATAAAAGTAACATAATAAATTCACACCCACACTGAAATGAAACTGTGACAAAGATCAACAATATCCTATGTGAAGAAATGACATGAGACATTTTCAAAGACTCGTTGTATTTACTGCATTATATATAAAAAAAAAGATATGTTCATGCAAGTTTTCCAAATTTTGACTTACGTTGATTGAGCTGATGGAGCAATGCATTTGCTTGGCCAGCTCTTACCGGGTCCCAAAATCTGGGTAGGAATTCTGTTCAAATGATCGATTAAGAATCTCCAACTCATGTTTTGTAAATTTGTGCCGCAGTTTTCCTAACCCTTTTTCCTGCTTTGTTTCTTCTACTTCCATAGGACTATCTTCAACTGAAGATGCTAAAAGTGCAGAAACAGAAAGAAAAAGATTGAGGATTGCCAGTAGAATCCAGAGGAAAATAATATTATTTGTTCACCAAGATTTTAACAATGCAGAGCTCTGCCTCACAACTTATTCATGTTAATAACACCAAAAATGGATTAACTGATGATCCTTAAAAAATATGAGGAGAAGATGAGATTATAATCTGAATGGTAGAGAAGAATTTTAGTCTAGCCAAAATTCAAAATATATAAAAAGAGACAAATAAAAAATGTTAAGTCATAACAATAATTGAGAAAATACAGATAAACCAGCTCATATCTATCTGATAACCAATACTTTAAATGGTTGGTGGAAGATTAGGGGTTGAATAAGATTATATAAAGTAGAAAGAAAGCATTGGGTTGTGACAAGTATTTATCATTCTTCCATAGAACACAAAAATGAGACATTCATTTCTGATTCAAAAGAAATTAAATTTAACAACTGGTCCTGAGAATACTGGATATCCACATGGAAAGGATAGAGTTGGACCTTTTATCCAATAGGGAAATATTAACTCAAAATTCAAAGAATTATGAATAATGCTAGAAAAATGCAAAAAAAACTTGCCTCAAAAAAAAAAAAACTTGGGAGAATGTTTCATGATATTGAATTTGACCATGATTTCATAGATATATCATCAAAAGCACAAACAAAAAAATTATTACACTATAACTAAATAAAAACTGTGCACGAATGGAAACAAAGAAGAAAGTGAAAGGACAATCTGTGGAACAGGTGAATCCCTTTGAAAACCACACCTGAAAACAGGGATGAGAGGTGGGAGGGAAAGGGAGAGAGAAGGGAAAATGCATGGAAATGGAAGGAGACCCTCAGAGTTATACAAAAGTACATACAAGAGGAAGTGAGGGGAAGGGGAAAAATAATATAAGGGGGACAAACGAATGTCAGTAGAGGGAGCAGAGAGAGAAGAGGGGAGGGGAGGGGAGGGGAGGGGAGGGCGGATAGTAGAGGATAGGAAAGGCAGCAGAATACAACAGACACTAGTATGGCAATATGTAAATCAATGGATGTGTAACTGATGTGATTCTGCAATCTGTATATGGGGTAAAAATGGGAGCTCATAACCCACTTGAATCAAATTGTGAAATATGATATATCAAGAACTATGTAATGTTTTGAACAGCCAACAATAAAAAATAAAAAAAAGAAAAAAATTAAAAAAAAGAAAAAAAAAAGAAAACCACACCTGATAGAGCGTTGATAATAGACATAAAGAACCATATCTCTAAAGTGGGCATTGGATTGGAATAGATATTTCTCCAACTAATTTACTTAAATTGTCATTAAGCCTGTGAAAAGATGATCAACATTACAAATCATTAAGAATGCCAAATTCAAATTCACAGGAAAATCAAACCTCACTCCGATAACCAATGCTACTATCCACAAACAAAATAAGCAAAACAAAACTACTGCAGAGGAGGAGCAGAAGAACTGGAACCCCTGATGCCCTGTGGGTGGGAAGACAAAATGGTGTAGCTACAATGGAAAAAAATGGTCAATGCTCAAAAATAATTAAAAATTACTATATTATCCAGCAATATCATCTGTATGAGGTACCTAGAGGAGTCAAAGTCATTGGGATAAAAGTACAATGATAGTCCTCAGGGACTGGAGAGGGGGTTCTGGGGGGTGTGCTTTAATTGTCACAAAGTATCAGTTCTATAAGGTGAAAAGAGCTCTGTGGAGAGTTGCTTTTAATGGTTACAGGACAATGACATGTAGGTGATGTCACTGAAGTGTACATTTAAAAATGGTGGTGAGGGTAAATTTTACCTGTTTCATTAAAATTAAAAAACCTCAAGGAAATAGATCCAAAGGGAAAATATGAATCTCTACACTTTACACAAATATAGGTGACATTTGAAGTAAAGTCACTGATAAGATAACTAACCTGTGCCTGAAAACAGATTTAATTCAATCTCAAATTGGGGCCTCTTTGGCTTGAAAGGCCCAACCTACAAATAAAGTTGCAGGGCACATGCGTTTTTCACACACGAACTTCAGGGGCTTCAACACTGACTCCATTCCAGTCAGATTGAGCCCAGAGTGATTTTCTATCAGCCATGAACCACATAACAATGTTGTGGCCAAGGATGGAGTGGATATATGATGCTGATGCCTCATGGCATATCATTGAGTTACTATTGACATCAGAGTTATATTAGATTTTGTAAGTCACTCTATGATGTCTACACAAGAAAAATCTCCTCATATGTTTCTCAGAAACAATGCTCACCATTAAGCAATGCCAGATTGGAAACGTTGCATTTTTTTTTTGATTATTTTAATATGAGGAATTCAATTCCTCTTAAAATACAGGCACATTCAGTTATATCTTATGGAGCAAAAAACAATTTTATATAGAAAAAAATTTTTTGAATATGGTATTTAGTCATCATGGTGAGCTAAGGAGAGTACATTTGAGGCTTCTCCCTGGCTAGAAGAGGCTGCTGAGAAGAGTAAAGGAAGCAATGCTTTTAATAATGGGACCTAGGAGACAGAAAGTTTCTTCAGCTTTTCATAAGCACTACCACTTTTCAATCACTTATTCTAGAGAACCATCAAAGATGTGTAGCATGAGGTACTGGACATGAGATTGCAAATTACCCAATGTATTGAAACAACACCTAAATGGGAATTTAAAATTTAAAAACAACAACAACAAAATCACCTATTCACACTTGGAGGGTCCAGATGAGCACAGCCAAGTTTTCAGAAAAGCTTCTGGTATGGTTCATCCCACTCCTCACCCAAAAACTCATATACAAAAGGTTCAGATTTTCTGAAAAGCAAATGTTCATCCTTCAATTGTTTTAAAAACGTGAGGGTTTGGAAGTCAAAGCTCAGTAGTAAAAACAGCAACCAAAGATATCATCCTGTGAACTGCAATAGCCCCATGGGTAGAAGCAGGGCCTCTGGTACCTACTTCCCTGAGATCCATGATGGCTTTGTGGAGAAATTCACATCCCATACAGACTGCAGTAATTCAACACTGTTGTTGTTTTGGGGGGAGGGGGAGGTTCCTGAACATTTTTTCCTCTGAGACCATGTGCCCAGTGGACTCCTGAGTCCACTATGTACACTTGGGAGGAGGGTCATGTAAGTTGCAAGACAGCTACACCTGAACCCACAGCCTTCACCTTTCAGCAAGGGCTCATCGACAAAAAGAAATCAAAACTACAACAAAGACTTTTGAACGTCCAATCTGCACAAAAAATATTGTGCCTAAATCTCTTCCACTATCCAATTTCTTTTTTTTTTAAGAGAGAGAGAGAAGGAGTGAGAGAGAATTTTTTAATATTTATTTTTTAGTTTTCGGCGGGCACAACATCTTTGTTTGTATGTGGTCCTGAGGATCAAACCCAGGCCGCACACATGCCAGGTGAGCACACTAATGCCTGAGCCACATCCCCAGCCCCTATCCAATTTATTTCTAAATTTATTTCTAAATTCCACAGAATATTAAAAAAAAAAAACTGAACTTGATAAACAATCCCCAGGATCACTCATTAAATTCTTCTAGTATATTTTCTCGCCCCTCCCCCATTCTTGGGTTCTGGAGATCTAACTCAGGACCTGGGACATGCTAGGCAAGTACCCTAACTTTAAGCTATGCCCATGTCTTGGTTTGCATTTGATTTGTTTTGTGCTGGAGGAAGCCAGAAAGAACCAAGGATTCATGCATAAGGGCTCCTGCCTGCTAGGCAAGCACTCTGCTAAGGAGCCACACCCCAGCCTATCCTGTTGATTTGATTTTATTTTTCTCTTCTCTCTGGGCCCTTTACCACCTCTGTCCCCATTAATATCTAAAATCTCCTAGACTGGACATGAAGTCAGGATCCTCCCACCTCAGCTACCCACATAGCTGGGATGATAGGCACACACACACCATGCCTGGCTAACAGTTCAACCCACAGGAAAGGAGAAAGAGAATGAGAACCCAAAGAACTTATCCCTGGACCTCAACCCAGAGCAGTACCTGGCCAATCGAACTACATCCACTCACCCATGCTGCACGTCTTCTAGGCATGCCGCTTAATTTGTGTGTGTGTGTGTGTGTGTGTGTGTCTGTGTGTGTTTTAAGTGGGACTACCAGATATATGGTTTGCCTTGGAAATATTTCCAAATACCTCTAAATTTTATAAGAAATCTCTTGCATGCAGTCCACACCCTACCACGAAATATCATAACAACCCTCCACTAAAAAAACTCACCTTTGAAAGCCATGTTGCACTCTACTCCTCAAGCTTTCTCCCTGGTGAACTTAGGAACCATGGAGCAGCATCCTCTAATATACCCCATGCTAGACACGCCCTCAAGTGGCTCCACCCATGGGTAATGATGCCAATATCCATACCACGCCCCTTGCCCCAGGCCCAGACAGGCTCCCTGGGGCTGCAGACTCAGCCCCGCCCTAGCCCACACTACAGCCTAGACTTCTCTGATGACATTTAACCTACCTCTTCCAATCTTGGCTTCCCTTCATTGAGCAACCACTGAATCTATACTTATTTAATCTCTACAATACCCATAAAATGTCTGTACTATTTTATGCCCACTTGGACTTAAGGGTACCAAGAATGGAGTTGTTTAGACTTTTCAGAGCCACTGACCTCAAACCTCCTCTCACCACACTCTCATAGCCCACACACACTATGTGTTCTGACAGTCTTGACTCAAAGACCAGACTCATCACTGGATATAGTATTGCTTAAACAGTATTGAGCTTAGAATTAGGAGAGACTATACTAGAATTGAATAATAATATTATAAGAGAGACTAATATTTTATGAAACTTAGATCATTGTTAAAAAAAAAAAACACCTTTTATTCTTGTTTTCAATAAGGCAGCATGAACATAAAGGCACTCTACACTGAACTCCACCCATAGCCATTTTTTATTGTTTTATTTTATGTTTTCATCTTGGCAATTTAATGGCAATAGTGCAGAAATGAAAAATTTAAAACCAAAAAAAGCTGAAGGAATCCAGTTTTCTAACTTAACTCCACGATAGACAGTTTCTCTGTAACCAAAAATCAAGAAGAGGCCCAACAAAAAGATTGATAGGCAGTTAAATTCATGGAGGGCCTTTCACAGGCTATGACAGCAGATGGGCGCCAGGCTGTCTGCTTAGGACAATCTGCCATTTGAAGCACTGCATGTGCTTTGGGACACATCCGGGAATATTTTAGGAACCAGAAGGGTTGGAGGAGATTGGAGACTGAGACAGTAGAGCAACCAAAATTGGGTTGAGCCACCAGTTGTCCTCAAAGCCATCTGAATTGTTCTGGGATCCCACTCCCCCTAGCCACAGCCCCCACTGCTGATGGCCTTCTTTGCCCCCATGGGCTCTGGCAGGTATAGCTCCAAATTCCAGGTCTCATGCTTTCTTTTGGAACCCTCTGCATGGGATCACAACTTATCTACCATGTGATAGGCAGCCATTTATAGGAGCTCTGAGGTCCCCAACAAGGACTTCATAAGAAACGGGAAATTGTGAAGGAGTCAGATGGGAAGAGGCCTGACTAAAGAGAATGCTAAAGAGGATGACAGTTTCAGGATGTCAGGCCAACAATGAGGGAGATGAAGAGAGGCAGGAAGCTGATAGTGAGGCAGGGATAGAGATGTCAAGGGGGTGGATGGGGTGGTGGTGATAAAATGGGCAGCTTAAGATGATATGGATGGAAATGTTGATACCAATGAGGATGCCAAGACAACAAGGAGAAAAAAAAAAGCCAGTCTTCCTGGTGCAGGCCTGTAATCCCAGCAACATGGAAGGCTAGAGCAGGAGGATCACAAATTCAAGCCTCAGTCTCAGCATTTGAGCAAGACTCAGTAGTATAGTGAGACCTTGTCTCAAAATCAGAAAATGGAAAGAGGCAGAGATGAAGTTCAGTGTTGCAGTACCACTTGGTTCTGTCACCGGCAGCAAAGAAAGAGAGAGAGAAAATGTTAAATAAATAAATAAATGTCCCATGACCTGGTCTTTCCTTTTTATTTCTTCAAAGTACTTTAGAAAGAAAAAAATGCAGTTTTTATTTTCATTTTATATTTTTGTATATTTTCATAGGTCTCAGGCACTTTTAATAGCCAAACCAGCCTTCAGAGTATTTAATGGACTTTGACCATGTTCAATATGAACTCAAAAAAGAAATAAATATATATATATATATATATATATATATATATATATATATATATATATATATATATATATATATATATATATATAATTTTAAATCAAAATAGAAATATGGCTGCAGTGGCATAATCTGTAACCCCAGTAATTCAGGTGACTGAGGCAGAAGATCACATTCTGCCTGGCAATGGAGCCAGGCCCTGGCCAAAAAATAAATAAATAAATAAAAAATCAAAGTCTTGGTATAAAATTCAGTGTTAGTGGCCACTGGTTTACTCCTAGAAGCAAAGTAAAGTGGGTATCTTATTCTCATTCCAGAATTTATTTGTCTATGTACTTAGGAATCATAAACTTATAGTCCAGCTATGACATAATCTTAAAGGTCAGAGATTAAACATCCTTTTTTTTTCTTTTCCTTTATTATTTACAAATTTGATGTATTTTAAAATTTGTTGGTGTTTTAGTATGAAATCATGTTGTCCAATATTACACCAAAATTTTGGTGGTCACTACCACCAACAGCTGACATGTTCTCTCCTGCCACATATGGATGGAAATGTTGATACCAATGACAAGCAAGGAGAGAAAAAAATAAGCCAAGCTTATTTTTTTAGAGTTCCTCTAACAGTCAAATAAAAAGGTTGGCCTTAGATTGATTTCTCTGGATTTTTCTTTTTTTAACCCCAATAACTCAAAGTTTCCATCACCTTTGTTTCATTCCTTTCTGAGTACCCTGAATTCAAGCCAGGTACTGACCTCCTTTCCTCCCCTCCTCCATCCAAGCCACCTGGACAGAAACCCTCACTGCCTTGTTCTCATTCTCTTCTGAACTCCAGTCAGGCTCTCCTCAGATCTCATTCCATGATTTACACCAAGGAATCAGCTCCAAATGGCCCAATCTCATGGCTAATTTTTCTAAGTCATCAAAAATTTTAGCCAATCATTTTTGTTTGTTTTCCTAGTTCACACTCTGTATGTGAAGCTTGGCTTCAGAGCATGTGACCTAAGTCCTTCATCCTTGTTACAAATGCCTGTGAAGGTAAGAACCCAGCACACACCAGGTCCTCCAAATGGAGCCATGCAATAATGGAGTTGTGAACAGCAAAATGCAGGCTCAGAAACAACAACATTCTGATTTTTTTGTTGTTGGTGGTGCTGTTTTTGTTTTCTGTTTTTTTTTTTAATTAGTTGTAGATAAAAATAAATAAATAAATTAGCATATTATGTTTATGTGGTACTGAGAATCAAACCCAGTGCCTCACAACCTTGAGGCAAGCACTCTGCCATCAAGCCAAAATCCCAAACACTCAGGTAAACTTTTAAAAGTACATAATCCCTGCATGGTATGGGGCTGCACACCTGGAATTCCAAATACTCAGGAGACTGAAGCAGCAGGATTTAATGTTCAAGGCCAGTCTGAATGTTAGTGAGAACCTAAGCAACTAAATTAGATCATGTCTAAAATTTTTACAATAGAATTAAAGGGACTGGGGAGAAGGCTCAGTGGCAAAGTGCCCCTAGGTTCAATATTAAAAACAACAACAACAACAACAACACAATAACACTTCTTTGTTTCATGATGGAAAATAAACGTGTTCAATAAGGCTATTTAACATGCCTGTGGAAGTCTCTAAACCACATTCCATGAACTGGTACATTTGGAAAACTGATGACTCAACACTTGGCTTATAGAACATTGAATTTTGTGGAGATGATTTGATATCCCTTGACCATTCACTGAATTTTTATTTTGTCTACCTAAATTTTACCAGCTTGCCTCATTCTCCTATATCACACGATTTATTTCACTTAACCATAATAATCCTAAGAAAAATAGCTAATATTTATTAGTAGATTCTCTGTTCCACCTCTAATCTCTTCAAGGATACATAGAAACCAGGATTCTTTAGGACTAAATGGAGTACAAACTTAAATTATCAACATACTTAATCATCATTATTTGAAGTTTTTTTAAAGTCCTTTCTGTGGCTCAGAGGTAGTGCACTTGCCTGGTATATGTAAGGCACTGGGTTTTATTCCAGCACCACATATAAATAAATAAATAATAATAAAGGTCTATCAACAACAAAAAATATTTTTAAAAACTATATATGGGGGCCGAGGCTGTGGGTCAAGCAGTAGCGTGCTTGCCTGGCATGCATGTGGCCCGGGTTCAATCCTCAGCACCACATGCAAACAAAGATGTTGTGTCTGCCAAAAACTAAAAAATAAATATTAAAAAATTCTCTTTCTCTTCCTAAATAAACAACTATATATAGTAGTTTAGCTTAGTTTCAGAATTATCACTGACTTGCTTCTTGATCTTGAGTAGACCCAAAAAAGGCAATCCTTCCTGGGATATCCATATGACTGAATGGTGCATAATTCCAAACTCCCAACTGTTCACAGAGTCTGAAGCAGCACTTCTGTCCATGTGACCCCAGCCTTTTAAAATTCTCCCAGCAACCCTCCTGCAAACTCTGTATTTACACTGAACAGATTCCCCAGCTGCCCTACATACTTTCCCACAACTTCTTTATTTTTCTCAAGATGCCCCATCAAGGTAAATTCATGATTCAATGTATTGTAAAAATATTCTTAACATTTTTGTATTTAAAAGCAACAAACAGAACAAGCAAAGGTTTGTCCTCACTGGACAGTAATTTTACAATTGGTCCTAATAAGTGCAATGAATACTCTAGTCTTCATATTTTTCTCCTACATAAATAGAGGACAATGTGGGCAATAGTCCCCAGAGCTTAGAGGTAGGTGTATGGAAATGATAAAATGCTTTTTAGGCTAAATACCCCAATTAGCTGAGGTTTAGAAGGGCACAGGCAAGAGTGTCTGGAAGCCTTTTGATATTTGATTACTCCCAGAACCCATCTCCAAGTTCAGAATGGCTTTAAGTTAAAAGGTAGAAGGATCTTTGATCCACACTTAAGATGATTAAAATTGTAACTATACATAACAAAACAGGTGCCTCTAAACACAGGCTCTCATTTTCTCTCTCCAATATAATTGCACACAGAAAGATGAGGTGCAAGTATCTATAATGTGTCAGTGGTAACAGACCCAGGTGGCAGGTAAGTTACAGAATGATGAAACCAAGAGGCAGGTGCTCCCTATCTTACATTCAGAGCTACTAGGATCCTCTCCCGAACCAGGCTTGCTTCCTGATCACATGGGCCTTCTCTAAGCACATGCTCCTCATTTCAATTCACATTTCTCTCCAGTCATTATCTTGTTCAGATTTTATACTTACTCATATAACATCATTGCTTTGCAGGAACTTTGAGATATTTCTAGTTCATGAAAATTTATAAAACAATAACTTCATGCTTACATAGTATTTGCTATTCATTTATTTTCCAATGCTGTTCTTATATTACATTTCCTCTAAGAAAATATCCTCCTACTGTCAAGCAAGAAAAATATTCAATGAACCATAGATAATGACAGAATAGAGATCTATGGAAACCTTCTTCAGTGAGTGTATGTTAGGGCAATCCTAGTAGAGTAAAATTTTGTGCAGCTATAATTTACAAAATGACCATATAAGATATTCCCAAAACAAAATATTAGCTCACATAACAAATGGCTAAGTACCTAATAATACTCTGAGTTGCCCTGTGTGAGACACAATCAAAATAATTCCTTTCCCCTTCAGTCTATGTGATTTTCACTTGGAGGTTTCATTGCCATAATAAACTAACAGATCTAAGTAAATACTCCTAATGTGTCTGGCATAAAATTGATCAGGACAAAATTTTAGAGCCATCCTTAACTCCTCTCATTGAACATTCAACATCTCTGCAAACTATCAGTTCCACCATTAAAGTATTCAGTCTTCCTAGTTCTGCAGAATTCCACAGCTAGCACCCTTATCAAAACCTGCACAATTTCTAACCTGGATAATTACAAAAGCATCTCAATTAGTGCCTACCCCCAAACTTGCCTCACAATAGTTGATTTTTCCATAAAAGTCATATGATACATCCATATCCACACTGAAATGAATACATGACAAGTATCAACACTGTCCTATGTTAAGAAATGGCATGAAAGTTTTCCAAAAAATTCTTTGTATTTCTTGTGTCATCTACAGAAAGGTATGTTCATGTAATTTTTGGACTTTTGACTTACCTTGATTTCACATATGTGGCCATGCATTTGTTTGGTCAGTTTCTCACTGACGGAAAAATTCAGGTACAGATTCTGTTCAAATGATAGATTAACAATCTCCAAATCATGTTTTCTAAATGTGTGCCACTGCTTTCCTTTTCCTCTTTCCTGTTTTGCTTCTTCTACTTCTTTATGACTATTTTCAACTGAAGATGCTGAAAACAATACAGAAACAGAAAGAAAAGAATTGACGAATACTAGAGGCATCCAAAGAAAGAAAAGATTATTTGTTGACTAAGATTTTTAAAAGGTGGAGCTGTGCCTCACTACTTATTCATTTAAAAAAAAGGGGGATGGAATTAAGGGTCTATCTTTAAAAATATAAAGATAACATGAGATTATGTTCTACAGGGTAGGAAAGGATTTTAGTCTAACAAAAATTTAAAAATAGGAAGAAGACAAAAAATGCTCAGTCATAATAGTAATTGAGAAAGTACCAATAAACCACCTCATATCAATCTCATAGCCCACACTTTAAGTGGTTAGTGAAGGAGAAGGGGAGGAATAAAATTAAATAAAATAGGGAGCGAACATTGGGATGGGACAAGTATTGATTTTTTTGACCACTTTGTGTTTTTTCTCTGTATTATGAAGTTCAAAGTGAGCTTACCATTCAATGTACCAATCAAATAAAGAATACTTGAAGTTTTTGGAGCATGTTTACATGACCTTTTTCTAACCCCTCTCCAATGGTATGGCAAGGGATTGTATGGAGTGTTGGTTTGTTTGGTGGTAGTGAGGATTGAAGCCAAAGCCTCAGGTATGCTAGGAAAACACTCTACCACTGGTTCACACTCAAATTAGAAAAAGCAAAAAGTCTAGACACATAGCACAGTGGTAGAGCATCCCTGCATTCAATCCCAGCACAACAACAAAAGAAAGAAAGAAGTGAGAACATAAAGCATGTGATACCACTGTAAAGGAATGGGGATTCTATGAGATTTAAGTTAAGTTAGTATTAACATGAAAATACAATATTACAACTTTGATTGTCTTTATGGTAAGAAAAAGAGCTACAGAATTAACACAAAAGGAAATGACAAGAAAGGCAAAACATCACTACCAAAGAGAAAAGAAAACACCCAAGTCAAAGCAGTAGAACAAAGGAGGGAAACACACACACACACACACACACACACACACACTCACACACACACACAGCTGTAATATATACCAAACAAGAAAAATAGCAGTTGTAGTCCTCCTCCCTCCTCTCTCCTCCTCCCCCTTCTCTCTCTCCCTCCAATGGCTTGGTCTTTATGTATTTTTCAGAAGGGTAGGGGATAAACCCAGCAGCTGTTCCAATGGCTTTACAACAGAGCTTCATTCTAGTCCTTTTTTTAATTTTCATTTTGAGACGGAGTCCTGCAAAATGGCCTCTTTTGAGATCTGCCTGCCTCAGGTTCCAGGAGTCACTGCAATGACATGCATGCACTCCTCTGCCCAGCTTCTAGTGCATTGTTCATTGTACAAAATCATGGGATTCTGAGGTGAAAAGCTCAAACATGTATAAAAATGTGTAATTGATAGGCCCTCCCTGTTTCTGTCCTCCCCTCCTCTCTGGCTGAACTAAACCACATGGAAGGCATCCATTCTTCCATGGAAAACAAAAATGGAACACTTATTTGTGATTCAAAAGAAACAATAGGCAGGATTTTACAAATGGTGCTGGGAAAACTGGATATCCACATAAAGCATCAAGTTGGACCTTTCACCACACAGGGAAACATTAACTCAAAATTGAAGAAAATCAAGATAGAAAAACATATAAAACCTTCTGCAAGAAAACTTGGGGGAAAGTTTCCTGACATTGAATTTGGCAATGATTTCTTAGATACATCACCATAAGCACATACACAAGAAATTTGGACTACATCCAAATAAAAAACTGTGCATGAAAGGACACATAAAAAAAAGGAAATAAAAATCTGTGGAATAGGAGAATCCCTTTGGAAATCACATCTTACAGAGTTTTGATATCAAGACAGAGAACTACAACTTACACAGAACACCATTTTAAAGTGGGCAAAGGATTGGAATAGATATATCTCCAAAGAAGATAAACAAATTGTCATTAAGCATGTGAAAACATGGTCAATATTACAAATCATTAGGGAAGCCAAATTCACATCCACAAAAAAACAACACCTCAGTCCCATTAGGATGGCTACCATCCCCAAACCAGATAACCAAAACAAAAAAATTGCAGAGGAGGAGCAGAGGAACTGGAACCTCTAATGCACTGTTGGTGGGAAGGCAAAATGGTGTAGCTATTATGACAAAAAATATGGTTGGTGCTCACAAAAAAAAAAAAAAAAAAAAAAAAAAAAAAACTATTATCCAGCAGTGTTATTTTTATGAGGTATCTAATCTAGAAGAGTCGAAGTCATAGAGACAAAGGATGATAGTCCTCAGGGGCTGGGGAGGGGGCACTGGGGAGTTCTATTCTAATGGTTACAAAGTATCAGTTCTACAAGATGTAAAGAGCTCTGTGGACAGTTGCTGGTAATGGTTACAAGACAATGTCATATAGGTGATGCCACTGAAGTGTACGTTTAAAAATAGTGGTGAGAGTAAATTTTACATGATGTTTCATTGAAATTAAAAAAAAAAAATAACACAAGGAAATTGTCTCAAAAGAGAAGACCTGAATCTCTACACTTTAGACAAACCTAGTTCACTTTTACAGCAAAGCCACTTATGTGATAACTAACCCACTCCACATAACAGAGTTAATTCACTCAGGGGGTGGAGCCTCCCTGGCCTTAAAGACCTACACCAAGAAATGCTGTTCCATTGAGCATAAGTTTTTCACACAGGAACTTCAGGGGGTTCAATGTTGACTCCATTCCAGTTGGACTGAGCCCAGAGCTGTTTTACTTTCAGTCATGGACCAAGTAACAATGCTGTGGTCAAGGATGGACTGGATACATGATGGTGATGCCACAGAGGATATCATCAAGTGAAGACTGACATCAGAGTTATATTAGTTTATGTAAATGCACTCTATGATGTCTACACACACAAAAAACATCTCCCCATACATTTCTCAGAACCAACCCTAACCATTAAGCAATGCCTGATTGGAGTTGTTTCTTTTTGTTTTTTGACATGTTTTTAATATGAGAAATACAGTTGTCCCTAAAATACAGGCATTCTGTGTTCTGTCTTATGGAGCAAAGTATAATTTCCTTAACAAAAAAAAAAAAAAAAATGAACACAGTATTTAGTCATGACAGTGAACTCTGCAGAGTACATTTGAGGCTTCTGCCTCTCTAGGAGGGGCTGTTGAGTAAAGGAAGCAATGCTTTTAATAATGGTACCTAGGAGAGAGATAGTTTCCCCAACATTTCATATGCAGGACCATTTTTCAACCTCTTATTCTAGAGAGCCATCAAAGATGTGCAGCAGGAGGAACTAGCCATGAGACTGCAAGTTCCCCTTGTTTGGAAACAACATGCAAGTGGGGATTTAAATTTAAAAAAATAAAACAAAGCAAAATACAACACTCTATTCACAGCAAAATCACACTTCGGGGTTCAGATGAGCACCATCAAGATTCTAGGAAAGCTTCTGGTCTGTTTTATCCCACTCCCTACCCCAAAACTCACATAAAACATCTCAGATTTTCTGAAAAAAAAAAGTGCATCTTCAAAATATTTGAAAGACTTGAGGTTTTTCAAATGAAAGCTCAGTAGGAGGAGGAGCAACCAAAGAGACAGTCCTTTGGATCATTCTAGGCCCATGGTCAAAAGCAATGACTCGCCCACCTGCTTACAGGAGATCCATTGCAGATTCACATCCAGAAGTGACTGCTGTTGAGTCATCACTGTTTGGGAGGTCCTTTGATGCACATTTTTCCTTCTAAGACCATGTGGCCAGTGGACTCCTGGGTCTACTATGTACAGCTGGGGAGGACTGTCCTGTTAAATTTGCAAAACAGTTACAGCTGACCCCACAACCTTCTCCTCTAAACTAGGGCTCATCTAAAAAAGAAAGAAATTAGAGCCTCAAATCAAGATTTTTGTGTGTGCACTTCCTCAAAAAACTGGTGTGCCAAAATCTCTTCCACTATCCTAGGTTAAAAATGTTCCAATTTATTTCTAAATTTTAAAATTGTGTATTTTGAAAAACAATCCCCAGGACCACTCATAAAATTCTTGCAATGTAGTTTCTCACCCCTCCCTGCCTTGGGATTCTGGAGATGGAATCCAGAACCTGCCCCTTGCTAGGCAACACCCCACCATTCAGCTATACCCATGCCTTTCTTTACGTTTTGTTTCTTTGTTGGGGAAGTAGCCAGATGGGACCCAGGGCCTCAGACTGCCTGCCTCACACTTGCAGGCCTAAAATGCTGAGCAAGCACTTTACTATTGAGCCTCCCCCCAGCCTATTCTGCTGATTTTTATTTATTTATATATTTTTTTTCTCCCAGCCTTTTACTGCCTTCACTCCCATTAACTTTTAAAACACCTGGACTGACCATGAAGCCAGGATCCTCATGCCACAGCCTCTGGGGTATCTGAATCACAGGTGCATATCATGGCAACTGGTCAACGTTTTAACTCACAGGAAAGAAGAAAAAGAACAAGAATATAAATTTATCCCTCAACCTTAATACCAAGCAGTTCCTTGCCATTTTATTTTATTTGATCCACCCTATCATTCGCCTCATTTCCTTAGCATTTCCCTTCATTGATTTCATGGGAATCCAAGACATATTGTTGCCCTGAAAATACTTCCGTATCTCTCTAAAATATAAGAAATCTCTTTTTAATGTAACTAGGGGCTAATTTTTAAATATAAGTGGCTTTGGAGTAGCCATGCTCCACAATTCCACTGTGCAGCAGCAATAGACAAATCGGTCAGTAACGGGGGCTATCCCTTGCCCCCAAAGCTGCCCATTGAAAAATGGGGCTGAGGATATACCTCAGTTGGTGGAGTGCTTGTCTCACACAAGGCTCTGGGTTCAATTCCCAGCACCACAAAAAAAAATTTAAAAAAAGAGAGAGAGAGAAGGAGAAGGAGAAGGAGGAAACTCAAACACCTCTATGCCCCAACCTTAGTTCATGCAGTCCACAGCCTGCCACAAAAAAACATCTTAATCCTCTACCAAAGAACCTCACCTTTGGAAGTCATGCTGAACCTCTACTCCTCATTTTTCTCAGTGCTAAAGTGAGCAACTCTGGAGCAGCATCCATTAATATAGCCCACTCTAGACATGCCCTCAGATGGCCTGGCCCCTGACAGACACAACCAGCCCACCCAATAGAGACATGGGCCAGCAGAATTGGTCCCGCCCTAGCCTGCAGCCCACCCTAGACACATCTGATTATGTTTACCCTAACACCTACCTCAGCAAATCCTAGTTTCCATTCATTGAGCATTCACTGAAACTAATCTTATTTTTTTATAGTATTTATTTTTTAGTTACAGGTGGACCCAATATCTTTATTTTTATGTGTTGTTCAGGATCAAACCCTGTGCCTCATGCATGGTAAGCCAGCGCTCTACCTCTGAGCCCAATCTCCTGCTCACCACCAAACCCCCTCCTACCTCCACCCCTGCTAGGGTACTATTTTTCCCCCATCTGGACTTGAGGATAATGAAACAGAGATGTTTAAGCCATAGTATGCCCCTGACCTTGAACCTAAACCCTTGTGCTCCTCTATCACACTCTCATCATTCTTGACTCAAAGCTGAGTTGCATCACTTGATAGGGTATTTATTATGGAGTACTGAGCTTAGAAGCAGGAGAGGCCATAGATTGAAACTGAATAAGGACATAGGAACAATAGGAACATTATAAGAGATAAGGTTATGTTTTATGATCTTTAGATCAGTTGTCAAAATATAATAACAATAGACACATATTTTTTTCTTGTCAGTACTGTGGATTGAACCCAGAGGCACTCTACCACTGAGCCACATCCCTCAGGATTTTTTTTTTGTGTGTGAGTCAGAGTTCTGCTGATTTGCTGATGATGGCATCCAACTTGCAATCCTCCTGCTTCAACCTCAAAATTACAGGTATGGAATTACAGGTATGCACCAGAGAGCCCCCTTAATTCATCCTGTTCTTCATACAGTCCTATGATAGAAAAAAAAATCTTCATTTCACAAATGGAGAAACTGAAGGCCTTTGAGTTTCCTTCACAGCTCTAGGACTTTGTACTTTCCCACATGTGGGGAGAACGTAATAATAATTCGAAGGTTTTTTTTTTTTGTGTGTGTGTGTGTGCGTACTTCAGTTGTAGAGAATACAACACATGTTTGACAGTTGTTTCTCACTTTTCTGGATCAGAGTGATCTGCCTGCCTCTCTTTCTATTGAAACAAATGGCTTTTTTTTTTCTTTTTTTGGTGCTGGGGATTGAACCTCCAAATGTTTGAAGGATAACTCTGCAGGTGGAACTGATTTTTTCCACATTATCTCCTAGCAGCCCTATGGGGATGTACATGATCATACAGATGAGTCCTGAAGCTCAAAGTGATTAACTAAATTACCTGATGTCAAACTCTGAGGAGACTGACTACAACAAGATAAAGCAGAGAAAAATAAGGTTTTCCAGGCATGGTGGTGCACACCTGTAATCCCAGGGGCTCTGAGGCAGAAGAATTACAAGTTCAAAGCCAACCTCCATAATGCAGCAAAGCCCTAAGCAATGTAGTGACACCCTATCACTAAATAAAATATAAAAGAGGGCTGGATTTGTGGCTCAGTGGTTGAATGCCTCTGGGTTCAACCCCTCGTACCCAAAAATAAATAAATAAATAAATAAATAATAAAATATGTTTGCAAATGGGTAAGTGCCTGGTGCCTGGGGTCAGACCAAACCAGAGGAATTAATCCTGCAAGTAAAAGGGGGGACTGAGAGACTCCCAGCAGCTGCCAAAGTGATTTTGCTTTGGGGAACACCCTCTTCCTTACCTGCACTTTAAGGATTACTCCACCTCTGTCTACTTAAAAAAGGGACAATGAATGCAGTAATGTGTTGATATTATAGATTGTTTCTTGGGGATGATCTTGGCTGAATGTGTATCTAAAAGATGATTTTTTTTTATTGTAACAATTTGGTATCTGAATGGGTTTCTAAAGCATTGCACAATCTTGCAGTTAAAAGTTGGGTTTAAATAATTGTTTAGTTTGTGATTTCAGGTAGTTCATGTTAGAAAACTGAAATACTTAGGATGGAAAATTAAAGAACTCTACTTCCAAGTTGGCAAGTAACTTCCAATCATTTAGTTTTATTTTTTCATCAATTTTTGATCTGGGAAGCCTGAAAAGATTTCACTAGGTGTACCAGTACATTAACTTGGGCAAGGATAATAAATTATGATATGATATCTGTTCCCCTCAGTGTGTAAGATTCAGGAAAAGAAAGTGTTAAATTGGGACGTTGGTCTGGCTTATTGAAATGACATTGAATAGCAACAGTCTTGGAAATTTTTAAAGCTTAATTTTGGATATACATGGTAGTGTGTGGTTCTCTTTTAAATTTTTTTCAGGTGATTTAATGTAACTTAATACTACTTTAGGAACTTCAGAACAAAGAAAGTAGCTTAATGATCCTGAAGGAAATTCTTCTGATGGTAGCTTTTATATTATCAAGAAAGATCCTATTTTCAGTTTTCTGTGAGCAAGTTTTTCTAGTGTAGAAATATATAAAATTTTGAGAATTGCATCTTAAACTTGTATCATAATTTTCAACATCCAAACCTGGAAATTATGACTTATGGTTAAATTGCCTTAGGCATGAGGTTTCTGCTCAGAATTCCAGTTTTCCCAGTTCCTTACAGACCTCAGCCAGGACTTAAGTTGATATGCAAATAGAAGAAGCCTGGAGCTCAGTAGGAGACAGATCTGAGGCCCAAGGAAAAAAAATGAGTAAAAGTGTCTTTTTACCTGAACTCAAACTAGAACAAACAAAAAAGTAAATTGTATGGTATTTACTAATTACTGGCCACTCATCTTTTTTAGGACTTTTGCTTTTTCTTAGATTCTGTATTTTTTTGAGCTCATGATTTTGATCCTACAGACAAGTTAATATTTTCTGATCGGTACTATTTTTGATCAACTGTGGAGTTTTTAAACATTGCAATGGAGATTTCACCTGAAAAAACAGCTATAAGGCCTTGTGTATGTGTGCACACTTGTGTTATGTGTTGTATGTCAGTATGTCTGTATGTGTGTATGTCCATATATCATGCAGTTATATGACATTTGGCAGATATATGAGGAGCACTCATAAAAAATTTAAAAAATGGATCCAAATATCTTTGATTCACATGATTCAAATGGTTCAATTTAAAATGGGTAAACAGATAAAAGTAAAGATGTCTTTAAAATTAAGCTTATAAGTTTTTCTAGGTGTTCCAAAAGACCCTAATAAAATGTTGATGTCTATGAAATAATCTGCTTAAATTCAGAAATTTAGAAGTATTGTTTAAAAAAAAAAGGTTAACAGATAAAAAAAGAAAAATTAAAAGGTTCTAAGGATTTAATAGAGGGAAAATGTGTTTCTGGATAAGAGAGTCTATGTGATTAAGTTAATAAAAGGGTTTAAGTAAGTGATAAAAATGGTCTTTGTAAATTGGCTATATCTGTAAGTTTTTTGAGCAAGTAATCTTAAAGAAATTAAAAATTATAAAACTATGGTTAAACAACAAGTGTTATTTTTCAATATTGTACTATGTTATTTCTTTAAAAGCTAAACTTGGTTAATATAAAATCATCAATGTAATTGTGATGCTATTAATGTGTTCATATCTTCCAGGTATACAAGTCTGTAAGGTAAAAGCTTCAAAAGAGCATTATATCAAGCTGGTGTTCTAAAGTTGTATGGTAATTTTAGGCTTAAAAGAAAAACATGTTGGAGATTTATTTATATCATTTGTTTTCTATAACTGTACTTGTTATCAATAAGATATGTAAAGTTCTATGTTACTTTTTACACTGAGATAGAATTTAAATGTATTTTTAAGTTAATGAGAGCCTAATCTCTGTGAAGGTTTTATTGTAAAACACAAAATATTTTGCTACTTTTCTACAAAAGGTTAAAAGCTTTCAGCCTTTCTTTAATTCATATTTTAGATGTGATATTATATTGTGTTAGCTAATATTCATGTGAACTTGAGCAAAAATTTACATAGGCTTTATAAAATGATGTCTAAAAAGCAAAGATCAGCTTCAGAACTACAGTACTTAAGATTTATGAAGAACCCCACCTTACCTGAGATAAGGCCCTATGTCCCATCTAACTACATGTGAAAGTGACTATGGAAGAAGTAGGCCAGATTTCAGTATGCTTAAAGTTGTGTCCAAAAGTTGGTTTTTGTCAAGATTACTAGGATCTCAAACATGGGATTATAATGTATAACTCTGCCAAAATTCAAGGTAGGTATTACATAAACTAAATATGTTTTTACCCTAGTTAATTGTATTTTGTAGTTTTCTTATAAATGATCTAAAGATTGCCTGTTAATGTTTTGCAGAGGTACTGATTTAAGAACACACAACCTGGGTTAATTTAAGATAAGGAGTTATCACCTACAGGATAGAGAGATAGATATTAAAGCCCAGTACTCTTAATATAAAGCTGTTGAAATTTATTTGCTGGATGTTTAAGATTAAGTTTTAAAATTAAAGTTAAATTAAAAGGGCCAAGAAAACCAATATTTGGCTCTTGCCCTCTTAGTTAGTCTGAATCAGGGAATAGGGGACTTCTCCAAAGAGCTTTGCAACTCTGGGCCACATAACCTCCGGATCAGGGAGATTAATGAGACTGCTGGAGGACAAAAATCCAATCAGTGCATTTGTTATGAACAGGAGGGTCATCAGAAAAGGGAGACATCCTGATGCTTCCGAGGGAAGCCAATTGGTCAAGCAAGGCCTGGACCCATCCTAACGCAAATGGCACTAGCAGTGCAAATGGCACTAGCAGCGCAAATGGCACTAGCGGAACTGAGAAGCTGCTGTAAAGTTCCCTGAGGACTCCCAGGGAAACTCAGCTGACTGGTAACAATAGATAGAAACAAAAGTCAGTTTGACTTGCTTCATCTTAAACACTTAGCAAAGACAGTCAAAGCCAAAACACAACTATTCCTGGGTATTTTAAATGATAATAATAGTTAAATGTAACTTCCAAGAACAAGTAAACTGGAGGCTGCAAAAGAGATTTTAGACAAGTCTATCAAAAGGGACTGCCAGAGTAGTTCTTAGTTTAAAGCCTACAGCTATTTCTAACCTACACAGGTAGGCTTAGTGTTTACTAGTATGATTATCCAGCCCTAATGACAGAATTAAATGTTTCTCTATTAGACACAGAGGTCATACTAGTAAAAGGATTTTGCAAGATCAGATGACATTAAATTATTAAACTGTATCTTAAGGGGAAGGATATCTGTAACCCTAAAAGTTAAATGTTATGTTTACAGTCCTGATAACTGGAAATGTTAAAGCCTGGTGAGGGTACAGTGACATGTTCCAGCTGCTGCAACACTTATTCAGTACTCATGGTTTTTGTTTCTCTCATAGAAGCACCCATCCCCAGATGACAACCTGTTTTCCCCAACCAGACCTCAAATGGAACTGACTTCTAAAAGGGAACTCATGTCCCCCATGTCGTCATCCCCCATGTTGTCATCCCCCAAGTCGTCCATCGACCCCCATGTCATCGAGCCCCCTCATGTTCAACACCCCTTTTCAGCTCTGAAGCAGCCAGAACGAGCCATTGTCCCTTCTCACACCTTCTCCTTACAGCAATAAAGTTTCTAAAATTAGGGAAAATAAAGCCAGAAATGGTTAGGCAGTGTAGATAGGTAAATCGAGTCAGGTTGGATCTAGGAGGCCAATTGTAAGTGAGTTTGGGAAGTTGAAGACTGTCCCCGGAGGATTACTGTTTACCAAGATGTAGAGCCTGCCAAAATAGGCCCTCAACTGAGGAAACCATGATTGGTTCCCAAGTTTCCAGACAAAGGGGGAATGAAAAACCAGCCTCTACCTCAAAGCAAAGCCTGTCCAAGGAAGGGACATGACCTTAGTCCTTGGAAAAACCCACAGAGCACTCCTAAGCACATCCCCACCCTGCTAAGATGTTTGTCTGCAAATAACAGGAGAGATCTTCTGTGCCAGGTGTCCCTGACTCAGTCAGGCTAGGTGGGGATCCATAGCAGCCACCTAGCAGCCACCAATCAGCATGAGACAAGGAAATACCTGGGATGCCAGATGACCCTCCCAGTATTTTATGGTGGTTGATAACAAGTTGGGAAAACATGTAGTTCAGCACGTACACCCCTCTTGGCTCAAACCAATCAGTTCAAACGAATATCCCTTTTGTACTGACCAATCACCCCTACCCAACTTGTTCCCACCAGTGAATGTGCTAATCATGTTTTAGAGTTGTTGTTTGATTTTCCTGTGGTGAGTGATGATTTGCTAAAAGAGGCTTTGATGTATGTGAAGTCCCTGCCCTCTCCAAAAAATGTATAAAACTGCTGCAAACCCTGGGCTCAGGGCCTCTCAGCATCACCAGTTCCTGTGTGTGCGTGCGGAGGACATAGCTAGCTCGCAATAAACACCTCTTTGCTGCTTACATTGATCTTGGGTCTCTGGTGGTCTTTGGGGGTCCTGAATTCGAGCATAGCATAAAAAGGTAGGTCTTAGATTGATTTTACTTATTTCCCAATAATTCAAAGTTCCCATCAGCTTTGTTTCCTTCTTTTCTCAGTACCCTGAATTCACACCAGTTGCCCTTTCCTCCCCTCCTCCATCAAGCTGCTTCCCAAAACTAATGGACAGACACCCTTGCTGCCTTGCTTTCATTCTTTACTCAGCTCCAGTCAGGCTTTCCTCAGAGCTCACTCCATGATTCACACCAAGGAATCAGCTCCATATGACCCAGTCTCATGGGTAATTTTCACATGTTATCACACATATTGGCCAATCTCTTTTGTATTTGCTATCCTACTTCACATTCTTTATATGAATCTTGTCTTCCGAGCATGTTTTTTGAGTCCTTCATCCTTGTTACAAATGCCCATAAGGAGCCGGGAGTGATGGCATACGTGTGTAATCCCAGTGTCTTGGGAGATTGAAGCAGGAGGATCTTGAGTTCAAAGTCAGCCTTAGCTGCTTGGTGAGGCCCTAAGAAACTCAACAAGAAACTGACTCTAAATGAAATATAAAAAAGGGCTGGGGATGTGTATCAGAGGTTAGGTGACTCTGGGTTCAATTCTAGGTACCTAAAAAATAAAAAAATAAAAAAAATTTAAAAATGCCCACCATGGTCCTGTAGTTGGAATCATGTGATGATGGAGTTGTGAACTGCACAGTTCAGGCTCAGGCTCAGGCTCAGAAAAATCAACATTCAGGTAAGCATTTAAAAATATAATTCCTGCATGACACAGGGGTGCACAGCTGGAATCACAACTACTCAGGAGGCCAAAGCAGGAGGACCACAAGTTTAAGGCCAGTATAGCAACTTAGCAAGACACTCAGGAACTAAGCAAGACCATGTCTCAATATTTAAAACAATAAAATAAAAAGTTTTGGGGATGTAGTTCAGTGATAAAATGCCCCTGGCTTCAATACTTATAGAAAAACAAAACAAAACAAAAAAGTACCATTTCTTTTCTCCATGACCCAAAGTAAATATGTTCAAAAGCCTATTTAACATTCCTGTCAAAGTAGTAAAACCACACCCTATAAATTGAGTGAATTTGGAAAAGTGATCACGCAGCAAATTTGCTTCTAGGACATTGAATTTTGTTGAGAAGACTTGATAATAATTGCCCATTAACTGAATTTGTCCATGTAAATTTTAGCTCTTTGCCTCATTCTCCCATATCACAGCATTTAATTCACTCAATCATTATGATGCCAAGAAATCAGCTAACAATTATTAGTTCATACTTTGTTCCTCCTTAAATCTCTTTTCAAGGTTGTATACACCCTTGAAAAGAGATATATATCTACATCTCTCTCTCTCTCTCTCTCTCTCTCTCTCTATATATATATATATATATATATATATATATATATATATAGATAGATAGATATAGATATAGATAGATATAGATATAGTTTATACTTTGTTCCTCCTTAAACCTCTTTTAAATCCTTCTATAGGCCAAAAGCCTGCACAAAATTTATTTACAAACATCATTAATCATCATTAATTGAAGTTTTTTTTTTCCTTATTTCTTTATTTATTTAGTACTTGGGCTTGGACCAAGGGGTGGTCTGTGCTTTGCTACTAAGCCACATTCCTAGTCCTTTTTTTTTTTTTTTTTTTTTTTTTTTTTGAGGTGGGGGTCTCACTAAATTTCTGTGACTGGCCTAGAACGTCTAATCCTTTCTCAGCTTCCCAAGTTCCTGGGTTTCTAGTTGGAATTTGAAGATTTTTAGTCACATCAAATATCCTCTGGTGTCCCCTTCGCCCCACAAAGTCTTCATACCCTACTGATTATCCCTGCCCTTTTTCTCATTAGTTAATTCAGTATCCTGAGGACATTCCTGGTCACAATCCCTGAATTCAGAACCTCACAGGATAAATGCAAAACAAACCCTTCTCCCTTGTAAATCCCTATTATTGATTTTCCTGTCAGCTAAACTACACTGAACCAACCCCGAGAGCCCCCAGACTGCATCTGTCTTCTTCACTGTTGTAGCTCTGGAACCAAGCATTACCCCTGGCACTAAACAGGCCCTGAGAAATATTTATTCCTATTTGAGGAAATGATGAAATTTCTCCTCCATTCCCTTCATATAGAGCTTTGTCATTCTTTCACTTTCCCTGCTTCCAGCTTCACCTCCATCCAATGTACAACAGACATTTTCAATTCCCTGATGTAAAATGATCAAACAAAAAACCTTCCCTAACTTCCCTTGGCTGTAAGATCACCACAGGTTGATACCCAGTGCCATTTATGATCAGAACCCTTCCTGCTTTTCCACCCTCATCTTTCTTCACTGAATTTCACATTCATTTCTTCAACACACACACAAAAAACAACAAAACAAAACAAAAATACTGCTTTTGACTATCTGGACATACAATGCTTGATGAATATTTTTGAAAATTGTTTAGATTGCCCCCACCCCATTATTATCCTCAAAAAGTGTGGAGGAAGGGGTTTACTACATCTTGGCACATGCCCTTTCTACTCTCTAGCCATCTCCTCAGAACACCCCCAGGGGTACTATTTATCTCTGTATCCCCTGATACTGCATAGAGAATTTGTGCTTCTGGATGGGAAATAAGGTTTAATTTTTTTTAATTTTTTTTTCCTCCAAAATGATAACAATATCAGGCATGGTGGGTGCATGCCTATAATCCCTGCAACTCAGGTAGCTGAGACAGATGAATCATAAGTTTGAGGTCAGCCTCAGCAAATTAGTGAGACCCAAAGAGTTAATTAATTGCCCCAGAAGAATTTAGCAGATTGTCTATTTTTCCTCCTTAATTTGAAAAACAAATTTCTAAAATAAATGCTTGGATACATGAGTTTTATTAGTGGGTATTATTTCCCATTGATCAATTTGTTTGTTTTTGCATGTCAAATATCAAAGGTTTTTAGTTGTTACAGTTCTTTATTGTGTGTCTTAGTACCTCATAGGACAATCTTTTTTTTAATTTTTTTTTGGTGTAGATGGACATGACACAATGCCTTTATTTGTTTATTTTTTTAAATGTGGTGCTGAGGATCAAACCTGGGTCCCACCTGGGTTAGACAAGTGCTCTACCACTGAGCCACAATCCCAGCCCCGTAGGCCAATCTCATGGGAGAAAATAAACAGTTCTTGTTTTCCCTGTTTAGGTCATCAAGCCATCCAGAATAGAGAAAGTGTCCAGAGGTAAGCCCAGAGGGGACAACAGTGCAGATGTCTTGAAGTTCAGAATTCAAGTACCATGTCCCATGTGAAAGGAAAGTTGGATGAAAAGGGGAAGCCCTTCTGAAAATCTGTTTGACTGTGGATTCTTCATGGATTGCCATAAACTACTCACATCTAACTAAAAATCTTATATGATATCTGGATTCTTGATGTGCACATGATAGACTAACAATAAGAGCCTTAGATTGTGAGCTCTACCTACTCTTTCCACCAACATGTTTAGTTCAGAAGTTATAAAACTAAAATATGGCTCCCTATGGTCCTTAATCCCCAGACATTTTGGTTAAGTCACTTTGTTTATTAATGAAAACCTATCTTCTTCCCCACACCAACAACTGATGAGAACACATTTTATTAATAGACTCAAATATATGTTCTCTATAGGATTTAAGAAGCCATAAGTGAATGGGAAGTTATACTCCACATATGTATAAAATGTCAAAATACATTCTATTGTCATGTATGTAAAAAAGAACAAATAATATTTTTTTTAAAAAACTCATTATTTAGCTACTAATATTTTAGTATTTAAACTTTCTTAGAAATAACTCATGTTTTATATTTGTCACATAACTTAGACTGTACATGAAGAACACAGTTATAAACACATATCTCAATTACATTTATTTAGTTTATTTATTTTTAACAATTACTTCTAGATAACCCAGAATGACCAAAATTCCAGACAAGAATAGTCATTATTTTTTAAGCTCTTTTATGTTTTTTTTTTTCTTTTCTTTTTAACATTCAGATAAGTTTAGAACTTAATGTCAGGTATTTGCCTTCCAGCTAAGACTGACTGAAATTATGAAACTCCAAATGACCATGCAATTTTTAAAATTATCTTTTTTCTTTTATTAGTACATTATAGTTATTAAAATTATCTTAAAGGTGTTTGAAAGAAAACTCTATGTTATATGTGTCAATCAAACATAATTTTAAGTTAGGTGCATAAATGAAAAGTAAATTTTTAATGTTTTATATTAGTGCATATAAGAGTGGGTTGGTTTTGAAATAATCATACAGTGTGGAATAAAATTTGCTTCATTGAAGTCCTCACTACTTTCTCATTCCCTGTGCTTCTCCCCCCTCCATTTTTTTTTCTGTTCTTCTGATCTTTCTTCTATTTATTGTATTATTATATTTGTGCTTTTTAGGTATATATGCAAGTAAAATTCACTGTAGTATACTGACATATGTACAGAGCATAATTTGTTAAGTTTCATTCCATGGTTTCTCCCTTTTCCTGTCTCTCCTCCTACTCCCAAGTCTCTACCTATACTCCATTAGCTCCCTTTTACTTTCATGGTGTCCCTCTCTCTCTCTCTCTTTCCCCCCTTACTTTGTTCTTTGTGAGAAATGACATAAAACATTCAACCTTTAGCTTTATGAGCCTGGCTTATTTCACTTAGCATGATGTTCTCCAGTTCCATCTACTTACTGCAAATGCCATAATTTTATACTTCTTAATGGCTGAGTAAATTCCATGTGTCTATATACCACATTTTCTTTATCTGTTGATAGGCACCTGGGCTTGTTTTATAACTTGACTATTGTGAATGGCACTTCTATAAACATTGAGGCCCCTCTATCGGAATGCTGATTTTAGTTCTTTATGGATAAATATAAAGACATGAAATTGTTGGATCATGTGGTTGTTCCATTTCTAGTCTTTTGGGGATTCTCCATAGTGCTTTCCAGAGTAGATGTACTAATATATAACCCACCAACAATATATGAGTTTACACTTCTCCCCACTTCCTCCTCAGGATTTATTAATATTTTATTCCTGATGATTACCATTCTAAATGGAGTGAGATGAAATTTCAATGTACTTTTGATTTGCATTTCCCTGATTGTTAGGAATATTGAACATTTTTGTTTGTATTTTTTGGCCATTTGTATTTTTTTCTTTTGAGAAATGTCTGTTTAGTTATTTTGCCCATTTATTGATTAGGTTATTTGGGGGTTTTTTTAGTGTTAAGTTTTTTTGAGTTATTTATATATTCTGGATGTTAATCCCTTATCAGAAGAGTAGCTGACAAATATTTTCTTACATTCTGTAGGCTCTCTCTTCATGTTTCTTTCCTTTGTTGGGCAGAAACTTTTTTAAAATTTTGTTTTAATTGGTTATTTGTGACATTTAATGCACTTTAATACATCATCATAGATGGAGTATAATTTCTCATTCTTTTAGTTGTACATGTTATAGAAACCCACACCATATTTTCTTTATCCATTCATCTGTTGAAAGGCACTTAGGTTGGTTCCAAGTTTAGCTATTGTGTGAGTTGAGCTGCTATAAACATTGGTGTGGATGTGTCAATGTAATATGCTGATTTTAAATCTTTGGGTATAAAACAAGGAGTGAGATAAGTTGATCAAATGATGGTTCCATTCTAAATTTTCTGAGGTATCTCCATACCACTTTCCACAATGGTTGCACCAATTTTCATTCCCACAAGGAATGTCTGACTGTACCTTTTTCCTCACATCCTTGCCAATGTTTATTGTCTCTTGTATAATTGATAATTACCATTCTGACTGAGGTGAGATGAAATATTAGAGTATATTTGTTTTGCATTTCTCTAATCGCTAAAGATGTTGAACATTTTTTTCATGTATTTGTGATTGATTGTATTTCGTCTTATGTGAAGTGCAAGTTGATTTCCTTTGCCCATTTATTGACTGGGTTATTTATTATTTTTTGGCGTTAAGTTTTTTGAGTTCTTTATATATCCTAGAGATGAATACTCTATCTGAGGTTCATGTGGTAAAGATTTTGTCCCATTCTGTAGGCTCTCTCATTGTGTTATTGTTTCCTTTGCTGCAAAGAAGCTTTTTTGTTTGAATCCATCCCGTTTGTTGATTCTTGATTTTACTTTTTGTGCTTTAGGAATCTTGGTAAGAAAGTCTTTTGCTAGGCTGAAATGGTGAAGATTTGCACCTACATTTTCTTCTTTTAGGCACAGGGTTTCTATTCTAGTACTTAAGTGTTTGATCCAGTTTGAGTTGAGTTTTGCTCAGGGTGAGGAATAGGGGTTTCAATTAATTTCATTTCCCTTGATTACATGTATCCCCCCTCCCCAAATTTTTGAGATCATTGTGAATGGAATAGTATTCCTGATTTCTTTATTATCTGGTTTATTATTCAAGAATAGGAAAGCTATTGGTTTCAGTATGCTGATCTTGTATCCCGCTGCTTTGCTAATTTTGTTTATCAGCTCCAGAGGCTTCTGATTAAGTTTTGGAGTCTTGTGGATATAGGATCATGTCACAAACAGAGATAATTTGACTTTTCTGTTTCCTATTTGTATCTCTTTAATTTCCTTCACTTGCCTCAGTGCTATGACTAGAGTTTCAAGAACTCTATTAAATAAGAGTGATGAGCAGACATCCTTGTCTTTTTCCTGATTTAGAGAATACATTTTCATAATTTTTTCATCCAGCTTGATGTTGTTGCTTTGCATTTGTCATATATAACTTTTATAATGTTGAGGTGAATTCCTTTTATCCCTAGTTCTTCCAGAGTTTTGAACATGTATCAGTGCTATATTTTGTCAAAGGTGTTTTCTGACTTAATTCTTGCTCTTAATTCTATTTATGTGGTGAATTTCATTCATCCATTTGTGCATGTTGAACCAACTTTGCATTCCTGTGATAAAATGCACTTGATTATGGTGTATTATTTTCTTGATGTGTTTTTGAATATGCTTTGCTAATATTTTATTAAGGATTTTTGTGCTTATGTGATCATGAATATTGGCCTGTAGTTTATTTCCTTGATGTATTTTTGTCATATTTTGACATCAGTATGATATTGGCTTTATATAATAAATTTGAGAATGCTTTTTCCCTTCCTATTTCAAGGACTCATTAGAGGAAGTTTGGCATTATTTCTTTTCTTTTTTGGGTGAGTGGGTGGGTGGCCAGGGATTGAAACCTCTGTGCTTAACCACTGAGCACATTCCCAGTCCTTTTTTACCTTTTCTTTTGGGACAAGGTCTTGTTAAGTTGCATGCAGTCTTGTTATACTCCCAGGTTGGCTTTGGACTTGGGATCCTCTTGCCTCAGCCTCCCAAGCTGCTGGGATTATATATGTGCAGTATTGCATCCAGTGTGTGTTTTGTTTGTCAGTAGAGGGGCACTAGTTCATCTTTAAATGTTTGAAAGTCTCAGCTGAGAATCCATCTGATCTTGAGCTTTCCTCTATTGGAAAAATTTCACTTGCTGCTCCTATCTCACTGCTTGATATTGGTAGATTTAGGTTTTCTGCATCTTCATGGTTCAATTTGAATAGATCATATGTGTACAGAAGTTTGCCAATATCTTCTAGGTTTTCCTGTTTATTGGAGTATATATTTTCAAAATAATTTCTAATGATGCTCTAGATTTCAGAAGTGTTTGTGATGATATCTTCTTCTTCACTTTTAAGTTTGTCAATTTGGGTCTTCTCTCTCTTTTGGTTGGGGATACTCAATCTTATTTATCTTTTGAAAGAACCCACTCTGCACTTCATTGATCTTTGGTATCTTTTTCATTATCAATTTCATTAATTTTGGCTTTGATCTTAATAATTTTCTGTCTTCTACTGATTTTGGAATTAGTTTGTTCTTCCTTCTCTGGGGCTTTGAGGTGTAACATTATATTATTTATTTAGGATCCTTCCATTTTTTTAATGTAGGCAGCCCATTTCAAAAAATGGCCTGTTAAAAATGCCATCATATTCTCTCAGACATTTTGATATGTTGTACCTCTGCTTTCATTTCCTTCTAAGAATTTGTGTTTCTCCCTTGGTTTCTTCTATGATCCCATTCATCATTCAAAGCTTATAATTTATCTCCAGATATTGAAATGATTGGTTTTTATCTCATTACTAATTTCTATTTTTCCATTATGAACTGATAGGATGCAAGGAATTACCTCTGTATATTTGTAATTGCTAAGATTTATTTGGTGTCATAAAATATAGGTTACATATGCAGCTGAGAAGAAAATAAATTTAGATATTAATGTATGAAATATTTTATAAACATCTCTTATATTCATTAGATTAATGGTATTTTTTTAAGTTCTGAATAGTCTTTACTTGGTTTGTGTCTCATTTACCTATCTGTTTGTAAGAGATGTGTTAAAGTCATCCCTTATTACTGTACTAGAGTCTATTTTATTCTTTATATTGAGTAGGTCTTGTTTTATGTATGGAGGTGTACAAATTTGGGGGGCATAGATTTTTAAAACAACTACATCTCTTTGTTGAATGATTTCCTTAACTAGTATAAAGTGACCTTCTTTGTCTCTTCTGACTAATTTGGGCTTAAAACCTATTTTGCCAGATGTGAAAGTAGCTTCTCTTGCTTTTTAAAAAAATTCTTTATTAAAAATATTGAAATTTTCCCATTGAGGTACCTGAAGTTCTGTATTTACTTTCTATGCCAAACTATCATTCTGTCCCTTACTGCACCTCTTAAGAGTCAGGACTAGGTAAGTTTCAGCCCAACTTTCTTTTGTGAGTTTTGCCACTATACTTGCTGGAGTCAATTGGAAGTGCAGCCTGTTGAACCTGCTCTCAACTTCTCTGCTTACCCATCAGTCAGTACAGTGGATATCAACTGGAAGAACCTTTTACTGGGCCTTTGGCCAGACCTCTTCGTAGTTGGAAGTGTGCCTTTGGACCTTTGTTAGGGGTAAGTTCTCTGGAGAGATTAAATCCTTGCACCCCTAGGGCTGAGTAGAAATTAAGCTCACCTGGGCATCTAGGACTCTATTGTCTTCAGAGATCTACTCAGGGTGGATTGACAGACCTCTGGGTGCATGGTGCAAGGCAGGGTTCCTGTAGCCCATCTACCACCCAAATTTGGGTTTCCTAGTCTTCATCCCCAATGTAATTCCACCCACCTGATCAATCTCCCCTTACCCTTTGCAGTTGATCATTGGTGCCACAAAGCTCTAAAGGAAATTGGATTGCATTCTTCTGTCCCTATTGTAATCACTCTTATTTTACCTTATGTACTCCTGCCTGCACAAGTTCCCTGATGCTTTTCTGCTGGTCATTCATGTGTCAGTGGCCTTAAAGAGCAAACAGAATAAATTTTCTTCTGTATCTCTGTCCCAAATCCCCTTGGATCCACAATTCATGGGAATGCTTTGGGATTGTGATTTGATAGCTGTGCTTTAGGTTATAAAATAAACACTGGCTGAGACAGATGAAAACATTTGTTAAGGACTCTCAGGTTCCCATAGGAACAAGACTCAGTATAATCCCCTCAAGCTGGGTCTCCTTCTCACTTACAAAGTGAGAAACACAGAGCACTTTTTGTGTGCCAATTTTCCACTGTGTTTCCTCTTTCTCATTTAGTTTTCCACTCCTTTGTAGAGACATAGCACCATTGTTGCTGCAAGGTCTTAGTGTAGTTTCTTATATCTTTTGTTCACTGCACTAGAATCTCCGGGATTCTCCAAATATTGAACATACAAATAATGATTTATAATGGTTTTCTTCATACACTCACCTTAGTATGAAGCCTTATTTCTGTCATTCAAATTACAAACAGCAGAGCACAAGGGAAGCTCCTCCTTCCTCTACTCTGCCATCTTGAGAGGATGGCCTCATAAAAGTGAATTTTTTAAAAAAGCCATAAAATGTAATCATGGACTCAACAATGTTAAGAATTTAAGGAAGAGGAAAATTCTGTGAAAGGGTGAAGTAGTCACTGAAACCACCAGTGAAATTATTCCTAGGGTGCTGATTGTGGTGGTGTGTGCTTCTCACTCCAGAGACTGAGAAGGCTAAGATGGGGGTATTGCAAGTTTGAAGCCAGCCTAAACTAAGTAAGGCCCTAAGCAACTTAGTGAGATTCTATCTCAAAATAAAATTAAAAATGCCTAGACATTTAACTCAGTGGTAAAGTGTCCCTGGCAGCCAAAATTTAAATATATATATATATATATATATATATATATATATATATATATATATATATATATATATATATTCCTAAGAATTTCAGAGCTAATTTATTTTTTGGGGGGTCACTTGTGAAGGTACAAACATCTGCCAGTGATGAGAGAGACTCTCCTTTTTCAAGTTCTCGTGTATCATTGCCTTCATATGAATTCCCTAAAGGCTGGAGAAAAGACTGTTAGTCAAAAGTGCAAATTTCAGAGTTCTTTACCCAGATATAAATTTTGAATTCAATTTATTGTCCAAAGATTTCAGAGCACTGAAAGTATAAAATTAGGTATCTGGGGGTTCTGTAATATCTATACATATATAGAACAAAATAAAACCCACAGTTCCTTTTGGAGTTCCTTTACTTGGATGCAGATCTGCAGGATGAAAATGTCTTTCAACATTCCAAGCTTTTAATTTCCAGTAATAAAGATAGAAATACTATTTTTAAATCACTAAGACCCTTTCTGAAACTTCTTGTGGTCAAGTCTCCCTGGCTAGCCTCCACTTCAGATGGGTATTTTTTTAAGCTCCCAGATCCCAGGACAAAGGCACAATGCTCTAGATCTGTGGCTCACCCTTGCATGCTTCTTTGAACTTCCCAGTCCTTCTCTAGATTGTCATGACCCTATTAGCCTGCTCATGGGCCCTGCACTACTCACTGATCTGTGGATACTTCCAAGCAACAGGCTCCAAGTGGTCACTAAGTTTTCCCAAAATGACAGTAGTACAAGGCCACTGAATCAAGCTCAGGGCCTGGAATCCTGGGAAATTTCCATTCTTCTCAGCCTCACTCCTTGTGAGTCCATTACCAAAATCCTGGGAGCCTCTGAGGAAATTGTCCCCTTTCAGTTACCAATTTTATAACCAAACAAAATGGGACCACATGTTTGTGTATGCAAAACCAAAAAACCAAATCAGGAGAACAAACAATGGAGAAAGATTTACTATGTTCAACAGGTAAGGAGAGCACTAAGCTTATTTGCAAAACAATGCTCTCCCCAACAAAGAAAGTGTGGGATTTTATTTCTATTGCCTACACAGATGCATATGGAAAATCATGTGGTGATCTCTGCTAGTCAGCTTTCCATCAGCTTTCAGGTAACTATGGGTTTCCCGTTGTAAAAGGGTGATGGTGGAGTAAAGCTGCTCAGCTCATGACAGCTGGAAAGCAGAGAGAGACAGAAGGGACCAGGGGCAAGGTATACCCTGTGAGGACAGGACTCTACTGACCAACCTCGTCCAATGAGGCCTCAGCTCCCAAAGTTTCCAACACCTCCCAATAGTGCCACAAGTGGGGGAGAAAACCTTCAACCCTTGAGACACTAGGGGACATTCCAGATCCAAACTCTAACAAGGGAGGACACATTTGTGAGCATGTTCAGTTAAGGGTCACAGATAATAGGTTCCATAAGGAAAAGTGATGGACACAAAACACACTTCTGGGCATGCCGAGTTCAATTTTATGAGAGAATTTTTATTCTCATGTGTTTCACATGAGTTTCTCCAAAGAGTTTTGGCTGAAATAAATAGAAAGAGGAAAGTTAGACTCATAAGCCTTTCAAAAGTGCAGAAGCTTTGTCCATCCTAATGATAAAAATTTGCCCCTACTGATGCCTGCCTCACTTGGTGAATAACAATAAGAAGTATCAGCAAGAAAGTGAATATGAAGCTTTGGACCCTGTTTCCCACCCTGGATACAACAATTCCTCCAAACATGGACAGATTACTTTTGGGAGACACTCAGAGACTGGCTGAGGAGGTCCATCCTACACCTCAGGTAAGTGCAAACCCAACCATATTAAAGCCAGCAGAAAAAGATTCACACCCTGAATTCAAAGCTCTTTTTTTCTCCCTTTCTTCAAAATTGCAGGCAATAATTTGATTTGCCCACACCTTTATTCATATCTTAACCACTCACTATGAAGTTAGATGAAAGCACCAACTTTTCCCTTATATACCTACCACTTCCAGGCTAAGAGAAAGGTATCAATTATTAGGCAGTTATAAAAGTTTAAAGCAGAGAGTGGCTGTGGTGGAAACCATGCACAGACCCTCAAATGGCAAACTTCTGAACAATCACATTTTCTTAGATTCACAGAATGGAAACTCAGTAACCTTAGTACCAAGAAAATATATTCACAACCCTTGTTCCAGAGCTGACCTTCTCAAATGTAATGAAATATCATGGTGCTCACCTACTAGAGAATGATATAATAATCTCTCAAAGTATGTTATAAATCAGGTGTGGCAGCACTTGATTACAATCTCATTCCTTAAGAAGCTTAAGAAAAATTATCACAAGTTCAAGGCCAGTCAGGGCAACACAGTGACACCATGTCTTAGATAAAATGGCCCAGGTAGTGGTGTAGATTAGTGGTTAGAAGCTTGCCTCACAAGCATAATGCTCTTGGGTTTGATCCCCAGAATCACTAAAAAACAACAACAACAACAACAAAAAAAAAAACTCACAAAATGATAAAAATTTAATTAAAAAAAACATGGAGAAAAGCAGGACAAACTAGGAAAGTTTTAGCAGACACTGGCATTTAAGGAAAAAAGAACTCAATTGAGCAACATAGCAATGCAATTTTATACCTTAAGGCACTATAAAATGATGAACACCTAAAAATAAATTAGCAAATGGAAGAAAATAATGTAGAGCAGAAAGAAAGTCAAAATTTGGAGTACAATACAAAAAAACAACAAACAAAAAGAACGAGCTGGATTTTTTTAAGAGATTAAAAAGTTGAAAATCCCTTAGCTACATTAACTAAGAAAAAAGGAGAATGCTCAAATAATTAAAGTCAGAAATGAAGGAGGATACTTTAGAACTTATGCCACAGAAATGAGAAACATTAAGGAAATTTCTACAAGCAATTTTATGTCAATAAAATGGATACCACAGAAGTTAATATGGTCTAAAAAACATAGCATGCAAAAGACTAAACATGTGAAGAAATAAAAATTTGCACAGACCCTTAAATTTTGAAGAGATTCTATCAATTGTCAATAACCACCAAAGAAAGAAAATCCCTGGGTCCAAGTGTTTCACTGGACCATTCTACCACACATTTTTTTTTAAATGCCATATGTACTTTTCAATCTCTTCAAAACATATATAACAGGAAGGAATACTTCCAAACTCACTCTACAAGGTCACAATTACCCAGATCTCAGTGCAGACAAAGACATTACAAGAAAAGAAATGTAAAGACCAACAAATTTTGAAAAATCTGGTGAGAATATCATCACCAAAATTCTAAGAAACTGAACTCAACAACATAATGATAAAATTATAGTTCTGGGAATATAACTCAGTAAAAGGATATTCACCTAACATTCATGAGGTTCTGGGGCTGATCCTCAACACCACACACAAAAAAAAAGAAAGAAAAAAGAAAAGAAAAATAAACAAAACAATTCTATACCATGTTCAAGTAGAACTTACTCTTGAAATAAAAAGATGGTTCAACATGTGAAAAATCAATGCAATGTACTACATTCATGGAAGGAACAACAGAAACCACAAGATTATTTCAGATGATGCCAGAGGGAAAAGCACTTGACAAAATTCAACACTAATTCATGAAAAAAAAAAACAATTAACAGACAAGGAGTAGAAGGAAACAGTCTGAGCATAATGAAAACCATATAAGAAAAGGCTACAGCTGATGCCAAACTCAACAGTGAAAGACTGGAGGCCTCTCTCGAATCACAAAGAAAGTAAAGATGCCCAGTATTGCCCTTTATATTCAATGTGTACTAGAAGTTCTAAGAGCAAGTAGGCAAGAGAAAGAAATAACAGACTTCTAAATTAGAATAGAAGTAGTAAAATTCAATGTTCATGATGATGTTATGATTGCACAGGATAAAAAAAAATAAAACCATAAATATTCCACACAAAACTATCAGAACTAATTTAAAAATTCATCAGAATTATAGGATAAATATCAATTATGATTCTACATATTACCAATATACAGTAAAAAAGAGAAATAAAGAAATAAATCTCATTACAAAAGCATCAAGAAGAATAAAATACTTTACAAACTTACAAGAAGATAAAAAGATTCAAATATTCAAAGTTTCAGAACATTGCTGAAATCAATTGAATGAGACAAAAATAAGTATAAGGTATCTTGTGCTCAAAGACTGAAAGACATCATATTGATAATATTTCCATATAACACACAGTGCTGTACAGAGTCAGTGCAATCCTCATCAAAATCTCGGTTTTATTTTTGTATAAATAGGAAAAAAATTATACGGAATTTCAAGATAGTTATGAATTGCCAAAACAATCTTGAAATGGAAGAACTAAGAGATCTCACAAATTCTAACTCCAACACTTACAATTCCACAGTAACAAAAAGTGTGGTACTAGCATGAATACCAAACAGAGACCAATGAAATAGAACAGTCAGAAAGAAATAAACCCATTTGTATATGGGGAAATGGTCTTCAAAAAAGGTGTCAAAGTATACAATGGGGAAAATGCAGCATCTTCAACATATAGTATAGGAAAACTTACTGTTCACATTGAAAGAATGAGGTTAGATCCTTACCTCACACCATATGTAAAGATTAACTTGAAGTAGAGAATAAACATAAACTAAGGCATGAAGCTATAAAAATCCTATAAGAAATGATAACTTCATGCTTTGGTCATGGTCTCTAAGATTGACACTAAAAACACAGGCAAGAAAAGAAAGACAAGACAAATATGACTACATCACACATGATAATGTAGGGCTAGGGATTTTGCCCATTGGGAAGTATGAGCATAGCATGTATAAAAGCATGGGTTCGAGCCCAGGTAATTACGCAAACAAAAACACACACAGACACACACATACACACACACACTACTCATTCTGTTTCTCTGGTTGGATCATTATTTATACATTTTTTGCTGTCTCTTCAGGGCAAAAGCTTTTGGGTTTGACACAGGATAGTTATACAAATTTATGTCAAAATATGAATTTGCTATTGCTTTTACTTGAAGAACTTGCACTTATTTGAAGTATGGCTTCAGAAGACATATATAGGAGTCAAGTTGCTTTATATATGGGTGGCAGTCACACCTTTTTTTTAGTAGATATGCTGCTGAAACAAGCACAAAGAGCATTGTTTTAAAGCAATGTTTGGATTAAAACTTCTACCAAGAAATAATTTTGCTTGTCTATATTCCTAGAAGAAAACATATCACAACTAATAAGTTTGAGATATTTAAGATGACAGAGAAAATAAGATAAAATATTGGGGTTTGACTAATGTCATCTACAGCTAAACACAATAAACTACATTAATTAGCTCTTCTTGAATATGTTACATGTGTCTGTGTATGGTCCATGTGGTAGTACCAGAAAAAAAACAAACCAAACAAAACAGGATTGACCTAAAAGAACATATTTTTGGATAAAGAAATAATAGCCCCTGGACCCACAGAATCTTACCCAGATGACAAAATGCCAAAACATGCATGGCCTCTAGTGCTCCTACAAATGAGACCATGAATGGTAAGGGAAAACCAAGAATCTAGATTTGGTGCCTCACTCATGAGCAGAAATTAACCAGATCAGAGGAAAACACATCTGAAGGTAAAGGATGCTGAAAATATCTCTCCAACAATATCCTGGTATTATATTAGTGCTCTATCCTATCCTTTCCTTTTGTCCCATAATAGATCATTTTTATTTTAGTGGCCCAGTTTATGTTCCTACTATATAATGCTAGAGTGTTTTACTGATAATTTTGTTCCTCGATATCTAGGAGAAGAGGTTTGTGTGAATTTGCAAGAAGATTGAAAGTGTTATAGAAATTTGAGCCCAAACTATTTGGGACAGTCTTTCCTAGTCGTCCAGACAAAGGTGCAGAAGATTATTTTTGTACTTAAGAGACTGCCACAGTCTGGATCTTGAGAGTCCCCCAAAGTCCCATATTTTCCAGGCTTGGTCCCCAGTGTGGTGCTTTTGGAAGGAGATGAAACTTTCAGATGTGGGGCCTAGAGGAGAGTCTTTGGGTCATTGGGAGTATACTCTCAAAGGTGAATGATTTTGTTCAACACATGCTCTCACCATGAAGTGCTGCCTCTCTACAGGCCCAAAAGTAATGGGGCCAAGTGATCATGGAGTGAAATCTCCAAAAGTATGAGCCAAAGAAACCTTTTCTCTTTATAATTTGATGATTTCAGGTATCTGTTATAGTGACAAGAAGCTGACAGAACATTGATGAATATTAATAATCCCAATGAATAGATGGAGCATGATCTTTTTGATGAGGACAAAATGTTTCTTGTCTATCTTCATAGGGCCAGCCTGGTCAGGCTATGTCTTTCAAGAATTTTAAACTTTACAGCTTTGAATTTAGCTTTTTTTCTGTGACTTTAATCAGCCAGTGAAATATCAGTAGATAACATTATGTATAATAATGGCAAAATTTACCATCTATTTGGGACTTCTTTTTCCTTTTTTTCTTTACAAATAAAAATTGTGTTGGATTTGTGAACTGAAATGTAATGTCTGAAGTTCATTCATTATTATGGTACTATTTAGACAAAAATGATGGATCTACAAATTGCTGTTATATTTTAGAATTCTATAATACAATTGAGTCTTTGAAAGTATTTCTCAAATTTCCAGACATACATTTATTATAATTGCATCTTATAACCCTGTTTTCAACTGAAATAAGCTTTGTGTGAAACCTGAAAAAAAAAAAAAAAAAAACTTTTCCTAATGGAAATGTTCCAAGAGGCTTTTCCTCCTCTCAGGCTCAAAAATAAAGATGTCAGACCCAAGATCCACACCACCTCCAGAATCATGGGAAGGCACTGCTCAGGTGCGTACGTGATGTAGAGAAAATGACTTAGGGATTTTGAAATAAAATGTTTGGGAAGCCATTAATTTGGCCTAGACTCCTGCATAGATTCAATAGACCAAATCAACTTGGAGTTCCATCACAGTAGCTGAGTGCTATGGATCTCATATGGCCCTAAAGGCCATGCGATGCAGACCTGTTGCCAGCCTCTGGTACTACTGGGAGGTGATAGAAACTTTATGAGGCAGAACTTCACTGGAGCATGTTAGGTTTTGGGGCACATGTCCTTGAAGGGGATGTTGGAATCCTGACCTTTCTTCTCTGGTCTCTGTTGCTTACTGGCAACCATGATGTGAGAAGATTTGTATAACCACATGCTCCCCACCATGATGTTCAGCCTTAACACAGGCCCAAAGTGATGAGGCCAAGAGATCATAGACTGAAACCCCTGAAACTCCTTTGAAGTTGCTTAAACTCAGGTATTTTGTTACAACAATGGAAAGCTAACACTGAACTTCAATTCATGTGGGAAACTTTTGAACCATTTAAGCTGTAGCTAAATAAATTTCCTCTATACCTCACTTTTATTTTCTACACAAGCTACCTAATTATGTTGTTGACCACAGTTCATAGTACCTCTTCTGATTCTTAGGGCTGTTTGGAGCTACCAATGAATCATTGCTTTAAACTCCATAGACCTTTTGGGTTTCTCTCAGTACAATGGTGCTGAAAGACATGACCAGTTGCAGGTGGCTGCTGTTCATGGTGCAGATTCCATGCATGGTTGGGATGTATGGGTTTGATTATTTTGTATTCAGATGCCTGCTGCTCTGCAGTGAAAGAAATATTGTCACAGCTCAATCGCCTTGAGGTGCCAGCTGTCCAGAGGAAGAAGAATATATCACATAAATGTATAATTCCCAATTTGCCTGTTGCTGCCCACTTTGTTTACCTTGAAGAATATTTCCTGACAATATATCCCTTTGATGTGCTTCCCCTTAAATAAACCATGCAGAGCCCTACTCTTTCTTAGAGATTGGACTCATCAGATCTCATACACTTGCCAGGCACCCACTGTGTAACCGTTTCCCTTGTATTTTGTCATTGTTTCTAAATATTATTTCAGACTTTTAATTTCCCAGCCAGCTTACTCCTCCATGTGATTATCTGATCCCTCATTTTTTAGGCCACAGTGACAGTTTGGTGCCTGAACAAAGATCTATCCATGAGCTATTCAGAATGAGAAATTTCAGGTGAGCTTGGACACTCCTCATAAAAGGGATGCCACATCATTTTTGAAACACAGAGAGGGGTGGAGTGAATTGTTTAGTCAGCCCTGTAAAACTTGCAATATTCTCTGAAACTATAACAAAAAAGAAATCTCTTTTATGCTTAGGATAAGGAAGGCACAGTTGTCAAAGCTTTTAGAATTTTCTTTTCAATTTTTTTTGTTTGTTTCTTTAAGAAAACAGTAGTAAATTCAGATTCTTGGGAGGCATTTGGTACCACTGGCCAAGAAACTGGGCAAAATCCACATGGGAGAGTTTATGTTATGGTCATTTATCTTGTGGTATAGAAACTGTCTTCACTCACCTTGTAATAGCATACAATGTTTGGTTTCTATCTACGTTTCTGATTTTAAAGACTACAAAATGTTAGCTAAGACTCTTCACCCTCTGGCATTTTTTCTAGCCCCTCTCCTTCTCAGCAACAGTCTTTATCTTCTAAGAGTGAACAGGAGAAAGAGGAAGAAAAAGTAAAATTCTGGCAATGTTTTTTTTAGAAAATAAGTTTTCAACCTTTCTGGAGATAAATCTCCAGAAGGAAATATTTTAGTAATGATTTGGCCAGAAACTGCTGGGTGATGCCTGGTTGTAAAAACAAACCAGAGAGCTGGGGTTGTACCTAGTGGTAGAGTGCTTGCCTGGCATGTGTGATGCCCTGGGTTTGATTCTCAGCACTACATACAAATAAATAAAATAAAGGTCCATCATCATCATCATCATCATCATCATCATCATCATCATCATCAACAACAACAACAAAAAGCAACCAGAGCTTCTGCCTTGATTCTGCAGAATTGACAACCATGCTGGTTTGTTAATAAGCCCCTCTCTAATTCTACAGCTTCAGGAGAGAGAAACAGCACTGACAGAAAACTGACCTTCATTTGTGGAGGAGATGTAAACTGCATCTCAGAGATCAGGGTCTCTCCATTCCTTTGACAACTTGTATCCTGCTGTTTTAGAGGGAGGGCACCTGATGCCCTAAGTCCCCATGCTCCTGGGACATTAGAAGTGGGTCCTGAAGTGAAAGCAAAATACTGCAAAGTTGAAGCAGCATGACTATATGTGGCTGGAGTGAAGCTGTGAGAAGGTCCACTTCCTCTGGACCCTTGACCCAGCAAAACACAACTTGGCTCCTTCCTCATGCCAGGGAACATGCAGACACATGAGCCATGCTCTTCCCTGGGAAGTCCCCATGTCTCCATAGGAAAGTAGCCAGTTTCTTCCAGTGGAGCCTGCTGGGGGTGGAGGGGGCTGTGCAGTGGTGCTGTTGTCAGATTGCATATGGGCATCCTGGTGACATAAAACAGGATGACATTGATCATGGAACTCATGTTGTCTCCTGCCAACAAACATTCTCTGTTTTGCTCTATGTTGTAGTGTGGATTTGTTTTTTTTTTTTTTTTTTTTTTTTTTTGGAACCAATTTTAAAAAGAAAGAGAAATTATTTTTAATCAAATATTTTATACTTAAGCTTAATTTCATCATTATCATTGATGTGGTTCTTGACCTTGAGTAGACACAAAAAAGGCAATCTTTCTGGGGTTCTCCATATAATCAAGGTTGTGAATGATGCCCAATTCCACATTCCAAACTGTCCCCAGAGTCTTCAGAAGCCTTCTGTCCATGAGAACCCAGGCTTTTCAAAGTCTCCCAGCAACCTCTATGTAACTTCTCTTTTAGAATGAACAGATCCAAGCTGCCCTCTACATAGTCCCACAACTTCTGTATTTTTTTAAGTCGCCACATCAAGGTACAGTCATGACTCATTGTATTGTAAGAACATTTTTAAATTTGTTGTATTTGAAAACCACATAGAGAACAAACAAGAATTTGTCACAACTGGGCAGGGCATTGTACATGTGATTCTAACAACTGCACTGAACAACTCGAGTCTTCATGTTGTTCTCCTGCATCAATTGAGGATAACTGCAGTGCCGGCCATAGTCCCCAAGGCTTTGAAGTGGGTATATGGAAATGAGAAAATGCTTTTTAGACTACACAAACCAATTAGCTAGGGTTGTAGAGGAGAACAGGCAAGAGTGTGTGGAAGCCTTTTGATATTTATCTTTAGGTTTAGATATAGATTTAGGTTTAGAGCTGGAAGGATCTTCTATACATACTTAGGATTGTTAAGATTGTCAAGGTACATAAAAAAAAAACTGGTACCTCTAAAAACACACTCTCATTTTCTCTTTTCAATATAATTATACACAGAAAGATGTGGTGCAAGAGACCATAATTTGTCAGCAGTTACAGAGCTTTGAGCAGGTAGGTGAAAAAAAAAATAAACCAAAATGCAGGTGCTCCTTTTCTCAAACCAAACCTCTTAGGATCCTCTCTCTGATCAAGCTGGCTTCTGATCACATGAACATTCTCTAAGCACATGTAACTCATTTCAATCCAAATTTCTTTCCAAGTCATTACCTTGTTCAGTTATTTTTTACTTATTTGCAAAACATTATTGATTTGCAAGACATTTGAAATGCTTCCACTTCACAGAATTTTTATAATACAATAACTTCATTGATTTTGTGATTCCTGTATCTTTCAAACCTGTTCCTACATTCCCTTTCTTATTTTCTCCAAAATGTCCTCCAAGTGTCAAACAACCAACATATTTACTGACCCATGGATAATGACAGAATAGAAATATAGAGAAACCTTCAGTATATATTGGGGCAATTCTAATATAGTAAAATTTGGGGGCAGCTTTAAAAATAATTTATGACAATAACTACACCAGAAATTTCTAAGACAAAATATTGGCTTATGTAACAAATGGCTAAAATGTACCTACTAATGCCATATATGGGACATAATGGAACCAAGCCCTTTCCTCTGCATATAGGCCATCATCTCTTGGTGTCTGACTGGCATACCAAACTTCATATATCTAAAGTAAAAAGTGCTAATGTCTCTGGCATACAACTGATCAGGACAATATTGTACAGCCGTCTTTAACTTTCCTCACTGAATACCCAAAACCTCGGCAAACTATCAGGTCCACCTTCAAAATATTCAGTCTTTCTAGTTCTGTAGAATTCAATAGCTGATCAAAGACTGCAAAATTTCTAACCTGAATAATTACAAGAGCATCTTAATTGGTGTCTATTCCCACTCTTGCCTCACAATAGGTGATTTTTCCATCAAAAAATCATATGATACATTCACACACACACACACACTAAAATGAATACATGACAATATCAAAATTATCCTATGTGAAGAAATGGCATAAAACTTTTTCAAAAAATCTTTGTATTTCCTGTATCATGTACAAAGAGATATGTTAAACAATGGGTTAAAGGCCAACCTTAAAAGTATGAGATTATGATCTACAGGGTAGAAAAAAATTTAGTTAGTCTCACTAAACTGTTGTGACTGGCCTTGAGCCAGTGGCAGCCTCCCATGTCACTGGGATTTTGGGTTAAATTTGTAGATTTTTAACCAGGAAAATAACCTCTGGTGCCCCCTTTCCCCACAAAGTCTCCACACCTTACTGATTATCCGTGCCTCCTTTGTTCTTTACTTAATCCAATGTCCTGAGGATATTCGTGGTCACAATCCCTGAATACAGGATCAATGCAAAAATAGACACTGTGTCTAGTTAGTTCCTATTATTGATTTTCCTGTCAGCTGACCTACTTGTACCCAACCTGAGAGCCCCAGGCTGCATTTGTCTTCTTTACAGTTGTATCTCTGGAATGAAGCATTACCCATGCACTAAATGGGCCCACAGAAATATTTCCTCCAGATTTAAGGGAATGATGAAATCTTTCCTCCAGTCCCATCATATAGAGCTTTGTTAATCTTTCTTTTCCCCTGCTTCCAACTTTACCTGCATCCAATGTACAACAGATATTTTTTAATTCCCTGATGTAAAATAATCAAACAAAAAACCTTCCCTAAAGCCTCAGCTCGAGGATCACAACAGTCTGATATCCAGTGTCATTCATGATCAGGACCCTTTCTGCTTTACCAGGCTCATCTTCCTTCACTCAATTTCACAATTTTTTCTACAAGCCAAAAAAAAAAAAAAAAAACTTCTCCTGATTGTCTGGTAATACAATGCTTTTTATTGTAAAAAAACTTATTCACATTGCCCCCCCCAATTATGAACCTGAACAACTGTGGAAGAAGGAGTCTGTGACATCTTTACACATGCCCATTCTACTCTCTAGCCACCTCATCAGAACACCCCTGCAGGTACTATATATCTCTATACCTGGTGATACTGCACTGAGAATTTGTGTTTGGGGATGGGAGTGATATTTCACATATTTTTCCCTCAAAAGATAACTAGGTCAGACATGGTGGGTGCATGCCTATAATCCCTGACCTCAGGGAGCTGAGGCAGAAGGACGATAAGTTCAAGATCTACCTCAGCAAATCAGTGAGACCCAAATAGTTAAGTTATTGCCCCACAATAATTTAGCTGATTGCCTATTTTTCCTCCTTAATTTAAAATGTTACCTTCATCATAAAATAAGTGCTTGGATATATGAGCTCTGTTGGTGGGTATTATTTCCCATTGTTCTATTTATTCGGTTTTGCATGTCAAATACCAATGGTTTTTATTATTACAGTCAGTAATAGTGTGTCTTCATACCTCATAGGCCATCTTATGGGGGAAAGAAAACAACTCTTGTTTTCCAGGTTTAGGTCATCAAACCATCCTGAAAGGAGAAGGTCCAGGGGTAAGAAAATCTTCTGCCATCCCAGAGGGGACAACAGCCAGGAAGTCTTGAGGTTACACAATTCAAGTTCCCTGTTCCATGTGAAAGTCAAGTTGAGATAAAATTTACAAATTGAATCTACATAATTTTTAAACAAGACAAACAGAAAAAAAAAAAAACCTGGTCTAACCAATTATGGTAGCTCATTTGGATGCCTCCAAAAAGTAACTTTATTTTGAGTTGCATTCAATCACACTGGATATGAGATGAAATAATTTTTGCCATCCACTTCTAATCAGAATCCTGGCAAGAACTGTAAAACACTCCCCTCACCACACACACACACCTTGGTTTACACTGAGAGAAACTAAGGAAAGTAAACAACAACATCCCACAGCCAATTGGGTGGCAGACCTGGGTCCCTCATGTCTTGCTATTCTGTCAAAGTGCCTGTCAGCAGTTTTGGATGAAGCTTTCAAAGTAACATTCAACAGCATGCCTCACCTCCAAATATTTTGTAAATCTCTTCCAAGAATGATGCATTAAGGGAGAATAGTCTCTGTCACTGTTAGTGGCCTTAACTCTCTGCATCCTATTTATATTACTTGTGGTTGAAGTTGATATGGTATCCATGGCAATGCTCAAATATTGTGAACGCCCTGCAGACCTAGAGTTCTTCTTACCTTCAGTTAAAGGCAGCAATAATATTTTGCACATGTACAAAGGATGGGGTTATTTACAACATTTTTTAAATTTTGTCATCTGCACAGCCAGAGTTTATGGGTATTAGAGTATTTTCTAGAAAACTGAAAATAAATACATTATAAAATTCCAAAGCTCAATGTGTCACTACTGTTATCCTGGATCCTGTCATGCCTGTAGCAAAAAATTTTACCAGAGGAGGGATTTTTTTTCTTTTGAAGAGGAAGGTTTCTTTACATCATCCCATGGTTTCCTTTGCATCTGCAGGAATGCCACAGAACACTTTTAATGTTAATAATAATAGAAGAAAACATCAACTGAATGCTCACTCTGGGCCAGACATTGTGTTAAGAGCCTAACTTGTATTCTTTTATCTAATCCTCATTTTGACCCCTAGGAGACAGATTCTGCTAGCCATTATTCTCAGTGGGTCTGAGGAATTAGTAGCTTGTTTGCAATCAGAACCGTGAGTGGTAGAACCAGGAATCAAACCTAAATCCCTGTAGCTCCAAAGCCTATGTTGGTAACCAGTTCAGAGACAACCAGTTGTAAATTACTGAGGTAGCCAGTAATTTAGTCCCAACTGGTAGCAAAATATTCACAGTGAAATATGGATGTATATAGATTCCACCGTCTAATTTGTTATACAGAAGTTACCCCATATCAGCTTTGAGCAAGGGGTCCAATTGAAATTACGTTAAATTGCATCCAGGAGGAGAAGACTCAACAAGAATCTGAGCAAGAACTGACCAGAGGAGCATCCTCTGAGACCTCAGAGAAGCTGCATGGCAGCAGCTGGGCATTGTAAAAGACCCCAGTGGTAATTCTGTTTTGGCATCATAAGTTATTAATTCAAGAGGAGGAATAGGAGAGGCCCACTCAGGAGCACAAGATTACATGGCACAATTCACATGGTCATGGGGCATCCATCCAAGTTCTGGGCAGTGGCACTGAGGGCTTTGGTGGGTGTGGCCAGGCTCCTTCACTGAGCAGGTGCACAAGCTCTTCTCCCATGGTTGCTGTGGGTGTGATGGCCCCCATGCAGCTCCTCTGAACTGGTTCCACCTGGTTCCACTTCCAGTGTGAGGACACACCCAGACTAGATGGAGCAGATCAGTAAATGGACATTGACTTGAAGGAGTTGTGAACCAGAGATGGAACTTCTTCAAGCAATACCAAGTTGGATGTTAAGAGGCTTTTTGGATTGGAGGGGGTGGGACAATCAAAGGAATTTGGCCAAGAACTTCACAAAGCTCAATCATCCTGTGACATTGTAGGATTAAGGGCAGGATTGCCTTGCAGAACCTAGCCTTCATCAGTGAAATTGACCTTCAGTATGTATAAGTCTTAAAACAGAGGATTTAATCTTGGGTCCATAAACAGTCAGCAAACATTTATATTGTGTTTTGTTGAAATGCTTTACACTTTTCAATCATATTGAGGATATGAAGGAGAATGTTTAGGTTAGCAATAGTTATGTTTACTATATTATAAATAGAAACTAAAATTGTTTGAATGATTTTTCTCACAATTCACTTCAAAATAGGAACATTGAGTGAATTGTGATGAATACACTCCACTGAAATTAGTTTCAACCTCCTGGGCCCTTGAAATTAGTCTTAGGGCTGGGCATGGTGGAGCCCACCTGTAATACCTGTAGCTCCAGAGGCTGACGCAGGAGTTCAAAAATTTGAAGCCAGCTTCAGCAACCTGGAAGAGGCATAGTTCACTAAATAAAATATTTAAAAAAAAAAAACTGCTGGGAATGTAGTAAGCACACCTGGGTTCAATTCTAGTACCAAAAAAAGAAAATGTAAAAAGAATGAAATTAGTCCTAAGGAAAGAATCATTTTGTTATAGAATATGAAAAGGCATAATGAAGAATTTAAAATGAGTTGTAGGGCCAGAAATATGGCTCAGTAGGAGAGCACTTACCCAGCAAGAGCAAGGCCAAGGGTTCAATCACCAGCCCAGGAAAAAATTAATAAAATAAATTTTATTTGCTTTGTTTATAATACTTGAGTCTGAAATGGGTTAAATATGATGACAAATGTTAAAAAAAATATTATAAAAAGTTGCTTTTATTACACTATGAATTTTATCATAGAAAATAAACACAGTATATAATAATATTTATAACATATAACATGCAATGCTTATAAAATGCATCATAAAAAAAACCACTCCAGGTGGTACTTGCCTATAATCCTTGCTACTGGAGAGGCTGAGGCCAGAAGTTCACAAGTTGGAGGCCACCCTCAGCAACTCAGTGAGGCCTTGTCTCAAAATAAAAAAAAAAAAAAAATTAAAAAGAATGTGGTTTAGCTCAGTGGTAAAGTGCCCCTGGGTTCAATCCCTAGTTGCAAATAAATAAATAAAATGTATCATACAGGCCTTGGGTTGTGACTCAAAGGTAGAACTGCTGTCTCACATGCAGGGGGCACTGGGTTCAATCCACAGCACCACATAAATAAATAAAATAACGGTATTTTGCTCATCTACTACTAAAATAAAAATGTCTTTAAAAATGTATCATACACCTTTTTACACTGCAAAATACTTTAGAAATCTTAGAAAAGTTTGTGTCATTTTGATGGCCTCATTTCCTTGATTTGCTGTTTGCCCTCTTCAGCTATGATACCAAGGTGTTTTCTTTTTTTTCTCTATAGCTTATTTATGTTGAAATATTCTGGCTTTGTTTCACCAGAATAATTTTCTAACTTTTACATTGACTTTATTATGTCCTTGATTATTTAATAAAATAAAATTTCTCAATGAGGAGAGAGCTAAACTTCTTTGCAGTTCCTGTCAGTTTCTAGGTTTATTCTTAAATGTCCCCTTCAAAGAGGAAAAAAAAATGTGTTATTTCTCAAGCACCCATGGCTCTAAATTAAGGGTTCACACTGAACAGCTTTGGATTTTCACCCTCCTCAAATCAGTCCTACAGGTGGAATAAAAGGCTTCATGTGGTGGTGCATGCCTGTAATCCCAGCAGCTCCAGAGACTAAGGCAGGAGAATAGCAAATTCAAAGCCATTCTCAGCAATTTAGAGAGGCTGTAAGCAATTTAGTGAGACCCTGTCTCTAAGTAAAGTATATACATATTAATATTAATATATATATATATAATATCCTCAGTCATATATATATATATATATATATATATATATATATATATATATATATATATATATATATATATATATATATATATATGACTGAGGATATAGATTAGTTGGTTAAGTGTCCCTGGGTTAAATCCCCAGTACCAACAAACAAACAAATGTTGTGGAATAAAACTATTGATAGCAGGGCTCTTCAAGAAAGCCTATTGAAAATCTCAAAAACTTTGTGACTCTACCTTATAAAAACAGGTGTCAGAAATATTAGGTCTCTTTGATATGATTACTTGATGAATTGCTTGTGAATAAATGAGGGTTTTTTTCAATGTTTCTTTCCACATTGAAGTCAAAAGAAGCATTGTCTATAGCACACCTTTCCACCTTATTTGGTTTTGATTTCATGGAAGCTATTTTACAATTCTTCAAAATAGAGATAGCTAATAGCTAGGCAAAATATCCCTCACATCTACACAGTTACATTTGGCTGTGGCAGCCGGGTTCAGCTAACTTCCTTTCCGTCTGTTGAAGAAGCTTATTTGAGCTCTATCTGTGCTTCTGCTTTGACTTTCCTTTGCTTGATATAAATCTGTGCTTTTTGATCTCTCCTTTGAGTCAGTTATAATCTGCCTAGTCTTCTCATTGATTTAGTGAAAATCTCTAGCAAGTGTTTATTTTATTCTGTTTGAAGATCATGATCTGACCTTTTAAAAATATATGTTTTCAAACAATGCACAGGGTAAATGTTCATTACAAACAATGCAAACCTCAGGTTTTAGAGTTTAATTCTCGCCTTTAGTCCCAGCAGTTTGGGAGGCTGAGAATTTGTGTTCAAAACTAGCCTCAGCAACTGTGAGACCCTAAGCAACTCAGAGAGACCCTGTCTCTAAATAAAATACAAAATAAGACTGGGGATGTGGCTCAGTGGCCAGGTGCCCCTGAGTTCAATCTTGGATACAAAAAATAAAGAATTGAACACACTTGTGTAACCAGCATCCAGGTCAAAAGACAGAACAATATCAGGGACTCCCTGGTTTTTCTCACAATCACTACCCTCCCCCAGCCCACAAAAGAACTTGAGACTGAGTTCTCAAACTTGGATTAATCTTGCCTCTTTTTGAATTTCATGCAAAGTGAATCACAGCATTTGTGTGAAAGTTCCTCTCATTGATTATATTTTCATCCACATGTGTGCATATAGTGGTAAAATATTCACTACCATATCTGATGTCAATTGAAATTTGGGTAGTTCCATTTAGGATTATTATGATAGAACATTTATAATCATTCCTATTGGTATATTTTCACAATAATGCAATTTCTACAGTGGAACTGCTAAGTCACATTTATTTCTCCTTTTGTCTAAAACATGAATTCACTCTAATAATCTTTGATCTAATCTAACATGACAAGGTTCCTTTACACTCTCCCTTTCTTTATTTGTAGTTCATTTTGTCCACAGTGAGAAAACAAGCTCCTACTAAATATAGCATGCTTATTATTTGCTCAATCCTAGAAACCTATCAAATAATTTCAGAATTACTAACCTGTATTCCCTAGCTGTGTCTGCTGAGAGGGCCTGGGATCAATGGCACTCCAGTAGCAATGAGCACAAACAGAACCTCAAGAAAGGGAAGCAGAGGCCAGATGCAATGGCGCACACCTGTAGTCCTAGTAGCTCAGGAGGCAGAGGCAGGAGAATCACAAGTTTGAGGCCAATCTGGGAAACACAGTGAGAACCTGCTCAAAATAAAATTTAAATATCTGAGGGGTATAGCTCAATGGTAGAGGACTTGTCTGGCATGTACAAAGCCATGGGTTTCATCCAAAGCACTACAAAACTAAATGAATAAATATATAAGGAATTGTTGAATATGTTACTGGTGAGGGCTTCTGGGTTTATTGTCTCTGTTCAGCAAAGAATTGAAGAACAGGACACAGAGACAGCAAGCAAGAAGTAGGCTTATTTTACAAGCAACAGAGTTACAGCCATAGGCATCTCTGAATAGAAGGGGCCCCAGAGCTGGGAACTCAATGGATGAGTTTTGTCTTGTTCTTTTTGTAATATTTGGAATTTCCTCCTTTCCTTATCTCCTCCCTGTCCATGTGCTGCTCACTATTATTGATTGGTGCCCCACTCTGTCAATGCATCTGTTATAGTTTTTTCTATTGCAACCCCTATTAGAAGCATGAATGCAAAAGTGCTTGTTTGATTGGGTCCTCCACTCGTGTCCTCCATGAGTACTTTCATCATGCAGGAAGTTTTCCTCATCAGAAGACCCTCTCCCTGCTTATTTTTTTTCTGGCCCCACTCCTGACCTCCTCACTCGCCATCTTGCCCTGACTGCCTAAGCTCTTCTACATCTAGAAAACCACCCTTTGGAAACACAGTGTTCATGAATAGTGAGCCAGGAATCAGCAATGAATGAAAGGGTTAGTAGGTAAAAATATGATGATAAGATATTTACATAGTATTAAAGTATCTCCCATGAGATATGTATTACAAAAGGAAACTTTTACAGTAGAGAGATCATGCAGCCATCACCTTTATCAAACCTCTTCCTTCCCCCCATTAATGGGCATTGATCCCAGGGGAGCTGGCCATACCACTGAGCTACATCCCAGCCCTTGATGGGATGGACTGAGAAACACTCTACACAACTTCACAGGAGCTTAACACAAAGTCAGAATGGCTGAATCGTGGCATTTGAGCTGTTGTTACTTTTACAATATTTATTAGCACTACACCTTGATGCTCACCCTGCATTTCACTTCTCCCTGTACAAAGCAGACTCCCTCTCCTCTCCTCTTATATCTTTTCCCACATGGCAGGAGTCTGGGACTGCATACTAAAAAGATGGTAGAATAAAAACAAAATATAAACAACCAAAAAGCTTCCTAAACCTCAACTTTCCAAGTTCTCTCCCTCCTTTCCCCACCCTGCCTAGGGTGTCCAGGTTCTCTTCTCTGGCTATAGCTTGCTGTGTCTCGGCTAGCAGCGTCCTAGGCAAAGTGCAGGCTGCCTCATAGGGCATGACTGAGCACTCTCCTGGCTGGGTCTCACTGGTGGATCTGGAAATCCTTCCTGGTGCCAAAAGCCAAACACAGGGATGCATCCTGTGGTTCAGGCACTCCCAGCCAGGAGGCTTTCCATTTGGGCAGTCTCTCACCCCATGCCTGTGCTCAGAGAGGGCCACCCCCAGCTTCCTGTTTCCCTTGGACCCTGGCTTTGGGCATGAGCAATAGGAGCAAGCCCCAGAGCAGGCTGCAAACCTGAGTACACACCTTGGACACTGGTACAATCTGGCACCATGGGGGCAAATCCCCATACCTCTAAATATTCTCTGTGTACCTTGGGCCACCTCCTCGACCCTCCCAGACTCACCTTGCATTCAGCATGGGTTTCAAAGCAACCTGCAGGGTAAGGGAGCATTAAAGAAAAGAGAGACTGGAGGCTCCTGCATCAAGGGTGCCTCATTAGCTTGGGCCAAGTGTGTTCTTTCCTGTCAGCAGGAGACTTATGGCTAGATACCCCCAAATATTCCAGTAGCTTCATTCTCACCTGGTTCACCCTTCACATTCCCTCATTATCTATGATTTTCCTCGGACCTGAGAGTTAAGAGGCTTCATAATGCTGAAGATGTGGATTTTGCAGGCAGACCTGAGTGCCCTGCAACCTGGAAGTTGTGATTCTCTGACTTTAGATTAAATATATTCATACATTTTCCTTGAAAAATGGGGATGAAGATACATACCTGGAACAAAGATTAAATGAGATAAGGCATGCAGAGTCCAAAACACCACTGAGATTAGAGAAGGCATCCAGCAAATGACAGAATAATAATAAATGATGGTACTTGCTGGCCACCAGTGTGCTTTGTGGCCTGGCACCTGGTGGGTATATTCTCTTAGTTACTTTCACTGATGCCATTCTTCCCAATTTTGAATTTGAGGGCTCATTTTTAGAGAGAGAATGTTGAACTTTAGGAAACTGGGCACTTACTGTCTTCTTGCCCAGAAATATCGCATATACACTGGGCTGGTTTCTTTAAGTGTGAAACACACAGTTGCCATAAATTCAGGCAGTTTATGGAATCATTCAAGTAGTTCTGGTCCTACCATATTTTCTAGGTAAGCAAATTTCTACTAAGAGCAATAATTTGTCTCCTTCACAATACTGCCTGTTTTGACTTGTCCTTTATAGCATTGAACTGCCCATGAGTACTTGATTAATTAATTAAGTCAATGTCACCATCTCTACATTTTCCTGGTGTAAGAAAGAACAAAGGCCATGAAAGGAGGCATATATCTGTATTCCCATGGCTGGGGAGGCTGAGGCAAGAGGATTGAGAGTTCAAAGCCAGGCTCAGCAATTTAGAGAGATCCTAAACATCTTAGCAAGAACCTGTCTCTAAATATAAAAAAAAGGCTAGGGATGTTGTTCATGCAGCTCAGGGGTTAAGAGCACCTTGGTTCAATCCTCTTAAAAAAAGATAAAAAAAGGAACACAGCTGTCCTTTATCCTCTATGCATGTGTCAACTCTTTGATTAATAAAGAAGTAATTTTCCATGGATATGTCCCTTAACTTATACCTTAGAGTTTATCATTATTGATAAGTCATCAATGGCTGTTTAATTTCAATAGTTAAGTATTTATTGAAATAATATCATTATTTTGAATTTTGATTCTTTAACTATGAGACAGGAATGGCGGCCTGAAAAATTTTCAGAATACCATTTGGGAATGAATAGTCAGCGACAATTTAATTTATTTTCAATTATCAGTTAAATGACTTGGCTGACTTGGGAGGCTGAGACAGGAGGATCACAAGTTCAAGGTCAGCCTGGAAACTTAACTAGGCTCAAAGCAACATAGTGAGACACTGAAAATAAAAAAAAAAAATAAAAATCCAGGGATGTGGGGATGTAGCTGATTGGTAAATTACCCCTGTGTTAAATCCCCAATACAAAAAGAAAGAAGGAAAGAAAATTTGCAGCTAAAGGATAGCCTACAAATTAGAGCAGGAGGATATTTAGATGTCCATTTCAGGAAAAGAAAACTTTAAGTTAGAAATATTTTTTAAATACATTTCAAAAACCACAGAAATATTATAAATGAAAAAGAGATTACATCTTTAACAACTTTTATAACTACTTGAAGAAAATAATGGAAATCATTTTTATAATTTAGAAGTGTGGAATCATAAGCAAATTGTAAACTCTAGAAGTCACACAAAAAAAAAAATTGAGAAATTTGGCTACCTAATATCTAAACTTCCTGAGCAAAGACACCAAAAAGATAGTTAAAGGGAGGTCTGGGGAAAACTTTGCCAACACCAATAAAAGGCATTTACATTAGTAATCAGAATATACAAAGAAAAGGGGAAAAATAGAAGGGAAAATTATGTGAGTATCAAATGCAACCCAATCTCACTTCTAAATAGCAGCAACTAAATAAAACCAACAAGAAGATACCATTTTGAAGCATAGGATGGTTTTATTAAAAAAAAAATAGGTGTTGGGGATCAGCCCTGGACATCTGGGTTGTGACCTCAGGTACTGGCACTCCAGAAGTATTTTATGTAAAGGACACCTCCTCCATACTATTCCAACCAGACAGTGATGTCAGAGTTGGGTGCGCACTGGCTCATCTGTGGTTTAGTGAGAGTTGGGGGCAGTGTTTGCCTTTTGGACAAAACATAAAGGTTCTCTCATTCTGTAATTGCCAGACCAGGAATCTAGTCTTTCCAAAATATGCGAAAATGGGGACTAGGAATGTGGTTCAGTGGTTGAGCACTTACCTAGCACATGCAGGCCCTGGGCTAAATCCCCAGCATAGGGGGAGAGAGAGAGAGAGAAAGAGAGAGAGAGAGAGAGAGAGAGAGAGAGAGAGAGAGAGAGAGAGAGAGAGAAAAGAAAAGAAACGTGGTATTTACAGCTGCCCTCCCTCTCTAACGCCTGCACTACTTCAAGTGCGCTGACCTCCAGTAGAAGGCAGCAAGAAGGTCTCAAAACGAGTCCTCCATCAAAGCCCACTACCTCCCAAACCACAAGTGGTAAAACCCCCAAGAAGCACTTGGCTACAAAAATCGCTTGAAATGAGCGCCCTCTAGTGTAGAGACGAAGAAAACTCAGAGTTACAGGGCTAGTGTTATGGTGCTTTGACATCTAGTTTGTCCACTAAATTTCAGATTTATTAACACTTCTTCCAGTGTCTGGTGTGAGAAATTGCTCTGATTTAAAAACAGATTTGTGCTTCCACATGGCAGCTATTCTGCTTGGTGGGAGGCAAATGAAGACTCTCTGGTTGGCTTTATAGAAGACACAAATAAGATCTGTGCTATCCATGCCAAAGGTTCAGTAGTTATGCCAAATGACCTCCAAATAGCACTCTGACACATTGAGAACTTATGTAAGAACCTACTCTGGGGCTGGGTGTATGTGTAACTGTGTGAAAGCCTCCCATGCATGAGTCCCTGGGTTTTATTCACAGCATCTCAAAAACAACAAACAAAACCACTATTGGTAGGTCTGATGTTAAACATTCCCTCTTTCCCCAAGGTGTCAAAAGGTGCCTCGGTGGATGATTATAAGTAGAAAACTAGGGGACAGGAATCAGGTATTGGCAGCTTTTCCATTTTTATTTGTGTGTGATATTTTTATGTAAATGTTAAATATGCAAAGTATTAATGCAGATCAAAATGTTTCAATGAACAAATTCTGGCAATTCAGCTGTATGATGACTATAAAGGTCTACTATTATTTTTCTTTTTTTTGGACCATGGCAGCATTTTGATTGTTTACAAACTAAGTTAACTTCTTACTGACAGCCACTAAATGTAGTTGGTAGAAGTTTGATCATACAGTGGATTTCACTCACTATGTCTTTCTGAGTTGTCCCACATGTACTGCAGGTTTTTAATACTGTCCATCTTCTGTGCTGTTTTTTATAAATTTGCTATTAAAATATAGGATTCTAGGCACTGTGACACATGCTGGTAATCTCAAGTATTCCAGAGGTTGGGGCAAGGGATTACAAGTTCAGGGGCAGACAACTCTGCAACTTAGTGAGCCCCTGTCTCAAAATAAAAACTTAAAAAGGTCTGGGGATATAGCTCAATTGTGGAATGTCTCTGGGTTTAATCCCCAGTACCTAAATAAATAAATACATGCAACTGTTAAAAAGATGTATGTTCATGAAGCATGCTTTATATTGGGGGGGGGAAGAAACATGAATAGGGCACTGTCTGCATAAATAATGGTATGTCCATCCACAGGATCCTTTGTAGCTCCTACATGGAATAAAGTAGATTTATGTGTACTCACTTTCATAAACTTTTTTTCAAATTTTTGATGATCTCCCAAGAATTGATGCTAGGACACAGGTAGACATGAATGTGAGAGCAAAATATTTTTAGTTTATACCCTGTTTCTATATTTTTTCTCCATATATACTGGAAACACAGGCAATATGTAGACAAGAAATAGGAGGTCCACCACGTTATGGTAACAGAACTGGAATTATATGGCAGAGGAAATTAGTGACAGGGAGGATTTTGATGTTTTGCATTTTATACTTTATTACTTTGTGCTCTAACATAACAAGAAATTAAAGTGTGTGTGTGTGTGTGTGTGTGTGTGTGTTTTGATTCTTAAATTCACAATATTAGGCAAACGATCCCTAACTTTGAGCTATAAGAATTTTTGTGGATTTAAGTGTTCTTTGATAATTTCCCACTGAGCTAAACTACTGTGGAATGTCCAATCAAGTATGAGAAATTCATGGCAAATGAGTAGGGACTGAAACCTCCAAAAACCTAAACTAATCCTGGTAAGGTGGACAACACCTATTATTCCAACACCTCTGGAGGCTTAGGAAGAATGGTCACAAATTCAAAAACACCTAAGCAACTCTGTATAACCAAAAATAAAGAGGGTTGGCAAACTAGTTAAGTGGAGAAGACCCATGAATTCAACACTTAGGCCATCAAAAAAAAAAAAAAATCTTAGAATAAGAATTATCACAGCTATTAGTTGTTGTAGGGGGAAAATTAACACAGCTAACTTCATAACTTTATGTGGCTAACTTGATAACTTTATGTGAACATTCTTATCTGGGGATTCAGTGTTCTGTAAGAAAAGATAGCATTTTCCTGTGGAAACATCTAGAAGCAGAATTGCCAGGCATCTGCCACTTCAATCAACATTCCAAGTGACTGTCCAAATAAGACATTCCCCCTGTTAGAGTTGCCATTTATCCACCTATTCTCAGTCTCATTATATGAAGGAAAATATTTACAAAATAAAGGTTTGTATGATACACGCCTTTTAAATGCATGCAAAACACGTTTTATTTTGTCATTTAATATCATTTCAGAATTTCACACTTAAATAAATGTGAGATACACGACAAACAAAGCATCTGAAACTCTTCACAATGGTTCCAAGAGGGTGGGCAAAGGACAACCATAAATGCAAGATTTCTTCACTAGTCCTGGTGTTGCTTAAATGACAAGAACGAGTGTAGCCTCTTTAGTAATCAAACATAATGATAGCAAAATGAAAAGGACTGACAAAAAAATACTCTATCCTTGGCCTGCTTCTACACAAAACACCCCAGGAGTCAACAGGATATTCAGGAAGAGCATGTCCAGCTGCATGTGTGAATGGTGCTCCACCCCCTAGGGGTCTGAGGCATGTAGCCTGCAGAGCTGGGTCCACAGGAGCTGTTGGAGAGACAGGAAAATCTCTGATGGAAGACTTCAAGGTGTTTTATGTCCTAGAGTCCCAAATTGCGAACCTGGTTCCAAGTGAAATGTTCTGTGATACCGCTGTATTCAAAGTTTCTCTCAAAAACTCAGATCAACCATATCCAAAGTCTCCGCTGGGCACCCTCAGATATCATTGACCTTCATGCCCAGGTAACTGTCAGAACACTCTGGATTCACAAAGAGGGGCTCTCATCTCAGTGCAGGAGCCTCCAGGAGTACTTGAAGTTGCAGTAGCTGAACCTGTGGCTTCAATTCAAGTTCTGCTTTAAGTGGGGAAATGGGCTGCTCTCTAGTAACTTGCTGTCCATGTAACACAAAAGGTAGCCCATGTAGGAGGATGGAGGTTTCCAACTCAATTATGGCTGGATAAAGATTCTGCCAAGACTGTGAATTGGAAATCGAATGACACAGCAACAGGCACATGCCTGCCACAGTACACCGCAGGCACATTCACTGTGAGCACATTGGGAGAGTTGAGGACTAGGGGAAATTTTTAAAGGCAAAGGTAAAAAGAACTACAACACATATTTCCAAATAATAAGTCTTGGCAACTGTAGTAAAGAACAAGAGAGATGTAAGTTCAAAGTTAAACAGACAGTTTCTGGAAACACATAGCTGCAGAAGTCTGTTCTAAAAGGCTGAAATCCAGCAGACTCTTGTAAATTCTTGTCAAGCAATCCTGGCTGAGATGTCTTCCTTCATAATGTCCTGGCTTGGTTTTTGTGGGTTTGTTGGTGACGGTGTACACACATGAAAATCCATTGTGATACCAATGACACTGTCAAATTTCAGAGAGTCCAGGCTGTCCTGGAAGACTATAATATCCTGAAGATGCTGCTCTGCTTCAGGGAGGAGAGCAGCAGCCTGCAGACCCTACCATACAAAGGCACTGTAGAGGACCTTATCTCCAAGTTGGAGATAATTTGTGAAACAGGCTGTGCAAGATGGATCTACCTAAGCACACATTGGTTTGAATCTGGCAAGTGCTGTCTTTGTGCCTGTTGCTGTGGCAGTGGCTGCCTGAGTCCAGCTTTCTCCAGAGCACTAGGAGAGGCACAGTCAGGGATCTATGACTGGTGGGTACTGCTACCCCTCCAGAAGACACTGAGAGTTCAGGAACCTGTGAGGAAGGGCTATTAGCTGGGATAATGGGGGATGTATGAAGTATTGGGGGAGTTGGGTTTTTTTTATTATTTTTCTGTTTTTATTTTATTTTTTTTTAATTTTCTAGGGCATTTGTGATTTTTTTCAGTTTTCTGTTTGTTTGTTTTTGTTGTTGTTTTCAAGAAAATTCCCTATACTGAGCATCTTTATGTGCACATTCAATAGACTCTTAGCTCTGGCCCTTAGAGCATGACTACAGGATGACTTCTGATTATAGATCCCTAAAACTCAATGCCAAGGGCTTCAGTTAAAATTTCAGCCAAGTCATCACATGTTTCATACCTCTGCTCAGTTGGGGACATTAGAATTGGGTCCTGAACTGTTACTTTCTCTTGGTAACTCTGTGTCTGTTGCAGCTGTGGAGTATAATATCTCCAGTCACAATGCTGCTGTGGTCCCCACAGATCCAAGAGGTCCATGTCCTGCTGCTGCGGCATCATTTCCTGCACATTATTGTCACAGGGCAAAGGCAAGCCATCAAATAGTTCATACCCTTCACCCCAGACCTGCTGGTTTGGGGACCTGGGCTGCTCTCTAGCAACTTGCTGTCCATCTAATGCAATAGGCTTTGGAAGAACACTCAACTCCATTTGTGGAGTAGATGTGCACTCAGTCTGAGACTTTGAGTCCTCTCCATTTTTTGAGAATCCGCATCCTGCTCTTGTGGAAAGGAGAGCAACTGCTGCCCCAAGACATCCTGCTTCTCAGACAATAGAAGTGGGTCCTGAACAGGCAGATTCTCTTGGTAACTCTGGGGCTGTTGCAGCTATAGATTATAATATCCCCAGTCACTCAGCTTCTGTGGTCCCCACAGATCAAAGAGGTCCATGTCCTGCTGCTGCTGCATCTTTCCCTGTGCACTATTGACACAAGGCAAAGGCAAGCCATCAAATAGTTCATAGCCCTCACCCGAGACCTACTGCTTTGGGGAACTGGGCTGCTCTCTAGCAACTTGCTGTCCATCTAACACAAAAGAGTCACAGGAGCCATTCTCTTCACTGGGGAGTCCCCATGTCTCCACGAGAAAGGAGCCAGCGTTTCCCTGTGGAGCCTGCTGGAGGCAAGAAAGCTGTGCAGTGGCACTGTTGTCATATTGCATCTGGGCCTCCTGGTGCCCTAAAACAGGATGATGCCCTTGGACAGGGAACTCATGTCTTCTCCTGGTGTCAATCGCTCTCTGTTTCTCTTTGAGTCGTAGTCTGGATCTTTTATTTTGAAACCAAATCTAAAAAGAAAGAAATTATTTTCAATAAAATATTTTATAGTAAAGCTTAATTTCAGCATTATCACTGACTTGCTCATTGGCCTGGGGTAGACACACTAAAGGCAATCCATCCTGGGCTGAACCATGGAGGTTATTGTGGAAGTTATGAACAGTGCACAATTCCAAACTCCCAACTCTTCCCAGGATCTACCCAAACCCTTCTGTCCATGTGAACACAGGCTTTTCAAAGTCTCCCAACAACCTCTCTGCAACCTAAGAGAGCCACAGGTGCCCTGCACACTTTCCTACAGCCTTTTGATTTTTCCCAAGATCCCCATCAACACCCATTCATGACTCCATGTCCTGTAAGGTTACTCATGAATTTGTTGCATTTAAAAGTCATAAAAGTTTGTTAAAACTGGACAGTGTATTATAGATGTGATCCTAACAATCGAATAGAACAACTATAGTCTACATTTTTTTCTCCTGCATCGATTCACGATAATTGCAATGCCAGCCAGAGTCCACAAAGCTTTGAGGTATGTGTTTAAAAATGACAAAATGCTTTTTAGAATAGGTAAATTAGTTAGCTAGGTTTGTAGAGGCTCACAGTCAAGAGTGCCTGGAAGCATTTTGATGTTTGATCACTCCTGAAACCCATCTCCCAATCAGGATGAATTTAGGTTAACATCTAGGAAAATCTTTGATCCCCACTTAGGAGTTTTAAAATTATAACTCTACATAACAAAACTGGTTCTTCTAAATACATGCTCTCATTTTCCCTTTCAACATAATTAAACACAAAGAAAATAAGATGTGAGCATCCATCATTTGTCAACAGTTAGCAGGTGGTATCAAAATGATGAGACCAAAGGGCAGGTGCTTCCTTTCTCATTTCCAGACTCCCTTGGATCCTCTCCCTGACCATGCTTGCTTCCGCATCACATGGGCTTATTCTAAACTGTTGCACTGCTTTTCAAACCAGTTCCTCTCCCTGATATTATCTGGTTATGATTTTCTACTTCTTAGTATAGCATCATTCATTTGCAGGGTGTTTGAAATATTTCCGTTCATGGAACATTTGAAATACAGTAACTTCATAGCTGACAGAGAATTTGCTATTCTTTTATTTTGCAACACTGTTATTACATTCCCTTTCTTATTTTCTCTAAGAAAATGTTCTCCTAGTCTCAGGCAACACATATTTTCAATAAGCATTGGATATTGACAGAAGAGAGAGATTGCAAACCCAATTCACAATACATTAGGGCAATCCCAACACAGTAAAACTTTGTGCAGCATAAACAATAATTCACAAAAATCATCATATCAGAAATTCCCAAAACAAAATATTGATTCATGTCCCAAATGGCTACAAAGTGCATACTAATGCTATGAGGTGCCACATGTGGGACATAATTGAACCAAGTCTTTCTCCTGCACCTTGGGCGATCACCTCTTGGGAGTTAGATTGGCATACCATATTTAGCAGTTTGCAAATAAAATCCTCCAATGTCTCTGCCAAAAAACAAATCAGGACAAATTGAAGTGCCATTCTTAAATCTAATCACTGAACACTTAACATCTCTGCAAACTCTTTGTTCCAACTTTAAAATATCCAATCTTCCCAGTTTTCCATAATTCCATAGCCAGCACCATGATCAAACCTGGCACAGTTCCTATTCTGAATAATTACTGAGCATGTTAATGGGTGCCTACTCCCAACGTTACCTCACAGTTGTTGATTTCTTCATAAAAGTAACATAATAAATTCACAAACACACGGAAATGAAACTGTGACAAAGATCAACAATATCCTATGTGAAGAAATGACATGAGACATTTTCAAAAAATCATTGTATTTACTGTATTATATAAAAAAGGTATGTTCATGCAAATTTTCCAAATTTTGACTTACATTGATTGAGCTTATGGGGGAATGCATTTGCTTTGCCAGCTCTTGCCAGGTCACAAAATCCGGGTAGGAATTCTGTTCAAATGATCGATTAAGAATCTCCAACTCATGTTTTGTAAATTTGTGCCGCAGTTTTCCTAACCCTTTTTCCTTTTTTGTTTCTTCTACTTCCATAGGACTATCTTCAACTGAAGATGCTAAAAGTGCAGAAACAGAAAGAGAAAGTTTGAGGATTGCCAGTAGAATCCAGAGGAAAAAAAATATTATTTGTTCACCAAGATTTTAACAATGCAGAGCTCTGCTTCACAACTTATTCATAATAATAACACCAAAAATGGAATAACTGCTGATCCTTAAAAATATGAGGAAAACATGAGATTATAATCTGCATGGTAGAGAAGAATTTTAGTCTAGCCAAAATTCAAAATATATAAAAAGAGACAAATAAAAAATGTTCAGTCAAAACAATAATTGAGGAAATACAGCTAAACCAGCTCATATCAATCTGATAACCAATACTTTAAATGGTTGGTGGAAGAGTAGGGGATGAATAAGATTATATAAAATCGAATGGAAGCATTGGGTTGGGACAAGTATTTATCATAATCCACTTTGATTTTTTGCTCATAAGATGACATTCAAAATAAGCTTAGCCTTCAACATAACAATTAAGTAAAGGATACTTGAGGTTTGGGGAGCATGTTTACATGACTTACATGATCCTTTTTGAAACCCTCTTCAATAGGATAGCAGCCTTAAAATACTGGACACGGAATATATTTATTTCATGATAGTGAGGATTGAAGCCAGAGTCTCAGGCATGATAGGCAAATACTCTACCACTGGGTCTCACTCAAAGCAAAAAATATAAAGAAAAGCTAAGGATGTAGCTCAGTGCTACAATTTCCTGAGTTCTATCCCAGCACAATATCAAAATAAAGGAAGAAAAATGAGAACATACAGTGGGAGATAGAATTCTAAAGGTACAGTATCTTTATGAGATTGAAGTTAAGTTAGTATTAAGAGGAAAATAAAATATTTTGACTGTAATTTTCTTTTCTGTAAAAAAAAGAGCTACAGAATTGATACAAAAAAATTTGACAAGAAAGTGAAAACAAGCCAATACCAAAAATAAAAGAAAAAGAAAAAAAAACACGTCAAAGAAATAGAACAAAAGTGGGAGAAACACACACACACACACACACACACACACACACTTTTGTAAAATTCACCATACAAGAAAAATGGCAGTATTAACCCTACTCCCTCCTCCTTGGGCCTTCAATCCCTCCAGTGACTTGGGTTTCCATTATTTTTCAAATGCGAAGGGGATAAACCCACCTGCTGTCACACTAGTTGTACTTCATTCCAGCTGTTTTTGTTGTTGTTGTTGTTGTTGTTTGTTTGTTTGTTTTTTTTTTTGAGTCAAGGTCCTACAAAGTGACCTCAAACTTGAGATCCTCCTATTTATAAAAAGATGTTTGATTGATACAACCTCCCTGTTTCTACCCTTTCCTCTCTGGGTGACCTAATCCAATAGGAAGGCATCCATTCTTCCATAGAACACAAAAATGAGACATTCATTTCTGATTCAAAAGAAATTAAACATAACAACTGGTCCTGAGAAAACTGGTATCCACATGGAAAGGATAGAGTTGGACCTTTTACCCAATAGGGAAATATTATCTCAAAATTCAAAGAATTATAAATAAAGCTGGAAAAATGCATAAAACTTGCTGTAACAAAAACTTGTGAGAAGGATTCACGATATTGAATTTGGCCATGATTTCATAGATATATCATCAAAAGCACAAACAAAAAAAAATTTTAGAGGGGCTAGGGATGGGGGTCAAGCGGTAGCATGCGATTGCCTGGCATGCGTGTGGCCCGGGTTCGATCCTCAGCACCACATACAAAGAAAGATGTTCTGTCCGCCGAAAACTAAAATGAAAATAAATATTA